>NW_026126434.1:11859000-12463000 GCF_943737965.1 Phodopus roborovskii
ATGGCAGGGAGTAAACTAACAGCTGAAAAAAGAGCTCAGCCTTAGAGGCATTCTCATATTTATTGCATTATTATGTACCAAGAGGTTTTTATGACTTATTATTTAAATACATATTGCCAGCCTGAAGGTTTAAACAGTGAATAGAGTCTGTAATGAGATAGGTCTCCAGTTTTCTTCCTTTTCACATGACTTTATGCCTATTATGAAGGCTGGAAAATGATGTGCACAACATTGTTTCATTATAAAATGAGAAAAATTAATTATTGAACTACGGATAATATCTACAAAGTGTTAGAAAGCTCACAAAATGTCACCCTGTACTGAGAAGTTGAGGTAAGGCCCATATAACTACTGGTGCTTTGCTAAAGTCTGGCCTGACTTGAGCTGACAGTTCAGATATGTTATAGACCTGTTAATTATCTTTAAGTAATAATCTGGAAGTAACCAGTGTTTCGTAAGTGAGGGCACAATTCCAAATTCTTAATGACCCAGAGTTCTGGCAAAGATGACACTCAATTTCAGAGCTTGACACTAGTTGGGGAAACATCTCTTTATTGCTCCCCGTTCTCTCTCTCTCTCATACTGTTTTTGAATGGTTCAAAATTTCTTATTAACTTAAGAGCCACACAGAAAGACTGATGGGAAGTTTCTCTTTCACTGTCCAAATCAGTACTGAATTCTTCAGCTGCAGTCTAATTTTTACATTCTGATGGGCTCAGATAAATATTAGGAGGACTTCCAGTTTTGTCTTCTTGCATATTTCTATCTTAAGGCACTGATAAGATTGTTTCTTCTTTGGCAACAGAGTCTGAGTGACTTCTTTTATGAGCCACACAATTATCAATCTATGCTTAATTCCTATGTGTATATGGAGGGTATTACAGAGTGATATAGACCTTACACATTATGCTAATGATGTGAACACTATGTATGTATGTATGTATGTATATATATATATATATATATATATATATATATATTCATATATCTTCATTTAATCCTCTCAAGTGCCCTGGGAAATTTCTCTTTCCTCTTTAGAGGCCAGAGAGCTAAGGTCCAGTTGCCAGTAAGGGAAAAACTCGAAGACTCTGTTTCATCAAAGAAAATCCCATATTCTCTAAACAGCAAAACCAAGTGTTAGCTGACTCCACAAATGCCAGTTTCAGGTGTTTTGTTTTCCAGGTGCAAGGTCAGGAAAACAGAAACCAAATGCAAATGTGTCTTTTTTTCTTCTTTTGGAGAAGACTGCATGGCAGTGCCAGCTTTACTTAGCAATCGATTTAATGTGCTCCTTTGGAAAGGAAAAGAAATCCCTTGAAATATTGCTGGCATGTTTTCCTATGACATTGAGGTGTCGGAACATTTGGGGCTCATAAAGTAGTCAATTCCTTTAGGTGCCATAGACCTTTCTGCAGTTGTATATCTCTAAGATAGTAAGTAGCCAAATGTATTTCTTCTCTGTTTCAGTTCAAAATGAAATCACCTTAATGAAGAGATCTCACGTGAAAATGATCTGTGCACATCATTAATGAATGAATTCTAAAAGGGCTTTAAAATAACTTCTGAGAGGCACAGGAGAACATAAAAAAATTTAAAGTGGTATTTTCCAGTTGTTGGCACTACCCAAAGGAGCTTATTCCCTCCCTATAGCTCTCAACTCTCACAGCATTTCTTCTGCTTAGAATTCACGGATATAGGTGGTGATGTGCTGTTAATTTTAGGTAGGGAGAATTTATGACCACTGAGACCCAATTAACCAGTATCTATATGTCTTACACTGTAGGCATACTTTTAAATTGTTGAAAAATATCAATGGGCATGATGTAAAAATCATATGAATGACCATAAATAATGTTTTATTGAAATTCACCCTTTACACAAGTCCTTTCCATGATCTGTGTCCACCACATCTCTGCAATCACATAATGACACAGATAAAGAGACACTCACACATCTTTCCCTTTATTTTAGAATGGTTTATAAACTTTTCTTAGTTATTTGTATGTTCTTCTTTTTACAAATTTTTCTGGGCCTAAAATTTGCCACCTTTTTAATTTCATTCTCTATAGATTCCTTCAGTTCTGAATTTATAATTTGTTTGTTTCCGTTGTGCTAAGAACCCAGGGATTGTGGAGCACTAACAAAGTATTCTCACTGTGCCATAACTCACAGCCCAACCCTACTTTGTTTTAATTTTTTAATATTTTAAAGTGGTGGTAGAAAAAGAGCAATGAGTAGGGTTTTGTCTTCCATGTCTTTGTGCTTGTGTGGGCTATGCTGTGAGGCTCTAGAGTCTTGTGTATCTATGGCTGCCCTGAGGTGCTTTTCATTTCTCTTATAGTTCCTGCCTTCTTATCTACTGTAACTTTTCATTTCACACACACACACACACACACACACACACACACACACACACACACAGAGCATATGCTGAGACTCTTCTCGATAATGGTATACCACACAAAGTTGTTATTTAACATCTGCTTTTATAGAACTTTTATTTTAGAAAATTACAGTATGATAATTCATATGATTGTTAACTGACAAGACATAAAACCATACTAGAGAGAGTCCTCCAGGCATGTCTTTGAGGGAATTACTTATTTGTGTTGTTTGAAGTAGAGCAATTCTAAATGTGGGAGTCACCAATGCATGGGCTTGGTTGCTGAATTGCATGGGAGAGGAGGTATCATGTTGAGCACAGGCATTTTTCTTGCTCTGTGTCCTGAATGCAGATGTAGTGTGACCAGAAGCCTCACTCCTGGAGCCTTGACTTCTCTTCCGGGATGGTTTATAACATTTCTTAAACTGTAAACCACGGTGAACCCCACCTTCCTTGAGTTGTCCTTTTCAGGTTTGTCATAACTACAAGAAAAGTAGCAAACAGAGACAAGTGGGAAAGACAAATGAGTTAGACAGTAGTGCTAGGTTAATGCAAAGCATTCCTGGGTGTAGGAAAGTTACTAGGGAAAGCAGGGCAATGTGTTGCAGCATTTCATCTGCAACCTGATGGAGGAGATGGTCCCAGGACTCCTTGTGAAGTCAATGAGGCAGACGGGTCTGTAGAAAAAGGAAAAACTCTCACCACCACCCCCCCCAGAGAATACAAGCAGGCATGGTTTGTGGCCAGGAAGAAGCAGAGCAGTGTGACTGAAAAGTACTGGGAGCAAATAGCAATGATGGTGGATGAAGGGGAGGGGTCACAATATTGTAATCTCTCTGGGAGGACTCTGAGGGCATTCACTTTGGTAACATACCTTCCCACGCCCAGGAATAGTCTCTATGCTTTTTCTCCAGGTTTTAACATGAGGTTCTTTTTTGGCTCCGGCTTTAAAACTTACTCCCTTGCAACCTATCCACAGGGAAATAAAGGGAAAATCAGTCATAGAAAACATCTTTTCAGTCCCACATTATTTTACTTTGATGTCACCGCTGTTTCATATTTTCCCATTGTCTTTTACCTCAAGAACTTCTACTCACCTCTTGCTTGATGTACTCACTTGCTTCTTCTACTAATTCTTCTTGGATTCTTCTACTAATTCAGATCATTTAAACCTTTTAACACAGGAAAAATAGCCCCAGAAGGTCACTGTTGTTTTTGCCTGAAGTTAATTTTTCTCTAGTTTCCACTGGGTTACGAACTATATTCAATCTCTAGAAAGGAAAATTCAGGCACTTCCATTTACGAGAACACAGTGCAGTGGGGTTGGAGAGGTGGACCAGTAGTTATGAGTACTTGTTGCGCCTTTAAGAGCCAGTTTCACACCCCTTCACTTTCATGGCCACTCACAACCAACTGTGACTCCAGGTTCAGAGGACTTATTGCTCTACTTATGGCCTTTGTGTGGACACTGTATATGTGGAGTGCATTCATGTACACACAGGTAACATACTCATACACATAATAAAAATGTGTAGTTCTAGAAAATCATCACTGTCTTCTATTCCACATCTTGGAGTGTGACATGTTTGTAATTATGAGTAAGAGTCAGAGATAACAGGATGAGAAAGGCAATAGAAAGATGAGAACAAGTCCTGTTCTTCCTTAGCCTGGTCTCATTAAAAATTCATTCAGTAATTTTCTCCTGTGTTCTTCTTCTTTTTTTAATCCAAAAGCATATTGTAGCAATGCATAGTATGTATTTGTAAGCAGAACAAACATCTCTGAAGTCCAAGCCTGTGTCCTGTTGGAACAGAGAGAAAAGCCACTGAAAAGTATTTCTCTAGACAGTTCTGTTACATGATGCAAGGTGAATTTCTCTGAGCCTCAATGAAAGGAAACAGCCCGAAGAAGATAAAAGAGCAGGCATCAACAAATCCGTAGTTATCTTGGTGAAGAGCAGAACACTTTGAGACTTCATTCTTAAAATACTTCAGTCCTCTCTTCTTTCCTATACTGTCCAGGTTTCTCCATCTTCTATTTTATTCTATATCTCCCTTTCCCTATAATATTTTATGTGGGTAAGTCCCCTTTCCACCATACTCTCTTATACAGACTTGAAAGAAATACATTTATTTTAATTATCCTGCTATTCCATTGTATCAATGCATATTTGCTGGTAGACCATTTAAATACAGATTACATCATAAATCCAAAAGATGCCATTTTTCAAGTATTTTAAGGTAAAGATGGTTTGCTGTTGTAAATACTAGAAATAGAACTCTATAATTTTAAAGCTTTTATGTCTTTAGTATAGTTGAGGCTGAAACATTTGATAGAACAACATCTCTGAGCAGAGCTAATGCAGAGAGAAGAATGTCAATATTTTGGTGTGTGTGAGCTCTCACTGTCCTTATAGGGTTGCTGTGGGGCTGAAATGGTGCTGTCCCTTTTCTTTATCTCCATCCCTCCATCTTGGTTGTGTTGTTTTAATTCACAGAGAAATGATAAAATTTCTTGCTGCTCCAAAAACAACTTTCTTAGTTAGCTCATGTCTTGTGTGAGGAAAGTGCATATCAGCCACAGATTATATTTTTTTTTCTGACTTCAGTCACAGGTTTGCAAAAAAATCTAATTTAACCAGAACAATGTATAATGAAGCCAACTTTTGTTAGGACAACAGTAGAAGGATAGCTAGAGTTAACCCCCTTTCTCCAAAATTCAAAACTCAAAGTTTTTTTGGATTGTGGTGGTAAGGGTTGATTTTGGCTTATGTTTCAAAAGTTCAGGGGAGCAGGAGACTGAATCCACTATCAGTAAGTAGAGAGTGATGAGTCCTTCTGCCTAGCTCATTCTCTCCTTTTATACAATTCAGTTTACCAACACAGGGAATGGCATCACCCACAGTGGGAAGATCTTCCTACTTCCATTAACCTAATCAAATTAATCTTCCACAGTCATGATAAGAAATCCATCTCTTCAGTGGCTGCATAGTCATCAAGTTGACTTTGAAATTAATCATAACAAATAGTGGCTTAGGAAAAATTTTGGCATCCTTAATAAGCATAAAGATCACAATTTTACAGATTGTAATTATAATTTTGTAATCAGGTATCTACATAAATAATATTTTAATTTTGCATTTTTATTACAACATTTGTGCATTTTAAAGAATTTTAAAACAATTTAGAAGAAACCACACCATAACACCATTCAGCTGAGGAAGTTTTATTAGACAAATACTAACAATGATGTACAAGTTCACCTATCCCTTGCTTCATAGCCCATACTAGTCTTGAATTGGAGTTCTTTCTGCCAGAGGAGTTCTGAGATTGTAGAAATGCAACACCATGCTCTTGGTGCCAATAATCTTTTTTCTTTTCCCGTTTCTTTTTTAATTTAAATAGAGCAAGATAATTATCTGACTTTGAAGCATTAAGCCACATGAGTAAAACAGACAAAACAAAGTCTGTGGCTGAGATTTGAATTCCTGGGGCAGGAACTGCATTGTTGCTGAGTCTTCAACACAAGCTAATAAGTCTTAAACCTGCAAGTCTGATTCTGATTTTTTTTTGTAGCTAATTTGAATTGATTTTTCATCATATGAATTTTCCATACTGAAATACAGTTATGAAAATTACAGTGTGCTATATGCTGTCAGATCAAAAAGGTTTTAATCCCAATGTCTCATAAAATCATCTAAGTTCAGAACTAGAGGGTTTTTTTACATCTCTCCATTTAATCTCCCTATATATAGAATAAGAAAATGAATGAATCCATGAGGTTGAATAACTCATCCAGCACCTCACAGTGTTGTAGTAAGGTTATGGAAAATTCCACTTCCATTTTGGTGAAGAGAAATGTGTGGGTACACTGTTGAAAACTGTCTGTGGCCAGTGTTTCTGTCTTGTTTGCAGGGGCAAACATGAACAGAAAAGCTACCACTACCATTCTCATAAAAATACCCAACAATGTTCACTATTTTCCATCAAAACATTAATTTAATTATATAATCCTACTATTTTAAGCATCCTTTTGTTTTTACATTGAATAAATAAAATAGTTAAGGCCAGCAAGTAACAAAACAGAAACTTTTAGCCATGATAGAAAAAAATCTATCAGACCTAACTTACAGGGATTTTTTTTTTCTACTTATTTTTATAAAAGTAAACAAAGGTGATTAGGTAAAGATTTAGAGTTATTAATATGTATGGTACTGTATAATTATCAATATATGACAATTCTTTTTTATGAGTTCTCTATTGCTAATCAGATACGTTGCAATTTAATAATTTGCTGCAATGTGCCTAAAATTCTGACTTTTTTGGTGTATCATGTGACATTTTAGGGATGAAAAACTCAATTGTTATTTTGAATTATTTATTGGCCATGTAAAATATTTTATACTTATAATGTATAAGAGCCAACTTGTCATCTTCACATGACAAAAAGATATTTAGATTTAGAAACTTCAGAGTCGTTCATAGACAGTTATGACTTCCCCAACTCCAGCATTTTTTCTCAACACTGAAAATATATGGGGCCTCCAGAATTATTGATTTGTTTTGATTTTTTTCATGTTCCCTCGAAATGTGTATAAATGATATCTCTGAGAGATAGAGAGAGAAAAAAATCTGAATTACACCCTCACATCCCTTATCAGGAAAGCATATTTCACATTATCATTGAGTTTTGTAAGTTCTAAGCAGTTTAGGGAAATAGTCACTGGTGAATTGTTGTGTTATAATTAATTGATTAAAAACAATGAGTGCTGAATAAAGATGCTACTAAGCTTATTATCAAAATGAATCTTATTTTTTTCTGCCAAATGCTTTATAATGAAAAAAAAAATGGGTAAGCAAGAAGCTTAAGCAGTAACAGTATTACTAACATGATATTGACTTTTATGCATTAAGTTTAAAATAAGAATGACTAGTTTATTATTGACCCAATAATACACTTACAAGAAAACTCATTTTAGAACATGGTTTTCATCCTCAGTCTTGGGTCCTGAGTTGCTGTTCTTGGAAGGGGGTAGTGTGAACAGGACACCTTTATTTCCTTTCTCCAGGTGATAGATAGTAGGACCAATCTCAAGTTTTGTGAAAAGCCAAATAATCTAGCAGTTCTTGAGAAAATTGTCCTTTCCTGCAAATGAGGTTTAGAGGTAAACTTAGTGCTACAAAATCATTGATATAACAATGATTTATTGGGGAGCAGTTGCCCAGTCATTGGCATGACCTTGCATCAACTTTATCATTGATCAAATTCCATAATTTGTGTGTGTCTCTTAGGATGTACATTAAAGCCCTATTACTCTTCCCCGCCTACTGTGAGGTGAGGAGCCTTAATGAATCTCAAGTCCCCACACCTATCTCAAGTTTCCTGTATTCCTTTAAATCATCTCCAAATACAAGAAAAACTGCTTTTGTTCATTCCTGACTCATCTCTCAAGACGCTACCAGGTGTGACAACATAACAAGTCCAGCAAACTTGTATGAATTACACCTGAAAGGAAAAGTGTGCTTTCATAGTGTGATGCTTATTAAGCACTATCAAGATTTTGATGGAGGCGTTCCCCTGGTGCTGCTTCCATCACCTTCCACTGCTCAGAGCTGCATTAATGCAGGGGTTTTGTGCCTGTCAAACCTTCCATACAGAAAGATCTGCAGTGCCTTTGGTTCTCATCGCTAGCACTGAAGCATTGCTTTTGTGCAATGCATTTCTGCCTACTGCTCCCAGTCCAATTTAAGCTGTAAGTAATGGTGATGTGTTTCTACTTCCGTTGGGAAAACCTTATGAAGTTTAATTTAATGTCTCCTAACTACTTGTAGTAGTACCAGTAGTTAATGTTCAGAAATTTCAATAGCAGCAATTTCTGCTGATCTACATTTTGCCCTCAGAGATGAACATTTTAATCTTACCAGTGGGTTTTTCATACATAACAACTTTATTTCCTGTGACTATGGAATGAGTCCAAAGTTTGCCATTTTCTTTTGCTATAATCTTTTTCTTCATGTTTGTGGGTTTGAAAACATGAAGCTGTCTGGTCTTGTACAACAAAGCATGTGGCCTGCACAAAACTTTCTTGACATTACAGGGTCACTTGGCAAGGAGGCAGACTGCTCTGAGAACCTTAGTGAATAGATAGATATATAGGAGCTCAACTACTTAAGTAATATCCAAACATCACAAGTATTTGTATATTTGAACATCAATTATAATGGACTCACCTTCATTTTTCTCTTTTAATATATCATGTTTATTTTTTTCCTTCAAGAGTTTTGATTATATGCACCCCCATATATCCCCAAACTCCAAATTACCCTTGATGCTTCCACATGCCACTTCCCAAACTTCATGTTCTCCTCTTCTAGAAACAACAAAAATAGAACAAAAATCCCCAGGCTTATTGTTGATTTGCACGGTGATCATCTATTGTAGCAGGAGCAACCCACCAGTGTCCATACCACCAAAGACAAACATCTCTCCTTCCAGTAATGTGCACTATATTGGTAAACTGTCATGTGTGAGAACTCACTGAGAAACTGAGTCTCCAGACTCAAACAAGTTTACTTAAAAGTATCTTCCTAGTCCTCTTGTCTGAAGGTCACCTGTCCCCATATCCTTGATAGAGAAAAAAGAAATGAACAGCCCAAGAGTACCTATGTGTCCTTAAGAACAGCTAAAAGATAACCCATTTCCATCAGACATTGCTGTTGTTTAGCCCTCCATATAAAAGAACCTACAGTAGAAAAGTGAAGTCAGAAGTCCAGCCATGGGAAGTTCAGCCAAGGATAAAAAGTGCAATCAGGAACCTTCTTTAGCTTCCCCAAATAGTGCCTGCTGGATGTTATGGGTTCTTGACCTGCTTTGACACTATTAGTTCTGTCTGTTGGTACTTGTATTTAATATTTGGTTAGAAGCCTAATCAAGTCTTGTATTCCTATGGCCCTAGCTGACTATCATTTTTTGGGGGGGGAGGTTGCTCCTCCAACTAATTTCTTGTGAATGTTTTAGGTACTTAATTTGATGATTATTATCTATAATCTATCACCTATTTTTCTATCTTCTGTCATCTTCTATTTATATTCTGTCTCCTGCTATTTATTTCTTCCCCTTAACTTGATATATGCTTACTGAACTCACTCATTCAAAGATAAAAGTATGGGTATAATAGATTGTCCATACTAAACACTACCAGCAGCCATGACCTCCAATAGCTTCTCAGCTACATGTGGGGCCTTGTGAGGTCCTCCCACATCCATGTAATATTTATTTTCTTATTTATTCACAAATGATACAGTAATGACCTCCATTCAGAAGACTGAGACACAGAAAGCAAACAGTAGCAGAGGCAAGGGCTTGGGTGTCATGATTCAATGCTTCAAGTTATTCCTTCATCTTGCTTTCCTCTTTACTGCTGACATAATTACTTCCCTCTTTGATGACTGAAAGTATTTCAACATGGAGATGTTGACAGTGAAAATTGTGTGAGATTCATAGTGAAATTCATTGAGTTCGCTGGGGACTTTAGGACAGGCTTTCTTTGTTGCCTGTTTACCAAGCACATCTTACAGAGTTCTTCCTCAGACTCCCCACTTCCAGACCTTTTACACTGTGCCCCCAAAGGACCAGTTTTCAGTAAAAACAATAACCTACATATTTACTGTTCACTGAGTCATAGACAGTAACATTTCCTTATTTTAATTATGATGTTTAGTTCTTGTACATATATGTTATTTAACTCATAAAATGACTCAAGAAATAGTGTTGGAGGCCACTGAGTTCCAAAGTTGTTACCACACAGAAAATGAAGCAGGACCCCTTCAATTTTATACATAGTTACTGAAAATCCCAGCCACACTAAACAAATGAGTCATTCTATAGCAATTTATATCAACCCGCCAAAAGGCAGCTATATTCTTCTTCTTCAAACCTTGACTGGAACAAACTTCAGTGAGAAAGCTGGTGTGTGCACAGGATTGTGACACTCAGCTGTGAAAGATACAGCACCCCTGCTGGATATGGGTTGCTCAGCCCTTCTGCTAGTATGCTGCTGTGCATCTGTGGAGAAAATTGCCATTTTCCCTGTGATCAAAGCATATGCCTTTTGGCTATTAAGCACCCAACAATAAATTCCATTGAAATCCAAGATCTCTGAAAAGCCTTTTTCAGGAAAAATCAAAACAAACCAGAAAAAGACCTTGTAGACAAGAAAAGAAAAAAAAAATCAATTTTAGGTTAAAATCAGTCTGAGGGGAGTAGAAGAGGAAATCTTTTAAGAAACCCCCGGGGTGCCTCCTCTGACTATTGGCAAACATTCAGTATTATTTAGAATGTTGGGTTGCCTAGTAAAGTGAAAGGTACGGTATGTTGCACCCTTATTAAGTCTTTTAGCAGTGAAAATGCTAAAATTCCTCATGCTACAAGAACCTGAGCTGCCTGGGGAAGACGAGTATAATGAATCACTTTATTTAAGTCAAGGCACCAATAATATTTGTCTTGTTTTATTGTAGTTGGTTCTTTACCCTTTGGTATGATTTGTTATGTAAATTCATTGGCAGACCAATCATTTCATAATCTTCTTTGGTAATAATCAATAAAAGAATGTTAGAGACCATCTCTAAACTATGCTTTGCTATTTATACAATAATTAGTCTCCTGTTTGGATCCCCAGGCATATTCTATGGCACTAGAATTTGAAGTTACCAAACAGGAGCTGAAGCAGCTACCTAGAGCACCTAGAATAGAAGCAGTCATGATAATGGGCATTGCTTCCCATTTTTGCTTCATTTTTGAGAAGCAGCATCTAGAGAATTGAGCAATTCTTCTATAAAGTTCTCTAAGACCTGATAAAGACCTAACATCTAGTGTATCCTTTCATAAGAATTCATTCAAACCCTCTTCTCCAGCCATGTGCAAACTGTTGCACCAATGTTGTTACACAGTGTCCACATAGACACTAGATATCTGCTTCATGCCATGCATCTGGCATATGAAACTATACAGGACCCCACCCATAAGAGAATTGTTTTCAAAGATCTTGTGTGAAAATGAACTTCTTTTTCTTTTTCTGCTCTACCACTGTGGCTTTCTCTTTTCAGTCCCTTGTCTTCTCATTTGCCTAGCTGCTATGTTAAGTTACTTGTCTACTCTTTGTTCAGTCAACATGCATAGTTCTCTAGGAATATTCCTGTTCTAACATTTCTCAATGGGTCAGGTTAAGTCCCAGGTGTCCTTCAAGACATGGATTTCCATAATATATAATATTTTCTATAATTGTGTCATACTCGTGGCACATAAAATAAGGGCAAGCAGGTCACTAAAAGACTCCCAATTTATTTCTACTTTACCAAGAGACAAAAATAAAGTCCTTACATTGACCTATAGTTTACCAGTTTCTCTCTCTCTTGTTTCTGACTTCATCTACAATCATTTCTTTTTCTATTACAGAAACTTGACAGTTGGCTTTCCTCTTATGTAAGTCACTCTTTCCCAACTCTCTACCCAGGTTTCTCTGTCATTTCTTCGCTCAAATTATCTTTTTAAAACTCTTTTGATACATTTCTTAATGTTTTTGTGCTTCATACTCTCTTTCTCTAACACACTGACATTCTTCACTATGTGTTTCATGATTCTTACAACCATCTATTAAATCACATACTCATATATAGATAGAGTTCTTTGTTGTCTACTGTGAAACACATTCTCCACAAATATAGTTCTTTTAACCTTTTTTCTCTATCTTAGCATAGGCATGCAGACAACACTATTGAATGATCAGTTCTGATATCTAGTACTGTCAGAGGTGGTACCTTGTTTTATATCACTAGTTCTTATCCTATTGTCTAGTTAGGGTATTGAATAGCTTGTTAATTTACTAAAATAGTTTGGAAAGCTAGCTGCCAGATTTAGGGAAATGATCAGAAGAATTTTCTTTCAGGATGTTACTGAAGAAAGTCATGGTCAATGAATAGTGAGAAGGTAGGGGAGGACATGCCAATCTATCTTAAGAGATAAGCTGTGTTCCATATATGGACAGATAGTTACAAGTGGATGTGAGCTGCCGTATGCATGCTGGTGATTGAACCAGGGTACTGTGAAAGAACAATAAATGCTCTCAAACTCTGACCCACCTCTCCAGCCACCAGAAAGAACATTCTTGATAAAAGGGAGATATGTACTCTTTGGAAGAAGTAGCTTTTAAAATAAACACACAACAATAACAAGAATAGCATGTTATGTGTGATGACAATCCACCAGTATAAGGAAGACTCTAAATATTAGAGCTACACTATCAGGCAAGACACAGCCCCAAAGACTTCTGAAAAAACTTGGGCGATCTTTGGGATTATTTTGTTTGTTTATTTGTTTGTTTTGCCTTTCCCTTTTTATGTCTGATTTCTTTCTTCATTCCCAGTTCTGATGCTTCACATAATACATACACACATGAGAATTCATTTTCTTGAAACAGCTCAAGTGCAGAGGCCTTGTGTGTATTTTTCCCTTGCCACTTTATACTAGTGAGTGTTAACAGCTATGCACAGGCAATGATGTGTCTTAAAAGGACAGCATTGGGAAGGCTGGCAAAGTCATTTGGAGTCTGGCCAGTGAGGTAAGCTGAGAACATAGATGATAGGCCTGCAAGATGAATATATAGGTATGCATACATATGCATATACATGTATGTATGTATATATACATCATCCTTCTTATTTGTCTTATTCTCTCCATAACTGTTGTGGATTTAGTCTGGAGTCTTATGATTTCTCTCCTGAATCTGATTTGCTACTACCTGCTCCATGTGATCACTCCCTTGGTTTCTTTTATCTGATGTGATCAGAGTTGGAAGGAGGCATACATTAGTTCTTTCCCAGAGTGGAATCTATAGATTCAGTGGGTCATCTGATAAGAATCCCAGAAAAAAACTTTATAGTAACTTGTTAAGATAATTTTACAACTGTACAATTTAATAGACAAACCCAGGTGCATTTTGTGTATCCATCTTGTTTCCTAAAGTGTTCTGTAACATTAACAACCTGAGTTGGAACAAGTCCCTTAGAGGACACCTCCTTAGTAACCCTCAAAGTCATATGAACAGCTCATTCCTTATTTAGGCCTCCTTCCAGATTCTTCAAAGCTATTTTGCAGGCCCTGGGCTATGGATTTCTGATGTGGCTTAAACCAGTCATTTACATACTAGAAATCTGCAAACCAGAAAAGCCACATGATCAACCCACAAATCCATAACAAACTGGGATTCAACACTCATTTTTCCCTCCAGTCTGCAGTTAATTTTATTTCTAGCGTAAGCATTTATGCCAGTCTTCCCTACTAGTGAGTCGCCATGTTTCTTCTTTGGTCTCTGTGGCCATAAGACTTTAGGGGAAGCCCATCTAATCACCTGCGTGCATCAGGGAGTATATGCAGCCCATTTAAGCCATTAGAATATGAGCCAACTCATGTTGCCAGTATGGTTATTAGCCATGAACTGAGTGACACCATTACTTGACAGAGCTAACTTTAACATTCATTGAGTGAATAAGTCTAGGTCCTATTTTTTTTTTTTTTTTTTATGAAAATAGTCCTAAACAAAAACCTGACAAAAAAAAATGAACATTTCTGAGAAATATGTTTTTATTTCACCTAACTTTTTGATCATAGCTGGTTGTTTCTAACAGGAGGAGGAGAGAAAGGGAGGGGGGAACTTACAGGAGAAATCTCTATCCCTAGAAGTCTGATGTTAAGGAGACTCTGAGAAGCCACGGTGAAAGCATCCCAGGAAGAGTGAGGCTACCTTTGGCTTTCCTGTCATGTGTGATTGATGCTTCCACTTTATCATCCAAGCTCATGTGTCCTAGTAGTTTTTGTCTTTCTGGCTGTCGCCATTATAATTAATGATTAAGGTACAGATACTGGCATAACACCTGGCTATTAAATCCTAGGGGCAGCTTGGGATGCCTGATATCTGACCTCACAGGCAACCAGGAGGAACCCCCAAAGCCCACTTCATCTCATATACATGGGCCGCCTCCCCCCACTTCTACATCACATCTGCATCCTAGCATGGAGCCTCACGCCCCTACTATTGTGCTTTTCCATGCTATTTTACAAGCTGAAAGGAATAGCATTAATACAGTTGCAGGTGTGTGTGTGTGTATGTGTTTTACATGTACCAAATCTCACACGTATCACCTGCAGAAAATAAGTGCTTTCTGCTGATGGCACAGGTGTGGCAGGCTTTTGTAGGCAAAAGTTGGCATGTTGGACCTGCCTGTGGTCCCTGTGATTTGACACACAGATTAGCATCAGTATCATGCCTGTGGCTTAGGTTTATATCCTTCAGCTTGCTTGGCTCTTCTTCTTTTTTTTTTTTTTTTTTTTCTGTATGTTCTCTGGTTCCCAGGTGCTTACAGAAAGAATTCAAATCTTACTGTCATCTGATTTGAAGATGACCTGCAACTCAAACATTTACCAAGTGAGGAACTGAGCTGCTGCCTATGAATTTACTATGAATATACATATTACTACTGAGACATCTATTTCTACTCTTAGAATTTTCCTTAATTAAGTGATCAATAGGTTGAGAAAACTGGAAAATAACACAATACTCAAATTAATTATGTTGAGGTTGCCAGTATCCACTTCTCTGCAATGCTTCAGCTAAACAGGTAACCTCCCATGACTAAATGAACTAAACTTCCAGAAAAAGAGAATGAGCATCTTCAAGATCCAGAATAGGACTATTAACCAGACTCTTTCTTTGTACCCTGGCCCCTTGGAAATAACCAATAAAGCAGAAAGTAAATGAGTGGATTTTATAGCAATACTAGAAAGTAGGGACAATTATAGTAGTGAAGCAGTACATTCTCCTGAGAAAGGAGGATCAGGTGGGTGCAGTTTCCCTGTAGACAGAAGGCTTTGTTAAATACCATATCAGCAGCATAAGGAAAAATTCAAAGGCAACATACATCTGGAAAACTGGCAGAATCCCTTTTTGAAGGCTTAGATAGGTAGTGGGTTGGGGGGAAAAAGTGGAGTGGAGCAGGAGGAGTGGTGGGAAGGGAATATGTGGTTGGTATGTAAGATAAGAAAATAAAAAAATTTAAAAGAACTTTGTTATTGTTATCTCTGAATGATGAGAAAATCAAAGTACTTTAGAATTCGCTTAAGTTTGAACAGATAGTAAGTTGCAAGGTTGAAATTACAGAAGAACTATATTCTAAACAGTGCCTTAATTATTAAACACTATGTGGTTTGGAAATGGGAAATAGCCATGTTTAAAGGGAAAATTAAAAAAAAAAATCCTCAATAGAAAATAAATTAAAGTATATAGTAGTAAACATCAGTAATATCCTCGAGGAATTATCCTATCCCTTAGTTTAAAGAATATATTATCAGTCAACATTAGAAACCTTGGAAAGTAAACATGACACAGTACATGAACTCTTTTAGAATTAAATGAGTTGATTGAGGAGACGCCATCATCACAAGGTGGGGAATGTCCCCATGGTTTAAGAATTGAGACTATAGACTAAAACAATTGACCAAAAGTTGAGTTACTAATAATGCAAGAAAACTCAAATATGCATTATTATTATGTTTCTAAACCTCAGTAATAACAGGAAAACATATTTACTTCCTAATAGAATGTAAAAATGTTTTAAAGCAATAATAAAACTAGAATTGAACTTCCAACTGGCATTTAAAGTGAGCCAGAGGAGATGCTTGGAATATGCTTGAAATAAACAAAGAAATACTTTTGCTTATTTTATTTTTATGCATTTTGATGTTTATTTTGTAATGTGCTAAGAAGGTATATAGCTAATTTGTAAGGTCCCAAAGACTCTTCTGTAATTCCTTCATGTTTGATATATTTAATTGTAATAATTTAAATATTAAGAGATATAAATATATTACCTTCATCTGAATAGCAGATCTTTTACATCTATAAGTATATTTTAATTAATATATATTTTAATAAAATAATATATTTTAATTAATATACATTTTAATAAAGATGTACACATCTGTTAAGTGTCATATATTTTGATATTTTCATCATTTACATAGCATTAAAATCAATATATATTTAACTTTTTAATTGAAAATAATATTTTTATGTATATTCTAACCACAGTTTTCTTCATCTACTCTTAGGTCCTTTACACCACTATACCCATTCAACTCCCTAACTTCATTTTCTTCTTAAGAAAATAGGCCAATAAGCATCAAGCAAAACAGAATAAAGCAAATGAAACAGACAACAGAAAAATAAAAAGCATGAGAAATACATACAAATATGCAGGCATGTGCACAAACACACACACACACACCACTACCCATAAACACAAAATTGGAAACTATACTAGATAAACAAAAGACATGTATAGTAAAAATGTGCTCAAACAAAACATAATGAAAGAAAACATCTCTAAGACACACCAGTGAGTTCATTCTGTGTTGGCCATCTACTTTTTTCCCCCTTTTTATCTGTTTTTATTTATTTACTTTTCTTATCTTAAATATTAATCCTAGTTCCCTCTCCCTCCCTCCTTCGCTCCCACCCTCCCTCCCCTAACCCTAACCCTAACCCTAATCATACCCCTAGCCCTAACCCTAACCCCTAACCTTAACCTCCCTCCCTCCCTCCTTCGGTCTCTCCTACCCTACAGCAGATCTTTTTAAAATAAGCTTTATCAGGTCTTTGAGTGTTTTGTACCATGTGTCCTGATCACTGTTAGTATCTTTCCCAACCATTTCTATATTTACTCCCCACTTTCCCCCCCCCCCCCCCCATTTTTAAAATATACCACATCCATTTGTATACCCAGATAGTACTAGGGTGTTGCCTTACCAAAGACTACACTCTTAGATCTAGCACTCCCTCTCCTGGCAATTATCACTTACCAATAGATCATCAGCTAAGTGTGGGACTTCATGCTTAATCTACTCTCCATGCTGGCATTTGGACTGTCTTGAGACTGCATAGTTTATCATGGACTCTCACAAATGCAACCACCCTGTTGTGTCTGGAAAAATTGTGGGCATCCACAACTTCTGGCTCTTACTTTGTTCTTGCCTTTTTTGAAATGATCCCTTGAGCCTTGAGAGAAATGGTTATAGTAAATATGATCTGTTAGAGCCTGAGTATTCTGGAGTTTCTTATTCTTTGTATATTGGCCAATATGTGTCTCAGGGTTGATCATCGTCTTCTACAAATAGAAGCTTCTCTGATGAGAGTTGAAAGATGTATTAATCTATAGTTATAATGATGTCATTGAATTTGCTTTAATACTGTCTATTTAACAGAATAACATTATTTGGATTTTTTCCCCTAGGACCTGTGACCTCTCTATCCACAGGTTCATGGCCCAGTAATGGCATGATGTGGGGTAACAATAAAGAAATGTCCACTGGTTTTGCTTCTTAAACTATTTTAAATTTTAATATTATGGTAAGCCTTGTTTATTAAAGTGTCCTACTTTATTTTGTGGGTATTATTTTTTCAGTGTAGTATAAACTATTTCTATTTTTCTGAAATACAAAGTGGATCCACTTAGAACTCAGCAGCTGTTAATGAATTTTAAAGCTGTTTCCAATGACATTTAGTTACATCAATCCTAAAGTCAAGATTATAATTTCATTAATGCATGTAATTTGTCTGTATGAATGCTCAGTGATCAGAAATGCTTAACAAAGATATATGCATGGTGGGAACCATAAAAAAAGGTGATTATACAATCTGATTAAAGTGGTATTGAATGAAGATGAATTCAGTTTTCAAATATTTTGCATCCTATTTGTCTTCAGCGGTGGACATTTAATGCCTCATTAGCGGTGGATTAAATAACTAGTTGAGAATCTATCCTCTGTAGTAGTTAAAGACCATTGTCCTTACCCATACACATCCTGATATGGAAAGAAATTGAAACAGAAACAGAATGGAGGTTCCAGTTCAGGCCATGCAACCTACCAGAAAAAAAAAAAAAAAAAAAAAAAGGTTGCATCATAAAATTTCTTCCAAATCCTGAACTTCTGAACTTCTCAGGTTATAGGCTAAATAATGTGTTTTACTATTTAATTTTTGTGTGTGAGAGAACTTATTTCTATGTGTGCTTTGTGAATGTTCTTGTATGTGAGCACAACAGAAAGAGAGAGAGTGAGAATTTTTGAGTATATGTGTTTGTGTGGGACAAAAGCTGATGTCCAGTGTCATCTTGTATCACTTCTCAATCTTCTCAAGACAGACTCTGACAGATGGAATCTGGAGCTCACCCTATTGTTTAGACTTGCTGGCCAGGGAGTTTCTGGGCCCCCTTGTCCCTCTGTTTTCTTAGCACTATGTCTGGCTTTCTGCGAGTTCTGGGAACTAAACTCTGGTCCTCATGTTTTCCCACCAAACAAACTGTCATCTCTACAGATGTGGCTGATACATATAATACACTCTACTGAACATTCTCTTAATGTAAATTGAAAATACTATGACTGAGTTATATATCACAAGGTTGTGGATATACAGTGTGAGAAGTGAAGGGGAATGAGTCCATGTAAAAAGACAACTGTGTTGCTTCTCATTCATAGCCAAATACTTTACAATAACTGAAAGCATCATGTCTTTTCTCCACAATTTTATTCTGAGTTTTAATATCTTAATAAAATATGAGTTACAAATATGAAGAAGACTTTTGGAAAATGTTGGTACATATTATAAGGAATAGATTTACTTTTCAACATTTTCCCTTGATTTTCACTACTTTAACATGGGAGTTTTTGGAAAGCAGATTTCTTGACTAATTCAAAGTTAGGAAAAAAGAGAGAGAGTAGCTTGGGATTACAAGTGTAAAATTGAAAGGCTATGGAATCCAAGGTCAGGATGGGGCTACAACACAGATAATACCTCCCCCAAAATCCACCTGGCTAGCAGAAGTCAAGAACTGGTTGTTGGACTCCTCTCAACTCTTTCCTCTGTGCTTGGTGTTGATGAGCTAGGTTGACCCTAGCCCAAAGATCAAAGGTGTTCACTTTGCCTTTGGAAGTCCAAGTACTTAGAATGTGGGTATTTGTTGACACATTCTGGGTATGAACATTGGAATTCATTTAAGAACAATCCCTGGAATCATGTGTAGTGAAAAGGTTTTTGTGGTAATCATTGGCTAAATAGCCAGCATAAAAATTATATGGCCTGTCTTGGCAACATGAGACATGATGAATTATAGAAATAGGAAGGAGAGACAAAATAGAAATATGAGGAAGGGAATAATCACTGACATTACTGAGTCTGTTTTAGGCAATGGTTTTCTAGCACTTCCATAAATGCATATGTATTTGATTACACAACTTATTTCATTCAATCTCACAGCAGTTCTATGAGGGGTGAAATTCTTATTGACCCATTGAACAGACAAAGTGAGACATGCCGTGGGCTGGATAATTTGTCTCTGACCATTTATATATCAAGTGACAGGTTCAGACTGAAATTGGAGAAACCTGTGTCCTAGTCACTTCTGTTTGCCAGAAGAATAGGCACAAGGATGAAAATCTCAGTGCTTGAGCCATTCTGCGGAGGTCAGTGATAGGGGACCACACCCATCACAGTCATCATTGTTAATTAGAATTTAATAAGAAAATGCTGAAGAGAGAATAGGAGATTACTTAAGAGAATGATCATTTTCTCCTTTCAGCAGTGCTTTGACTCTGCGGTCTGTTAAGTGAAGGCAAGAATTTGGAATGTTAGAATATTTTTAATTTCCGTAAGTATTTTAAAAAGCAGATATTTTTCCTTTCTTGAACACTAACCACAAAATGGTAACATAATATACTTAAATTCAGATATTAAAAGGATGATTTCAATAAATAGCTTTCAGTAATTGTACAAGATTAATTTGGGTCACACAGATATTGGATATTGTTACCTAAATATCACCTCATATTTTAACCACACTGATGAGATTTACGTTTCTTATGTGGTTAATTGCCAGAAGGATTATACTTAAACTAATGTTTCTCTTGTAAATACTTAAAAATAATTGAGTTTGCAATTTGGTACTTAACTTATACTGATAATTGCTCCTTGGGAAAAAAGACATGTTTAATTGTAATCAAAGAAGATCCTCTTTCTCTTGTGCAAATAGCTTCTCCCAAGAAATCCATGACCTATTTAAACATCTAAGACCTTCTCTGCTGGAATTCCTAGCAGAAATTTCTCATTGGTTATGAAGTTAGCTACTTAAGCATTCAAATGATGCTAGAAATATTTCATCCAAAGAATTTTTAAAAATATTTTACAGATTACAAAAGTACGAAAAAAAGACATAATTTCCTAATTGACAGTTTGTTGAAATTAACTTAACGAAAGAAAGATGTTTTTAGTCTTCTAGCTTTCGATGTTTCCTTCTATGGTTGGCTGCCTCCAGCATTGGGGCCTGAAGCAGTGCAGAATACTGTCACAGTAGGAGCCTATATCCATAGATGGTCCCTACTTCAGGGTTGGAAGGAAACAAACAAAGGAACCAAAAAACAGAGGAAAGAGGGGAAGAGAGAGCTTTACAAGAGCCCACTTCTCAGGTCTTAATGGGCATGCTTCCTCTATCTTGGTTCCTGTCTCCTGCAGCTTCCATAATCCTCCAGAATCCCATTCAGCTACAAATCCATTAGTGGGTTTACCCATCCTTAGGGGAGAGCTCCCATGATCCAGTCACCTCTGATAATTGCTATGCTGTGTATTCAAATATTTCTGTAAATGGTCTTTAAATTCCAATATTGCCCCTGTTTTATATTTGCTTTGAAGAAATCTCGGGACTTATTTTTTATGTAATCTCTTTCTTCCTTCCTCTACCAACCCTCACTATATTACTGATGAGAACTCTAGGAGAGTTGGAAAGATGCTCAAGTGGTGAAGAAACACTTGGTTCTCTTCCAGAGGACCCAAACTTGCTTGTCAGCATCCATATGGAGCAGCTCATAGTCATATTTAATGCCAATCCTAGGGTATCTAATATCCCCTTCTGACCTCTGTGGGAATCGGAAGAAATATGATATACATATATGTATATTTACATTCACTACAATTAAAAAATATGAATCCCCAAGAACTGTAATATTGATGAATAATAAGTTCTATTTAATTAACTATGTTTTGGAGGGATATGTTAGCAGGGGTGTTATTTACTGACCTCTCTAGAATATGAGTGCCCCCTTCTTCCCCTAATGCCCCCCATTTTTTTTTCTGAAGACAGCTACCAGAGGAAATGTATTCCTGGCAAACATAGGTATTATATAAATGGATGGATACTTTAGAATGTTTTTGTTACTTTCTCTGTTTAAAATTCTTTGAATATCATTCACTGTACCAATGGCCTATTATAATCGTTCATTATGACATATTTTATATATATAGAAAGGCTTTGAAAATAATGTATTGACAATTATCGCAAGAAAGAAAGATCATAAAAATAATTGAGGTTCCCTGCATGCCTTGTCCTGCACTGCTCAAAGGACTGACCTGATTTGTAATGCCTGGGGATGAAGAAATAACATATAAACACAGAAAAACTGGGATCAGGTGTGTTGGGCTCTCTGATGTGGAAGTCTAAGGGACTGGAAGCTCACTGTGGTTAGCATATACAGTTGAACAGGGAGTGGGGTTATTGCATGGAAATAAGCAATGAGAAGGATTATCTTCACAAAGGCTAGTTTAGCTAATCCTGGTAGGGTCATGCTCTACAGGGAGCAATCTTCAGGATGTAAACATCTGTGGCAAGAAAGCTAGAGTGGAAACTGTCTGCACATATGGTCTGCATTTTCATGGACCAGGAGGGAAGACTTTGATTTTCTCTTACTAGCCTGGGGTCCTTACATGGTCATAACACACAATGCACATACACTTAAGACTTCACTCACTCCCCATACTGTGTCTTTCATATTATGTCATATATCTTACAAACATTTTCATTGAATTATAGAACTATAAGAACTTAACATATACATCCAAAATATATAAGTAATATCCAAGGTATAAAAGGGTTCAACCACCAAATGATAAACAGATGCCTCATTTATATCTTTCTTCTGTATGCCAGGTTTCACCTAAGCAATGTGTGCTTAATGTAGTCAAAATGTCTAATTTGAGAAACTCATGCACAGAACGATGTGGTAATTTAAATAAATTATACATATATATTTAATTTTACTTTGCAAAAATGATTTAGGATCACATCTTGATGTGTCTGTAAATGACTTGTCATTTGAAAAAAAAAATGGAACAACATCGCCATTTTAAACATCAGTTTTCAATCCTATATTTTTCTGTTATAATTTCTGTGATTATTATGTAGGGAACAGTGTGATATAATGAACCCTGGGTTTGGTTTCTATTTTAGTTCTGCCCTTGGAAAATGGCAAAATCCATTCACGTCTTACCTGTAAAGTAAGGACAACAGCAGTGTTTCAGATGTAAATTGAGATGTGCTTGATATATATTTGATATAAATATCTTAGAATATATGTATAGAAGGAAATATATGTATACATATATAAAAAGAAATGTGTTATATAGTATTAAAAATTTGGGGGACCTTAAAGAGTTATTCATTTTTTTAAATCACTGTGGTTGTGTTTGTATGTGCTTGTGTATATGAGTGCCTGTGAGAGGCAGATGAGGACATATAATTCTTGGAGCTGGAGCTACATGTACTTGTGAGCTAACACATTGTAGGTGCTGGGAACCAAACTCAGGCCCTGTGCAAAAGCAGCAAGAGTTCTTAAGCACTGTGACACCCCTAGCAAAGATGCTTGTTTCTGAATGAATTCTATTTGTGAAGGAAACCGAATCATGCAAACCTGTTATTTCAGGGACACTCTGAATTCTATTTGCTAGTATATGTCATTCTATATTCTCCTTCCTATCATCTGTTCCAAATGTCCCATCTTCTTATTGAAAACACCACTTTTTAGTGTGAAATTGGTAAGAGTTTCAAAAAGGCTCTTGATTTTTCTCTCTACTTGAGAAATGCTTAAAATAATCCAAAAACCTGTTCTAATGTGTATGTGGGATTTATAATCCTCGTGTTTATCTGATTTGACAGTAAGTAGAAATCAAATGATATTATCCATCAATTAAACCATATAATCATCTTCTATGGAGCTTGATGGTCTACTCTTGGGATTGAAAGTTAAGACATTTTTTCATGAAGACAAACAATCACAGGAAAAGCCACACAAATGTAATGGCTGCTAGATTATAGGAAAAAGGACAATCAACACAACATTTAAGCTGTACTTAAGAAAGATAAATTTATGGATTATTTAAGGATTTTTTTTAAAAAAATAAATGAGTCCTTTTAAGTATAGAAGAATTGGGGCAGCACTCAGGATGACCCAGCCCAGAGTTATTAAAGAAAAGCAAGTGACTGCATCTGGCTTCTCTGTTTGTTTGAGTTATAAGGCTATTAGAAAATTTGATGCAACCAAGATACCTTGTTCAGGGTCAAATGAATGATATTGGCAAGTATGGAATATGTGAGAATGTAAGGTGTATCTCATCTCTGACCATGTGAACTGTAAATCCTCAGATGAAAGTGATTAATGTTTCAGCTCAAAATAGTGAAAATGCGTGCAAGACCTTGTTCCCTGTCCCATTCCTGTCAACATGTTTCCTGAAAATTGTGACATGAGTGATCTAGATGATAAGAGATAACATTTTCACCCCTTCAAAGATGATGAATAATACTACATTTCAAAATATCTGAACAGGCAGAACATTTAACCCAGACAGTTTTACCAGGAATAAATTAAAATGTGATCTTGTAGCGATGAAATGAATCAGTGACATCAATTAAAAAAACACTGTCCATAAATTAAAACAATCACCAGGCATCGTAGAAACTTGAAGGCAATGGAAACATTTCTCATCATGTTGTTTGACAACAACCTCAATAGGAATTAGTCATAGAGTGTGAATGTTGATAATCTAGTAAGCCTATATGGTATAAGATACCCCACTGCTTCTCAGTCCCCTTGCTATTTTTATCCCTTTAAAGAGTTTTTAAAAGTTAAATCAAATTTATCAATAACAAAAAACTCTGTCAAACTTTCCCCAATGAAAATTTAAGACCACATATATTTGTTCAGTATACAGTATATTTATTAAAATGTTTATGAATTCCTGTGCTTTAGGATATCAGAAGAGCAAGATTGTCACTCCTCCTAAACCATTATATAACCACTTGGGGGTGATCACACTGAAAATTTATAGGATTTATTAATGGAAAATATTGTAGAATGAGGGAAAGAATATTCTACTTTCCATTTAATGGCTTCAGTTCTGAATGCCACAGAAGACATATTTTAAAGCTGGATGGTGTTCAGAAGAGAACAATTATGGTAGCTTGACATAAAGCATTGTTATAGTCAAGGGATGGGAATCCCAGTGAACAATGAAGCTGAAAGGTTCTTACAATGATAAAATAAGTGAGAGGCTGTCACATATCAGAAGAGGTTTAATTATTGAGCAGTTGCTTAATGAAGTACATTTTAGCTAAATATAAATTATTTAATTCCAACAATGTGAAGCTAGAAATTATTGCTTTATTAGTAATAGTTTTCTTTGTTCCTTGAAGGACATACTTCATTGATCCTGTGGTGGGAAATGTGGTCGACTGAAACTTGAATGGACCTGTGCTATAACAGCCTTAGCATTCCTTAAGCTTTGGGATACATGGTAATAGGAAAAGGAATGGATATAAAGAAGACAGATTTACAAATTATACTAATTACCTTCGCTTGTCAGCTAGACAGCTTATAGTGGTTGGAGGAAGTTCTAGTCGATGAATGATCCAGTACAGACAGGTCTATGGCCGTTTCTATGAGAGATTGTCTTAATTGGTGATAGATGTTGGAAAGTCTAGTCTGCTGTGGGTGGTGCCATCAGTAGGTAGTTCATCCTGGACTGTATAAGAATGCTCATAAAACATGATCCTAGTGCAAGCACTTGGGGACTTAACTGTGTGTTTGTTTACTTTTGTTTTTTTTTTGTTTGTTTGTTTTTGTGGTTGTGTGTGTGTGTGTGTGTGTGTGTGTGTGTGAGAGAGAGAGAGAGAGAGAGAGAGAGAGAGAGAGAGAGTGTGTGTGTGTGTGTAAATGTTTAGAAGTTGAACTGGAAAAGACATTGCATGCTCAGATCTCATTGGGTTGCTCTATAGGAGCTTGTTCCAGAAAAATGCAGCCTTGGAGGCCTGGCTTAATAAGTTTTAAAGTATTTTATTGCAGCAACAGAGAGCAAACTAAGATAGAAATTCTGGATGATAGATGAAATGGGCATTGTGGCACCTGGAGAGTTGTCTCAGCAGTTAAGATCACTGCCTGCCCTTCTATAAGACCAAGGTTCAATTCCCAACATCCACATTAGCAGCTCACAACTATCTAGTTCCAGGAGATTTGACACCCTCGCAAGCAGGCAAAACATCAATTCACACAAAATAAGAAAAGTGGGTATTGAAGTTTTTCTTTAAATCTTTCTTTAAATCTTGGGAATTATGGAACACACATTTGGCTTCTTTTAATTGCTCTGGCCAAACTTTTGTTTGGACCCTGATTGTTATCAGCATCTGGAGGCCTGTTTCCTTGCATGTATCCTTCTTTTGTAGTTCAAGAAAACACCAGTGCAATAATTTATGGCAAGAAGCTTATGTGCCCATTGCCAAACCTTTCCAATCAACTCAGATTTATAAAACAGAAGCCACTGACTTGGCCCTTGACTTGTGATATATGACAAAACCATTATCTTTTAGAAAATTCAACCTCAGAGAATAGTTTGTGTATAGAAGGAGAGAAAGATACTTCATGAATCCAAAGAAGTATGTTATGATAAAAATAAAAGAAAAAAATTAGAAGGAACTACTGTATGAAGAAGGAATTGTTTTCTATATAGATACTGTTCAGGAAGCACCACCATTCCTTCATAGTAAAGCATTGTTCATAATTCTAGAGCATCCAGCCTTTAAATTGTCCTGGACTGTGATGACATAAAATAATTGAACCAAAGAAGTTAGACTATTTGTAAGAAATTGTCAAACTCCTGTTTGGTTATAGATTCTCAGTTATTTACTGGGTTAAATCCAAATATGCACAAAATTTCTGAAACAAATATTAAATGTAATGTATATACATATATGTACAATGTACATATATATGTTTGTGTATGTGTTTGAAGATATTGTTGCTAGCATGACCCAGATTAAAGCTACTTAACCTCAATCACCCCCAGTTTACTTTTATTGTGTATCAAAATGGAAGCACTGCCCCTGCCAACAATTTTGGCATGATTCTTCTACCTCATGGTTAGTTGAGAGTACTGTCACAATCCTTAAAAAATTGGTATGACTGAGCATAACCAAGTTTGCAGGAGGGCTTGGGTCTCAGTTTTTTTTACATGAATGCATAAGGTATGTCGTCACAGTGAAGAGTGGCACAACTTGGTCATATTGTTAAAAGAATAAAATTAAACATCAATGTCAATGAGCCTGTAAATCCAAGCAGACAATTTCAAAAGGGAACATGGATTTTTCATGGGGTGGTTTGTCTTAGCAGTAGCATCATTTGCAGTGAGGGCCTGTATTGCTCCCTGCCGGGAGAGTGAAAGAGAGCCAGACAGAGATGAGTGTTCTTAGTGCAGAGTCATGCCCCAGATGTCAGTCCTGTCGTAGTCATGGCATCAAAGATGACCAGCAAGCATCTCTCGTTTCCCAAAGGGGCCATCAAAGGTCCCAGCTCCCAGTCTTACTGTATTCTGCTACCCAAGTGGATCTGAGTCCAAGAGACAATCCTT
The DNA here is from genome assembly GCF_943737965.1 of Phodopus roborovskii. Taxonomy (NCBI): domain Eukaryota; kingdom Metazoa; phylum Chordata; class Mammalia; order Rodentia; family Cricetidae; genus Phodopus; species Phodopus roborovskii. Next base: position 11,886,210 of record NW_026126434.1, read on the forward strand.
TCCTCTCATTGATGGGTGGCCATGAGTACTTCCCAAGCATTTCCTAAGGTTATTTCTTTTATCTTTGGTAAAGCTAGGTTCTTCAAGATGTACTCAATCTATTGGGCTTGATTAATCCCATAATTCTGATTAACACTTTTTAAAAATCTGTTTGAGATGTGAGTGGCTCAGAGCATCAGGGGATTTCATTGTATCATTCAGGGCCATTGGTATAAATATTCAAAGAAATGTTTCTAGGTGAGATTAAACTTCTGTTAAGTATTCAATATGACAGAGAATAAAAATTAACCTTTTGTATAAATGATTAACCTTTTATATATGATAAAACTTTAATATAAAGTGTAAAATTAGTATCAGAGGCATTTACATTTGGCAGAAGGATATGCTGAATTGGTGTGCTTAAATAACTATATGGACTCTAATCTTATATTTAGGAGAGCAAAAGATTAAACAAGTGAAGAATCTTACTACTTAAGGTGACACAGAGGAAACAAAATAACTAACAAGAATATTTATCCAACTAGAAAGGATTCTTGTGTATCTAATAATAATTAAAAGAAAAATATAATTCATATGGTATAATTATACTTAATTTTCTTCTACAGTTCTGTATCATAACATTTTGGATTTTAGAAACCACATAAGCAGGGAGGTAGTGGCACACACCTTTAATCCCAGCATTGTCAGGCAGGGGCAGGTAGATCTCTGTGAGTTTAAGACCAGCTTGGTCTACAAGAACTAGTTCCAGGGCAGGCTCCAAAGCTACACAGAGAAACCATGTTTCTAAACACATACACACACACACACACACACACACACACACACACACACACACACAAGTCACATGTTAGTTTATTTTGGGGGCATTAACTAAATCAACTAGAAACCATGTTTCTAAACATACACAAAGAAGTCACATGCTTGTTTATTTTGGGGCATTAACTAAATTAACTAATCCTAAGATTTTGAACTTGGTGTAGAGATTTGTAACATAATTTTTGACAGTTTTTTTTTCTTATGATTGATTCCTTCTTTCAGAAAGAGCAAGACAGATGGTGAAAAAAGTCTCCATTTTCTTAATGCATGTTTCCCAGTAGATAAAGCAAGAAAAACATCATACTAGGGAGAAAATACAACTAATATTATTTATTTATAGTGCATTACATAGCAGTGAATGACTCAAAAATGAGTTTTATTAGAGAAGTACTCATTATAGAGTGGACAGGAAAGATCCATGGATATGTCTGGGGAAGACTGGAACATGGAGTTCTGAAGTGGAAGAGAGAAATAAGGGAAGCTGTATGTTTGAGGGTTGTGAGTATGATGGATGAAAGTAGTAGTCAGGGCCACTGTTAGGTCAACTGCTCAGAGAGAAAGGAAAGTCTTTACAGGGTATTAGGCTGGGAAACAGCAATACTCTGCCCTTTCATGAAAACATTGTTGCTGCAGTGTTAAGTACCAGTTGGAAGAAATAAGTATAGATGCATTGAAACTCAACAGGAAACTTCTGTTATAGTTGGGGAAAAACAGGCAGAAATTGTACTAATGGAAGAGGAGAGAAGTTATGAGATAAAAATATTTTCAGATAGATCTTATGATATAATAAGGAGAGAGATAAAGGGAGTGCAGGAAGGGAAGGAGGGAGAGAAGGAAGAACAGGAAGAGGAAGAGGAGAGAATAGAATTGAAAGGATGAAGTAATCATTTTTGTGATTTGGAGGGTTACCCTTGGTCTTCACAGAGTTTCTGTTTGAATGTGGTAAGTTTGAGGAATTTATTCAAATGGAAATATCTACAAATATGATGTATACATGTATACATTATATACACACACACACACAAACACACACACACACACACACACACACACACACACACACACACACACATATATATATATATATATATGGAAAAGTCTCCAAGAAACACAAATTCTTATATGAGGATATATGTCAACCAAGTTTGAAAGTGATCTTAAGACATAAATTTAGGGTTTTCCATTATTTATAGGCTGAAAGTTGCAAAGGAGACTACTGAGTAGCTGGTTACATAGAAGAAAAAAACCAAGAAGCCAACCTAGACTAGTTTGGGGAGTGACAAGTTATCATCTGTCAAATATTGATATATTGATGATAGGCAAGTGTGAGTTGAGATATGCCCCTAATGACTCACAGAAAACATTTTTCCCGCTTTTTAAATTTTTTTATTTCATTTTATATTCCAACTACAGTCCCCCACACACACCTTGCTTGCCTCCTCCCACCTAGGCTATATCCCAAGAATCCAAAGGAGGATCCCAGGTAAGACTCCTAGCAATAGTAGAGAGGATGCCGGGATTAGCCTAGACCTGTAATCAGATTGATGAATACCCAAATTATCAACTTAAAAGACATTTTACAGTCTTGTCTTCAAGTAATTCAAAATGGGGGGGGGAGGGTTCTTAAGAAAGAGGCTAGTTGCAGATGTAATTAATTTCGAGGAGGTAATGCTGAAGTGAGTTGGGTCCCTAATCTAACATGACTGGCATTTTAAGATAAACAGATAACCATAGAGCCACATAAGCAGACTGTCCTGGCATAAGGAAAGCAGAAGTTCGGGTTTTGCATTTTCAAGGCAAAGTATGTTATGCTAGAGGTTGATGGAAGGGTTCAGAAGCTACGAAAGGCAAACATGAGACAATGTGATCATATATTTGTCCTTCCAGTTTGTTATTCTCTTAGCAATCCTAAGAAAGGGATCTAGTAGCACACTGTATCTACTGAGTGATGGACATGGATGACAGGCAAAATGCTATGTTTTTTAAAACTAGATTTTTGAAGCTGTGTGAGTTTTTCTCACACAATTTCTCACTCAAATTAATTCCTGTGTTGATGAAAATCTCCTAAATGTTGATTCAACTGCTTAACATTTCACTAAGAAATACTAAGACGTGTGGAGCAGTTGAATCTTGTCCTGTCCTTTCCTGTTTGCATATCTGAGAACATTTGCCTTTATGACTCTCAGTGATTTTATGTTAATCTCTGTGGTGATAAAGGTTGCATCAATATATACCCTTCAGTAATAAAAGTTAACTCCCCCCCACCCAGCAATGATCATCAGCATGTAATGTGGATTTTATTCTGGTGAACTTAATGAAACTCTGGGTATCATAGGTATTACTGTCCATGCAGACTCAGTTCTCTATTATGAAATTATTTATAGCTGATATAAATGTCTTAAGAGGATTAAAAATTAATGACATTAAACTCTTAAACTGGTAGAACTGAAAATAGTATGTTCTAACAAGACTACCCCTATTGTTCATACATAAATAATAATTTATTATTTTGAGTGTATATGAAGTGAAACACCATGAAAACTATTTACCAGATTCTTAGAAAAATAACATAAGAATTCATGAATCTTCAAAAAATAAAAAATATTGGTTGTACAAAACCTTGGAGAAATGTATAAAAGATACAGAAATTCCTGACACTAAGAACCTTTTTTTTCTTTTTTTACTTATTTAGTGTGTGTGTGTGTGTGTGTGTGTGTGTGTGTGTGTGTGTGCGCGCGTGCGTGCCTGCATGCATGCATGTATAAGTAGGAGGAAAACTTGCAGAAAGTTTGTTTATTTGTTTTTCTTTTCTCACCGCTGTATGGGTCTCAGGTATTGAACTAAGGTTGACAGTGTTGGTGGCTGGTGTCTTTACACACTGAGTTATCACTGTGTCCTGAGGCTTATATCTTAATGGACAATAGGGAGTAAAGTAATACATGACTACACTAGAGTGATAAATGCTTTATAGAAAGAACAGGTTGGAGTTAGGCTTCAGTTTTGAAGGTTCAAGATAAATACTAATGTTTCATTAAGAAGTTGAAAGGATTCAAAGTATCTTGTCTATAGTTATTTGATATCAACACTTTCTGGAAAGAAAGAACAGTAAGTACATATACATTGAAATAGAAAGAGTAGCCAGCATTATTGACATAGGAGAAACAAAGGGGAGCAAAAGGAATGCTTGGGTCAAACAGAACAAGAAACACCAATTAGAGCTCTGTAGACCATTGTTAGGATGAACTTTAACTCTGTTTGAAATGGACAGACATTAAGTTGGAGTGACCTTGTTTGTGCTTATTAGGAGTAAAATTCTATGGTACATATGACTCCAAGATGAGGCCACACTTAAGACCTCTACAAAGATCAGGTGAGACACTTAATATTTCATTTTGGAACATGAGCACAGAGGAGAGAGAGGCAAAGCATGCTGATATATTTTGAAGCACAATGTCAAGCACTGTTGAGTTATTGGTAAGGGCATTACAGTAAGAGAGAAGATTGGCATCAAAGATTTTTTGTGTATTTTTTGGCTTCAATTTTTTATGTACTATATTTTGATTATATGTTTCACCCCCATTCCTACTAGATAATTGCCACATCCTTACCCATCCTTACCCACCTAACTTCACATTCTTTTTCTCTCTCTTACAAAAACAAACAGCAGTATCAAAACAAGCAAACAAAAAAGCAAGGGAAACAAGCATTTGAATACACACACACACACACACACACACACACACACACACATATATATATATATATATATATATATATGGACAAAGACAAAAGCATACAAAAACAGTAGATTCTATTTTATTTTGGCTAGCTATTCTGGGCAATGGATCCTGCCCTGGAGTTTTGTTTATATACCCAGTGACACTCCATTGGAGGAAACATATTTTTTCCACTCCTAGTCAGGATAAATTGCAAATATCTTCTGGGTTAGTAGAGGGACTTCATGCCTATGTCCTCTTCTGTGTCCTCTGCTGTGATGTCATATGGATTGAGCTTGTGCAGGTTTTAGATGTGTTATCATAGTCTCTAAGTTGCCACAGACTTCAAGGTGTTGACCTCAGCATTTGGAACCCAGAACGTTCAACTAAATGAAGCAGGAGGATAGAAAGACAAACCCATTTGCTAAAGAGAATCATGAATTTAAGTTTTCTTTGGGATTCAAATCTGTGCACAGCTGGGGTGCCCAGTATAAATACAACATTTGAAATTTATGTTTCAAGTTGTTTGTGGTTAATACCTGAGAGAAGTGTCTGGCAGCAATCTAATATTAAGTTTCTAACACTGCAATTGAATACCTCAGATAACTAGCTTATAAAATTGAAAGGTTTGTTCTGGATTATATTCTAGAGGTTCCAGTCTATGATTAGCTTCATTGTTCCAGGACTGAGACAATGTATCCTTCCCATCTTGGTGGGTATGTGTGTTGGAGAAAAACCACTTACTTTACCAGCCAAGGGACAGACAGGTCAGGGAACTCATTAGAACTCCACCATCATCTTGGCAGGATATAAGTTACTTTGTTGTTATTGATGCTCTGATGAAATATCATACCAAATTACAATTAATCGAACCCAGAGTTTGTTTTCACTTATGATCCAAAATTATTAGAGTCTGAAATGTTGTGGAAGGAATTGCAGTAGGTAACAGAGGCAGGAAGCTGCCTGATCACAATTTTATCCACACAGAGAAAACAGAGGTACAGAAAGTGGGGCAAGGTTACACATGCTCGAATTCTGCCCTTAGTAACATACTCCTCCAGCAAGGCTGCACTTCCTGAACATTCCATAATCTCCCCTGAAAGCAGCAACAGCAGAATAGCCAGTGTGCAATAATGTGAGCCTGTGGCTGACTTTTCTCATTGAAATGAGCACTGAGGGGACAAGGACACAATCCTGATGATCTAAGCACTTCCCACAAGGACATTCTTAAATGATCCCAGGGACTCTCAATCCATTTGGAACTCATCCTTAGCATGTGGGTCTTGTCTTCAGGGATACTTGAGGTCTAATATAATAGAGGATAAAGAAGAAGCCAGAGACACATGCAAGTAGAAAGAACCTGGTTTTGAACCCAGTGCTAAGGGGATGACTACATTTTGTTGTCAGTGTGGCTATATTTTATTATTGTGATTTTATTGCCCTAGAGCCACAGTCCACTTATATAAAAATATATAAGTGACATATAAGTCACTCAAAAATTTGACATCAAGTAGAATTCCAGACTACAAGGAGAAAAGAAATGAGCACATACTTGGTCCTTGTTTGGGATTGCTTTTATTTGGTTGAGATTTTCAGGGGTTCTTGCTTTCTAACCCAGGGTACTGGGACCAAATGCCCAACAAACAACAGCTGAAAGGAGGAAGATTTGAATTGGGTTCATAGTTTGAGAGTTGTTGTACATCATGGCAGGGAGGGCATGGTGACAATACTGGTTCTCAGCTGGTCTTCTTTACCTTTGGGAAGGTGACATTCATGTATACTGAAACTCTAAGTACCCCGGTTAATCCTCTCTGTGATTACCTTCACATGTACACCCAAAGCTAGGTCTCACTAATACCCTGGATATTTCCTAATCCAATCAAACTGACAGTAAAGATTAAAAAACACTACTATCTAATCTATGATTTATGTGTTCTACTCAGCAGAATTTGCTTTATCGAGCTCACATAGGTTTTAAGTTACAGCTAAATCTATACAATTATGTCTGGCATTTTATACTATCTTAAGTATCAGTCTCTAAGCATTCTACCTTAATTTCAAACAAAGAGAAAATTAGAGTTTGAACTATTGCATAAGCAACTCCAAACAGAATAATAAAATCCCATAACCTTGTTCTCCTCTCACAGTGATGGAAACTGTTTAAAGTTTGTCACTAAGAGCTGTGAATTTCTCAGCTACCTTTACATTTTTGGCTACAGGTTTGCGAAATGTTATAAGTTAGACTATCCCAAATGGTAGTTGTATCAAAGAATTGTCAATTAATAGTGCATTAAATAGTATTTGGGTGGTTGCAAAGAAAAATCAAACTATACATTCACGATACATAATTGGAAAGAAAAGGAACAAAATTATCTCTGAGTTCTTAGAGTCTGTGATCACTCACCAGCTATGTGAATGTATTTGGCTTTCTCATTCCTGTGGGGAAAAGTGCTTAACAAAAACAACATATGTAAGAAAGAGTTTATTCCAATTCATGACATGAGGAAGTGAAGTCCATCAAAGATTTCAACAAAATAATTTGTGGAGGATAGAAACATTCTGATTAAACCTCCTGATTGCTATACATTTTAACTGTCCTTGTTTACACATTTCACAAGTCACAGTTTTCTGCCAAGGACCAGTGAGAAAAATATCATGGAAGCCAAGATCCTAGCTACTAAGTTTGTAAACCATTTTCTCTATCAGATATCTTTTTGTATCATTCCCTTTTGCATGCCCTGTGCCGTTCCATCATTAAATTCATCCTGTGTAGCTACATATATTGCCTTGCATTAAGAGTTTTTGGAGCATTTTATAGCTGCCTGAAATTGAAACTTATATGTATTTCTTCATTGTTTCCTTAATATATTTGTCTTTCTAACTATAATACAAATTCCATAAAGGGTGAAACACTTTGTTTTTCAGTGAAACAGCCCCGGTTTTTAGAAGAATATAGAGTTTGCTATAAGTAGGTAATAAAGATTTTTTGGTTATTATGTGTATAGTTAAGTGTGAGAGACAATAATGAGTGAAAGAGTCTAGCTGCCTTTCCTTTGTCACATCTGTTCACTCCCAATATTTTATTCATACCTGTGTTAACATTCAGATACTGAACTATGCCTGATTCACTGACTTTACTTAAAATGAACATCTAACATAAGTTTTTACTTAAGGGGAATTCTCCTCTGGAAGTTCAGGAAGATGATTTTTCCCTCAAAATAAGATTAAAATTTTAAGTGACATGATTTTGCCTACCATATATCTTAAATTTCTATTTAATGTTCTAAATTTCCTATGCAGACAAAATATTTCACAGAGACAAAATTTTAGAGTTGTGATAGCATCTTGGAAGTTATCTAAGGTCTGATTTTACAAATGAAGGAATAAAGGATAGAGATGAATAAGTGAAGGGGAGAGAATAATAAGAGGGGAAGAGTGAGCAGGGAAAGGGTGAGAAAGAAACTGCTGTGCTGTTGTGCACCATTAAGATGCAAGGCCATTATCTCTGTCTTCCAATGTCTACAAGTCATAAAAATAAAAGGGCAGCCTTTCTATTCTTCATGTTGTATTGTTTGCAACATTCTTACATATTTACACTGTATTATAATCATACCTAACTCCCACTGCCTCCCTCTAATTTCCATACCTCCAACACACCACCCTCCTAATTTTTTGTCTCCTTTAAAAATAATTCACGGAATGCAACTAGCATATGTACATGAATCTGAAAGGGCTCATCCACTGGGGCATGGGCAGCCTACAAATAGTCATACCCTCAAAGAAGAATGGTTGTCCCATGTTTAATCACCAAAAACTAATTCAAAGATTAAAGGAGGGGCATATTTCTCTAAGGTGCTCCCCCCTCCATCTTCCTGATACTCCACACATACACGCCTCTGAGATGCTAGATTGGATTTGCTGCCAAAAACTGATGAAGGAGAAGGAAGATGTGGAGGAGGAGGAGAAGAAAAGGAAGATTCAAATGTAAACATTTCATCCTTAATGTGGCCATGGTCATTCTTTCTCTAAAACCACTACTAACCAAGTACTAATTACATGACTATCTTTCCCACAGGGAAACTTTGTAATGATTTGACAGAGAGAGAAAAGTGTAACTTCCAGGAACCAATACTGTTAAGAAGATTGATTACTATGACATAGGATGAGATTTGAGGGATACTGAGTCACATAGATTATTTTAAAAGAAAATTAAAAGCAAACAAAATCTTATTTTACAGACCAATCCCAGTTCCCTCTCCCTCTATTCTTCCCACCATCTCCCTATCCCAGTACCCCACCCCCATCCCTTCACCCACTCCTCAGAGAGGGTAAGCCTTCAGCATAGACAAATTAGGAAGAGAAACCCCTATAAAGAGTAATTTTATTATTTTCTTAAATTATTATTTCCTGTTATTGGCTATGTTTCATGGTCATGCATTTGCAGAAAGGGGCTTCTTTTCATTCTTTTCACTTCATTCCCTAGCATCTTCCCTGGGAAACACTGCCTCTCTCTCTAGCATCTTCCCTGGGAAACACTGAAACCCTGCTGCTCTCACGTCAAGCTTTCTTAGGTGTCTACAGTTCTTTGTGTCGGGTTGAGGCTTCATGGGCTTTTCCCTGTTTACTTTGGCATGCCAATTGCTGTCATCCTTGGTCAGCTCATATTTGAGCGTCATGTTGGTGAGACTTTGTGGGTGTAGCTTCTGACATTACTAGCAGACACAATCTCACAGCAACATTACGGTTCTTCTAGCTCTTACATTTTCCCACAGCTTCTTCTACAGTGTTCCTAGCCTTAGGTGTGTGTGAATTTTAGATGCACCCACTGCGGCTGGAATCTACAACTCTGCATCTTGATTGGTTATGGTTTCCATCTGTTGAAAAGAAACGTTTTTAATATTAGGGGTGAATGCTAGACTTTTCTATAGGAGAATGACATTTAAGAATTATGCTGGTTTAGTAAATTAGCAGTTGTGGATTCTCTTCTAAGAACCAGCACTTCTCTAGCTCTGAGTAGTTACCTAGGTCTCTTATCCTAGGTATGGTTTCCCTCTTATTGAACAGGTCCAATTACAGAGCTGTTTGTTATTACCAAAGTATGTGTGCCACTACAGCACATTTATGGTTATCATGCCATGCTGTGGGTTATAGGTGTTGTAGCTGGGTATGGCTGTTGGTTGCCTGCCTTCCTTCAAAGCCTTCATGGTGACTTCTGGTACCATATAAGCTATTTTTAGGGAGGGGCGTTAAGGTCAGTTCCAGCTCATGGTCTCCTGGCTCTGTTTCTGAAGTACGTGGCATCTTCAACAATGGGGACATACTTTCCACCTATGGGGGATAACCAAAGGCATCAGCAATGGGCTGTATGATTTGGGAGTCTCTTGGACAGCCAGCAACTCTAAAGAGGGATTTTCATGTCTGATATATATATATATATATATATATATATATATATATATATATATAATAACAATTAGTGAAAAAAGAGGCTATAAGTTTAAAGATAGGAGTATATGGGAGGGCTTGAAGGGTGGAAAAGGAAATGGGAAATTTTGTAATTATAATCTCAAAACTATTACATCAAAATAATTAGTATATATAAATGTTTTAAACAATGGGTTTGTTATATTTCCAGACCTGTATATAGTGTCATTTAATCATATCTAACTAAAACCTATTTTTCCTAGTATTCTTCCTTCTATATAATTAATCTCCTTTATATAATCTATATAATCTCCTTTAAAAGCAATCTATATTCCACATATGCATAAAACATGCAGTTAAATGTCAGATCTGGCTTACTTCACTCAACATAATATTCTCCCGTATTATCCACTTCCAGGAAAGCAACACCATTTTGTCCTTAGGCCAGATAATACTGTGTTGTACATGTAAATGTATATACTCGACCCCCCCACTAGCGTCACATCATATTTTTTTGTTCATTGATGACTAACCACTTACGCTGATTCCATATCTTCACTATTATGAAAGTGCACAATAGGCATGTTTTGCAGGTATCTCTATTATATGCTGACATTGATAGTGACATATATATATATATATATATATATATATATATATATATATATGAGAGAGGTTTTGAGGAACCCCCATACTGAATATATAAATTATATATATATATATATGTGTGTGTGTATGTATGTGTGTGTATGTATATATATGTTCATTGACTTACATTCTCTTCAGTGGGTTCCATTCTGCCCACATACTTGCTGGCACTTGTTTGTTTTCTGGATTGTGATCATTGTGTCACTTTGACTGTGTGAGGTGGAATCTCAGTATAACTTTGATTTGCATTTCCCTGATGACTAAAGGTGTTGAGCTCATTTTTTATGTATTTATGCATTTGCAGTTCTTGTGAAAAATGTCAGGTCAGTTCATTTGCTCACTTATTGATTTGATTTTATGTTTTATAGATAAGGTTCTGAGTTCTTTATATATAATGGTTATTAATATCTCTTAAATGAATAGATGACAATGATTGTTTCTGCTGTTTCTCTCATAGCTGCATCCTTTGGTGACATTTTAAATTGTGGCATTCTGTTTGAGACAGTCAGACAAACAATACCCAAGACCTACCCCATTAAAGAGCTAGAAAAAGGACACAGCAAAGCTCATATCTCAAAATCTAATGCCCAGAACTTTTGGAAATAATAGTCTTTTCAATAAAGCTGACATCAGTATCAAGGCTAAAATTACCAAATAGAATGGCTCAGACTCCCCTTGGCTTTAGATCCAGGAAGAGACCATTACATCCCTACATTTGGTCCCTTCATGCTGTTCTCTTAAGGGTAAGAAAAAGCTAACATCTTCTTAAAGTTGGCAATGTGCTAGAGCCACCAACCTCAACTGAAGGAATAGCATCAACACCCCCAGCTCTTTCTATAAGCCCTCAAGATAGTGAAAAATTGCAAAAGAATTTTAAATGATCTATTAATATATCCAAATTGCTATTTTATTTTCTTCAAGAAACAGCTTTTACATTGTTTAAAGTTTAATTCCTTGCCCCTGAAATGTGTTCATTTGTAAGCTGGAAGGATTTTCTTCTCTCTCTCTTTCTCTTCCTACCCCCATCTCAATTCAGGGCCCCCAAAACAATCATCTGCCTGGTCTAGCAGTCATGGTATCACATTTCTATCTGTTATGTCCAAATATTGTAATGCAGATCCAAATGTTTTACTTGTCTGCCAGCATTCTTACTCTGAAGGAAAAATGAAAGCATGACTGTTTACTGTGGGCTGATAAAAGGCACTCAGAAGGCTGACCTTCAGTGTCAGGATGGTACCTGAGATGTGTGTATAAGTGATGATCTATCTTCTCAACACTAAGATTTCAGCTCTGACCCCAAAGCCCCTCCCTAGGCCTTTACTCTACATCACAGTAGCCAGGGCATGAGCAGCCATGTTGCTGATGAAATCTGCCTCCAGGCAGCTTCTGTGTGTTTCTTTTGGTCCTGTTCCATAATGAGACATATTAACTCTAACCCCCTTTTTAGTATTAAGTCTTCTCCAAGTGTTTATGTACCAAAGCAGTATATAGGCAGAATACCTTGAGGAGTAGCACTGGTAGCAAAGACATTTATTCAGGAATGTCCGTACTGCCTTCCATATGGTTGTATACATTTAAGCTGGCACAGTGGGCACATATGAAATGCTGATTCCCCACATATATTCCATCTGGTGTTCACCATCCTAGCCTGCATGAAGTGACTTCTATTGTAGTCTCTATGTTATTGGCAGTTTTATGATGATGAGATGATTAGCATGATGTCAAACAAGTTCTTTGTATGTGTGGTCCTTTTTATTATTTATTTTCTTATTTTACATATCTATCCCAGTACCCTCTCCCTCCCTCCATCCCATGTCCCATGACCCCCCTTCCCATGCCATCCCCTAAACACACACAGTACAGGGAGGGTGTTGCCTTTCAGGAGGGATCATCAAAATCTGTCAAGTCATTTGGAGTAGGGTCTAGGCCCTCCCCCTTGTCTCTAGGCTAAGGGAATATCCCTTCATGGGGAATGTGCTCCCAAAGTCCTTTCGTGCACTAGGGATACGTCCTGGTTCCACGGTCAGAGGTCTCTTAGACTGCCCAGGGTGTGGTCATTATTCTTTTTCTAAAGTCTACTCATGTTCTTTACCATGTTTAAATAAGGCTATCATTGGTCTGTTGAGTTCTCCGTGTGCATTGGCTGTTATCTTCTTAACGGACATGTGGTTTGCAAGAATCTTCTCCATTCCATAGCATGTAGCTTCACATGGTTTATTATTTCCTTGACTGTTCTTGTTCATTTGGTGGCGTTTTTATTTTTGTTTCCAGTGTTTGGGGATCACAGTTAGTCATTATTACACTAGCTTTATTGGCTGAAGTTCTTCCTTTTAGCTCACTTGCAGTCGTGCTTTGTATGTGGTGCAATGCAAAGTTGAATTCTCTTCTTCTGCATATTTACCTGTATTTTTCTCAGCAACATTTAAAAATGAAAGTAAAAGAAATAAGCCATGATGTGTGGATTTATTTATGAGTTCCCGATTCTGCTACAATGTCTATATTTCTGTTATGTGTGCCAGGCTGATTAGTTATCACAGCTTTGAAATGTATTTTGAAATTGGAGAGTATAATGCTTCTAGGTTTGTACTTCTTTTTTTTAAGAATTATTTTGTTATTCTCGTGTTTTCTTAAACATATATGAATTTTATGCATTCTTGCTTGCTACTAGAAAAGTGACATTGGAATTTTAATGAGTCATGAGAAATTCACATCGTATCTTCCCATACATTTTTATAATACCTTATATTTAATTAAGATGGAGGCTGGAAGATAGCATCCAATCTCTTGGATCTAAATTTACAGATTGTACCAGTGTAGGTGCTGTGAAACAAACCTGAGCCTTCTAAAAGACCATTATCCATTTTACCCACAATATGTCTCTCCAGACCATATTTTTGTTTTATTTTATTTCTTACATGAATGCTTCACAAATTCAGTGTATAGTTACCATTTTGATAGAATTTACTCCTGTTTATTTTTAGTGCTTACTGTAGATTAGATATTGCTTTCTTTTTTAAATAATTTGTTCCTGATTTTAAATGAAGATTTCTTGTCTACAACTTTACTGAATTAATTTATTAGTTTTAGCATATTTTGGGGGAGGTCAGAAGTCACCAGTTAGCTTCTTCAGGAATTTTATAATTTTATTAATCTGGGATATTGATCTATATTTCCACTTTTTGTAGTTCTCTTATATGTATTGATTATTAGTGTAAAGTTAGACCTGCAGAATGAACTCTTAATTTTTTTTAGAAAGAATTTGAGAGGAATATGCATTATTAGTTCTCATTTTACTGGTGTCTAGGATTCTAGACTTTTTTTGATGATAGGCCTTTTGTTTCTAATTCAATTCCTCACCACTATTGATACATTCAGATGTTCTCCTTTTTATGATTATCAGATTGAGTTTAGTTTTAAAATTTACTCAATTTTCCTATATTGTCTAGTTCATCATTGTACAATCATTCTTAGTTGTCCAAATTTATCTTTCATGCTTCTGTAGCATCAGTAGTAGTCTGTTCTCTCTTTCATCTGTAATTTTATGTGAACTTTTCTCTTCTTAATCAAGCTAAAGGCATTTTGAATTTTTGTTTCTAATTATATTAAATAGTAGTATTAGTTTTATGATTCATGGGTTATTTGCATAAATCATCTTTCTGTATAGCTCAGCCTGAGCTTGAACCTGTGGAAATACTTCTGTTTCATGGAAGGGAGGGCAGGGATTACAGTTATGAACCACATACTCATCTATATTTGCATTGTCTAATACTTTCTTAGTTTCTATTTTGAACTGCCTTATTATTCCTCTCATTTGTTAGCTTTAAGGATTAACATTTTTCTGTTTCTATGATGAAAACATAAATTTTAGATATTTCTCCTTTATTTTGTATCTGTTGCTTAATTTTTGTAACTGCATTTGCTACAGCTCATAATTAGTATATTTTATGTTTTATTCTTATTTGTCTTAAGGTGTTCTTAATTTATTATATTTTTTTATTGTTTGAGGCTATGCTGCTTGGTTTCTAGGCCTTTGTGAAATTTTTGAAGGTTTGGTTTGACCTAATGTGTAGTTTATAGCCCATTGTTTCCTTGTGGTGTATCCTCTGGGTATAGATTTTGCTGGGACTTGGGGTGGAAGACAAAGTATAGCACTTACTTTCTTCTCTGCTCCTGGGTTGTGGGGATAATTTTCTTCCAGGCTGAGGTACCTAAGGTTGGGGAGAGTGACATGGATGATATAAAACCTTTTCAGTGTGATACTACTCAATTCTCCTCTAAACTCATATGGCGTACTTTCTCATCTGGTTTCCTCATCTCTAGTGAAAGTTTGTTTGCTCACAGAGTATTGATGAAATTTACAAAAAAAAAAAAAAAAAAATGACAAAATGAATGATAGAAGTCCTAGTGTGACACATTTGCAAGCCTTTTCTAGTCTTGTTATTTTCACTGTATTGCATTTGCTTTTGAATGCACAACTATTAGTGTTGTGTTCTTGCCTCCATTGCAACATTTACAGCACCTACAGTTGTTATTTAAATAGCCCTTCCTTAATCGTGCCTTTCTCTTGGTAACCATTTGCCAAAGTCTTCTGGTGTTACATCTGCTTGGCTAGCCATTTCCCATCAATCTACTTTTGGGATGCTTTTCTATTGCATATGCTAGTAGTCCTTCCCATTTCTGCTTTAGCATCTGCAGGGTAAGCTAACCCTAGGCATTTGATTTTAAAACTTACCTAAATGAAGATAGATCTAAATTCATGACCTCATTTGAAATCATCTTATCTTGAATTTCCTATCTGTATATGCCGTACTGTGTTACACGTGTAACCTGCAGTCAGTATACCTACTGGGAAACATGTATTCCTTATAATGATATTACTAGCTCTCAACTTTTCTCCTGGTTACTTCTCAGTAAATGGAATTTATATAACCATTTACTGGCTTCCTGAACTAATTGTCTGGGTGTTATTTTTGCCTTTCTCCAATCAGTTTTCTTGGATGTCCCTAGAATGACCCACAGTATATATACCTTAATCATCAGTGTTCTCCTGAAAAATTTCCAGTGGCTTTCCATTACTGTTCACATAAATTATCACTTGTCTCAGATCTTTAGGCAGCATTCATACATTCATTTAAAAATATCAGAGCTGGAATTCACAAAACTATATTAGACAAATTCTTTTTATGTGTGGATATGTGAGTCTTGAAGTTCTGAGCTGGTTTGGAACTCCATGGCATTAATTATTACTTTTTGATGTCTGTATAATCTTGTCAAAAACCACATTCACCATGCCAAACCAGAATGGTTGCTTGCAGAGTGATTTTCCTGATGTTCTTTTGAAAAGCACCAGTCACTGTTGGAAGCTCAGAGGCTGCTACCCTGGACCTATTGAATCAGAAACCTTGGTGAACAGCCCAAGCTGAAATCCTCTATAAAAGTTCTCCTGGCTCTAACGAGGAGCCAGAGTTTAAACCCCACTGGGAAAGAACTGTTCAGCCCTATGAGAATAACCACTGGCACTGAGTAACAAAAGCCTGGAGGTAAAGGGGGCAGAGAGGAATCACATCATGTGAGGATTCTTACAATCTTTATAGTGTTAGCTACCCCAAAGTTTCGCAGGGCCATTTCATCTTTAGGTGTGGTAATTGCAGGTGCAATTAGTTTTCAAACCCCAGGCATACAGTCTGTCTGTGGTTCTTTAAGTTCATTATCATTAACAAAATAAAATCTCTATAACTTTCATTATTCTTCAGAATTATTCAGAATGTTAACTAAATGATGAAGGCTTCCAAAGTCTTTTTCCTTTGGTTATAACTATTTCATAAATCCAACCAGAATGTTCCCAAAGCACTTTAAAAAATCGTGAGTTGCAATTTTCTTTACTGTATTTGATCTTGTTTGTTTATTTGCATGGGTCTCTCATTCTGGAAAAATACTTTAAAGCAGAAAGCATATAATAAATGTTTAAGGCACACTTTTTGGTTGAATGAAGAAGCAAATATTTGATGTAAATTTAACTTTCCTGGCTTATCGCACCCACACATTAATGTTTGTCTCAGTTTCTAACATACATCTATTATTTTACCAAACATGAGCTGAGTGTGTCTGCTGTGCTAGGTCTATGATAATCTCTTTATACTCGGTCACGTCTGTCCACTCTCCATAGAACCAGGAACTATTCATGGAGTAAGATACAGCCAAAACTTTTTATTTATTTATTTATTTATCTATTTATTTATTTATTTTTGGCATGGGGATCCCTTGTCTTCAATTTTATAATTGAACAGGTACTACATGAATGAAAAGTTTCAGTCTTTTATGCAGAATTCTATGGAATATGGTAAAAGAAAAAACATTGGAGATTGTGATTTGGAAGGAAGTAAGGGACTTGGGTAATACAGTTCCTTCATATTTTAGGCCAGGAGATAGATTGACAGCAGGAGCTAAACCAAGGCGACACAGTAAGTAAGTGAGATATTCCCATCTAGAAGACATGCCTCTATAATTCCTGACATTCCATTAGGCCTTCATGGTTTCTCATTCAGATTTCTTAGATCAAAATGGCATTAGATCTTACTGTTCTTCAAATGGCCTACTCACTAAGGAAGTGAGTTTAACCATCTTTTCGCTCATGTTGGGCTGGCCATCAAGCAACATAGCCATTAAGTGCTCTGGATGATGGCTGCATGACACTGACCTATTGAGTCTGTTTTTCAGATTCCCTTGAAGGTCAGAACAATGAGTATTGCCTGGAGAGATTTCCTGAGCTTTTTTTTTTTTCTTTTTATACTCTATTATGATGTGATTTGATTACTTAAATTGTTTTTATATTTCTAATATTTTATTTATTTATTTATTTATTTTATATAACCAAGTCTATTTAAATGAAAACAAACATTTATAGACAATATTTGGGAATTTGGGTGTCGTTCTTTCCAAACTACTTCCTGCTGGTAGGGGCACTGTCATGGGGGATTCTAAGAAGATGCAGAAATCCTGGCTTTAGTCTGTAAGACTGCTTTATCCGGCTGTTTTGAATGTAGGATCACCTGGTACTCTGTTTCAGGAGGTCTGGCTTGATCAAACCACATTAGTCTGGAAGGAATCCACAGCTTTTCATTTTCTGTGGAAACAAAAATAGAAATCCTCTTACCCAGTAACTTGTCCTTGAACTTAAATTTTGAACTTAATTTATTATTTTACATGTGGATCCCAGTTCTCTCTCCCTCCATCCCTTCCTCCCTCCTTCTCTCCCTCCCTCCCTTTAACCCTCTCTGCCCTCTCACATGCTCCCTAACCACCCTCCCCTCCTATCCCCCCACCCCAATTCCATATGTAGGGGAGTGCCATCCAGTTGGGGTCATGTAGATCTGACAGGACATGTGAAGTAGGGACTAGGGCTTCTCTCCTGTCTCTAGATTAAGGCAGTTATCCCTCCATGGGGGATGTGTTCTCAAGGTCCTTTTGTGCACCAGGAATTCATCCTGGCTCCACTGTCTGAGGTCCCTTAGACTGCTCACTCCTTCTGGCTGAGACCCATATTCAGGGGGGTCTGAGTCAGTCCCCTGCTGGCTTCCCAGCTATCAGTCTGGTGGCCCATTAGCGCCTCCTTGTTCAGGTAAGCTGTCTCTATGTGTTTCTGCCCCCTGGTCTTGTCCTCTCCATCTGCATCTGGGTTCTAGTTGGACTCAGTGTTTATGTATTGGTGTTTGCTTCTGTTTCCAATAGGTATTAGTTGAGGGCTCCATGGATAAGTTCAAAATCTTTTTTCTTATTAATATTTTATCATTATTATTGTTTTTCAGAGCATTCAAATCCTCATAAGTATATCTATTGTAGGGTTTGAAATGGCAGCATGATATTAATTCTTTCTCAGAACTTTTGGGAGTCTGTCATGGCTGTACTTATATTAACTGATATTAACAAGATTACTTTTCAGAGTTTCTGTTGCTTCTCTCAGAAATTCTTTCTGATTGCTTGTCTTTGACCTAGAAAAGAACTTATTCTGTGATGGCCTTATTTCTCTAAACAAGAGTCTACCACATGTTTCATGTTAACGGGGATTCCAGTGTACAAGGAACAAAGCTCTTAGCTGTGCAGTGTGGTGCCTTAGTTCCAAATGCATAATCTGTAAGAAGAGAACCCTATCCAGTTCTTATTAACATGGTTTGGAATATGTGCTAATAAGACATCTGATTTTCACCCATATTATACCATAAAAGTTGGTGTTTTTAGCAGACTAGAAATCTGAATGTATGTGTTGTTTCTATATAGTTCTGTTGTTATTCACACGTTTCTGTTTTCCTTATACACCCCTAAAATCCCAGGCAAAGATGAGAAATGTCAAGATTTCTATTGTTGTCAATGAAATAGTGGCTTTGTTGGAAACAGTACAAAGCATGTACAGTTAGAATTCACTCTTAAGTGACAATCACTTTTTGTGTTACTGTTGTAGTCTTAGTTTGTTGACTGTGGCTTGAAACACCTAAAGTTTTCTTTTTTATGTTAAAGGACAAATGCTGCAATCCTGCCATTGCAGAAGTAATGAAAAGTACACAGCAGTGTGCAGAACTTGCTGTTGTTGTTTTCCTTTTAACCTGTGTTCAGATAAGCTTACAGTTGAATGTGGACATTGAAAGAAGCACTCACTGTATGTACTTTGAAAATGGCAGGCATTTATGTTCATTACCCTGTTTGGAAATGTTTCAAGTAAGGGGAAGAGTTTAGCTCAGGTAAGCATGTGGGAGCTTGAATTACACTGGATAACACTGGTAGGTTAAGTGGATGCTAGCAAATTGGAATATGGAGACATGTTATTGCCAGATATCTTGGCAGCAATTTAGACCCTGAAACTTCGTGCACAACTGGTGTCTAGGGCGAATAATTCTCTACTGAAACCACTGATTTTCTGTGAATGTACTGCTTGAACAACCTACTCATAGATGCTGGGTGGAGACACTGTAAAATCTGATATTAGATATGTTTCCTCTCTCTCTCTCTCTCTCTCTCTCTCTCTCTCTCTCTCTCTCTCTCTCTCTGTGTGTGTGTGTGTGTGTGTGTGTGTGTATGCATTTATGTATGTCTGTTTAGATAACAGACTCTTTACTACTGACTTTTCGAAAGGAAATGAAACTTTCAGTTGTGGAATATCTCAGGCTCTTGCAGTTTAAATTGTATATGTGAGTGTTTGTTTAAATGACCCGGGTTAAAGAGTAATAGAAGAAAAATGACTTTATTGACTGTTGTCATACCTTATCTGCAGAATCATGAGATTGGGATTTGAATTCTGAGTTGTCTTCTGCTCAAGGGTGTTATGAGTAGTTTTTTCCTTGCCAGTCTGGACCCTCTGCCTCACCAGCCCCAAATAACACACAGAGACTCTGTATTTGATATAATGCTGTAGGCCAGTTACTAGTTTCTTATTGACTAGCTTTGTATTAAATATTAACCTATTTATATTAATCTAAGTACTTCCACATGGTCTTATATTACCGGAGAGAGGGGCTGGTGTTCTTCTCTCTCTGTCCTCCATCTTGGGTCTCCTCCCTATTCCCTGCTCTCTCCTCCTAGTCTCTTAGTCCCACCTATCTTGCTTTCCTATTGGCCAACAGTGCTTTATTCATTAACCAATAAGAGAAACACATATACAGAATGACATCTCCCATCATCTCCTCTTTTCTGACTAAATAAAAAAAGGGGTTTTAACCTTAACAAAGTAAAATATGGGGGATTCGAAGAAGATTCAGATATCCTGGCTGTAGTCTGTAGGGCTGTTTTGTCCAGCTGTTTTGAATGTAGGATCACCTTGTCCACTGTTTCAGGCAGTCTGGCGTGATCAGACCACATTACTCTGTAAGGAATCCACATCTTTTCATTTTCTATGGAAACAAAAATAGAAATCCTTTTCCCCAGTAACTTGTCCTTCAAATTAAATTTTGGAGTCAAAGCATTTTTTTTTTTAATTTAATTTATCCATGACAGCGCCCCTTACCAGCAGGAAGTAGTTTGGAAAGAACAACACCCAAATTCCCAAATATTGTGTATAAATGTTTGTTTTCATTTAATTGGACTTTGTTATATAAAATTAAATAAAAAATAATAATAATAAAAAATAAAAACAAAACAAAATAAAAAAACAAAGTAAAATATATAATATAACATTTATCAAATAAGAATCACAATTAACAACATTTAGCAAGATTTAAAGAAAATATTTTATCATCTATTCTATCTTAGTGAGTCTGAAGTCCTATATGTAACTTATCTTTAATCCTAACTATGGAAAACTATAACCATAATTATTTGTCTTCAACTCCTCAAAGACCACAGAAAGATAATATATAAACTCTAGAAATGACAGAGACAACTCACTGCCTGGTCAGTCACCCAAAGTTCTTCTTCAGCCCAATGGCCAGAGTGTGTCTGGCAGACTCTTCAGCAAATCAGGAAACTTTAAACTGTCTACCTGTATTGGCAGTTTGTCAATCACTTTTCTCTGTGTCCTGCAGACTGTCTGGCAGACTCTTCCATGAAGCAGGAACTCTGTAGCAATGTCCATCATGTATAAGCAGTCACTTTTCAGTGGGTCCTACATGTCCAGTTTATACAGCATAAATCAAATAGTCCAGACAAGAGCAGTATCATGCCCAAATGGCTTGTCTTGCCACATTGAAAGCAAACTCCATAACAAGTTTCTTCAATGTCCATTTTCCTTTCTGACACAGGTGGTGTTGCCAGGAGCAGTTGTGCCTGTCAAGAAAAACCCTAAACCATTTTAAAGGCCATATTCTGTAGGTCTTTGAAAGGTTTGAAAAATGCCTATTCATTTCAAATACATCTGGAAAACCTAACTAACTTAACTCTAAGTTTTGATTATCACAGGTAACTATCTATAATCTGTACTAAATTATATATTATATTTCTAACTGAGCTATATAAACACAATACCCAAACAAGAGGATAAATATACTTAATCACAAAATTGACCTTAAATTGTATCAATAAATGAAAATCCATTTTAAAACAAAGTATTTATATCTATACTATAATCCCCTCTTTACCTTATAAAATTGGTTGTGGTCATT
This sequence comes from Phodopus roborovskii, assembly GCF_943737965.1. Lineage (NCBI taxonomy): Eukaryota > Metazoa > Chordata > Mammalia > Rodentia > Cricetidae > Phodopus > Phodopus roborovskii. The sequence goes on from NW_026126434.1 coordinate 11,907,898, forward strand.
AACCATTTATAACCAAGCCCATTTAAATGAAAACATTTGTAAACAATATTTGAGAATTTGGGCATCGTTCTTTCCAAACTACTTCCTGCTGGTAGGGGGTGCTGACATCAGGGATCCTAAGAAGATGAGGAAATACTGGCTGTAGTCTACAAGACTGGCTTGTCCCAACTGTTTGGAACATTAGATCACCTGGGATGCTGTTTCTGGGCAGGGGGGTCTTGCTTGATCAAACCATGTTAGTCTGGAAGGAATCCACAGCTTTTCATTTTCTGTGGAAACAAAAATAGAAATCCTTTTCCCCAGTAACTTGTTCTTAGACTTAAAGTTTGAAGTCAAAGCTTTTTTAAAATATGTAAATTGGATTAATCCAGCAGCATTTGTTTTAACAGTTGTTGCTATTTCATCAGCAGTCAGATAATTTAAAGATAACAGAACAGCATATAGTATCCAAAGTTTCTCTATGCTTTCCATCTTTATGTGGCTTTTTTATTACTCTCTTTCTTCTACTTCTATATTTTCATATTTTGAGACAGAGTTTCTCTGTGTAACTTTTATCTGTCCTGGAATTAACTCTGTATACCAGGTAATTTGAAATCACAGAGATCTGCTTGCCTCTGCCTCCTGAGTGCTGGAATTTAAGGCCTGTGCCACCACACCCAGCTCCTCTTCTCTGTCTTTTTAAATCCATTTTATTCTTTCTCTCTCCCAAGGCTACGTATATTTTGAAACATACCTGTAAACCTTTAGTGTTTTTTCTTAATGTGAATCTGTCTCTACTATAAATCTTTATCATTTTGTGGCCATGTGTCTTTTATCTGGTAAACAACAACATTGCTAATATGAAAGCCAACTATTCCTGGGCGTGGAGCCTGTGCTAAAGTGTGGTTGATATATCCAGTAAGAGACTCCATTGAAGGAAACTTTTCCCTTTGCCAGTGAGTACCAATTGCAAGTATCTTTGTGGTTAAGGGTGGAGCCTAGTGTCTACTTGCCCACCTAGTGCTGGGATCCCTTGTGAACTGAATCTATTCAGGTCCTGTGTGTATGGCCATAGTCTTTGTGAGTTCCTATGAGCACCAGTCTGTAAGATCCTTGCAGTTATCCACTTCTGGCTCTTATAATATTTCCACCTTTTCTTCCATATACATCGCTGAGCCTTGAGAGGGGATTTTGATAAAGATGCTCCACATAGAACTGAGTGCACCAAAGAATCTCACTCTCTTTTCAATGTATGGTTATGGGTTTCTGTTTAAATTCTAATCTGTTGCAAGAAATTTCTCTGATGAGGGCTTTGTGAGACACTGACCTATGAGTATATCAATATGTCATTAGGAGTCATTTTATTGCTATGTACCTTTTGTAGAAGTATAGTGTAATTTTAACCCCTACATCTCGTGTTCTTGGCTAGTTTAACAGTGTCAGGCATGAATTCTATCTCAATGGAGTGGGCCTTAAATTCAACCGAAAAGTGGGTGGTTACTTCTATAGCATTTGTACCACAATTGTACCAGCATATCTTGCAGGTAGGTCATTGATATAGGTCACAGGGTTTGTAGCTTGACGATAGCAATGATTATCTTTCTGCTTAAATAACATTCAGAGAATTTTCAAGCACCATCAAGATTAGTCATTAGAGTTGAAGCTTCTAACTAGGCAACAGATTGCCTTCTCCTTTTTCAGTGACAAAAATTAAGCATTATTTTCAGCAAAAGAGACTTAACATTAGGATGTGTAGAGCAATAAATAATATTGAAAATTGCCTGTGATGTTTAGGGTTCCATGAGATCCCTTTGGCCAACAACTCAACAAGATGTAACTTATTCTTGGTACTAGAAGCTTTACTTGGTAGCATAAGATGTGTAATTGCTACATCACTTATATGGTAACTTCATTTATATTTCTTTTATATATGTATTTTAAGAAACTTATATTACCCCATATGACTCTTAAAATGGTCCTTAGTGTTAGTTGACTACCCCAATTCCCTCCTTTACCATTCTTTTCTGACCCCCCCTGATTTATACTTTTATTCTATTTTCCCCTTTATTTCTGTATAACACTATCTTCTATTTCCCATTGCGAGAGTCTTCCTTGGTTAGTCCATTACTAGGTACCTAAATTCTGTGGTTATTCAGATTGTAGCACACACATATCAAAAACTTAAAAGCTAGCATCTGGTTATAGTATAATTTTGTAGGTACAGTCGGTCTGGAGAAGTATACATGGTGGTTTCCAGAAGCTAGGTTTATCATAAAACCTATGTGACCACATGAAAATACTTCTAGAAATCACATCTAGACCAGGAACTGAAGTAAAAAGTAGAGTATGGGCTTTGGAAGAAGTGAGAGGTAGAGGTTAAAATTTACCCTGGCTAAGATCTGCAAGACCACCTGAGAGCTGCTGGACAGAAAGGACACACAGTGCCTTTAAGGCAAGGCTCTGTTGAGACAACTTGTTCATATCAAGGTGCCGGATGAAGGCAAGATGAACCTGGATTACATCCTAGGCCCAAAGACTGAGGATTTCTTGGAAAGATGTATACAGCCCCAGGTTTTTAAACTGGGTCTGGCCAAATTGACTCTCCATGCCCGTGTGCTTATTTGCAAGTGCCATATCATGGTACAAAGTGAGTGGTGAACACCTCATCCTTCATTGGCTAAGGTGTCCCACACCTGAAATCCCATAATTTGGGAGAGTGGCAGGAAGATCAGAAGTTCAAAAGTTATCCTCTGTTACATCATTAGTTCAAGGGCAGACTAGACCACTTGAAATCATGACTCAAAAGACAAAAGGAAAAATAACAAAAGAAAAAAAAATTTCTTGGTTAACAAATAACCATGTTTAATGAAGATATACAATGAAAGTTAAAAAGTAATAATGAAAATTAGATATATGAAGTGAAAAATATCTTAGTAAAGTCATCTTTACTTTCATAAAGCTGAGTTTAAGGATAATGACTTATAAATAGAAAATTCACACTTCATATTGTTTCTTAGAAAAGTTAAAAATATAGTTAATTATAAGATTTACTGATCCTTCATTTTCCCCTCCCCCTCATCTTTTCTCCTCCTCTTTCTCCTCCCTCCCTTCCCCTTCTCCCCCTCATGCTCCCAATTTGTTCAGGAGCTCTTGTCCCTTTCCCGTTCACCATGGGAACATGAATATCTCTCTTATAGTTCTCCTTGTTTCCTAGCTACTCTAGAGGTGTGGATTGTAGTCTGGTAATCCTTTTCTCTATGTCTAATATCTATATGTGAGTGAGTTCATACTATGGTTGTCTTTCTGTGACTAGGTTGCCTCACTTACAATGCTTTCTTCTAGTTCCATTTCTTTCGAATTTCAAGATTCCATTGTTTTTTGTTTGTTTGTTTGTTTTGCATTTTTGTTTTTTCCCCACTGAGAAGTACTCCATTGTGTAAACATACCACATTTTCTTTATCAATTCTTTGGTTGCGGGACATCTAGGTTGCTTACAGGTTCTGGCTATTACAAATAATGCTGCTATGAACATAGTTGAACAGTTGTTGTATGAATGTGCATCCTGTAATAGTAGAGAAACCTCGATAATGATTTCCAAAGTGGCTGTATGAGTTTCCATTCCCACCAACAATGGAGGAACATTGTCCTTTCTCCACATCCTCTCTTGATGATCCTTCATTGTAGGTCTCATCCTCCCCAGGGAGAGGATCTGGAATGGGATTTGGGGGTCAGTGGGGGACATGGGAGAATAGAAAAGAAAGGGAACTGGGATTTATATGTAAAATAAATTATAAAATAAAATTAAAAAGATGAAAAGTACATTCTAACATGTATGATCTATTTCCATTAATGGGTTTTATTTAAGATGATAACTTAGACTTAAAATGATACCCAAATGTTAACCATTTTCATGATGTTTAAGGAAAACATAGACAAGAGTATCAAAATATCTTTCTCTCCATACACTATTATGTATACTGCTTTTCTTTATTGTTAAAATTCATTTTGTTTTGTATATTCCTAGAGAGACTTCCATTTTACCTTCTCATAGAATGAGGGCATGGGATAGACAGTAGGAGCTTCTGAAAAATGACTACTGTTATTTGGTCACATATTTTGAATAATAAAAAATGTTTCTTTTCAAAACTATACCAAACACTCACTGTGGCATATTTAACTGGATAAGCAGTTATAATGAATTGCTTTTGCAATGGTTTAAGTAATTTACTGAAACATTTGAGACTTCATTCTCCCCAAACAGTGATATCTAGTGTATATATATTCTAGTATTCAATTAATGTAGATATGGAAGTTACCCTTGGATCACTGACTCTATTAACACAACTGGAATTGAATTATTCACCAACATATAGTGGGGACACATGATCTCTTTGATGTGTAAATAGAAAAGAATTCACATTATTCACATACTATAGAGTCAATAATGGAACAAGAGTGGAATGACAGTAAGTTTGTGATTATTAGATTCTGGAAAATGAAGAGTTGAGAAAGGGGAAACAAACAAACTGTATGAAGAGAATAAGGAGTGTGGAAGAAAAATGAGAAAAGAATGATAGTTCAAAGTCCCAAACTCAATAAGTCAACAGTAGTTAACTCAATTTAACTCATGTGGGATCAAAGGACTCTTTTATTTATGATATGGAGACTAAAGACTTTAGATTAAGAAGAGAGGATATGGTGGCATGGGAATTGAGGACAGAGGAGTAGGAGCAGGAGTTGGATGAGAAAGATTGCAGGAACTGGCTTCACTCTACTTATTGGACTAGAAAGAGTAATTGGTTGTAAAAGCACTTTCTCAGAGGAGGAGGAGAAATATATCCTTTAAAAATTAATAGACTGAGGAGAGTGTGTTGGGAGAGAGATCAAGAATTACACTTGAGTAGCTAGTTACCATTTGAGATGGCCAGAAAGCACATTTAAAAGCAAGCCATTTGCGGGAAAGGTTTCTGGTTGTTAATAAGATAATTCAGCATGTGAGATGTTATGAACAAAGACAGTGATTTTGATGAGCTAAAAAGCTCTAGAATGGCATTTCCTGGATATAAGCTTTTTCTTGGAAGTGTGAGAAGTGTCCCAGCTGTGAGTCTTGTCTTGTCCTCCCCAGGTGGACGTAATAATGAGCAAGAAGTACGCACAGGGTGTGTTGTGCTCCTGGAACGAGCAAGCATTCTAATGGACAAACAGCATCATTAGCCTTCAAGTAACATAATCATAGTTGTTCATTAGTGATCATTAGCCAACTGGGAGAAAGGTATGACATGTGTTTGGTGCGATTTCCAAAGCATGACAGCTACGATAGGAGCACTCTACAGTAGTCACAGCCTGGAGGTGATGCAGGACTTCACTCCAGCTGTGATAGAATGGACCGGATTTTTGTTTGGCATTATCCAGTTCTGGCTAATAAACATTCAGACCACGTTGTCCTCTTCCTCCCAGGGGAGGAGTAATCATTAAAGTTACCTTCTCTGAGTCGAGAAAGTCCAACCTCTGGTCCCTGTAGGCCAGAGGTTTCTGGCCCAGAAACAACCTGTCCCTTGACACTGGGTACAACATACTACACAGAGCAGCCAGAGCGCTGTAGGTTTCTGTCTTCAGGAGACCAGCCTGACAATGTTTTGAAAGGCTTCAGGTATGCTGCATGCAAGCCAGCTTCCTGAAATCAAGTCATAAACTGGAGAAGGGGAAGCAAGATGCCCTCCAACTCCCATGGTGTTCATTCAAGGTCTTTGAAGCAAAGCCAGAAAGACTCTGCCTGACCTCCTACAACCATGTGGTACCAGGTGACTCTCCTTCATACATTGTGTCTCTGAAGATAGGGGAGTCTGTTTTCTTAATTTTTGATTCAAATGTTATGTTACTTGAAACAATAGTAACATAAAAATATAGGAAATATATGTGTCACAGGTAAAAATGGAATAGCATATATTCTGACTTCCAGTTTATGTAACATCATTTTTATTTGGTTACTTACTATTTGTGAAATAATTTATGCAGTGTTTATTTTCCATTTATGACTATTATTAAACTAGGGTTTTGCAGAACTTTAGGTTTTCCTATTAATAGCATTTTGAAAAGGTTCACTTTATCATGGGAAGTGGAGAAACTGTCCTTCTGTATACTTGCTTTCTACCATCCAACTAAAAAACCTTTAAAGTCTGATTGAATTATAGCTTGTCAGGTTAGTGTGTTAGCCAATTAACACCAAGTTTTACTCCACCATTCAAATTTTGCATTATAAGGAACCCTTATATTTGGGGCATTTACCTCTAAAGCTTTTATCTAAAGAAAATTTTGATGACCAATCTTTTATTCTTTAAGTGTCAAAATCTTCCTTATTTTGTTTTGCTTTGTTTTGGGTTTTTGTTGAAACTGCTGAATTTAAGACTGGTCTGGACTGTACAGTGAGTCCATTTGTTAGGAAAACAAGGTAATTACATAAGTATAAAATGAAAAACAATCATTTTTAATTTTGACTTCAAATCTTCGAGTCCACAGGAGCTATAGGAGAATCAGTAAACTTCTTACAAAGTCATAAAACTAAAAGGAAGGATATTGTGGCTTCAGTCATAAAACATGTATTGTAATTACATTTGTAAGAACCCTATTCCCAATCAAGTAACATGTGAGGTGCAGAAAAGTCACACATCATTATTTTATTCTGGAAATCATGATTCTCCCTATAGCAACAACAAATCAGAGATGAGCATCAAGAGATAATATCAGTCTTTACTATTTTGCTATGTATTATGTTTCCTATTCCTCTCCACCCTTCAGACACAATTCTTAGGGTGGAATCAATAATAAATCACAATCATTGTCATCATCCTTTTGTTCTACATACATATATTGTATAAATTGCATTAGTGTTTATATATAATGTGAAATAGTGTTGTTTTGTTCAATTATTGATATTGCCTGAACTATTAAAAGCAAACACACACACATATATATATATATATATATATATACATATACATTTTATAGTTTAACCTTGCGCTAGTGAATAGATAAGACATATTGGCTTCATCTAGTTATGGTAGGTTAATACAATAAGATTCTGATTGTTTCTTTTTCCTCATTCTAGAGCTTTTGAGAGGTATTGCCATCATCATGAAGCACTTCTAAGATTGTATGGCAAGTGTCTTATCACACCTTAAGAGATAGTCATGGCTCACAATATGGGCACAACTTATCAGTGGGCTGTCAAGATACAAGGTGCTGTTAAGATTAAACATCCAATTAATTGATTGTTTTTCATCCCATGTAACAAAACTACTGTACTTTTTAGGAGATTTATGTGAAGTGTTTATGATATGTACATGCACGGAATATGTGTGCAAAAGCCTATTTTGCAACTCTACATCTTACTCTTTGGAAGCAGAGTCTCTCACTCAATTAGGAGATAAATTGGTGGGAAAAAAGACTGATTCTCTTGTCTCTACCCTTCCCACTGACTGTGCTGTATTTAATTGCAGACAAATACATAGCTATGCTTAGCATTTTGCATGGGTTCCAGGAATCCAAATTCAATCAATTCCTCACTATTATGCAGAAAGAACTCATACATACTGAGACATGCCCCCTGGACATACCCCAGCTTTTTCATATGTCTTGAAATTCAGAAAACATTCAAGGAGTCTGTAAAGTCTTTGTGTCATCCCTACACTCATTACACACACACACACACACACACACACACACACAGTTGTTTATTTATTTATTTATTTATTATATATAACCAAGTCCATTTAAATGAAAACAAACATTTATAGACAATATTTGGAAATTTGGGAGTCATTCTTTCCAAACTACTTCCTGCTGGTAAGCGGCGCTGTCATGGGGGAATTCTAAGAAGATGCAGAAATCCTGGCTTTAGTCTGTAAGACTGCTTTATCCAGCTGTTTTGAATGTAGAATCACCTGGTACTCTGTTTCAGGTGGTCTGGCTTGATCAAACCACATTAGTCTGGAAGGAATTCACAGCTTTTCATTTTCTGTGGAAACAAAAATAGAAATCATTTTCCCCAGTAACTTGTCCTTGAACTTAAATTCTGGAATCAAACCATTTTATTATTTAATTTATTATTTCACATGTCAATCCCAGTTCCCTCTCCCTCCCTCCCTCCTTCCCTCCCTCTCTTCCTCTCTTCTTCCCTCCCATCCTCCCTTTTACCCTCTCTGCCCTCTCACATGCTCCCTAACCACCCTCCCCTCCCATCCCCTCACCCCAATTCCATATGTAGAGGAATACCATCCAGTTGGGGTCATGTAGATCTGACAGGTCATGGGGAAGTAGGGACTAGGGCTTCTCTCCTGTCTCTAGGTTAAGGCAGTTATCCCTCCATGGGGGATGTGTTCTCAAGGTCCTTTTGTGCACCAGGGATTCATCCTGGCTCCACTGTCTGAGGTCCCTTAGACTGCTCAGTCCTTCTGGCTGAGACCCATATTCAGGGGGCCTGAGTCAGTCCCATGCAGGCTTCCCAGCTATCAGTCTGGTGGCCCGTTAGCTCCTCCTTGTTCAGGTAAGCTGTCTCTATGTGTTTCTGCCCCCTGGTCTTGTCCTCTCCATCTGCATCTGGGTTCTAGTTGGACTCAGTGTTTATGTATGGGTGTTTGCTCCTGTTTCCAACAGGTATTAGATGAGGGCTCCATGGATAAGTTAGTTGTTGATCTCACTATCCAGGAAGGGTATTTATGGTAGCCTTTCCACAGATGCTCAAATTGTTATTTGGTGGCAGTCTTGTAGTTCTCTAGACCTTTCTTTGTGTTCAATTTTATCTTCAAACCAATATTGGCTCCCTCTTTTATGTTCTCTCTCTCTCTCTCTCTCTCTCTCTCTCTCTCTCTCTCTCTCTCTCTCTCTCTCTTCTGTCTTCTATTCCTAACTGGGCTCAATCTTCCTAGTTGCATGTGTTTTTCTTTCCTCCCCCTCATTTTCTCCTACTTCTCTCTCCATTCGCTGTCCTCCTCCACTTCCCCTGTGCTCTGGGGGACTTGTCCCTTCTCGGTTCTGTGAGGGACTTTATATGAATCTCTAAGAATACACCTTGTATCCTAGTTCCTCTGGTGGTGTGAATTATAGGCTGGTGATCCTTTGCTCTAGGTCTAAAATCCATGTATGAGTGAGTACATACTATGCTCCTCTTTTTGTAACTGGGTTACCTCATTCAGGATGGGTTCTTTAAGTGCCATCACACAGAGTTGTTTTTATATACTACTCTCACTTACCTGGTTTTTCAGTCTGTCTTACATAATATGGGTATTTATTCTAGTGAATAAAATTACATCTAGTGAACTTTATGGCTTATATGCCCATTACCATTTTTCCCAAGGTGTAAATATGCCCCCCAAATGTTGCAAGGATAATTGTTTGAATGGCCTGCTAATTAAAAGATTCCAATCAACTGATCACTGACTGTCATTCTTCATAGAGACCTGATCTTTCCTGAAAGTAAGGAATACACCTTGTCCTGAATTTCTTCATTCATCATAATATGAGGTCTTGACTGGATCAGCATAACACACAAGTTTACACACTTATATTTCAATTAGCCATAGTATTTGACATCTATTTCCACACCTACATCTGAGTAGAATCAGTACAAAATATGTTGGCTCAGAATTAAGTTCACTGAAATACATAATCTTTATTGCATCCTCTTTTGTTATTAAAATCACTTTTCTCTGTATATGTCACAAGCAACAGGAACAATCATAAAGTTGTAAAATTTGACATCAATTTCAATGAAAATGAAGGCTAATGATTATATTTTTGACATTTGCTCTTTACATAGTAATCCTATTAATAAAATTTTACTGGCTCTGCTGGGTTTCATATTTATGCTTGACCTTAGCTGCCAACAAAATATGACATTGTTTGGGGAACAACATTTGATCTTGTCTTTAATTCATGGCTTAGATTCTTTCATCTCTCTGGTCATCAAATGGGTTTTATTTAGTACCATTTATTGTATTTAATTTACTTGGCAAATAGTACATACTTTTATCTTTAGAGTGGTGATTCTGAGGTGAATAATAACTTACTTTAGAGGGAGATGCTGAAGAACAGTGTAAATGATTTCACCACTGTAATTTACATCCACATCACTGTGGGGTGTATGCATTCATATGCAGTCAGATGCTCTTCTGGAATAAAAGAAGTGGGATGTGTTTGGCAGAATGAGACTCTTGAGAAGCATACATTTCATACCTCTATGTGAACTGTAGTTGAACCTATGCTTCCCATAGTTCTTTAAACACAATTGTCTTAGTCAATCTGTGTTCTGCTGCTGTGAAAAGACATCGGGACCATGGCAATTTTAATAAACAAAGAAAGCATTTAATTTTGGGGCTTTCTTACAATTTCAGAGGTTATTTCATTATCACCATGGCAGGGAACATCACTATGCAGGCAGACATGGTGCTGGAGAATTAGCTGAGAGTTGTATGTCCTAATCTGAAGGCAGAGAGAAACCGTCCCTGGCTTATGGTGTTGCTGCCTCAAAGCCTAACCCGTATTGACACATTTCCTCCTTAGGGACACACCTCTTAATTCTTCTGATCCTTTCAAATGGGGCCACTATCCAGTGAATAAACCAAATACATGAGCCTATGAGAATAATTCCTATTCAAACTGCAACATACCATTCTCTGTCCCCAAAGCTTATAGACATATAATACAAAAATGCATTCAGACCAACTTCAAAAGTCCCTGTAGTCTATCATATCCTGAACACCCTTTAAGAAGTTCAAAGTTCAAAGTCCCTTCTGAGACTAATGGTAGTAAAATCAAGATCAAAGCACAGATTATTTACTTCCAATATACAATAGCTCAGAACATATGTTACTATTTCAAAAGGAAGGAGGGGTTGCATAGTGAGGAAATTCTGGACCAAAGCAAGGCTGGAAACCAGCATGGCAAACTCTAAATTCTCTATCTTCATGTGTGTTGTCAAAGCACTCTTTAGATCTCCAACTCCTTTTAGCTTGACTGACTCCAACTTACTTTTCTCTCTTGGACCGGTTCTACACAAGGTCTGCAGCTTTCCTTGGCAGGTGTCACATGACTCTTGCATCTCCAACTTGGTGTCTCTAACACAATCTAGGTTTCACCTTCACAGGTTCACACAATGTTCTTTCAGGGACACCCTGACATACTTGGTCTCAGCAGCTTCCCTTAGATGCAAAGAGCCATAAACAGTCCAGTCACCTTCTTTGCCAGAATATCATAAGAATGGCCTCTAAGCTATTTACTAATATTGTTATGCTTTAAAACTTCTTGAACTAGGCTCTCACTGTTCATATTACCCACTTCAAGGCCTTCCATGCTGCGGTTAGAATGGTCCAGCAAGCCCGATTCAAAACCTTCAACTACTTTTCTAGTCCAAAATCCCAAAATCTTTGATATTCCTCCAACAAACACCATGGTCAGGCCTGTCACAAAAATATCCCAGTCCTTGGTATCAACTTCTGTCTTAGTCATTGTTCTATTGCTGTGAAGAGACACTATGACCAAGGTAGCTCTTATAATAGAAAGCACATAATTGGGGCCTTGCTTACAGTTGCAGAGGTTAATTCATTAACATCATGTTGTGGAGCACAGTGGCACACAGGCAAAAATGGTGCAGGAGATGTAGTTTAGATTTCTTTATCCTGATCCATCATCAGAGAAAGACTGAGCTTCTCATGGGCTTTTGTTACCTAAAAGCCCACACCTCCTAATCTTGCTAATCCTTTCAAATATTGCCACGCACTTGCAACTAATATATGTGCCTATGAGGACCATTCTTATTCAAACCACCACAGAAATAATGTTATTACATGCATATATGTATATGTAGATGCATATATATCCCTAAATTTAATCCCCCAGTCTATATAATGTTACTTGTATGTATGTTTTCAGGGCTGTAATAACAAGTATTTTTAAAAAGGAAATCATGAATTTGAAAGAGAACAAGGAAGGATTTGAGGATTAGAAGGAAGCAAGAGAAGGAAATACCATGTAATTATATTATAATCTCAAAAATGCAGTAATGTATGTAACAGATAACATTTTTGAGATACATTATGTGTCTATGTGTGTGTATGCTCATGTGTATAAGTTCTTATCTCATTGGTCTATTTTGTGAAAACACACACTGACACTTCATTTTGAGGCCTGTTTCAAAGCAACACTGTCATACGTTCACTTAGAATCATGAATACTTATATATATATATATATATATATATATATATATATATATATATATAATGACTCATTTGAGAGGTACAAGTAGTTTACATGCACATTTGAATATAGAATGGATAAATACAAATAGAAAGAAATATAAAACCAAATTATAAGTCCTCAATCAAGACAATATTACCATGCATCAATTGTCAACAAATGGATGTATACATACTTACATGCACACAAAGCACCATGCACAATATGCCTTTAGAACTCCAAACAAACAATTTAATTCATTATTAATATCACTTTTGGCCAATCAGACCTTTACATACTACATGAAATAGTGGGTAAATGATTATCTGGTTCATTGGTTATATTCATAATATAGTATCAACTGTACTTGTGAATCCTAATTTTAACAGAATAGCATGTGAGACAATTAAAACAATTTTCTATTTGGCAGCATGCCTCTCTGCCTAATCAGTACACATGACTTTTTTCTGGAAGCATGTTTCAAGTGGCTGTGGACCCCAGGCTTACAGTATGTGCCACAAATAATAGAATATTTTTGACTATTATTAAGTTTCACACACATGTGCAAAGATTTTATTCTTTTCAAAATGAAAACAACTGTATTATTCCTAGATTGATGGCTAATTTATATTAATTTGAATAAATTTGATTATTTAAACTTTTAAAAACTTTTAAAAAGGAAGATAGAATTATTTTAATTCCCAATGTTCAGAGATAAACACTATTATTTTGTGAACACCATTTGTAGAGATTACTTTATCATACACAAACCCACTGTCTCAAAAACAGTCATATTTCTTGCTTTACTTACCAATCATGAATTCAGGTCAGTATGTATGTATGTATGTATGTATGTAGGTAGGTAGGTAGGTATAATTATTACACCAAATGCTTTAAAAAATAAATTCAAAAGCTATTTCACTATTAAAGAAGAAAACACAGACAAGTTTCAGCCAGTACAAAAATACATATGAAGGTACATATGTATGAAATAATATGTTTCAATAATATGTTTCTCTATTTAGAGAAACATTAATTCCATTCATTAATCTTTTCCATCTCTCTATTAGTTGACATTTAATATAATTTACATTGTGATTAGCTACCTAGAAATAATTTTATTTAAGTACAATCACAGTTTATATATATACTCTTTCTGTGTTTTCCTTTTTCTTGAAAATATATGCAAAGCAGACATAATTATGCATGCCTTCAGCACCAGCACTTAGCAGGTTTATATACCAGGATCATGAGTAAGACGCCAACCTGGACAACACAATGAGACCCTGTTAAAAAAAAACAAAAGCAAAATTATATGTAGTGTTACTTTAAGAGCAGAGGTGACTTCTGTTGTTCTGCAGAAGAGCAGGGTAAAATAATTAACGATAATGTATTACATAGCTTAAAAGACTGGCATTTGGATGTATTCATCATAAATTATAAGTATTTCAGGTGGTGACAAAGCTATATATCTGTAGTTTCACTCTCTCTAGTGTAAACACAAACCAACTCATCTCACCGTGCCTCATAAATATATACAACAGATCAATGAAAACTTTTAAATTAATTTGAAGTTTAAATTGTTCATAGGAACAGAAAATTTTCTTCTGTATTTTTTTGGCATACATATTCAGTTAATTGCCAACAAATGTCTAGATTCAACTTCATTTTGACAAACAAACTTCCCTATGGCTGAAAGACAGGATAGGCTGTATACATCATTGCTCTTCTTTCCATGGTAAATTCCAACAGATGAGCTGAGTTGCCCCCTAAAAAGGTGGCCATTTATTTCCCACATTTTTCGTCATTCTTAGGCAATGATAATATAAAGATTCCTTAAATTATTGCTAATTTGATGATCAAAATATGTCATTTTCTTGTTTTCCTTGTATACATTGCTTAAAATTAGATTGAATTTCTTATCGTACATCAATAGGATGCATATTATATTGTCAAGTATTTAGTAAATATTTTGTTTTGTATATTGTCTTTTCCTTGTTGATTATTGTAATGTTTATATTTATGGATAATTTTTGATATATGTAAAATATTTTTATTCTTTTGTACTTTCCTGTATTAATTTTTTTCCTTTTTTCTTTGTTTCTTCTTTTTTTATTTATATTCCCCCACTTCTCTCAAGCCTCATCTACCCCCATCCCATGCCCCATAACTATCACCACATTCAGAAGGCCTAGTTTGGTCCTGTGCACTATTTTTGAACCCTGACATTTACAATTTATTCAGAGTCTCTGCCACTCTAATTTTTTTATATGCATTGAGCTTCTTGCCCTGAAATAATCAATTTAGCCATTATTGATATTTTTCCAATGACTTGATAACAAATTTCTGCAGTTTAATAGATGACATGTTGTAATTTTCTTCAGCACTCATCTTTTGTTAATCTTCTTTATTTACTTTTCATATTTCTTCAATATACATAAGCATATATTTATTATATATATTTAATACATTAAATTAAAATTAGTCTAAGTTCAGTATATATATTTTAGCTTAATAGATGAATTTAATATAAGCTGAAATTTATTTTCTAGCATTGAGTCTTCCCACTCATAAATTTGAGTTTTCTCACATTCATTCAACTCTTAATTTCCACAGTTAAATTAAAAGCATATGAACATAAGCACACATATCCATAATATTTTTTGGTTTCTCAATAGATTTATATTACCATGACATTTACAGTACTGGTTGCCACGATAAAAGTGAATTTTTATTAAAACATTTGATTCCAGCAGTTATTAAAAAAATTCTCTCCATGTTCTTTAAATACAGGTCAAATTCAGTAATAATAGAGCACATATCTTTTTTTTTATTTATTTAATTTTATATAACAAAGTCCAATTAAATGAAAACAAACATTTATACACAATATTTGGGAATTTGGGCGTTGTTCTTTCCAAACTACTTCCTGCTGGTAAGGGGCGCTGTCATAGGGGATTTGAAGAAGATTCAGATATCCTAGCTGTAGTCTGTAGGGCTGTTTTGTCCAGCTGTTTGGAATGTAGGATCAGCTTGTACTCTGTTTCAGGCGGTCTGGCGTGATCAAACCACATTAGTCTGTAAGGAATCCACATCTTTTCATTTTCTGTGGAAACAAAAATAGAAATACTTTTCCCCAGTAACTTGTTCTTCAACTTAAATTTTGGAGTCAAAGCGTTTTTTTTTTTTTTTTTTAATTTATTATTTTACATGTCGATCCCAGTTCCCTCTCCCTCCTTCCCTCCCTCCCCTTCAGCCCTCCCTCCCTCCTTCCCTCCCTTTTACCCTCTCTGCCCTCTCACATGCACTCTAAACACCCTCCCCTCCCAACCCCCCACCACAATACCATATGTAGGGGAATGCCATCCAGTTGGGGTCATGTAGATCTGACAGGTCCTGTGAAGTAGGGACTAGGGCTTCTCTCCTGTCTCTAGGTTAAGGCAGTTATCCCTCCATGGGGGATATGTTTGCAAAGTCCTTTTGTGCACCAGGGATACATCCTGGCTCCACTGTCTGAGGTCTCTTAGACTGCTCAGACCTTCTGGCTGAGACCCATATTCAGGGGGGTCTGAGTCAGTCCCCTGTTGGCTTCCCAGCTATCAGTCTAGTGGCCCTTAGCTCCTCCTTGTTCAGGTAAGCTGTCTCTATGTACTTCTACCGCATGGTCTTGTCCTCTCCATCTGCTTCTGGGTTCTAGTTCGGCTCAGTGTTTATGTATGGGTGTTTGCTCCTGTTTTCAACAGGCATTAGTTGAGGACTCCATGGAGATGTTAGTTGTTGATCTCACTCTCCGGGAAGGGCATTTATGATAGCCTTTCCACGGAAGCTGAGATTGTTAGTTGGGAGCAGTCTTGTAGTTCCCTCGACCTTTCTTTGTGTTCAACTTTATCTTCAAACCAATATTGGCTCCCTCTTTTATGTTCTCTCTCTCTGTCTCTGTCTCTCTCTCTCTTTCCTATTTTCCATTCCTAACCAGGCTCAATCCTCCTGGTCGCACATGCCTTCCTCTCCTCCCTCTCATTTTCTCCTACTTCTCTCTCCATTAGCTGTCTTCCCCCACTTTACCTGAGGTCTGGGGGACTTGTCCCTTCCCAGTTCTGTGAGGGACTTTATATGAATCTCTTAGAATACAACTTGTATCCTAGTTCCTCTGGTGATGTGAATTATAGGCTGGTGATCATTTGATCTAGGTCTAAAATCCATGTATCAGTGAGTACATACTGTGTTTCTCTTTTTGTGACTGGGTTACCTCATTCAGGATGGTTTCTTCAAGTGCCATCCACTTGCCTGCGAATTTCAAGATACCATTATTTTTTTCTGCAGAGTAGTATTCCATTGTGTAGATGTGCCACATCTTCATTAACCATTCTTCAATTGAAGGGCATCTAGGTTGCTTCCAGGTTCTTACTATTACAAATAGTGCTGCTATGAACATAGTTGAACAGATGTCTTTGTTGCATTGATGTGAATCCTTTGGGTATATGTCTAAGAGGGGGATTGCCGGGTCCTGTGGTAAACTAATTCCCATTTTCCTGAGGAACCGCCATACTGATCTCAAAATGGCTGTCTGAGTTTGCACTCCCACCAGCAGTGGAGGAGTGTTCCACTTTCTCCACATCCTCTCCAACATAAGTCATCACTGGTGTTTCTAATTTTAGCCATTCTGGCAGGGGTAAGATGGTATCTCAAAGTTGTTTTGATTTGCATTTCCCTGATAGCTAAGGATGTGGAGCATTTATAGAGCACATATCTTGAGCTTTACTATGTCGACACTTCACTTTTTGTAATTATAAATACGCATGTGGAGATAGGGGCCAATGTGAAGTGGAGTGCTTATTTTTTCAGGAGTAAAGAGGTATCAGATATTGTGGGGCTGGAGTCACAGGCAGCTGAGAGCTTTCCCAGCACATAGTTACAAGGACTGAACTTATGATATTCTACTATGTGCTCTTAACCACTCTCTCTCCAGCAACTATTGATGTTGTTAATGTTTGCTGTGACAGCGTGAGTCCTAAATAGCATTGTCTGGCCTTGAGTTCATATCCTTCTTCTCTGGTATACAGGTATATGCCTACATGTTTGCCTTAACCTTGACTGTTGACAATCATGCTCACTGTAAGTTTGTTCAGTTCAGTCTAGCTTTAGTAACTGAAGGCTTGACATTTCCCAAATGCTTTTCTAAAACCTGAACACTAGAATTGTGTTTTAATTTTCTGGCCTAATCATGGGGTAATCATAATTATGTTCAGTTCTCTAATATTTTATCCATAAATTTTTGTTCAAGTTAATATCAAAATGGCATGCATATCTGCTCCCCTGTGTAATTTCCATGTAATCTTGTTATCAATTACACATGACATAAAGAAAAATGGCTGAAATGAAAGGGGGAATAGAAATGAAACCAATCTCTTTTTCATTTTCTGATGAGTAATCAAAGATAGACAGGTAGGTAGTTACATTAGCAAATTGTTACAGAATTTTTTAATTCAGCATTCATACAATTTGGGAGACATCTTGAAAAACCACGTTCAAGAGAATTTGAAGTTCCTTTGCATGCTGGTTATTTTTATGTCAACTTGGCATTAGCTATAGTGATGTGAGAGACTGGGATCTTAATTGAGGAATGCCTCTGTAAGTAACAGTTAGTATAGGAGAAATCTGCCTATTGTGAATGGTTCACTGCTGGGTTCTTGGCTCTGTGTTCTACAAGAAAGAAGGCTGTGCAAGCCATAGGGAGCTAGCCAGGAAGCAGAACTCCTCCATGACCTAAGCATAAGCTCCTGCCTCCAGGTTCCTGACTTGCTTGAGTTCCTGTCCTGACTTCCTTAATGATGCGCAGTGATGTAGAAGTGTAAGCCAAATCAGTCTTTTTCTACACAAGTCTCTTCATAGTGCTTTGTCATAGCAACAGCGACCCTCACTAAGGTGCTTGGTGTCATCACTTGATCCTTTGCCTATTGTAGTGACTTAGGCTTTTTCACATCCACTCCAAATGAAAGCATATCTTATGGTTATCCCTGAGTCCACTTGGAGGAAGGAAAGAAATGACTCCACAAGTTTTCCTCTGTCCTCCACAGACATGCTTTGAGACATGTATGCCCCTACCCATGGACAAATTAAATCAATAAATAAGTAAATTATAAAAATAAAAGATTCATTCCACTGTTACTGATATCTTTTACTTCACTGACATTTCCCAGCCTGCTTCATAGTCATATGATTAACATTTATGACTTGGTAAAAGGATTACCTGAACCTTGCTAGTTATGATGATAGCAAAATTCTATAGGTTATATTATACAAAATTCAATCTATTTTTTTCCTCTTTAGTGCTATGGGCAGTACAGCAGTACTAATACAGCAGAGGAATTGAAGGGGTGACTTGTTTAAATGGAGATGTCTTGAGGACTATAATGGGAGATCCAGATGCCCTTCTGCATGCTCAAACTCAGCTAAAGGCCTTTGAGCTTAGGTTTCTTAGCAGCAAAGTGTGTACTCTAGTCTCAAAGGACACCAAAGTTCCTGTGTTGTGGATGGGGGTCACCATGCCTCCTTGCATTTGACACACTCACTAGCATTTGGTCACCAAATTGAGCCCTTTGAATAGTTATTTTACTTGATTAAAAATAAATACATTAATAGCTAAATTGGGAGCTGTTCATTTGCTCTCAGTTAGTTTTCAATTGCTTAAGATAGCAAAGTTTCGAAAAAGCTACTCCACAAGTCTTGTTCAATATGAAGGCCAGAGTAAAAGAAAGGTCTGTAGTGGTTCCTTGAATTCTAGCTATCTAAGTGTTATAGACCATTTCAAGGATGTTCAAAGGAAAATTTCATTGAATTATTCAAGTCATCTCTTCCTTCCAGGCCTCATTTACTGAGAAGATGACATTGACGACATAGTTGTAAGCCATACTGCTTCATGTGTCCTTTTATGTACTCTCTCACAGAAAAGCTGTCCATTTTTACATAACAACTGTTATGGAGTAGGGCAAGGCAAACAATGAGCAAATGTAAGACAGATCCTGTCCCTTAGAAAGCAGGGACACCTGTTACTCATCAGAAAAACACATTTTGTGGTGAGTTCAAGGTCATTGTAATCTACATAGCCAGATTCAGGCCAGCCAGAGAAACATAGTGAGACCTCATCTAAACACACACACACACACACACACACACACACACACACACACACACACACACACCAAAAAAACACAACCAACCAACCAAACAAACAAAAAACCTAAATCAAAACAAAACAAACAGGAAAACAAAACAAAACAACAATAGTAAAACCCAAGCAAAGAAAAAAATGACACCCAATCACCTTTATCTTACAAACTGAGAATTATGTTCCAAAGGAAATTTCTACCTTAGATGACTTAAGAGATGGGATATACTTGAAAAATGAAAACTTACCAAAACAATACTTGTGAATGAATATCTGATGAGCAGTGATTAACAGATCTAAGTGATTCAAGGGGAGCAATGATGGAGAAAAGAGACCATCTCCAACTAGAAAGAAAAGCAGACACAAATGTCCTGTGACAGGACATACTAGTGCCTAAAACAGGCTTCACTAGCTAAATAAACTAGGGTGTGAGAAACTATACATGAATCTTGGTCTGGACGACATTCAGTCTTTTTTCTCCTTAATTTTATAAACTTTATCATAAAAAAATCATAAACACCTTACATGGGCTTGGAGATATGGCTCAGTGGTTAAGAGTACTGCCTGCTCTTCTAGAGGATTCAGGTTCAATTCCCAGCATTTATATTACAGCAGACAAATATCTGTAACCATAGTTCCAAGGATGTGATGCATTCTTTTGGCCTCTTTGGTTGCTGAACACATGAAATGCTTGTCTCTGCCTCCCCAGTGCTGGGATTAAAGGTGTGTGTCACCACTGTGGAGCCATGAATTGGTACTTTAAAAGGTTGCTAAATTACCAATAAGCTTGATAACACAATAATATTTCTGGCAATCATTTCTCCTGGTTTCATGATGTCACAGTATTGACTTCTAGTGTGGCTTATCCACTCTGTATGTGTTGCCTCCGAAAAAGTATCCTCTTCTCATTAAATAATAAATATTGGAATTTTTAATACTCTTCAGAGAATAATAGTCCCTTTTTAATCACATTCAACTATAATTGATAAACTGGTGAATTCCTAAGTAACATTTTAACTATACATCTGTGTATTGTTTATGCCTTCTTATATAACACAATATGCCAATGCAAAATTTAACTATTCAATCTAACTGCCACTGTCTTTCATTGATAAAACAATAATAGCAACAAACAACATCTTTCAGCATTCTTCCTATCAGTGTTTTAGCCAGTGACTTTAAATTTGAATAGTTAATGTTTCCAAGATGTCTGAGAGCCTTTGTTTTTCTTTATGCCTCATTACAAGCTTTTGTGAGATTTCATTGCTTCTAAAATAAATAGGAAGGAAACCCCAAACTGCCTTCTCACTTCCAAGGGCCAAACTTGACAATCTCAAAAAGTGTAGCCAGTCAGGTTGATGTCTGCTTAAAGCAATTTACTCTAACTCCCCACAGTCTTGTTTCCTCAGGCTCTTCCTCCACAGTCTGGAGAAATGTGAATAGTTAGGACCTGTGTTATCATTAAGTTGCAGAAGAAACCACAACTTCTACAGAATTATTGAAGTCATATTCATAACCATAAAGAATATGAATATATATATACACATATATATGTGTGTGTGTGTGTGTATTAGACATAGTGATTGATAAGAAAAATGATTAAAATCTAGGTGACTAGAGAGTAAATTGCTTTTCCTTAGTTACCCCTTCCAAATAGCACTAATTTTAGGATAATTTGCTTCACTGAAGATTGGAGAAAAAGATTACTTTTCTTTATCTGTTCTTCATCTGATTGGTAGCTAAGTGAGGCAAGAAAGAATGACACATGCACATAAAGCTGACGTGGGTGTTCTATCTATGGAGTTCTGAGATGATCTATACCCCAGCTCTTAGAGCATCAATATGATTTTGAAGAAAGTTATGAGGAATGGCTTTCAGACAGAATGAAGAGATTTCAAGTTGAGGTGAAAAAATAGTAAACTAGTTTCTTCAAGAACTTAATGCTTTTCTGTACTCAATATATAATATGTTCTAAAATGCACTAAGTGGTCACTGAAGAAAACATTTATAAACACATTTACTCATATTTGCAGGAACTCACACATGCACTTTTTAAAAAATGTGTATCTGAGGCCAGCCTTTCTATCTAAGGCCTAAGTCCGAAATCTGGCCAGAAAGCCACAGCTACACACATGGTTTTGGTTATTCACCACTATTAAACACCATGATGTTAGTGTACTGTTGGTGTACAGCTTTTCAAGGTCAGCACTGAGAATTGGGATTCTGTGCTTTCACAAGAGAACATTATTTTAGCTTACTTGGGTAGGCAAATGGGGACCTTACACGAAGACACAAGTGGTTCACATAAGTAAAGTCAAAAGAGAAAGTTTAACATAGGCAGAGACCAGAACCATTCTAGTAGGAGGTGATGAATATGTCCATTCTAGGAAAAGAATGATTAGGATATTGACTTGATAGTCAGGACCAGACAGCATCATTGGCTTAGAGAAAGGGACAGTATTTCTACCTAAGTGCCACAGAATGTTGTCACCACAAGGAAGTATAGGCTCCAAGTGGATGGCTTGAGATTTCTCTTACAGAAATTTGTCATTTTTTGAATATTTTCTATCATATTATTATAGACTTTCAGCATATTATACTAATTTTCCAGCAGAAGTATAGGTCCAAACAAATGAAAAAATTAACCAAGGTCTGATGTATGTATGTTTGTTTGTATATATTTGTTATCATCAGTTTCTCTCTCTCTCTCCCTCTCTCTCTCTCTCCCTCTCTCTCTCTCTCTTTCTCTCTCTCTCTCTCTTTCTCTCTCTCTCTCTGTGTGTGTGTTTGTGTTCTTTTGTGGAGCTAGTACATCACAACATCACAACCACCTGAAAGTTGGAATAAACTAGACCTTGTTACAGGTATTTATTGTTCATTCTATTATTGTTATTTACCTGGGCCCACAAATGAGAATTGCTGCTGCTACACTTTTTCTATGAGTCCATTCATTCATTAAGAGAAGCTTCCATTTCCTCATAAAAAGAATAGTATAATTCTATAATTTTGGGATGTCCTGCTAGGGGAATAGACTGCCCTGTTCAACACTAAATTATCTGTAGCCAGAAGTGTTTACACAGGAGTTAAATGACCATCTGCCAGAGAAAGATACGCATGAAAATGAAACAGTGACCTTTCTCCCCCACTGAGAGCTAGGATCTATGGTGCTGTGATGAGATGTTATAATTAGCTATGGGGATTATAGACACACAACGAGTGTGCCACACTGAAGATCTCACCAAACATCTGAATGTAGTTCTTGATCTTGAGAAAGACTATACAGGCACTTGTTGGTGACAGACTGAATGATGGCTGAAACACAGCTCTCCATTGGTACAATTAGTTTTTCTGGTGGTGCTTTCATGTCAGTTGGCTAAGATGGCTGAGAGGATGGCTATAGCAAGAATTCAGATGAAACTTGATATTGAAATGTTAAGTCCTGGCATACTCTGTAATTAAGTACTTTAAAGGCAGAGACTTTCTACCATATCACAGCATAGTGACTATCTAATAGAAAGTTATTTAAGGGTCATAGGGAACATTCATGATTTGATTTCCTTTTTATCACTATTTATATTTCTTGACACAGGCAAGGGAGTCTTTTTATTCTCAGTGGTCAGCTTTTTGACCTTCTTGCAGAGGAAGGTGTAAAGCCAGCATAAGTGCAGAATTCTGGAAGGAAAGGTGTTATGACAGGAATTTCTCATGGTAGACCACTGGTTAAATGGTAAAGGATGCCACATTTACTGTCAACTATTATTAAAGATGCAATCTCCAGCTAGTAGTGAACATGATAAGAAAGTAGCAGTTGGTATATAGAATGAGCTCAAAGCTAGGATGAAAAGAGTATCAATTGGATCATTGAGATCAGGAATTGGCTGGTCAGGCTTTTACGTGTCAGCACTGATGTGTTTGTAGAATACACAGTTCCTCTAGATCATAGGACATCATGAGATCAGGGAAGACTATAGGGCTTCAAATGTGACTCACATCTTAGATATTGGAGGGTTTTCTGAGAAGTGGAGAACCCAGGCAGAGGGATAACAGTGGAAAACTTTAATCAGCTCTCAGTGACATATCAACTCATCCCTGCCTGAAGATGTTTTGGAAAATTATTGGATAGAATTTTGGTAATTATTTTAATGATGTAATTAATCTCTTTTTGTTTTGTTTATTTTAGTTATTATTTTAGTTATTAGTTGTTATTTTAGTTAACACAGACTTTGCTTTTCTTAGGTAAAGAATATCGGATAATATCCACTAAAAGTCAGCTCTGTGTACAGAAGTGTCTATCTGTTTAAATTGTGCATCCTTTGATCTGAATGAGCTGTCTGCCCATTCATTTTTCCTGTGTTCACAGTAGAGGGCAGCAGTGAGCCAAGAGGTCACAGTGGCGGCTACTAAAGTGAGCTCTGTAGGCTGAAAGGGAACTTTCAACCTACTTTGATGCATCCCTTTGACATTCATTTGGAATGGTTTAAGCACCATTCTACCCAATCACTAAGTGAGTTCCATTTAGCTCAATGACTTGTTTTTTGTATCATTCTTGGGTTAGAGATTTCACTAAATTTAATTGAGCACACAAGGCTTAAATTTCTAACATTGCTGAGAACTCAAAATTTCTTTTGTTTCTCCCATTAGCTGAGAGACAAAATGATGGGAATTCATACATGCTCAGAGATGTTAAAAATTAGAATAGAATTGGATATTAAACCTCCATACAGTGTCTCATTTAATTGTCCTAGTAACCCTGTGAGTTAGGTACAGTCATGTTTTTTGTAGGAAACAAAACAGAATCAGGAAACTTAATATTTTCCCCATATTCAGAAGAAATCTCTGTAGTCCCCAGTTTTTCTTAGCAAAGAGAAAATTTATATGGAAATGTGCTGTATAATGAAGCTTTGCTCAGATTTGTGAAACATAGTCAAAGTTAGATAAACAAGGATGTCAGATGTCAAAATACCTCAGATTATTTTTACAAGATATTTATGTGCATGCTGTTTTCTGTGACAAGCAGGGAGTCACATTTATACTATGCTTGTTTTCCTGAATAGGCACACAGAACTAATTATTATTGGAAGAAATTTGGCTTTCATTCACACATTGATGTGATTTTGGAAAACATTTTCTGAGTCTTTCAAATTCAAATTATAAAAAGATTTCAGTTTACCATGCAACCTTTTCTCTTTGTCACAGAATATTGCCATGAATTAATCATGTTTGACAAACTCATGCCAAAAACTAATAGTTTGAGAAACAGTTTTGATTGCCTAGAAAGCTGAGTTGACATAGGAAAATTGTGATGTGATGTTTATATATAACTCTCTTCTGTCTGTCTATCTGTCTGTCTTTCTGTCTATCTACCTATCTATCTATCTATCTATCTATCTATCTATCTATCTATCTATCTATCTCTTCAATGAACAAATGATGATAAAAAAATGACCTCACAACCATTATCTCACTAGACACACTGAACATAAATCTAACTTCCAATTGTTTTGTATGTTCATTGGATAGTCTTGTGAAAGTTAACTCTACTAACATAAACACAAAGTGTCTGGGGATAATGATCCTTGTTATGCCTCTATATAATTGTTTGTGTAATAGCATAAAGGCCAGGAAATGTTCAGGCAAGAATATCTGCTGTTGTAGACTATTATTTTAACTAGGCAAGGATGGGTTGCATTTGTTTATGTTACATAATATTATTTTAACTTTTGTTTATGCTGCATGTGTTTAATGATGTGAAGAGATGTGTTGCATTTGTTTCACCTTTCATGTCTAAGGCAGATTGGTCTAATAAAGAGTCAATAGCAAGGCAGAAAGAGGGATAGAAAGGGCTGCCAGGAAGACAGAATAACTAGGAGGAGAAATCTACGCTCAGGGAAAAGAAAGGAAAGAATGAGAAAGGAGAAAGTGGAAAGGAGGGAGATGGCAAGGGCAAGAGGCCAGGCAGCCACTGCCAGATAACAGACATAGAGAAGCAGTGAAAGTAAGATGTACAAAAGGAAGAAAGGTCAAAATCCCCAAAGCAAAAGGTAGATAAAGAGAAACAGATTAAGTTAAAACAGCTAGCCAGAAATGTGCATAAGCTAGGCTGAGCATTCAAGACTAATAATGTCTCTGTGTCATGATTTTGGAGCTGGTTGGTGGCTCAAAAGATAAAGCCTGATCTACCAACTTTCAAAATGGACAAGAAGCAAAAAGAGGATACATAAGAAAGAGAGGGAGAGAGACAGAGAGAGAGAGACAGAGACAGAGAGTACAAATAATACAGAGAAGAATCAAGAAAGACCCATTGACTGACTAAGCCATGTGCAGCTGCATGCCCATGTTGTGTACCTGTGCCCCACACCCCACACTATGTGCAAAAGGGTGCTAAAGGAGGGAGATATGTGGTGAAGGAGGAGTCAGAGAAGATCTACAAGATCATCTGCAAAATATACTGTCCCAAAGACAGCCCATGCTGTAAAAGGCCCCTGAAAATGGTGGAGGTGCAATGTCAAGAAGAGAAAAAAGCAGATGTTGGCAATGTTGAAGATGCTCTGTAGACAATACACTGCCCAAGTAGACCAGACTCAGGGTGAAGGTTCTAGAGATGCAGAGTGATTCTGCATCCTTGAAATAATATGTTATCACGTTCTATTTGATAAAATAAAAGTAAGGTGTAGTTAGAGGTAAGAAGAGGGGAGCTTAGTGTTTGAGGACTTGCCTAGCAACCACAAGACCCTGCCTTTGGTTCTCAGCACCGAGAAAAAAAGAAAAAGAAGGAAGAGAATGTCTGCATAGGATCAAATTTCTGTAAATTGAAGATTCAGATTAATTAGCATCCTTTTAATTTAACTAGAGAATTCTACAAAATGTACACAATTTTAAATTTAATCAGTGCTCAAATTCACAAAAGTTCCACTACCAGTGAATGAGGTTTGCGAGGTGGAGTAGGGGCACTGAAACCATTGCCCTTTTCAAATAATTCACAAATACACTAATTATGTGTCAGACATGAAAGCTATGGTATTGTGACCTTCCAGCCAATGAAAAACCCTTTCAAATAAGCCATTTTCATGTACATTAATAAATTGAACAATCCTTCTTTATAGCTAACTAGTGTATATCTGCTATTTTGTCTTATGTAAGAGCAAATCAGGAGTTGTTTCACCATTCACATATTAAACAAGATGACAGAAAAAGCAAGACATATATCCATTCAAATTTCAATTCATAGTCTTAAAATAGTGGCCCAAAGACACTTGCTATCTATTTGTTATTCCTACAACTCATGAATTTGAATTCATTTTGTATTTTAGCACAAGAGCTACAAGGTATTTGCTGACTTCATGTGTACCTCCCCACACTGGAGTTTTAGAAAAGAAAAAAAATATTGTTTTTCTTTAGGAACTCTCAAGTGCTAGCAAGAAGAATTTTAGATAAACTAAGTTCAAATGAAGGAAAATTAATTCCACACCCTTTCTCAAAGTTATATCATGAGGTAAGGACTCTGTAAATACCAGGCCTAAGTAATAGCTATTATGGTAATTATTTTTAAAAAAACACCATATCAGTGGAAAAGAGAGTAACTTTCAAAGGTATAAAATAGATTTGGGTGTCACTAATACTTGAATTAAATTGGCTGCCAGAATGTCAGATAGTATTCACTAAGTTACAGTAGAAAAGCAAGAACAGGAAATTATATTTAATTATCTTGTGTTTGTCCAGCTTGGGATCCCAGCATATTTGATGTTGAATAAAACATGAATAAGATACAGCTATGCTTAATGCAACTTAAGTGTGTATAATAGACCTCTGGGAAATAATAAAACAATTCCAATCTTAAAATAAACCACAATCAAAGAAGATTCCAAGAACCTATTTGCATGCAATCCATAGATAAACTTCACCAGTCCCCTAAGAATGTCTTATTATGGGTTAGATGTTGATAAGAAGAGACTATGTAGGGCTTACTGATTGATTCACCAGCATTTTCTCTTTATGTTGATTCCCTGAGGCTCCCTTTTGTTATTTAATAGTTTGTCTGAATGACTTTGTGAAGGAGGTATCAGTGATATTTATAAAAATGTTGCTTGAAGTTGCATTTTCTGTAAATGTGTACATACTCTTCTTTGTCTACAATAGCAAACGTTTCAGTCTTTCCTCTGTGATCTGAACTAATTGTCATTGTTTTACTTGTATTGAAGGTGGCAAACCTTGCTTGTTCCATGTCAACAAATGAAGATGGGATTAAAATTGTCAGAATTGCGGCCAATCACCTGGAAACTCTGTGTCCACAGGTAGAGTAACTAAGTTAATGTCTCCTATACAGTTATGCGTGATTTATTATACCTAATTGAGATATGCTAGAATGTGTGTTATAAACAAGAAGGAGTGAATTGGTCTCACATTAAGGCCTGTTCTCTACCAAGGAAGTAGTTCTCATAGACCTTTGAGATGGTCCTGTGAGATTTGCTGAGTTAAATATCTTCCAGCTTCTGGAGCTGGCTAAGAACAATTGCAAATGGGCACATTCAACCTGGATAATTAACCATAAGACCAAACTCATGCTGCTAAATCCCTTCTCCCTCTACTTAAGAAACATGGGGAAGCAGACTTATTTTTTAGGTTTCTAAGGAAAAAAAAATAGTTCTTTACTAAACATCCTAAAATGTTGTAAGATGAAACGATATTTTTAGCAAAAGGCATTTATTTTACAGATACGAAGATTTGATTTTTAGAAAAATTAAATTGTATAGAAATGCTTATTTTAAACCGGTAGTTCTTTCTGTCAGTAAAACACCAGATGCTGATAAACCTTTAATGGAAGTCATAGAAAACCTCTGTTCCAAACCATGCAAGGTGTTTATTTTGATAAAGGGTTGCTGCTTAAGAATTTTAGATGGTAGTTCATGATGGTAGCAATGACCTGTAGTCTCAATGCCCCCATGTCTGTCAATCAGAAGTGTGAGGCCACTATGACTGGGCTATAGAGAAAAACAGTATCTGAGTACA
Source organism: Phodopus roborovskii (assembly GCF_943737965.1). NCBI lineage: Eukaryota > Metazoa > Chordata > Mammalia > Rodentia > Cricetidae > Phodopus > Phodopus roborovskii. The sequence continues at coordinate 11,936,281 of NW_026126434.1, forward strand.
ATGGAACCCATATTAACCCAACCAAGCAATGAAAGAAGATATGACTAGTCAAAGCTATATTCTTGGTAAAAATTCAGTAGTCTCTTAATATCTGATGAAAAACATAATTTTTGCAATTTATTTTACATCATTTGTTTCCTTGAAGTCATGAATCAGAATATATATTACGACTAATATTAAATTCTAAGCACACTTAAAAAACAAAAAGGTGTACATATGCATTTCCATAATGATCACAAATTGTGTAAAGGAAACCTGTTAAATGCTTGATGAGCCTTACTTGATAATTTCATTTCTAATACTATTGAGAGAAGAATCAGGTGACTGTTTCTTTAGAATTAATGTCAGGAAACAAAAAGGCTTGGCTAGGCAGCCTGAAGTAGTGATCTTCCAAATGATAATCAGTTTTCTATGGTGGCTTGTGGGGAACAAGGTACTGCAGCAAGGCCTCTAAAGTTGTTGAGCCCATTGAACAATCATCAGCTGTTCACACACATGTGTTCTCATGTCTAAGTGGAAACCCACACTTGATGCTATTGTTTCCTGAAGTATCTTCAGTATAAAGACTGTTAAGTATGTTATTGGATCTGTCAATTCCCTTATTTGGGGGGAGAATGTGCATTCCTCCACAGGTCTGAGTAGTTGGTGTTCTAATTTTTTACTTACCTATATCCATTGTTCATTTTTAAGGTGAGAAAGATTTTTTAATTAATATTTTTAAGTATTTTCTTATGTGAATACAATGTCTTACAATTATAACCATTCCCTAATCAATTTGTAATCCAAGTCCTCCTGGACCCTTACTATTTCCTGTTCCCAACTTCATTAGCATTTCTTCCCCCTTTTTTTCCCCCTCCTTTCCTCTTGAATCTTGTTAGTAGTGCATGTGTGGATGGATATAACTGTATCTGGTAAACCATGAGCAGCTTACCATGGACTGTCACTAAAGAAACTGGCTTTTCCTCCCTCAGTATCCATCACCTGCCAACAGCTCCTCTGTTAGGAGTGAGACCTGGTAAAAGTACCTCACACATGCTGGCATATGGACAGAGTTAATCTTACAAAGGGCTTATGAAGGCAACCACAGCTGCAGCCAGTTCATGAATGTACTAGCTCTGTAATGCCCAGAAGACATGCTTTTTTCAGCAGTCCCTCTCCAGCTTCTTTTTGGGTATTCCCTGAGTCATTAGGAGGGCATGTCCCAGTTAGAACCAAGCACAGGCACTTATTCTCCTCAATTTGACAAATTGAGAGTCTTGGTATTAACCACCACCCACCACATTAAGAAACTCCTCTGGTGAGAGGTGAAGGATGTAAGGATTTATGGTAACAAGGGGATGTATTTAGAAGATTGACTTTGTTGCTATATCACTTCGCTGATTTTTTAAAATTAGAGTATATCTATTGTACATGGTATTGTATTTCATAAGAATATATTTATATAAGTGTGAATTTTACTTTGACCCCATTAGTATGGGGTTTTATATACCCCTTTATTTCTTTTCCAAGTCCTATTGGTCTCCTTAATTTCCCTAGACAGTTTCACAATCTATACTCTTATATTATATGCATACACGATTTTATGACTCAACAGAGAATTTAGAGTCCCCAAATGAAAAAAAAAGTAATATGTGTCTTTCTGAGTCTGACTTAACTCACTGAATGTGATATTATCCAGTCACATCCATTTTATGCAAATGATATAGTTTCATTCTTCTTTATTGCTCAGCAAAATTCTATTGTGTATTTGCATACAAACATATATGTACACACTTCTACATATGCATGTATGTATATATAAATAAAATGGTTGTTTTTCATTTCTCCCCTTTCACAAAATTTTGAAGAACAACTCAAAAATGTCATAAAAATAATGTGATAATTTTCAAATAAAACATTAAAATACTTGAGACTTATTTTGTATAATTTATTTTGTATTATAACTTATTTTGTATTATTATTGAATCTTTCAACCAGCATATCTCATATATGTAACATACAAACATATACTATACATGTTTATATACACACATTACCTTAATCACATTTTTATATCCTTTATGGACTTTTGAATTTTTATTTTTCATTTTATAATTCTTGAATTAAAACACACTCCTAATGGCCTCCAAAATTTATTTTGCTAATCAAACCTTAAAGAGTAGACTCACATTTTTGAATTTCTGGTCTACTTTGTAACTCAGACAGTATCTAATATTTGAGATACCCAACATGGGATTCTACCTCCATCTATGCCTTCTTCATCTATTTTTTCTTGGTTTACTTGATGATATAGGTACTTGTTTGCTTCAGTGAGAAGTTTGTATACATGTGGGAGGACTTAGTGTTTCAGCAAATATTCAATGAATAATTACTATGCACAAAGACCTGCCTATATATTTGCAAAGAAAATATCTAAAAATTTATCACCAGCACTCAGAGGTTATCAGCTTACTGGTTGATGAGATTATAAAATGCTATTACTTTGGTTATATCTGAATATTATAAATGTACTAATGAAATGATTAGAGTAGATATGTTAATTACTGGTGAGACATTGAGAACTAGGTAATTATTAGCAGTCATGAACACTTTACCTCATCCATGTCAATGATTAATTAGTAATTTGAATAAAATTTTGAATTGATCTGAGACAGGGTCACTCCTTGTAGGGATAGTATGACTGGAATTTGCTTTGTAAATCTTCTGGTCCCAAAGTTGTATTTAGCCTCCTGCTTTTGCCTCCCAAATGATGTGGATTACAGATACATAGCACCATGCCCAGCTTGGATTAGTTAGCTTATAAGAGAATAAAGGAAATGTATTAAATAAAACTAGTCTCTTCCAAAATCTTTACATCCTAGAATGTGAATTAAAATTAATTATGAAATACATTACATATAAGTATTAAACCATAAGTACCAGATACTGTAAATCTAATGGAATAGACAGGTATTGGAGTACAGTCCAAGAATGGAGTTGTGTGAAAATTCTAAGCACTTGTGAGAAGTCTCCAAGACAAAAATTCTTGCAATCTCAGTTTCTTTAAAACACTGAACTGTTCTTGGAGTGTAGTGTCATGCTCCTTCCAGGTGTAGCAGACAGTAGTGAGTTAACTTCAGCTGCTGCTATCCATGTGCCTCTACAGAAAGACATGTTTCTTCCAAATGTGACTTGTCCTTGTGATTGAACACCTTACTCCTATGATTATATCCTCAGAGTATAAATTGTCTGATGCTCTGAATGAAGTTTCTTATTGCATGAGACTTTAATCTGCCTTATTGTTAAGTCCCACTCTCCCAGGTTCATGCCACCAACTATATTGGTAAACAGACAGGCACTAAGAAAATCCAGCTCTCAGAAATACAGCATGTGAGAACTTTCTAAAAAACTAATATGATTAGTATGTTTTAATTAAAGAATAAGTTCTAAAAGGATCCTCGGGCTTCTCTGAATTTCAAATTGATTTTTAGAATATTTTATGTTTTATGTATATTTGGTTTTTGACAGCTTCTGTATCTGTCATAAACATCACACACATGCCTGAGACCAAAGAAAAGTGTTGGAGTCCCTAGAACTAGAGCTACAGATGGCTGTGAGCTGCCATGTGGGTGCTTAGAATAGAACCTGGGTCCTCTGGAAGAATAACAATTTCTCTTAACCACTGAGCCATTTCTTATGGTCCTCAAGTTGACATTTAAAACTAGCTATTTTATATTTTGCTTGTACTATGCATGCTAGAATTTGGAATTAGTATGTCTTGAGTATAGTACAATTTGTATGTTTGTGTGTGTGTGTGTGTGTGTGTGTGTGTGTGTGTGTGTGTGTGTGCCTGTGCATGCAGATGTTTGTGCAATTTTATAGCTTTGCATTTTGACAATATCTTTTAGAATAAAAAGTCACATAACTTTTGGACATTAACAAACTTCCAGATACTCATAAATTCAGGTAATGTATAAGTACAATTTTAACAGAAAATTCTTCCATAATGAATAAACCTAAAACTAAAATAAATGTCTGTAGTCACCAAATTAAAAGCTGTTTAAGAAATAAGTCAGCTTGCCTGACAGTTGGGTGCTCTTTCACTAATCTTGGAGGTCTTCACCCAAAAGACAGAACTATTAAAAGAAAAATTCTAAGTAGACTCTGGTGTGAGTGGGGGTTAAGCCTAAGAGGGAAGAGCTGACAACATGACACTTTATTCCTATTTGCTAAGTTCGTTTAATTCACCTTACATTCAACATACTAAATCATCCAGTTTCCCATTGTGCTTAAAGTACAACTACAACTAAAATGTTTTGTTACAAGTGGCTTGTTTTAGATGAGGATTGTCACTTGCAGCATATTTAGCAGACAATGTCTGAAATAATGACATGTCTTGAAACTTAGTTGTATGTAAACCTCATGAAAGCAACAGAAAAAATACTTATCCAAGAAACTGTAAGCATTAGAGACACATGTTCACTGTCATCAAATCTTCAAAGGTCTCTAAAGTGAAAGACTGTTTCTGACAGGCCCAGAGGGACAGCTGTCAGTATAGAGACAAGACTGGTAACAGAGTTGTTCTGACTTAAGTTTAACTAAAGATGAAGGGTTTCAGTGTCACAGACATCATAGACATTTAGGTAAGGTAGATGACTACTTGATCATGTGAGTGTGCACAATGTGCAATACCCTATTTCTGAGGTCCCCTTAAAGATCAGCCTTTCATGTAGTAATAGGACATGTGATCTGGATGATAGGAACGCTGAGATACTATAGATCTTTGAACAATTACACCTGAACTAGTATAAGCATAAAAGGGTAAACTATCCTTAGGTTTCAACTGTTTGGTATTTTTAAAGAATTCATTATTAGTTTATTTATTTGTTGTTGTGTATGTGGGGAAGGGTTGTGTATATGAGTGTGGTGCTGAAGAGGTCAGCAGAGAGTGTCAGATCTCTAGAGCTGACGTTACAGGTGATAATGAACTGCCTGACTCTCTAGAAGAGTGGTTTGTACTATTTTAACCATACCCCAATAATTTTCATTTTTAACAACTGACTTAGAGGATAGATATATATTGCTGAAATATAACAGTGTATTTCACCCCCTTTCATTCTCTGGGGGGGTTATAAAAACTAATTTCTTATCAAAATAATAAATGTCCCAATATGACACATTATCTGCTCACATGACAGTCATGGGAAGTGATTGGTGTTATCCCCCTCTGAGTGGAAAGTATAGTTTCATTGCAAGAGGAGCTAATCTTTACTAGGTTGTGATATGTGTGTGTGTGTGTGTGTGTGTGTGTATGTATGTGTATTCACTCAACATTCTTTATATGCATATCAGCACAAAGCAAAGAGAGAGTGTTTAATGTTTAATCTAGAGACAAACAAGGACAAACATGGAGCTAGGGTCATAAGCACAACTGATTGCAGAAGTTGATAGGAAAAATTTTGCTTCTCAAAAAAACCTGCAATACCCAGAACTGCAAAGGACATTTTGTATGCAGTTTATTGAATTCTAATCATGAGTCTGTGAAAGCATTTTCATTGTCTATAGTGAAATTATGTAAGTATAATTTCTGATAAAAATAAATGTATTCACCAAGTTGATTATGAATTTCTGTATTATTTACTTATTTCTTATTCATCAAACACACTTTATCTTTGGAATAAATAGTATAAACAATAATTCTTCATATTTCTACTTCATCATTTCCAAAGAAAAATTCTAACTCTGTTTAAGTTTTTCCCCCTCTCTCTTCTTTTTTTTAAATAAAATATATTTAGGGTTTGAAAGCCATATAAGTGAGGTATCAATTTAGGTGACAATTATATTATGTTACTAATGTAATATCTGCATTATTTTATCCCTTTAAAATTGATATGAATCTTAACTTGTGAAATGAAATCAATTTTATATACTAGGTGCTGGGTTGTCCATGTCTAGATTACTATTCTGGATTTCCAGTTTAAAGGCAAAACAGAAAAACAATGATTTTTTATTTAAGACATGGTGAACTATTGCCTCTTGCTGACATATTTAACTAAAATCCTAGCACACTGCCAATTACAAAAGATGTCTGAGAAAGAATTGTCATTTTAGAGAGCTAGAGGTATAACACTTAGATGATATTAAGAGTCTCTCTTTGAATGAGATTCTTTAATTTAAAAAATAATAATGAAAAACTAGGATATTTTCCTTATGGAGAATAGACTCAATCAGGCAGCTGCTCATAAGTACTTAAATTTTGAAAATGTTATCATGTTTTACAATGTTGGTCTTATTTCAATGATAATTAGCACAGCATTGTTGTTTCTCCATTTGTCTGTCTGATGAAATTGTACCCAATGACTCAACATACCTACAGAGCTTTGGGAGGCTTTGAACAGCTTTTCAGTGATGTTGTTGGGCATAAGAGGCAATGTTTTACAAGTAGTCTTTGGGGAATATAAAACTATGTTGCAAAAGGTTTCAGGTTATGGTAAGTAGAGAAGAAAGTTGTTCATTTTATGCATAAACTCTGGAATAAAAAAGTACTGAATTTGAGACAGGGTGTGCACTGAAGGTTATACATTTACACATGATAAATATAAGATCTGTGAGAGTATGAATTTTGCTTCAAAGCACTATTTTGTTCTTTCATCACTGTTGTGCTAAACAGGCTTGAGAAGGGAATACTGAAATGTACCAGAGTTTCCCATTCCCCATCATTCTCTGGGGGCTGTAAAAACTGCATTTTCTAATCAAAGTGATAGAAGTCCCAATATGACACATTATCTGCTGACATGCCAGTTATGGGAAATCATTGGTGTCATCTACCTCTGAGTAGACAGGATAGCTTAAATGCAAGAGAAGCTAATTCTGATTAGAAGCTAATTCTGATTAGATGGTGGTGTGTAATTCTATATAACACATGCTTCAGTAATGGCTTTGGACTAATAAAATGGAAACAAAACTTGTTGGTTGTTTTGTTCTGTTTGATTGTGATCAAACTCTATGATATCTAAGAACTGTAAGTACTCACTTTTCTAAATTCTGTGCATTTTAGGAGCAAATAAGTTTCTATATGTCTTTGAACCTATAAACTTTAGGTTCAAATAAATCAGTGTAAAATAACTTCAATCTTCAGTGATTGCAAGTTGCATCCTTGAAAGCAATGATAGGACTTTTACAATTTATTTCCTCTTCAGGAAATTGAACAGAATACTCTTGAGATTTTGGACCTAGTCATTTGAGGCTATAAAAAGGATAAAAAAGAAAAAAAAATTGTTGTAAAGCTGTTTGTAATTAAGTGGTTAATCACCATTACTATGATTTGAGATTATAAATCAAGATGTCATAAACTTAGGTGGGGAAAGAGGACAAGAGTGTAGCTAGGAGGATACTGGTTTCCTGAGTTTGGATATGAATGCCTATGTCTATGCTGCTATTTTTCTGTAGCTTCTTCTGGCTGTAGTCAAAAGTCCCTTCTCCTGCTCTGAGAAATACTACTATCAGCAAATATATATCAGACTCTTGGAAGCATTCATGACACTGGAATGAGATAGGTCAGGGAGTAGGGATTCAGGGGTTACTCATTAAGAAAGTACTGAGTCTTAAAGTCTGAGGAAAAGTTTCATGGAAGAAGTAACAGAAATTGTTCCCAGAAAAATTCAAGTGGGGAAGATTTTGTTAATGGTGCTAAAAGTTACACCCTACATTACAATGTAACACTGAGGCCAAGGCAATCATTTTAGAGTCAACTACAAATCAGAGAACACAACAATAATATTAGTGTAACAATACTGTGAAATGCAGACAATATTCTAGTCATGTAGGAAAAGTTTATCATGGGAAGTTTATCATTGGAATAGAGAACAGGAGAGAGATAGAATGATGTGACATAGGAATTATAGAACAATCCATGTGGAGAGATTCACAGCAAAGTGACATTTTTTTAAATTTTATTTAATTTTATATAACAGTCCAATTAAATGAAAACAAACATTTATACACAATATTTGGGAATTTGGGCATCGTTCTTTCCAAACTACTTCCTGCTGGTAAGGGGCGCTGTCTTGGGGGATTCGAAGAAGATTCAGATATCCTGGCTGTAGTCTGTAGGGCTGTTTTGTCCAGCTGTTTTGAATGTAGGATCAGCTTGTACTCTGTTTCAGGTGGTCTGGCATGATCAAGCCACATTAGTCTGGAAGGAATGCACATCTTTTCATTTTCTGTGGAAACAAAAATAGAAATCCATTTCCCCAGTAACTTGTCCTTCAACTTAAATTTTGGAGTCAAAGCATTTTTTTTTTTTAGTTTAATATATTATTTTACATGTTGATCCCAGTTCCCTCTCCCTCCTTTCCTCCCTCGATCCCTCCCCCCCCAGCCCTCCCTCTCTCCTTCCCTCCCTTTTACCCTCTCTGCCCTCTCACATGCACTCTAAACACCCTCCCCTCCCATCCCCCCACCCAAATTCCATATGTAGGGGAGTGCCATCCAGTTGGGGTCATGTAGATCTGACAGGTCCTGTGAAGTAGGGACTAGGGCTTCTCTCCTGTCTCTAGATTAAGGCAGTTATCCCTCCATGGGGGATATGTTCGCAAAGTTCTTTTGTGAACCAGGGATACATCCTGGCTCCACTGTCTGAGGTCTCTTTGACTGCTCAGTCCTTCTGGCTGAGACCCATAATCAGGGGGGCCTGAGTCAGTCCCATTCTGGCTTCCCAGCTATCAGTCTAGTGGCCTTTAGCTCCTCCTTGTTCAGGTAAGCTGTCTCTATGTGTTTCTGCAGCATGGTCTTGTCCTCTCCATCTGCATCTGGGTTCTAGTTCGACTCAGTTTTTATGTATGGGTGTTTGATCCTGTTTTCAACAGGCATTAGTTGAGGGCTCCATGGATAAGATAGTTGTTGATCTCATTCTCTGGGAAGGGCATTTATGATAGCCTTTCCACGTAAGCTCCACTTGTTAGTTGGGAACAGTCTTATAGATCTCTCAACCTTTCTTTGTGTTCAATTTTATCTTCAAACCAATATTGGCTCCCTCTTTTATGTTCTCTCTCTCTGTCTCTGTCTCTGTCTCTCTCTCTCTTTCCTATCTTCTATTTCTAACCAGGCTCAATATTCCTGGTCGCACATGTTTTCCTTTCCTCCCCCTCATTTTCTCCTACTTCTCTCTCCTTTCGCTGCCCCCCCCCACTTCAACTGAGCTCTGGGGGACTTGTCTCTGCCCAGTTCTGTGAGGGACTTTATATGAATCTCTTAGAATACACCTTGTATCCTAGTTTGTCTGGTGATGTGAATTATAGGCTGGTGATCATTTGATCTAGGTTTAAAATCCATATATCAGTGAGTATATACTGTGTTCCTCTTTTTGTGACTGGGTTACCTAATTCAGGATGGTTTCTTCAAGTGCCATCCACTTGCCTGCGAATTTCAAGATACCATTATTTTTTCTGCAGAGTAGTATTCCATTGTGTAGATATGCCACATCTTCATTAACCATTCTTCAATTGAAGGGCATCTAGGTTGCTTCCAGGTTCTTGCTATTACAAATAGTGCTGCTATGAACATAGTTGAACAGATGTCTTTGTTGCATGGATGTGAATCCTTTGGGTATATGCCTAAGAGTGGTATTGCCGGGTCCTGTGGTAAACTAATTCCCATTTTCCTGAGGAACCTCCATACTGATCTCCAAAATGGCTGTCTGAGTTTGCACTCCCACCAGCAGTGGAGGAGTGTTCCACTTTCTCCACATCCTCTCCAACATAAGTCATCACTGGTGTTTCTAATTTTAGCCATTCTGGCAGGAGTAAGATTGTATCTCAAAGTTGTTTTGATTTGCATTTCCCTGATAGCTAAGGATGTGGAGCATTTTCTTAAGTGTCTTTCAGCCTTTTTGATTTCCTCTATTGAGAATTTTTTCTTCAGTTCTGTACCCCAATTTTTAATAGGGTTATTTGGTGTTCTGTTGACTAGTTTCTTGAGTTCTTTGTATATTTTGGAGATCAGCCCTTTGTCGGATATAGGATTGGTGAAAATCTTTTCCCAGTCTGTGGGCTGCCGTTTGGTCTTGTCGACTGTGTCCTTTGCCTTACAGAAGCTTCTAAGTTTGAAGAGGTCCCATTTATTAATTGTTTCTTTCAGTGTCTGTGCCCCTGGAGTTATTTTCAAGAAGTGGTCTCCTTACCAATTTGTTCAAGGGTACCTCCTATTTTCTCTTCTAAGAGGGTCAATGTGGCTGGATTGATGTTGAGGTCTTTGATCCATTTGGACTTGAGTTTTGTGCATGTCGACAGACATGGGTCTATCTGCAGTCTTCTACACACCCATCATTATGGTTTTTTCCCCATTTTTTTAGGCCAGTATTATTTTGTTTTGCCCTAGGTCCCTGGGCTATATAGTTTGAGGTTCTTGGTCACCCAAGCAGTGTTGGGTATGGGTTCCATCTTATGGAATACACCTTAAATCAAATCAGTTATTTCTTGGTTATTCCCACAAGCTCTGTGCCACCCTTGCCCTAGCATAGTGCTTCTCAACCTTCCTAATGCTGCACCCTTTTAATACAGTTCCTCATGTTGTGGTGACCCTCAACCAAAACATTATTTTGCTGGGAATTAATAACTGTGATTTTGCTACTTTTATGAGTTATAATGTAAATATATAATATGCAAGGAATCTGATTTTCAATCACCAAAGGAATCAAAACCTACATGTTGAGAGTCACTGCTATCATATCTTGCGGGGATTATACCAGTGCAGATAATGGTTTTGTGGATAATTTGGTATTGATGTTTCTATTTTGATAGCAGGTTGAATACCTTCCTATACGAAATATTTTGGAGTATAGGGGTGAAGGCTCTATGTAGGCACCAGCTCAACATTTCCATGTTCAATGTGTTGTGTCAGTATTGTTTTAAGTAATAGGGATGTGCTGTCAATTTGTGGAGAGCAACCTATGGCCTTGGCAACAGTCTGGATTGTTTGTGGGGCCCCTTTGGCCAACAACTCAAGATGTAACCTAAGCCTGGTACTTCAAAGTTAGTTTGGAAACAATAGATGGACAGTGGGGACTTTGTGTTTCCCATTACTTGATTATTTCATTTAGGTCACCTTTGTGTGTAAATACATGTTTAGAACTTTCTGTTGCATTAGCTTTCCATGCCACTCCTAAAATGCCCCTTAACTTTACTGTGTCTTCTGACATTCCTTCCCACAACCCCCTACATCATTCAATCCTCTCATTGTAGATCCCCCCATCCATCCAAAATATTCTAATTCCTTTCACAATGAGATCTATCTGTTCCCTCTAGTACTTTTCTCTATACATTCCCTCCATTGTTTTATGGATTGTAGCTTGGCTATCACTGACTTAACATCTAATATCTGCATTGCAGTGAATGCATACCATATTTGTCTTACTGGGTCTGGTATACTTCACTCAGAATAATGTTTTCTAGTTCCCATAACATAGTTATTTTTATTGGGGAATCGAGACTGTTGATGTTGAGAGAGCTCAATGACCAAAGATTGTTGATTCCTGTTATTTTGTTGTTGTTGTTAGTAGAGGTGGTGTATGTATACTTTACTTCTTTTGACTTTACTGGTTTGAGATTGCTTATTTTCTAAGGTGTTAGAAGGTAAACTCTAACATAAAGATGTTAACTACACAAGACAACATTTTAAATATCGTTTTAAAACTTGAGGATTTTCTATGTAGTTAGGAAGTAATGTTAGTGCCAAAAATATTTGTTGATAACACTATTTTTAAATATAAAATTGAAATAAATTTGTGTTCAAGCCATTATATTTGATCCAATAGAGAATGTCTGTGACTGTTTCTCCTAAGAGCTCTGTCTTGAGGATGAATGTGAACATTACCAGTGACCCAGCATCCTGAAAATGCCTACACTCTGTTATGACAACTTTGCTGACCTGAGGACCTTATGCAAACCCAAACAATCATTTATCCTTTCCTTGTGCTATGACAACAGGGAAAATTATACCCGGCAGCTTGAAGACACTGGGTTCTCACTCCATGTGTTGTAACTGACAGTGCCAATGACCTCGGAGCCCCAATTGAAATGCATAGTGTTGCCTGCATGCTCATTAAGAAGAGACAGTGTTGACTCCATATCACACTGAACCAAAAGGTCAGGACTGGCCTGTGACCTCTAAACTCTTGAAATATGATTTAGCTAAGACAATATCTCGGGAAATTCAGTGTTATAAGGATAATGATACAGATGTAAAAGTACATATGCTGAATGTGGCAACACATGTCAGTCATCTAAGCACCCGGTAGCTGCAGTAGAAGGTCACAATTTCAATCTGCCTTCAGCTACATGGAAAGATCCTGCCTCATCATCATTATCAATAATAAAAGGAACAAATGTGTAAAAACTGTTAATATAAACAACTATTAACTTTGATTTGGTTTTATTTTTCTTATTTAAGGTTATTGTTGTAGACGATCTTTAGTAAAGTAAAATGTTGGTGATTTTGGATCCTCCAGGGATGTGTGACGAGAGCAGAGAGAACTTCAGGCAGAGATACCATTAACAAGAAAGAAGGCAGATGGCAGTGTGTAGAATCACAACAAGGATAGAGAAACAAAACTTCATGGGGGTCCAGAAACTGAGATCATGCCTGTATAGAAAGGATCAGCTGGTTCAGGGGAACTAATTAGAGAGGTAAAATATTGTTTCTAGAGAGTAGCAAGGAAGGGATCAACAAACTATTCATATTTAAAAGATGAATCTCTGTTTTAACCCACTTTTTAAGAAACATCAACTGTAATTATCATACAACAAAATTTGATTCTACATAATGAACTATTTCAGATCATGCAGTTACACATTTCATATTTATATCATATTTATAAAAGTGTTTTTGCATATAAATTACTTAACACATATTATGAAAAAGGATGACTTTCAAAATTTTTAAGACAGGTTGTATAAGGTGAAAGTTTAAAACAAAATGCCTTAAGATTTAACTGTCTTTTAGATTTTAGACCAGGAAGTTTAATTTATTTATATTTCCCTAATTTGAAGTATGGAATTTTTAGTGTTTCTCCTCTTTACTATCCAAAAAGTTGGAATTTATCACAGGAACTTTTATTTTTTATTTTTTTTTCATTTTTTTGTTTTATTTTATATAACCAAGTCCATTTAAATGAAAACAAACATTTATAGACAATATTTGGGAATTTGGGCGTCGTTCTTTCCAAACTACTTCCTGCTGGTAAGGGGCACTGTCATGGGGGATTCGAAGATTCAGAAATCCTAGCTGTAGTCTGTAAGGCTGCTTTGTCCAGCTGTTTTGAATGTAGGATCACCTGGTACTCTGTTTCAGGCGGTCTGGCGTGATCAAACCCCATTAGTCTGGAAGGAATCCACATCTTTTCATTTTCTGTGGAAACAAAAATAGAAATCATTTTCCCCAGTAACTTGTCCTTGAACTTAAATTTTTGAGTCAAAGCATTCTTTTTAAATTTAATTTATTATTTTACATGTTGATCCCAGTTCCCTCTCCCTCCCAACCTCCCTCCCTCCTTCCCTTGTGATTAATTTCGGCTATTTCAGAATTTCAGGCCTTTATACCTTTACAAAAATGATGATTATTTTTACCCTTAACATATTATGATGTGATTATAACAGGCTCTATCATTCCCTTAAATTAGTATGCACTAGTAAAACATGATCCTGGATAATTATGTGAGTTGTGTAAGGGTATGTGGCAACCAGGGTTAGGGGTAGTTGGAATGTAATTTGTATCTCTTAAAATCATTTACCATTCTTGCTTTTGTAAAAGTTACCCTTTAAGATAAAAATTGGTAGATTAAAATGTTAAGTCTGATTTTTATATACAAAAATTTTAAAGTCTTAGTTGTCCTCAAATTTTTGATTTAAAATTTAGAGCATTTGCTGTAGATGGCTATAAGGTTCACATTCCAATCTGCATTTGGCCTGCTTTTAACACAATTTATGAATAATATTAGAAAGATAATTTTGATTAAGCTTAAGATTAGATTATTGCCAGATATTTGGTTCATATTTTAAAATTTCTTTCATAAATTATCCCTCACATGGGATCCATAAAATATATTTCAGTTCTATTTTGTTTTCACATAGATTTTCATTTTATATTTCAGGATAGTTTCCAACTGTCAAGTTTACCTTCTGTACCTACCATATATTGTAATTTTAGGCATGTATCATAACATTTAATTTTCCAAACTACTGACTTGAAACAAAACTTACTTCTGAAAACTGGATCTCCTACCAGTTAAATGATTTAAATTAATTCATATATATTATTACACAAGGAAACTAGTTTCTATCTTAGTAATAGTACTAGCCTATGAGTTTGTTAAATTTCATCTTCTTTCTAATATATCTTTATTATTCATTTCTTCATCTCCAATGAACTTAAGTAATTTTAAGGAGTTCCTTTTCCTAAAATGTTGTCATTAAACACAAGTGAATGATTGGGTATGAAATAAATTTTTCAAGACTTTATCTTTGTTTCAAAGTGGCATAGTGACTCAAAGGAATGTGTGCTTAATCTCTCTTATGAAGAGGTGCTAATGAAACTTACGTGATACTTGTGAAAGACACAGGCTGGAAAAATTACTTTAATTTGAACAGAGTGTTCATATGTAATAAACAAGAATGTTGGAAAATCCTTGTTTTAAAACCTTCAAATTTATTTCCAAAAATCATTTTCTATAATTAAAGGAAGGAAACAAGAACAAAGGAAAAAATGAACGAAAGGGAGTAAAGAAAAGTCATGCAGCTGGTTTCTAGAGCTCTGTAATAATGAAGGACTTGATTGCCATTGAATTTCCTTTTCCTCCCTTGTTTAGAAACTTAAGAGTCCACTTGCACTTTCCAAGTAGATTTGTTTTGTTGAAAGAGACGTTCAATAAGTTATCAAATAATAGGTCAGCTATATTAGGAAAAGACTATTTGGCTTTCAAACAGGTACTATGTCATTCTAAGAGAAGGGCTTTGGATAGAAAATCTTTCTATAATTTGAAAGGATACCAAGAGAAAAAGGTTAGAAATCCAAGAATATCACAGCTCATGAGCACAATTGGCTATCAACAGTAAATTTTTTTATTCCAATCTTATGTTTCATTGGTAAGTTCATAAGGACATAACAGTCATCTTCCTGTAGAAATTTTTGATTTTTTGTGCTGAATACACTACTGGCTGCCAATAAATAATAGTCTGATTCGAGTTTCTGCCAAAGGTTTCCTATAAATCATGAGATTCCAAGACAAATAAATGAAAACCAATCTGAACAAAAATCTAGTGAGGTCAGTCATTGAAAGTATTTGTTTCCAATCTTTAAACAGAAATATCAAAACAAATACTTACTTGAAACACTTCATTGAGAGATATTTTATCCATTAGTCATTCCATGAGTTTACTGAGGAGCCACATAGAAGACCCTTTCCTACTCATTGCACATATTGCACTAAACATGCATGTAACAATGAATTTTGCCTTCTATGTGAGTATGCTAAACCAAAATATAGAAACATAATAATTTTCAGACTAGTGTGTGTGTGTGTGTGTGTGTGTGTGTGTGTGTGTGTGTGTGTGCATGCATGGGAGTGCAGGTAACTGTACAAGGTTTCAGATCCCATGGAGCTTTAGTTATAGTTATGAGCCACCACATATGAGTACTCCGATCTAATGTTAGGTCCCCTAAAAGTACTTCAAGTGGTACTTTCTTTTAGCCACTTAGAAAGCAGTATTTTCTCTCAAACAGGATCATTTGTAAGATAATCTATTTTTTATTAATTTTTAAATTTGAATTAAAAACAATCTTAAAATAAGGTACACTTTTTTGTTTTATATATTCATATATTTAATATTTATTCTTATCTTACATATTGATCCCAATTCCCTCTCCCTCCCTCCTTTCCTTCCTCTCTTCTCCCTCCCTCCCAAGTCCTCTGATACCCCCTCCTATCCCATGCTCCCTCCCACTCAACAGGGATAAGGTATACTCTCAATGTATTATTTATATGATAAGAGTTATACATAATTAATGAATATTTGTAGATAAATATATAGTCATGTATAATTACCTCCATCAAGCAGGTAGATATATTCATTGTCTAACTAAATGTTCTCTTAAAATATACTTTATTATCTTTATTATAATTTAAGAAGAACATATAACAGAAGAATTAACCTCTTATTACTTTTCCAATGTGTTGCTCTTGGCTACATTTATAAAGAACAGTGTAACTTAACAGTTACAACTTGGTTATCATTTTCTTCTAGAAAGTGATGGCAATAGCCTTTCTGTTCTGATACTTTGTGTTTTCAGATATCAGACTTCACATAGAAGAGCTATCATACAGAATTTGTCACATTGTGTTTGCTTCATTTCACTTAGGATGCCTGCCAGTTGCACCCATGCTGCTACAAATGGCAGGATTCATTTATCTTTACAAGGCTGAATATTTGAATGCACAAACATGCATTTTTGTATCGATTTATATGTTGACAGACACTAGGTTGTTTCCATGTTATGGCTATTGTGAACAACTCTATGATGAACATGATATCACTTAGAGATTCTGATTTCCTTTGGATAAACTTCCAGAAGTATCATTTCTGGCTTATATGATAGCTCAATTTTTAACTTTTGGAGCCACCTTCATTCATAATAATCAATTAATGGTTGTGTCAATTTACAACTTATTGTAGGGCCTATATTATGAAATGCAGCCTACACATTTAGGAAGAAAGTATATATTTTGCTGTTAAATGGAATGAACTAGACAATTTATTAGGGCTTTCACATCTATGGTGCTGTTTGATTCTGCTTTGATAGCAGTTTTCTACGTGTTGATCTATAGTCCCCATTGAAAATGGGTTTTTATGTTTCTTACTATTCATGTATTGCTACTTCATTTACTTTCTTTTTATGTAGTGTGTCCTAGTATTGGGAATATAATATTTAAAGCATGCGTATCATATTAAATTCTGACACTTTTATTATTTATGGACATTCTTCATTTCTCATGGACATTTTTGACTTAATGGCAATTTAATGTGACAATTACACATTTACATTTACATTTCATGCTTGATTTTGCATCAAGTACCTTCTTTCATCACTATATTATCTGCCCTTTTGTACCCATAAATAGATACTTGGTCTCTTGTAGCCTTTATGCAATTTAAAGATAAAAACATGGCTGTCCTAAAATGCTGTAATTTTCCTATGCAGAGAAAAGAAGCTAAGGACAAAGCAATCAGACCTGTAGGATGTAGATTTTGAACCCATCATAACTCATCACACTGCATGCCACATTATAAGAAAAGTCTATCAGCCAACAAATGTTCTACTAGATGTTTTCCAACACACCACAGTTGTAAGTCTGTGTAACATAGATAGTCATGGGATCATTTTTCCAGTGAGTTTTGGATGATATAAGTGAAGCTGCCTCAAGTCACATATACCAAGAATTTGTTTTATTGTCTTTCCGCCTAATGCTTTTCCTTTCCCCTTTCTTAGTTGCAAGATCCTCAAAATTGTCTTTGAGTTATCTTTTTCATCATCAATGCATAGTGAATTAAATAAATAACACCATCTTTTTCTCTAACTTAGGTATTTGTTACTACAGACTTCCATGATTACCATACTTGATCTTTATAGCAGTCCTTTTTAACTGCCTGCCTACCTTGCATACCACAAGTGCAAGATTTGTTCTTCACACTTCTTCCTTCCCTCTCTTAATGTAGTATCAACCAATGGTTACTATTGCATCTAATATCAATTCCAGCCTTTCTCTTCTATTTTGAAACCTATTAGTTATTACCAAGAGTTCTACACTTCAAAATTACACAAATATTGCCTTTCATATTTTGAACTTATTAACTCTATTCCCCCATCCAGGCTTTTATGTACATCCTGTCTAGTTCACTCCCACATTTATTGAATTCCATCCTTTTAGAAACATTATAAACATGCTATCTGTCCAACAATTTCAGACCAATGAGTTTACCATTATACATGTATGTATACTTAAGGCTGTTGCATCTTAAAATTTATGGACCTTTGTTTCTTGTGTCTATTTTTGCATTTATCTATATAGTGAACATAGTATATTAACTATAATTATATGCAGTAAATATAACTAGATGTCTTGCCAAGTATTTGTATTGAAGATGGAAAAAAATGAAATTGAATGTTACTATAATGGGAAATTTTTCAGAAAACTAATAAATATAGTTTTGTTATAAAAATGTTACTGTGAAGGATATTCTATACTTTGTAATATTTTTTTAATATTTGAGAAAAAGAATCTAGCATTTTGAGCATCTGATTAACACTTTCCTTATATTACCTCTTTTGAAGTTTCATACAACATAAAAATATTATTATCATTCTTTCAAAACCTAGTAATGTAATTAGATTTATAGTCAATGTAAATCTAAGAGGAAGAGCTAATATATGTGGTGAGCCATGACTCATCATATTCTGCCAAGGTAGATGAATGACTCAGAAAAAGGAACATTTAACAGCAATAACTATAAAGTTTATGTTCAAATTAAATGAATCCATAATATCTATCACTTCCTAAGATTTTCTTAATTGCAGTTCTTGCTTAGGAAAGGTCACCTAACATTCTCTAAAGTCAATCAGAGCTTGAAAGGTGACATCAAAACTATAAACTCTTACAGAAGTGCATGATCAGGGAAAACAATTTTCCTGTGTATTTCCATTAGTCATGCTTATTTTAAAGATTTTCTGTGTTTAGTTGTTATATTTATGGAATTTTGACGAATTATTAGACATACAATGTTGAAAATTAAGATGGTGTCTATCATAGTTAACATAATGAAGGGACAATATTATAAAGTAATGTCATAGCTCTATTGGAATTCTTCCACATGAAGAGCTTGAGAAATTGAAAACTTAAGATGAACAAATAGAACAGAGGGTAACAGATCAACAGCAAAATAGACTTTCTTGGAGTCAAAGTATGCTCTCAGTGGAATAAACTATTTTAAGAATGGCATGACTGTAGTCCTAACATTCATGGTGGGTTATAAAGTATAACACAACTTTGAATCTAGCCTTGTTGCATGCTACACTGCACTACACAGAAAGACTTTGCTCAAACTTAAGTAATTAAATAGACAAAATCTCATCTTTGAATGTAATTATAATGAAGTTGTTTCTTTCTTTAGAGATTCTTGGATATCATTATTGCTTTTAATTTGCCTTCAGGGCCCTCTATTTCAAAACAGCCTTCTACTTTCTGAGATATAATTGTGCAAGTAGACATATTCAATAATGAAAGTGTGTGTTGCCCCTCATTTCTTGTGCACTGTAGTGTGCCAACAGCACTCCTTCCACTGAAATCCTCAAAGGGGAACATATTTCATACTTAGCCACATTGTTGTCTGAACACAGAACTGGAGTGTTCAATGAACACTTGTGGATAGAACAATATTTTTTCAACCTGCTGAAGCTACTTTCTATTTTCAAGGGCAATAGGACACATTTCCAGGAGCCAAGTCAAGTTCTTAAAATGATATAGAATGTACATGTTCTTCCCTGCTTCAGTACCTACCACACTGCAGAAAGTACTGTTAGCAAAACAGAATGAGAGTGCTGCTTTGTTTTCTCCTACTATGAGAAGACCAGAAAATATTTTTTTTTAATTTAAAACCATTCTTTCTCAGTTACCTATATGAACATTATTCTGCCTAGAGAGACAAGCCTATGCTTCTGGCTTACACAAACAACTTAAATGCTTCAGATACACTTTAAATGCCACTTTTTCTTGTTTTAAATCTGCACATATAGAAGTCATTTTCTTCTCTATTAATCAACTACATCATCTATGAATGGTGTATTTTAGGATCTTTATTATTATAATTGCACAATATTTTTTTCTTGTAGAAATGACTCAATCTATCAACTTTAACATTATCCCTTTATTACCTAACTTTGTTACAGGTCATCTAATTCCATGTGTTCAGCAATAAACACACATACACAAGAAGAGTAAATGAGCTCAATAGAATGTGTGTGTATGTATGTTTGTGTGTATACATGTGTGTGTGCATAACTATACAAACCAGAAATTTGATTTGAAAGAACAATCTTTTTTTATTATGCATTCTTTCATCTAGCACAACTTGTTTAAACCTTCCTTTTGTATGATGCTTGGGAATGATGTCATAAAGTCAAGTTTTCTGCCTTCAAAAACCATATGGCTTATTAAAAAGGCTGAAATAAATTTCTTTGAACATAGTATGTAAGCCATTATTGACAGCACAGCAAGAAAGATTGGTCTAGACAAGTACTTGGGTAGACTTATTGGAAATTCCTAGATTATCAACTTTATAGACAAAAAGAATATAACTCATTCAGTTAATTTTAACTTAGTTAAGACTCTCTAAAATGCTGTCAACATATGTATATGCAATTATAAAATGAAACCTAACAGAAAAAGTAAACTATTGGAACCAATTTCTTATTTTCATATGCAAATAAAGAAATTCATAGAAAAGTGTTCATGCTGAAAATATCTCCCCTTTATTTTAATTTCCACTAATGACAAATCTGAAGAGAGTTTAAGATTCATTAATGGTTGCAGAATTAGAACTGTCAGAGCATATCATATAACCTTTTTGGTGATCAAGTGATTGTGGTATAGAAATGGGAATGACTTATCATACCACATAACTAGAACAATAGGACTACCAGGAAGATGGAATGGATTAGCCCTCTAGCCCTCTTCTGTTATTCCTCATGATTTCTAAGTATCCCAAACACTTCATAAATAAGACCAAAAAGACTCAGCAAGGTAGAGGTAAAAGTCCAGATCAGGTAAGGTTTTTGAATCATCAGGAATGGAATGCTGATAAGATCTCTGGGTTTTCTTCTATCCTATACAGTCAACACTGATGATCAAAGAACATAACATATCAGAAATAGCAGTTGCCACATGTTCAAACTATAGCAAAATGAAAGAGTTGCAACAAATACCTACTATTTTTAGTCAGCAGACCAAGTATGGGAAACAACACATAATAGGACAGAAACTTAATAACCCTAATAAGTAAAAGGCAGCATTAACAATAAACAAACATTTGGACTTCTGATCCCTTTGCTTATAGCTGTCTATAATAAAGGTGTGTGAGCCAAGTACAACCCAAGGTACCATTGTTTTCCTTTTAATTAGCAACTCTCACCGTCATCATTTTGCTTCCTTTTCCTTCCTTTTGTGTATCCTCTCCATGTATCATCATCTGGAATGGGGATATTTCTGAGTTAAGGCACCTTCAGAGTTAGAGTAACAAGAGAGATTATTAAAACAAACAAATGAGTGTTGGTTTTATTTTTGGTCAACTCTGTATTATCTTTGCTGACATGGTAGCCTTTGCAGAATCTGTTCTGTTTTAGGGGACATGGTAAACATTATTATTGTTTAATCAATGAAAATGAATCATTGATAGAGTTCACAAAAGGATGATGTTACTCTGAAGATGCTACGTATGATGGTTCAGTGTCCATTGATATTCTAAAGACTGTGTGTGAATTTAGAAATAAATAGTATTTACCATTCTTAGAATTGGTCTGGGGACCACAGAGATAGAGCCATGAGTCCAAACATTGTTGTACAAATCTAACAATATGAATTTGATTGCCAGAAGTCATGGTGGAAACCAATTCTCAAAAGTTATTCTCTAGCTTCCATTGCACACTATAGCATGGTCATGAGTGTCCTCACATATATAACACAATATATATAACACAATTCTCTCTCTCTCTCTCTCTCTCTCTTTCTCTCTCTCTCTCCCCACATATTAAAAATACTGGTCTCAGCAGTAGAGAATGTCGTTAATAGCTAACTATTATAAATAAGTAACAGTCTGAAATCCTCAATGGCAAACCTGTTTGACAAATGAGAGAGCCTAAAATGGAAAGGACATTTCTATATCTTCTAATATCCATCTTGCTGAACATTGCAGATTCTAGGCAGGTAAAATGAATAGGCTGTTCAGTTTCTAAGACATGAAGAAAAATTTTGCACTTTTTTTTTTTTTTTGGTAATGATTTGGTTGAATTCCTGCAAGATTTTGTGAATGTTTTTGCATTAAAGCACTTTGTGTTTTCCCTGTAATCCCAGAGTGCCCAGGCTATTAATTTTAAACAAAAAAAAAATGCCTTCACTTTTCTCATTAAGAGAAGCTTCACCTGAAGTTAGGGCCATGAGCATCCCCAGTATTGGTTCACATCATTTACATGATGTTAGAATTATGCTTTATGACATTTGGCTATCTGGAAATAATACACATAATTATGATTTTTTTTTACTGTGACTACAAGGCTGGACTTAACACTGAAAAATAGCCTAAACATCAGTGTATTTTCTAGATTTTGAGAACAATATATCCCATTTGAATTTGTATATTTATCTGGGCCACAGAAAACAAAACATCCCCTCCAACCCTTTCTATATCTCTCTTTTATACCCAATAAAAGACAAGATATTTGCATCATATATGCCAATATTGTTGCACCACCTCAGAATATATTGTTAATCTGCTCAGATATTTGTCTTCAGAACCCCTGCCTTCCATTTGTTCTTAAAAGAAACACATGGGAAACTGTATAATTCAGACTCCAGGCAACTGATCAACAGATAGCATGTTGGCCTCAGAGAGATACACACACAGTCTGTTTGCAGGACTTCTATTTACATACATGTCTGTTGCACATGACAGGAGACACTGCAGAGGGGTGATGCATCTCAAGACAAGCAGTGCACAGAAGTGAACATCTTTAACTCTATTTACCTTCTCCTTGAAATGATCTATAAATTCTTATAAGTGCCAAGATTAATCTATGGGTCATTTTAAAAGTTAAATATGGAGGGTTGCTTCTCTAGTCTGGAATTTTCCTTCCATTTTCTTCCCCACCACCAGCTCGAGTTGAAGTTTGGATTAGATTATCTTACTTGTCTAGGTTTTTTGAAAATTTTATTTTCTTATTCTAATTATCAATTCCAGTTCACTCTCCTTTGCTCCCTCCTTCTCTCTCTTCAACCCTCCCAATCCATACCCCCCACTACACAGGTTGGGTGAGGCCTTCCAGGACAGGACATCAAAATCTGTCAAGTCATTTGGAGTAGGGACTAGGCCCTCCCTCTTGCCTCCAGGTTAAGGGAGTATCCTTCCATGGGGAATATGCTCCCAAAGTTCTTTTTTGCACCAGTGATACATCTTTGTTCCACTATCAGAGTTTCCTTAGACTGCCCAGGCTTCCCAACTGAGATCCATGTAAAGGAGGTCTGAATCAGTCCAATGCTAGATTCCCAGCTATCACTCTGGGGGGGCCCATGAGCCCCTCCTTGTTCAGGTCAGCTGTCTCTGTGGGTTTCTGTAGCCTGGTCTTGTCTTCCCTCTCTGCATTTGGATTCCAGTTCAGCTCAGTGTTTAGCTGTGGGTGTCTGCTTCTATTTCCATCAGCTAGTAGATGAGGGCTCTATGATGGTGGATAAGTTAGTCATCAATCTCATTATCAGGGAAGGACATTTATGGTAGTCATTCCACTGTTGCTCAAATTGCTATTTGGGGTCAAACTTGTAGATCTCTGAACATTTCTCTAGAGTCAGTTTTCTCTTGAAACCTATAATGGCTCCCTGTTTTATGGTATCTGTCTTTGTCTTCATCTTTTTCTCACACACAGTCTCACTTTATCTCTGTCTTTCTCTTGTCTATTCCTTTCTAGACTCATTCTTCCTAGTCCCACCTGCTATGCTCTCCTCCCTTCTCTTTCTCCTAGCTCCTTCTGCACTCACTCCCCCCCCACTCCCAATATGCTCAGGAGATCTTGTTTCTTTCCTCTTCTGTGAGGGGCCTTGTATGAATCTCTTAGGTTCCTCCTCTTATCCTAGTTTATCTGGCGGTGTGAATTATAGGCTGGTGATCCTTTGCTCTAGGTCTAAAATCCATATATGAGTGAGTACATACATATTCCTCTTTTTATGACTGGGTTACCTCATTCATGAAGGTTTCTTCAAGTTCCATCCATTTGCCTGCAAATTTCAAGATACCATTTTTTTTTTCTGTAGAGTAGTATTCCATTGTGTAAATGTGCCATATCTTATTTATCCAGTCAGTGGAGGGGCTTCTAGGTTGCTTCCAGGTTCTTGCTATTATAAATAATACTGATACAAACATAGTTCAATAGATGTCTTTGTTTCATGGGTGTGGATCATTTGGGTATAGGCCTAAGAGTGGGATTGCTGGGTCCTATGGTAGACTGATTCCCATTTTCCTGAGGAACTGCCATACTGATCTCAAAAATGGCTGTACAAGTTTGCAATCCCACCAGCAGTGGAAGAGTGTTCTCCTTTCTCCACATCCTTTCCAGCATGAGTTGTCATTGGTATTTCTAATTTTAGCCATTTTTGCAGGAGTAAGATGGTATCTCAAAGTTGTTTTGATTTGCATTTCACTAATAGCTAAGGATTTTGAATACTTTCTTAAGTGTCTTTCAGACTTTTGATTTCTCCTATTGAGAATTCTCTTTTCAGTCTGTACTCCATTTTTAATAAGGTTATTTGGTATTTTGGTGACTAGTTTCTTGAGTTCTTTTTATATTTTGGAGATCAGCCATCTGTCTGATAATAGGGTTGGTGAAGATACTTTCCCAGTCTGTGGGCTGCCATTTGGTCTCCTCAATTGTGTCCTTTGCCTTACAGAAGCTTCTCAGTTTGAGGAGGTCCCATTTATTAATTGTCAATTTCAATGTCTGTGTTACTGGAGGTATATGCAGGAAGCTGTCTTCTGTACCAATTTGTTCAAGTGCAACTCCCACTTTCTCTTCTAAGAGGTACAGTGTGGCTGGATTTATGTTGAGATTTTTGATCATTTGGACTTGAGTTTTGAGTTTTGTGCATGGTCATAGACATGGGTCTATCTGCAGTCTTCTACACTCCATCATCCAGTTGTGCCAGCACCATTTTTTGAAGATGCTTTCCTCCTCCCATTGTATACTTTAGCTGTTTTGTCAAAAATCTGGTGTTCGTAGGTATGGGGGTTAATATCAGGATTTGTGATTCAATTCCATTGGTCAACCTATGTATTTTTGTGCCAATACCCGGCTGTTTTCAAGACTATAGTTCTATAATATAGCTTAAAGTCAGGGACTGTGATGCCTCCTGAAGTTCCTTTATTGTACAGGGTTGTTTTTGGCTATCCTAGGTCTTTTGTTTTTTCCATATAAAATTGATTAGTCTTCTTTCAAGATCAGTGAAGAATTGTGCTGGGATTTTGATGGGGATTGCATTGAATCTGTAGATTGCTTTTGGCAAGATTGACATTTTTACTATGATTATCCTACCTATCCAAGACCATGGGAGATCTTTCCATTTTCTGGAATCTTCTTTAATTTATTTCTTTAAAGACACAAAATTCTTGCTATATAGGTCTTTCACTTGTTTGGTAAGTGTTACCCCAAGATACTTTATGTTGTTTGTGGCTATTGTAAAGGGTGATGTTTCTCTGATTTATTTCTCAGGCCTTACGTCATCTGTATATAGTAGGGCTACTGATTTTTTTTTATTTTATTTTCTCTTGTATCCTGCTACTTTGCTGAAGGTGTTTGTCAGCTATATGAGTTCCATGGTAAAGATTTTTGGGTTGCTTATGTAGACTATCATATCATCTGCGAATAGAGACAGTATGACTTCTTCCTTTCCAATTTATATCCCCATGATCTCCTTTTGTTTTCTTATTGCTTTAGCTAGAATTTGAAGTAAAATCTTGAAGTGATATGGAGAGACAGAGCAGCCTTTTCTTGTTTCTGATTTTAGAGCAATCATCTTAAGCTTCTCTCCATTCAGTTTGATGTTGGCTGTTGGTTTACTGTATATTGCATATGTTTAGGTATGTTCCTGTTATCCCTGATCTCTCCAAGACATTTATCGTGAAAGGGTGTTGAATTTTGTCAAAGGCATTTCAGCATCTAGTGAGATGATCATATGGTTTTTCATTTTCAGTTTGTTTATATGGTGGATCACGTTGATAGATTTTCGTATCCAGAAATTTGTTCATTTCCTTTGAATTTTCAAATTTTGTGGAGTACAGTTGTTCAAAGTATGACCTGAAAATTGTCTGGATTTCTTCAGTGTCTGTTGTTATGTCCCCTTTTCATTTCTGATATTGTTAATTTGTGTGTTCTTTCTCTGCTTTCTAATTTGTTAGGATAAAGGTTTGTCTATCTTGTTGATTTTCTCAAAAAAAAAAAAAAAAAAAAAAAACAACTCTTTGTTGCATTGACTTTTTGTATTGTTTTCCTGGATTTTACTTTATTGGTTTCAGCCCTCAAATTGATTATTTCCTGGCATCTACTCCTCCAAGGTGGGTTTGCTTCTTTTTATTCTGAGGCTTTCAGTTGTGCTGTTAATTATATATTGTGACTATTCTCCATTTTCTTCATATGGGCACTTAGTGCAATGAACTTCCCTCGTAGCACTGCTTTGAAGTTGTCCCATAACTTTGGGTATGTTGTGTCCTCATTCTCATTGAGTTCTAGGAAGTCCTTAATTTCATTCTTTACTTCTTCTTTGACCCAGGTATGGTGTAATTGCAAATTTTTCAGTTTCCATGAGTTTGTAGGGTTGTTGTGATTTGTGTTGTTGTTGAACTTTTAAGCATGATGGTCTGATAAGATACAGGGGACTATTCCAATATTTTTGTATCTGTTGAGGTTTGTTATGTCGCTAAGTATGTGGTCAGTTTTAGAGAAGGTTCAATGTGGGACAGAGAAGAATGTATATTCTTTTTTATTTGGTTGGAATGTTCTATAGATGTCTTTTAAACCCAATTGAGACATAACTTCTGTTAGCTCTCTTATTTCTTCCTTAAGTTTCTGTCTGTTGGTCCTATCTAGTTGTGAGAGTGGGGTGTTGAAGTCACCTAGTATGAGTGTGTGAGGCTTTGTGTGAGCTTTGAGTTTTAGTAGCTTTTCTTTTACGAATATGGCTGCCTTTGTTTTGGGGCATAGATATTCAGAATTGACACTTTGTGGTGATGGATTTCTCCTGTGATAAGTATGAAATGACCGTCTTTATTTCTTTTGATTGATTTTGGTTTGAAATCTTACTTGTTAGATATTAGGATAAGCCACACCTGTTTGCTCCTTGGGTTTACTCTGAGGTAATGTCTGTGTTTGAAGCTTAGATGTGTTTCTTGCATGCAGTAGAAGAATGGATTCTGTTTTTGTACCCATTCTGTTAGCCTGTGTCTTTTTATAGGCATGTTAAGACCATTAATGTTGAGGTTAAGTAAGGACCATGGATTGTTAAAGATTTTTGTTTTAGAATTTTTGTGTTCGGTGGTATTGTGACTATATTTGTCTTGGTTTACCCTTGGGTTCTGGTGAAGTGGGATTATCTATTGCCTATGTCTTCATGAGCATAGTTAACTTCCTTGGGTTGGAGTTTTCTTTCCAGAATTTTTTGTAGGGCTGGGTTTGTAGGTACATATTATGAACATCTGGCTTTGTTATTAAATATCTTGTTTTCTCTGTCTGTAATGATTGAGAGTTTTGTTGAGTATAGTAGCCCGGGCTGGTATCCATGGATTCTTAGTACTTATAAAACATCTATCCAGGACCTTCTGGCCTTGAGATTTTCCATGGAGAAGTCAGGTGTAATTTTGAAAGGTCTGCCTTTATATGTTCCATAGCCTTTATCCTTCACTGCTCTTAATATTCTTTCTTTATTCTGTATGTTAGGTGTTTTTATTATTATGTGTCAAGGGGTGTTTTTTCTTTGGTCTAGTCTGTTTGGTGTTCAGTAAGCTTCTTGTTCTTTCATGGGCATGTCCTTATTCAGACTGGGAAAGTTTTTTTCAGCGATTTTGTTGAATATGTTTTCTGCACCTTTCAACTGGGCTTCTTCACCTTCTTCTATGCCTATTAATCTTAGGTTTGGCCTTTCCACAGTGTCCCAAATTTCCTGGATGTTTTGTTTTAAGGATTTGTTGGACTTACAATTTTCTTTGGTCGATGAATCTATTTCTTCTAATTTATCTTCAGTACCTGAGATGCTCTCTTCCATCTCTCATATTCTGTTGGTTGGCTTGTGTCTATAGTTCTCCATCGTTTGTCCAGTTTTTCTATTTCCAGCATTCCTTCAGTTTGTGTTTTCTTTATTGTCTCTATTTCAGTTTTCCAGTCTTGAACTGTTTCCACTCACCTGTTTAATTGGTTTTTCTTGGCTGTCCTTACTTTCTTTAAGAGAGTTGTTCATTTCTTACAATTTTTTGTTTGTTTTTTCTTCCATATACTTGAGGGATTTTCTCACATTGTCTTTGAGTACCTCTATCATTTTTATGAAGATACTTTTTAAGTCCTTCTCTTCTGCTTCATCTGCTTTGGTGTATTTAGGTCTAGTTGGTGTAGAGTCCCTAGATTCTGGTGGTGTCATGCCATCTTGCCATTGCTTCTTCCCATGGGTGCAGGTGGGGTCTCTCTCTATATATTTCTCTCTGCTACTCCCCCAGGGGGCTTAGGTGGGTCAGGAGTTCGATGTCTATAGTTCTGGGTGGTCCAAACTCTCTAGGAGGTCTCTCATCAGGCAGGGCCGAGCGTTGGGGGTGAAAGGTCAGTCAGGCAGGACTCAGGGTGGTCCTGTGTTGATAGGCTGGTCTAGTGTTCTTAGAGTATATCCAGGTATTTGCTGGGAGGTATTGGGACTGTTGGATCCAGCCTCTGGTCCAGTGCTCAACCAGAGCAGAGGGACAGTGGGCTAGGTAAGGCTCAGGGTGAGGGGAGGGCAGGTTCTGGGCGGGGGGGGGGGGTGATTGTGGGTCAGAGTATTAGGAGTGTTCTTGCTGAGAACATGATATAGGGGAAGCGAGATCCAGAGTTAACCCAGGGAGTTCCCAGGGAAGGGTGTGGGGGGGACATGAACTGGTCCCAGACTCACTTCCAGCAGAGGCCTGGTGATGGGGGTCAAAGATTATGCAGGCAGGGACTTTGTGGTCCTGTGTGGATAGGTGGGTCTCTAACAGAGGCCTGGCAGAAGGGGTCCTAGGTTGTTTTATTCTTAATTTGTTCTTTTGTTTTACTTATGATTTAAATGGAGTTATGGCTAAGTAGAATAAGATAACAAATTGGGGTAATGGTACAAACCTTTAATCCCAGTACTTGAGAAGCAGAGGCAAGAAGGTATCTAAGAGTTAAAGTCCTAACTATATAGCTATATAGCTAGCTCCAGGTCAGCCTGTTTACATAGTAACACTGGTGTGTGTTTGTTGTGGTGTGTGTGTGTGAGAGAGAGAGAGAGAGAGACAGAAATGGGATTAGTGTTGAGCTGTGAATCTAAAACTTTTGTGATAGCTCATATTTATGTGCTTCAGAGGTAAAGTCAGAATGATGCCTACAGGATTTGATAACTTTAGAATATTAAGAACATAGACTCTGAAATAAAACTGACCTTGTGTAACCTGATATTAGCTGCTCATCTTCTTCATGCTGCACTTACCTCATCTATCACATAATTATGGTGGGAGTCCTACTCAATAGGTTGTTATTGAATCAGAAGAAATAAATCTACAGCGTTCTCACAACAGAGATTCTCAGATAATATAATTAATAACATGTAAAATGCAATCTTCAATTTTTGCCATCTATACTCTAGCTTCGACAACAACACAAGACTGTAATTTTAAACCATTGTTGAATAGGGGTTTTCTGAGAACTGCTCTGATTATGAGTCAAGAGTCTAGGGCAGTTGAATTACTTGACATTGAGTAAGAATATTTAACATCTTAATTCCATTTCTTTACATGTGAAATTGGGCAATAATTGCTGTCGTGTTGCCCTCACAGTACATTACACACAAAAGATGGTTTCTATAACAGTGTGTGTATAGTTTGAAATGAAATCCATATGCTACTTTTTAGTCCTAGAAGAAAGAATGGGGCAGCTGATTCAGCTTCTTGTCTTCTGATCTAGAATACAAGACACAGATCAGGCTATATTAAAAGCAGAACTTGATGCTGCCACAAAGTCCCTGGGGAAGTACTCTGAAAAAATATGGGAAGTTGAGAATAAAATTACAGTAGTCTATATTCAGAAGTACACAGTCAGTTTATTATCTGTAGTGAGATAGTCCTTCTGTGGCACTGACCACGCCCATTGGGGGGGTGGAGCCATGGGCGGGAGTGACCTGTGGAAGGAGGTCCGAGGGGGCCAGGAAAGGTGCTCTCTTTCTGGCGTGACTCGGACAGGAGAGGATCGGGTTGAATTTCCTGGTGTTCATCTGTTTAGGTTGTAAGTTATTTCTCCCTGAATAAACATCTATTCGGCCTATTTGTTTATCCTGATCCTTATTTACCGCAATAATTATCTTGTTTAAGTGATGAACCAATTGAGAGTGGTTTTCACACCTGACAACATCACTATCCTCTTTATAAAATAATGGTTCTCTGTGATGGTATCCATTTGCTGTAAAGAGAAGTTTCTTTGATGAGTAGTGGTAGCTACACTTTTTGTGGATATAACAATAAGATTTAGAATGTAGTAACTACCAATCAACATAGTCATAGTAGATGATTTTCTAAGATCCATAACCCTGACTAATTCCTGACTAATAGCCTGGCTAGATTTCCATTACCAGCCATGATTTCCCTCCAGTTGAGTAGGCCCAAAGTCCAATTAGAAAGCTGTTGATTGCCACTAACATGTGAGTGCCACTTCTTTCTTCTTAAAGCATGTCTTCCAATGATGGTCATTGCGGTGTTTCTTGGGTATTGTGTCTGGGTAGCACTGTTTAAAACTGGTCATGATTTAGAGAACAATTGTGGGGAGCCCAGCCCTAACAGATATGTGAATGTCAGAACTCATTCATCTACAGCTCAGAAAATATTGTGGGAGAGAAGTGAAAAAAGTATAAAAGTAAGAATACTGGGAAGATGTAGAACAGTAGATTCTAGAAATGGGTGCATAAATAAGAGCAGATCAATGTTAAAGTGCAAGGGTGAAAATTTTGTTTTTCTCCTTAAGGAAGAACTATAGGCAACCAATGACTACTCTAAAAAGGAGAATTAGCCTTTCCCTGGAATAACCATTTTAGCTTATCCCATACAGAGTGGTCAGCCCTGAAACCATCTACACACACACACACACACACACACACACACACACACACACACACACACACAAATGGACTCATCCAGGTCGCATTTAAATATGTATGCATAAAACTATATATATATATATATATATATATATATATATATATATAACAATAATCAAAGGAAAAAGAGTCTTGTCAGCATGAGAATATGTCATGTGAGGAGTTGGAGAGAAGAAAGGAAAGGGGAAATAATGATTTTATTTTCATAAAAACATAAAAAATAAAAAATAGGTATATTTTGTTTCTATGTGTGCACATGGCTATACATGGTTATGCATGTGTTTACATCAGACTCTTTGGATCAGTAATACAGGCATTTGTAAGCCACTAGACTTGGGTACTGGGAACCAAATTCAGGTCTTCTTTAAGAACAGCAAATGGCCATAACTACTGAGATATTTCTCCAAACCTCAGGGCCTTCTTCTGAATATTCCTTACTCAAAACTGGCTTCATTAAAAAAAAAATATCTTGCACATAGATTCCTTGATCAAGGTAATGTGTTCAGCAATGGTACATTTGACTATTTCTCTTTTACATGATAAAATATCTGTGTTAAATAGAGCATGTGGCTTAGAAAATGATTTTATCTGATAACTAAAAAAATCTTGTCTATTATTTACACATTTTAAAAGTCAAATTAGGCAGTTTATTGTAATATGTTTAGCTTTTTTTTTTCTTCACGTGTTACATAGAATGTAACACAGATGGGACCTGCACTCTTCCTTAAATTCTTATTTGTTTTATTTGTATGCATGTTTTGCCTGCATGTCCCCCACAGGTGGGCCTGATCCTCACGCAGCTCACATCAGATTACAGGAGGCTGTGAGCTGCCATGTGGGTGGCTGGGAATCAAACCCAGTTCTTTTTTTTTTTTTTTTTTAGTTTTTTTTTAATTTTATATAAGTCCAATTAAATGAAAACAATATGTTTAGCTTTTTTATTAAAATATCTGCAATGGTCTGAAAAAATAACATCTATTTTAATTATTTTAGGTTTTCTCTAATAACTAGATCTTGGTATTTATGGGAATGTACACAGAACCCGCACTCCTAAACTTTCTCTTTAAAGTGTCTGCAAAAGAGCCCATCTCAAATCACTTTTCTTTCATATAAAGTTTTCTCCTCAGTATCAGAGTGATGTGTGCTTCCATTTGGAGAGCGTGTGATTAGACTTAGTCTTAACTCCTACGTCGTATATATTAAATACAGGAAAATTAGATGACTCAGGATGCAGTAGCATCCCTACCCTCATTTCCCCTTCACAGCACCATCCTTAAAACGAAGCTTCTGAGATTCCTACTTGTTTTATTAGCAATATCTCTGCATTGAAACAACTCGTGATATTCTGTTTTATGACTAGAATGACTTTTCTACCACCCACTCCTGATATTGCTCATAATCCCTTCCTGAGGTACTTGAGCTATCACATTAGGCACAGGTGATTTGTAAGCATAAACAATTGTCAGGGTAGATAACAGATGATGCACAAGGCTGATAAATTGGTGTCCTTGAAGCAATCTTTTTTAATATCCATAATTTCATTCTCTATAACTCAGCAGGATTCTAACACCTACCACCAAAGTTCATGTTCTGAGAATAATGATATCTTATTATAATTTTGAATAAATATGTCCAGCTTATTAATTAAAGCTGTTCTGTGCACAAAACATATTGTCATTGAGTTTTCTTCCAGCTAATGAGTCACAGTCCTGAGATGATTACCTCTGAGATTAATTAAATATTGCAAAGTATATTTGTTCATATTATGTTCCATCTACAAAATTCTTTTGTATGTGATTAAATTTTCAGGAAAAATTCACTAAAATATTAGATGCTGTTTTTACAGGGACTATCATCTCTTCTTTTCAACATTGGAAGTCCCTGTCCCAATGAACCAAAGTAGAGAATAGTAACAAAAGTAGAATCTAGAAGCAGAAGACAAGTACAGCTAAGAAATGTGATTATTTTCCACTTTTTACCTCTCCACTCACTCCTGCTCTGTGGTATAGGGGCAACATCAGTGGGCACCTCTACCTTCTAAGAGTTCTGGTTGGGCAAGGCTGAGGAAAGGCACCTGAAGAGCCTGGGACACAGGAGGGAAGTATGGTGTGGGGATTAGTGGTTGGTTTTGTCATGATGTGTATAGGTTAACCATAGGCTGTGTGCTTTCTACAGTTCCTAACGTGCTTTGCTACAAGCCGTGTTTCTTTTCCCCCTTTCCTTTCTCAATCTTTTAGGTCATAGAGATAAGAATTTCTCCATAGTTTGTCCTAAAGACTCACTTCCCAAGTCCTTTCATTTTCTTTGATTCATATGTTTGAATTATCCTTCCCTCAGTATCTTACTCATTGTTCAAAGTATGCCATCAGTGCCCATCACTATCCAATTTGATACAGGTAGAAAATTTCAAAACACATACCAAAGCTGCAGCCATTGCTTTCCAGCTCTGCTACCTCATACAAGCTTCTTATTGTCTTCAGACATACTTTGCTCTACAATGCAAAGACAGGCAGTTCAACCAGATCCCAAGCTCTAAAAATCTAAATAATCATGCCATGATTCATCTAATAAATTCTTTTATTATTTGATCATCTTTTATTTAATATCTATATTAGATTTGTACAAATGAAGTAATAATAATAACAATAATTTGATGCTAAACCCTAATCTATGTTTTTATTGTTGTAGACATTATCTCTTAGCTGAATTATATGTCATGGCTTTCAACATTTATTCTTTTTAAAAATAGATTCTTGTCATATATAATATATCCCAACCACGGTTTCCCCTTCTTTCCACTCCTCTCAGCTCCACTCACTTCCCCTGTCCCCAATTTATAAATTCTTTACTCGTTT
This sequence comes from Phodopus roborovskii, assembly GCF_943737965.1. Classification (NCBI taxonomy): domain Eukaryota; kingdom Metazoa; phylum Chordata; class Mammalia; order Rodentia; family Cricetidae; genus Phodopus; species Phodopus roborovskii. The sequence continues at coordinate 11,970,313 of NW_026126434.1, forward strand.
TTTTTGAGATAGAGGGTCAGAAATTAAGCAACCTAGCATAAATTATGTCATAACTTAGTTAATAACTACAATAAAACTTAGAAGATAAAATGTGCATATTGGAATTGCCTTCTTTGAATATTTTTCTTTAGTTATGTGATGTTTCACTTTGGATATTAATATCAAAATAGAGACAAATTGATTGTTATTTCTTTTGAAAGGACTGTATGATCAGGCTATGTCTTATTTTTTTCAGCTACTATGACATGTAGACACCAATTTGTACATAAATGACAATTTTTAAAGGTTTTTATTCCACTGCTTGAAAAAAATTAATTATTGATGCACCTTTTTACTGGCAAATGTTTATTCTCTTCTTGAAATGTGTGTGCTACTTGATGTTGCCTGGATTTATTTGTTATGGAGTAAGGAAAAGCAACAGTAGCAACATTACAGTGACTTCTGGAGGTGTGGCAGTAAGTAGTGTGCCTCCATTAGGAGATGTTGTAACATTGTGAGTTATGGCATTCTCAAGGTCCAGACCTGCTCATTGTGGGTGCACCTATTCAATGGTTGGATCCTGGACTGGGTAAGGGAAGAAATGTACCTGAGTGAGCAGTTTTCTTAGCTCTCTGTTTCTAAATATAGATATGATATAATCAGGTATCTCAAGTTCCTGCTGCTGTGACTTTTCCAACATTATTGGCCTGTAACTTGGGATTGTGAGCCAACATAAATCTGCCTGAAGTTGCTTTAATCAAGCGTTTTATCACTACAATAGGAGAAGAAATAAAGACAGCCCCGTACTCACCCATATGTCCTTGAATAATGTTGTTTAATAGTAACACTTTATCCATAGAATTCATTGGCACTTGAGCTTTGTAGCATGGAGTGGGGAGGGGTTCAGGAGCCCCTGATCCTAACTTATGAGCTACAGACAGATGATGGAGAGTCAGTTTGCTTTTAGGGTGTGTGGCTCCTGGTAGGTCTAAAATGTTCCAGTGGATGGCATCACTTCCAGGAATACATGAACAATGCAAACTAGAATTAATGGTATAATGGATTAAAGGGAAATAAATAAAATCTAAAAATAATACAAATTCCTGAAATTTCGTTGAAGTGAAATTTTGTGGGAGATAAAAATGCACCCACATTTAATAGAATTAAAACTTTTGTAGAAACCTTTTGAACGGAAGCAACTAGGGCAATCTTATTCCTGCTTTGCTCCATCCATCCCTTCCTTTCTCCCATTCTTGCCATTCCTTTCTTCTCTCTCTAGTCAACTTCAAAAGGAGGTAAAGCAGAAGTCTTTGGTTGTTTGCACTTGGAAATTTGGGGCTGGAATCCACATTCAGGGATGAATTCTGCCAGCTTTGTCTTGGTTTCTGTTTTGACCGCTTTTGGATGATTGTGGCTATTTTATTCAAGTCATAGGACAGTGCTAGTGGGGGTTATAGCTCCAGAGAGCATGCAGAGGTGTCAGTCCCAGGGGTAGGAAGACTTTTTCCTGTGTATGCTTTATGTTTGTATTTCTTTCTTATTGGGTATGATTTTGCATGTGCCATTTTAAAGCAAGTAAAATATTACCTTCCTCCACAAAAAGAAAAAAAAAAGAGAAAAAAAAAACCTATTTACTCTCTCTCAGTGCTTAATGGTTCATTTTGGAATGTGCTTGAAATCATTTGACTTATTAAAGTGATGATTTCCATCAGGTAAGTTAAGCTGTGTTTGAATCTGGACATATTCATTTCATTACATTATACCCTTGAAAATACATTTGATCCTGACCCTTTTATCATCATACCCTTGAATAGAATCAGTTTTTCCACTTGAAGTTTCCAGAAGTTTTGTGTTCACTCAAACAATCTGAATCACCAGCGGTAATAATCATCAATTGTGCCCATTACTACTTTCTCTCCAGCTACTAAATTCTGAGGATTTGAATAATCTTACTCATGATATTGTTGCTATCCTCCTATTAAAGTTACCATCAGTTGTCAGCAGCAGTATTTCTGTTCTTTGAGCCAGGGTCTCAGTATGGACTTGAAAAACTTCAGCCTCGGCTTTCTGAGTGCTAGGATTAGAAGTGTGTACCACCATGACCAGATATACTTCTCTGTCTAAGGCCTGTGGTGGTCTACCCTGGGACTTCATTATCTTCTCACAGCACTTAAATGAGGGCTTATCAAGTCTTGTGGCAACAGGCTCTACCATGAGTTCTCTACACTGTGGTAAATCATGTTCCCCTGCTAAATTTCATTACAGTTAGGTAGTTCCTGCTGTCCACAGAACAATGGTCACTGATGGCTCGACAACCTGGTTCCAATCTACTGATTTCCTATGTAGAGGTCCTTCAATGCCTATTTAACAATTTTATTTTCTTTTGAATGCTTGCTAATAGGTCAAATACTAATATCTAGGCCTGGGACTTATAAGAGAAAACAAACTCATACAGATTTGTTCTTCTCAGTGCATGGGAGAAAGAACAGACACTCAGTTTATATAGAGTTTATTCATAATTGGAGATCGATGCCATGAGTAAATGGAGCTCAGAGCCTATAAAGTATACCTGAGGAATCTGAATCGACTTTGGCTCAGAAAGCTTTCCTGAGTAAATTAGCTAAAGAAGAGCCTTGGAAGATGGTTCCATGACCTCAGTCAAACCCCAGCCATGCTTCAATCTGCTGTAAAGCTTTCCTGGGTGCTTATCCCAGCATCTCCCTATTTCACTTGATGTTTGGTGAAACTGTTATTCATCTCCATCCTCTCTATTGTCTTTATGGGATAGTCATGCTGCAAGATCCAGCTTGAAAGTGACTTCTTTGTGCATCCTCTGCTGACAGTGCTGATGGTTCCTCTCTTGTAACCCATGTCCTGAAAGAATTACATCCCCTAGCAGTTACCAAATTGTTTTATATGGATTAGTTTCTACTTGGCATCTACTTCATTGCTATACACATATTTGATTTATTTTTCCATCTTTATTGTATCCCTTCTATTCCCAAAAGATAAAATAATGCTCAGAACAGTGAGAACTCAGCCCCCTCCTTTGGGTCAAACAATGCCTAACAGAAAATTAATAGACAATCGTTTTTTTTAAAGTGGTATCAATATTGTCAGATTTAGAAAATAAATATTTACAGACAATTCATTTTCCTTTTGAAAGTTACATATGCATCAAGTTCCAATTATAAGGGAGTACAGTTTTCCAATTACTTTGTAATGATTCTGGAGTTCAAGCATGGAATGTTTTTCCCAAGGGGAGGAAGACAATGTGTTTTATTTGGGGATATAATTTCAGGTGATGCTGCCAGGTGAAAAGACGTGTGATAATGTGTGTTTTCACTTAAAAACAATTCATTTATCTGTCCTGAGAGGCAATACACGTGTATTTCCCTTGATCTCTCCTTATAAGACCCCGATAAATGCCATGTGTAAACTATGTTATCTCATAGTAGTTGTTCTCTCCCTGTTCCTCCAACTGTCTCTGTGTCCTTCGTGGCAAAGAGGATTTTAACAACTCCTAACACGATTTCTTAGAGAAGTTGCTAAGAATGACAGGTTCTTTAGTTTAGAAGGCCTCATAAGGTCAGGAAAGAACTTGTATTCACAAATGTGTTCCAGGACCCATTTATCGACTCAATAAATGCTAATGTACATTTCTTTTATGCCAGCCTAGCTGAGCAATGAGTAGTCACATAACAAGGTTTATGCTATTACTTTATATGTCTTGGAGGAGGGATTTGTATATAAATGGTCCATGAATGGGATGGGCAAGAGTACACATAGAGTCAGGAGGCCTACTAACTCCTGGATGTTCAAGTCAGTCTTCTCCTCCTCCTTCTTCAAATATGGTGCATCAACTGATCATGAACCCTAGGCAAGAGGTCTTGCCGGGGGTATGTCATCTGCACAACAATTGGTACCTTGCTCACTATTTAACTAAGAGCCAGGAAATACCATGTAGTTCTGAAAGCTTGAAAATAATAGACAAGCTTTTGGCAAAACCTCTTCCTCATTATATGTGTGGGTAAAACTATTAATTCTTCCTTTAAAGGAGGGTCCAAAGCAATTGGAAAAGTGAATGTGTAATTAGGTCTTCACAATTTCTTTCCTTTCTGCATTGCAACACATTTTCTCTTTCTTCATCTTTTTAAGTGAATTGCAATACAACAGCAAATTTTCAACACAGGGGAACAAGTGAAGTAGGATTTAGAATGCTGCATTTATCAAATAAATAAATAAATAAATAAATAAATAAATAAATAAATAAATCCTTGACAAAAAGGGAATTGCTTTTAATTCTTCTTTGATTTGTGAAATAAAAGAAATGTGGTTATTTAATTTGATTTGTTTTCATTTATTTGTAAAAATACTCTAGTCTGGAACAGCTGTGGTAGCTAATGCATTGATGGGGAGGGCTGGGATGATTATTAATGACAGAGATTTGGAAGAAAAGAGCAGTAGTTATTTTATACTGCATTGTTTAATATAATGATGAACTTTGCAATTAGCAAGCTCCTGTATTCTACTCAACAAAAGGGAGGTTGAATGCTGTTACCCTTTTGTGTCCCATGGAAATGACAGTTCTATACCAGAAACAGCAAATGATAATGCTGTGTCCCTCCCTTAAAATATGTGTGAGTCACTATACTACTACATATTGCTAAGAAAAATATATTTTGTAAAATGTATCAGTCTTCACTTACAAGGGGCTATGGTAGGCAGATTCACAGGTGAGTGTAAAGGATGAATTTATTGAACAGACAAGGTGAAGATAGCTATAGTGAAAAACTTGTAGTTTTTTAGAGGAACAAAATGATTTTATATACGTAAAAATAAAATTTTTACAAAATAAGTATGGTTATTAGGATATTCTATAGCCATTAACTTAATTAGTATGAAACTAATGATATGTGCTTGGGATGTATCAATATAATCTAATAACAGAAGCAGAAATAATGCTATTTTCTAAATTTAAACACATTGGGAGAGGCTTCTTTATTCTTGACAATTTAATGATGCTTTTCGTTTTTAGCATTTAACATGATTTTGATATTTATCAAAATTTATTCAAAATGGAGTATTACAGATTCTCAATGGAGGAGAAGATACAATGGCACAGAGGGGCAAGTCAGGATATTGGGCATATGGTACTGGAGAAATATCCTTGGGTTGGAATTATAAAAATCTGTCTGGGTGTCCTACTAGCTGTGTGAACGTCAACCAGTTCTTTGCCCTCTCTGATCACTGTCCTTGTGTGTAAAATAAGGGCAATGTCTGCAATTAAATTATTACAGTAAGTATTAACAAAAAGTTATGAAAGCAATTTAGGAACTTACTAGGTAGTCACTCTCCCATTGAACTGCCCATCTAGCCCAACTTTATGTTAAATAATTAATGTTTAAATTATAATGACACCTCTATGTCTAATTTTTTAAGTCAAACTGTAATTTCTGTTAACAATCTTGAAAATATTCAGTGAATTTAGTTCCATCTTCTTTCCAACACTGTTAGATACATGATGTCAGAGGTTCTCAGTAGTATGGACTTGTGTATCATTGTATAAGGTCTGTGAGGTTTTATTCTAATTTCTGATTTTAAATTCTGTCTACTAAATGCTTAATCACCATAGTTTAATCCTCTCACCACGTTGTTTTCTGTCTGATCTAAGACATACTTTAAATGATTTTCCTTACCCTGCCTTCAATGCCTTCTTTCTGCCCATGCTTATAAGGCATATAGCCAGGTTGCCTAAGACTTTTGGGAGCATAAAACAAGATAATATATAATGAAGAATAGTGGAAATATCTTAAAGTTTTATGTGCCAACATCCTATTATCATATATACTGCAGCTACTGTGGTATTTTAGACTTGTCAAAAAGTTTTTGTAAGTAAACTTCTCCAAGTGCTGCAGTTCTATTGTCTATTTCTTTGGACTTTTCTCTAATTTCTGACTTCCCTTTTTTATTGATTTAGGGAAATCCTCCCTATCTTTTCACTTATCATGAAAGGAACCTTTAAATCACATCACTATCGATATGATATATCCCATCCTCCTTACAAAAGAGTGACTATAGCCATTGTTATTCTTTTTTAAAGAAATATTGTATACATGAGGTTTCTGCAGGCTTATATGAATTATAACAACTGGACATTTGATATTAAGTCTGTCTTGAACACGGTTCTGTCATATACTAGCCAAGCAATGTTACATGGATTTTTTTTTTTTCTGATGAACCTGAACAAAATGAAAAAACAAAACAAAACAAAACAAAACAAAACAAAAAAACCCATACTGTCTCAGATACTTTTACTGGCTAGGTTAATGACAAGAGGTATAATATTAAGAGGAGTGCCTGTACTTTATAGATATTGATAATAGGTAGATATACCATAAATATACAAATATCACCTTTTGAATATCTGTAAACCACTGTTATACCCCCTTAATTTATTCACTCATTGTTTGTTATAGAGAAAAACTGAAATCACCAAAATTATGTCAATCAGTTTCTGAGGAGATAATTACTTTTCTCGGGAGCACAGTCCTTTTCTCAGAAAATTGTCTGGGTGGTAGTCCCTCCTAGAATCCAATGTGACTGCAGGTTAAGGACAATGGCTGCAGAAAAATTAAGGTATTTTTTGGGAGGGTCTGAAAGAAGACACTAAACTAGCAATGAAGGGCTGGAGAGAGGGCTCAGTGGTAAGAGTAGCTATCGTTTTGTAGAGGACCAGAGTTCTCAGCAACCATGTTTCAGAGTTCACAATTGCCTGTAACTCTGGCTCTAACAGATGTGATCCCCTCTGGTGGATTCTGCAGGCATGTGTACTAACATGCACATAAACAGAGACACATACACATAGTTTTTAAAGGTCTGTTATAAAACCACATACAAACATGGACCACAACTGAGAGTATATTTGTCCTCTGAAAGAAATAAATTCATAAGATAATAAAGGTTTAGTTTCAGAAGTATACCAGGAGAAATCTAGAAGGTAAAGATATAGCCTCCAAAATCAGGAAGTTCTCAAAGTTATGGTCATATATTCACAGTCCTCAAAATCCATGCCCTGAACAATGAAAAGACAGTGTGCTTCCCCTAGGTTTGGTGTCAATATAATTAACAATGACAATGAAGCACATGTTTATTTTACTTGACGCTACGGGCCAAGCCAAGAGGATGGTGTTCTAGCCAAGATACATGGCAAGACTCTGTCTTATGAGAAGGAGGTGGAAAAGAAAGAGGAAGAGGAGGAAGAGAATAAGAAGGGAAGGAGGGAGGAGGAAAATAAAACTATATTAGTAAGAGTTCTCTATGAAACACAATTGATTATACACACACACACACACACACACATATTTATACCACACACACACACGCACGCACACACGCACGCACACAATTGGGGATTTATTAGAGTGGCTTATAGTCTGTGGTCTAGTTAGATCAATAATGTCTGTCTCCCAACAGAAATGTCAAGAACTGGGTAGTTTCTCAGTCCACAGGGTTGGATCTCTCAGTTTTTCAAACTAGGCCACCAATTCTGGTAGCAGGCTACATAAATTTTTATATAGTCTGCTACCAGAATTGGTGGCCTAGGTTTAGGGTGAGTCTCATCATCAAATGATCCAATCAAGAAAAATGCCCTGAGTGTGTACCCAGCTGCTAGGGGTTTAACTGATTCCAGATGTAGTTTTCAACCAAGATTAGCTATCATAATACTTTACTAAAGTTTTGACACATGGGGGAGGGTCTAGGCCCTGTCCCCAATGATATAACAGATTTTGAAGACTCCCATGGAAGACTTCACCTTCCCTGGGGAGCAGAAAGGGAATGGGCTGGATTTGGTGGGGTCTATAGGAGGATAAGGGAACTGGAATTGACATGTAAAACAACCTTGTTTTAAATTTAAAGAAAAAAAGAAAAAAAATGCATCCGTTGTAATCTATCATGTGTCAAGTACTCTGTAAGATCAGTTATGGCAGTATAACTAAGAGGTGGTTTAGTGTCCTATAGGAAAGACTGAGGCTCAATCATGAAATTTGCTCAAACTTCATAGCAGTACAGAATATTAAAAGAGGCTAACTTCAAAACTAAATCTACCTGTAAAAATGTCATGATGAAATAAGTACAATAAGTATATGCTGTGATCATTTGAATAAGAATGACCCCATAGGCATATATTTAAATGCCTAGACCCTAGTCAGTGTAACTATTTGGGAAGGATTAGGAGGTGTGGTCTTTTTGAAGAGGCATGTGGTCATGGAGGCTTCAAAACCTTACCTTTTCCCAATGAGCCCTTTCTGTTTCTCTCTGCCACATGGTTGTGGTCTCAACACTAAGCACTCAGCTACTGCTCCAGCAACAACCCTACCCACTTGCTCCCATGTTTTCTGAAAGCTTGTTATGGACTAATCCTCTGAAATTCTGAGCAAAGCTCCAGAAAACTCTTGTTCTTTATAAGTTGCCTTCATCACGGTACCTCTTCACAGCAATAGAAAAGAAACTAAAAAACACATTCTTATATTTCTATTTAAATTGAAAATAGTATTATTTTACATACCAATCCCAGTTCCCTCTCCCTTCTGACCTCCCATCCCCCCTTACCATATACCCATTCCACCCCTATCTGTTCCTCAGGGATGGAGAGATGGCTCAGCTGTTAAAGGCTAGCTCACAAACATATGTTAACTTTTAAAAGGCTAAAATTGTCCCATCATCCTTTGCTTAGATGACTGAATACTGGAAATTTTTGTTTTATTTTTTAGTAAAAAGTGGCATTTAAACTTTTAATAGAGATGGAAAAATGGTCTATGCATTTCTCTAAATTAACTTCTTTCTGAGAAAACATATGAATATATTATTTCCTTTTACTTTTGGTTCCTTAACTCTCTATTTCTCTCTGGTGCCAGCTGTTTAGATCAGATGGTAGGATATACTAGGATGATGAATCAAAGGTTATGACATAGACATGAAAGCTCACCTTGAGCAAGTACCATTCTGGTGAAGTAACATCATTGCATTACAAAAGGTTGAGGGGGTGGCAATTTATTGAGGAAGATAGTAAAAGGTCTCTGAGATTGGTGGTTAAACTTATGTTCCAAAAGAGGAGTTCAGATTACTTATCAGTTAGAAAAACAGATTTCAAACAGAGATCTGAACAAATATTAGGGTTTATCTTAAAACCCAAGACTTGGGTGCAGCATGGCATGTGAAGCTGAAAGAAATCCATGTTGCTAACTGAGCTGTCTAGACAGCAGCATCTGAGCTACTAAGTTGAGCACAAACCATGTTGAGGATGTGGTCTTGGGATTAGGACCTGGGCAAGAGGATGCAAAACAAGAAGAATCATGCTGCAGTAAATGCCAGGCTTAAAAAGAATGCCAGAGGACATGTAAGGTGAAGACCGCCCGGTCCTTATCCCCTGCCCTCTTATTTATTAGTCATTGCTTACAGGCTGTTCTGGGAGGAGTGCCACCTTGTATTAGCAGACCGGCTTTAGGGGAAGCAGTGAGTCCAAGAAAGGACTGGCAGATGAACTCTCTGACAAGTGTTTCAGCTTGAACAGAGTTGTGAGTAGAACATTGCAACATCCCTCACATTATGACTGAAGATGAAGTTTATAGAGCAAGGCTCCCAGTCTCATTACTTCAAATGTAGACCTATTTTTATGTGTGTACTTGTGTGTGTGTGTGTGTGTGTGTGTGTGTGTGTAGGGGATTCTTATGCATTTTATAATGCATAACAATATTCCTAAAATCTACTTGCTAAACACAGATAATAAACACTCCCCAAGTTACTACAGTGAAAAATGTCTCCAAATTTGAGAATTCTTCGGAGAAGGCAAAATTGTCCCAGTTAAGAGCAAGACATTAAACTTTTTCTAATTGAAAATATATTCTTCTCTCCTGGCCAAAATTTCTTCTCCCTCTCCTCCTCCCAGATTCCCTCCCACCTGCCATCTTTTCTAGATCCACTCTCTGTTTCCCTTCGAGGCTGGGTAAGCACCACACCATGCACAACTTTATAGCCATATAGATGGCATTGATCTTATTCTATGAACCAAAGTGACCCAATAAAGAGTTTTATAGTAGAAGGGTGATAAGTTCCAATTTGTATTGAATGTATCTGAGTCACTGTGGAGCAGGAAGTGGGCTGGAAAGGAGCCAGAGTGGGAGCAAGAACAAGGACGTAGAAACTGAGTAAATAAAAATAGAGATTTATGAGGAGGTTCTAGTACAAATGCAGACTGACAGATAGCTGAGCTGCAATATGAGGGTCTGACTAGAAAGAGTTGTCAATAATGACACAGGTTTCCTCTGCTTAAGTGATCAGATGACAGTGCTGTTTCCAGATGTGTGGAGCTTGACAGGATAACCAGATGTGGAGGATGTAGGCTTGAATATAAGGACAGCAGTAGGATAAAGCTCTCCAGATGGGAGGAGAGATTGAAATGTGATTGAATGGTAATTGAATTATGTATTAATGAAACATTTTACATAAAATGGAGAATATTCTCAGTCTCCAAAGTGACTTCAGTCATAACTGGCAATTGTCCAGTCCACGTAGAATTTCTTTCCAGACTCCTGATTTAATTTTTGGCATACACATTGATGAATTTGACATAAGTTTAAAATATTTACCTCTATCCTATCACCACTTATTTTCTAATTTTGTATATTATCTGTGAAAACATATTTTAATAATGATAATAAGGCAGAAATTAATGATATCGGTACAAGTCCATTTTGACTTTGTTTCCACATTTGAATTTATTCAATATATTGTATCTAATTACTGGTGCATCGAGACAGCACCAGCCGCACTTGTCACAGAGTTTTGCAGGCCACTACTGAATCTTGGAAACTTATCAAAGATTCCCCATACTCAATATACCACTTTAAGCAGTAAAGTAGTTATTTCTTCCCTTTCCCAAAAATGAAATTATAATATGAACAAAATTCTGGCAAGTATATGAGAGAGAGACAGTTAAATTAAAATCATTAGTCATGAAGAGAAGCAGGAGCTCTTGGATTCTGTAGAGCACCAGATTTGGCAGGCATAGAGGAAGCTGTTTCAGGCATCACTCAGGACTCATGTCTGACAGCAGGAGCTTGGAGGTCAAGGCCAGAATGTACATCAAGCCTTATTCTAATAACAGTATTTGTTTAGCAATTTCCAAGGTTTCCCCCAGTTATCACAGTTTTCATTACACACTTTACTCTTAGCTGCCCTAAGGTCTTCTGTTGCTGGTGGTTCTTGTTCCACCAGGTCCCACCATTTCAGCCCCCCAAATGAACACACAGATTCTATATTAATTATTAAACTGTTGACCAATGACTAGGGCCTTTTATTGGCTAGCTCTATCTTAATTATTAACCCATTACTAAAAATCTATGCATTTCCACATGATTTTGGTTTACCCAAGAATGCCTGGACCCGTGTCTCCTTTGGCGGCTACATGTTGTCTGTATTTGGTGGGCTCTCTCCACCTACCTTTCCCAGAATTCTCCCCGACCCCAAAGACACCTATCTTTCTGCCTCATTGGCCAAATAGTGTTTTATTCATCAACCAATTAAGGGAAGCATATATACAGAAGGGCATCCCCTATCAGTCTTCAGTTTCTTTGATAGTGTAGTCCCCAAGCTCAAGGAGTATAACTGAATTTAAAGCTCATAATAATTTCAATTTAGCATATGTACAATATACACATATACAAACAGACATAAACATTATTTCAACTATTGGTCAATTATTATAGCATAGGCCATAGCTATTTCTGTAGGAGTTTGACCACTATAAATAAATAAATTGCATCAAAAGCTTCTCAAATTCTGCAACATGAAACAGTTGTATGAGTTAGGCTGGGGAGATGTCTGTCAGTAAAATGTTTGACATATAAGCAGAAATAACTGGGATAAGGTCAATAGTACATAAAAGCCAGGAACTTCAGCACATCATCTCTAATGCCAGCGTATGGGAAGAGAGACAGGAAGGTTGATAGCTTCACTGGCCCAACAGCCTGGGAGACTCTGTGAGTTCCACATTCAATGACACACCTATCTCAGAAAACATGATATGTGATTGGGTAACGGATTTATCAAGGAAAACACCTGAATTCTACCCCCATATACATATGTATACATGTGTGCATACACAGAAAGTAAAGGAAATATTTCACTCTTAATCAAGTAATTAGGATAAGATAAAATGTGAACAAACATTTCATTAAAATAAACGATGAAAATTATTTTACTAACAATTCAAAAAAGAAGAAATTTAACAATTCTCAAAGCTGGTGGTATCTGAAATGAGGCCTTTAATTTATGGCATACATTCATGTGAGCAGACAATCACATTCTTCCATTGTTTTGCTTAGGTATTGTTATCAATCCAATTATGTTGGGAGACACAAAATCCCCACTGTGGCTGAAGATTTCTTTGGGAATGTTAAAATCTATCCAATATCCCAACATTGTGATCATTTCCCAAGTGTCACTGAAGAAGGTATGATTGGTGCATCCATGCTGTGTGATAATCAGTGTAAATATGGTCTGTGATAGTTTTTGTGTTCATATCCTGTCACATCTCAACTTTCTAATAATAGTTATCATTGTTTTCATCTTTGTAAATGATGTCTGCAGGATCATGATAATTATATATTCAAAGTATTCACTTGTCATCTGCTTTGTTGGAACCTGTTACAGTGGTACTGTAGAGAATAATCAACTAGCTACCAAAAAGAGGAAATGCTATTTTTCTTTCTAAGAATACTGTATTCTTATTTATGTATATTTGTGTGCACCTTTGTTTATATACCTCATGCCATAAGAGAACTTGGATTCCCTTGGGATGGAGTTGTAAATGATTGTGAGTTGTCTAGTGCTGGGGAGTAAACTGCAGTACTTCCCAAGAGCAGGAAATGCTCTTAGCCACTGAAACACGTTTTCAGTCCCAGTGATGTCTTCGGCAGTATATACCTCAACATTCACACATGGTAGTGAGTTCAGTACAATGAACAATAGAGAAATATTGTCCTTTTAATGTTTACTTCTGATTATCAAGTCATAAAACATACTAGGCATAAAAGATACTTTATGAAAATAATATTTTCAGAATTTATCTTGTTTTTAAATAGGAAGGATTTGAAAGAAGGTAGTTGTTGACATTAATTAAATAAAACATGATGTTCTCTCTGTTACAAACACACACACACACACACACACACACACACACACACATACACACAAACACATACACACCCAGAGAGAGAGAAAGAGAGTAGAGAGTAAAGTGACCACTATGGCCAATGAGTTAATATGTACATTTTCCCAGTTACATTGTTCTTTTGTACCAAGGACTCTTGAAACTATTCACTTAGCAAATTTCCAGTACAAAGCACAGTATTTATTGTAGGGCTTCTTTACACATTTATCTCTACATTCATTCAATCGGTCTTGCTGCAGCTTCCCAATCTTGCCAAGAACATTATTCCATTTCCTCTCCCTTGCTGTAACTGATAGCTATTAGGTTTGTTCTAGGGGATCCTGCATCAGCCTCTATTCTTTTCTTGAGCTCATAGCTGCTGTCAAAGAAATGGCAGGAACCCCTAAGTGGCTGAGCCTGTAATTCTTATTCCCCAAACTGAAGTTTCCTGAGTACCTTAAGATATTAGAGACTAAGAGTAGTACATTCATATGAGATCCATGAATTAGCTGACCTGGTGATATTTTGCCTATGCCACTGTTCCCTATATCAGAGATAACCTGAGTGTGAGTTCTTATTATGGGTTATTAATCAACTACATGACATGACCTCCGTATATCCTCTGAAACTTATAGCACTACTAAATCATATCGTAATCAGCAGTGCACAGTACTTCCCTTATGTTTTCCTTCTTTCACATGTGTATGTGTGCATGGTATATGTGCTGTACATGATTACTTGTATGCAATGCATATGTGTGTTAGTATGCATGGATGTGTGTGCATGTGAATGAGGAAGGCTGAGCTGGGCTGGCATTAGAATCATCCTCACTCTTCATTAAGGAGGGTCCCTTAATTCAACCCTGTGCATACCTAAATGAGCAGTCTCATTAGCCAATTTGTTCTTAGGATTCCCTGTCTCTACCCCCTGGGAGCCAGAATTGTAGGTGGACTACTATGTCCATCTGGCATTTAACATAGCCTCAGGGATTTGAATTCCAGTTGTTACACTTGAATAGTAAGCATTTAATCACTGAGCTATCACCCTAGTAAGCATCCCCTTTTGTTTACACAGGAATGAACACTTTCGTACTTTTCATTTTGTGTCATTTTGATGATAGCCATGCTAACAATGCCATATCATTCATATGAGTTTTGCTATTTTTATATGTACAAAATACAGACTTTGTTGTGACTTTTTATTAAGCATGTAAGTGGACTTTGATGACATCTCACCACGGTGACTCTCTTCTGTCACCTCTTCTCCTCCCCCTCCCCTGGGGCCTCCTCTTAATAGTCTTATTTCTACTTTGAATTTACTGCTTTTTAAGTTATGAATCCTTGCATATAAAATAAAGCATGTGATATTTGTTACTCTGAGCCTAGCTTGCTTTTCTTGTCAATGTGATCTCCAGTTCCATCCATTTGCACACCAATGACAATATTGTGCTCTTTAAGGCTGCTCTGTGTGATTTTAATTTGTATTTCTGTGGTGGTTTGGATACCTGTCATCTTTTCATATAGTGATTTGACCTTTCAATGTCTTCTTTAATAAAATGACTATTCAGGTCTCTTACCTATTTTTATATTTCTTTTTACATTTTCATATACATCATGAATATTAGATCATTACCTGTTGTGATAATGCTACTCATTTTCTACCATATATTGATGCCTTCCCATTTTGTTGATATCTTGCTTACCATACATAAAATATTTCTAATTCTTTATTTCTGTGTTTCTTGCTTGAACTTTCTTTTGTTGTTTTATAACCCAAATTATTATCAAGGCCAATGTCAAGGAGTGACAATAAATTTTCTTGGTGTGAGCTTTGGTACACTTGGTGTTAAGACCACCTGGAGAATAACATACTAGCTTTTGGATTTTGTTAATAATAGGTGAGGAAACTTGGACTGAACATCTCATTGAAGACAACTTTTTGTAATTGTTGCTGCACATAATAGTGCTAGAAATGTAATGCCAAAAGCACTAACATACTAGGGGAAAAAAAAGAGCAATGAATGCAGACTGAGCTGTGACAATCCAGTCATCCTATGACTTCTGGCTTGACATATAGTTACCATATGAAATGTAAGATGCCCACATGTATCAATGGGAATGCTTGTTTTATAAATATATATATATATATATACCGAATATCACATAGGATATCTTATGTATAAGATCGGGATCAAGTTTATTCTTTTTTATTTTAAAACTATGTTTTATCATTTTATATACCAGTCCCAGTTCCCACTCCCTCTCCTCTTGCTACTCTTCTCACCTTTCTCCCCCACCCCACCCTCCATTCACTCCTCAGAGAGGATACGGCTTCCCATGAGGAATCAACAAAGTCTGGTATCTTATGTTGAGGCAGGACCAAGGCCCTCCCTACTATATCTAGGCTCCAAAAAGCGAGGTCAAGCACTAGGGATAAATTCTGGTCCCACTGTCAGTGGCCCCACAGACAATCCAAGCACACTAATGTCACGCACTTGCATTAGGCCTAGTTTGGTTCTATGCAGGTGCTCCTGCTGTCACTCCACAGTTAGTGAGATCCCACTAACTCAAGTCAGCTCTTTTTAGTGACTATCCCCCAAATGGAGTTGACCCCTTTGCTCATGTTATCATTCCTCCCTCTTTGACTGGACTCTGGGAGTTCAGCCTAGTGTTTAGTTAGCTATGGATCTCTGCATCTGCTTCTATCAGTTGCTGGATAAAGATTCTATGATGATAATATAGATAGTCATTAATCATGTGGCACCCTCTCCCCTATTGCTAGGGCCTTAGCTAGGGTCATCCTTGTTGATTCCTTGGAATTTCCATAGTGCCAGGTTTCTGGCTACCCCATAAGGTGTCCCTCATTCAAGATATCTCTTTCCCTGCTCTCCCTCTCTGTCTCTCACTGAAAGGAGTAAGGTTTTTTTTTTCCCGCCACTGGTCTTGTCCCGCCTCCGCGCCAGCCCCAATTAATGCACTGAGACTCTGTATTAGATATAATTCTGTTGGCCCATTTCTTGTTTCTTATCGGCTAGCTCTGTCTTAAGTATTAACCCATTTCTATGTATTTGCACGTGGTCTTAGGTGGTCTTCTTACCGGGGAAAGGGGCCAGCGTCTTGTGTCCCCAGTCTCTCCATCTTGACTCCTCCTTACTACTTCCTCTTTCCTCCTTGTCTCCTAGTCCCTCCTATCTTCCTTTCCTATTGGCCAACAGTATGAGAAACATATATACATAATGGCATCTCCCATCATCTCTTTTCTGTCTAAATAAAAAGAAGGGTTTTAACCTTAACATAGCACAACATATTACATAACAGTTATCAAATAAGAATCACAGTTAACAATATGTAGTCCATTAACATTTAACGAGATTTAAGAAAATATTCCATCATCTATTCTATCTTTGTGAGTCTAAAGTAACTTACCTTTAATCCTAACTAAGGAAAAATATAACCATAACTATCTGTCTTCAACTCCTTCAAAGACCACAGAAGGATAGTATATAAACTCTAGAAATGACAGAGACAGTTCACTGCCTGGCAAGTCACTGGAAGTTTGTAATCTTCCATCTTCAGCCCATAGGTCATAGTGTCTAGCAGACTCTTCAGCAAAGTAGGAAACTTTAAACTGTCTTCTTGTATTGGCAGTTTGTCAATCATTTTTCTCTGTGTCCTGCAGACTGTCTGGCAGACTCTTCCATGAAGCAGGAACTCTGTAGCAATGTCCATCTTGAATCAGCAGTCACTTTTCTGTGGATCCTGCATGTCCATTTTATACAGCATAACGTCAAACAGTCCAGACAAGAGCAGTATCTTGTCCAAATGGCTAGTCTTGCCATATTGGAAGCAAACTCCATAACGAGTTTCTTCAATGTCCATCTTCCTTTCTGATGCAGGTGATGTTGCCAGGATCTATTGTACTTCACTGTCAAGGAAAACCCTAAACCATTTTAAATGCCATATTCTGTAGGTCTTTGAAAGGTTTGAAGACTTCCTATGTATCTCAAATACATCTCTGTGTATATTGAAAAACTAACTTAACTCTAAGCTTTGACTATCATAAGTAATTATCTATAATCTGTACTACATTATACATTACATTTCTAAATGAGCTATAAAAACAAAGTACCTAAACGAGGAGAAATATACACATCATAAAATTGACCTTACATTGTATCTATAATTGAAAATCCATTCCAAAGCAAAGTAATCCTATCTATACCATAATCCCCTTTTTACCTTTAAAAAGGTATTGGTTGTTATGATCATTAACCATTAATAACCAACCCCATTTAAATGAAAACAAACATTTATAAATAATATTTGGGAATTTGGGCGTCGTTCTTTCCAAACTACTTCCTGCTGATAGGGGGTGCTGTCATGGGGATCCTAAAAAGACGCAGAAGTCCTGGCTGTAGTCTGCAAGGCTGGCCTGACCCAACTGTTTTGAATGTTGGATCACCTGGGATGTTGTTTCAGGGGGTCTGGCTTGATCAAACCACATTAGTCTGGAAGGAATCCACAGCATTTTATTTTCTGTGCAAAGAAAAATAGAAATCCTTTTCCCCAGTAACTTGTCCTTGAACTTAAACTTTGAAGTCAAAGCATTTTTAAAATATATAAATTGAATTAATCCAGCAGCATTTCCTTTATCAGTTGTTATTTTCTCAGCAGTCAAACAATGCAAAGACAATAGAACACCATACAGTAACCAGATTCTCTCTGAGCTTTTCATCTTTATGTGGCTTTATTATTACTCTGTTTATTTTACTTTTTATTTTTTATTTTTTGAGACAGGGTTTCTCTGTGTAACTTTTACCTGTCCTGGAATTCACTCTGCATACCAGGCTTACTTTGCAAATCACAGAGATCTGCTTGCCTCTGTCTCCTGAGTGCTGGGATTAAAGGTGTGTGCCACCACACCCAGTTCCTCTTTGTCTTTTTAAAACCATTTTACTCTTTTTTTTTTTTTAATGTCTACGTATATTTTCAAACACACTGTAAACCTTTTGCTTTTACTTAATGTGAATCTGTCTTTACTGTAAATCTTTATCTTTGTCTGGCCACGAGTCTTTTATCTGGTAAACAACAACATTGCTAAAATGAAAATCATAGCTATATCAGCTGTGGTTTATCAAAGATGGTTGCGGCTATTTTACCACCAACACTGAGAACTGTTCTCACTGCCTTGGTCTGCATGCTGCTGGCTTGGAGATGTGGTCACTGCCATTGCAAGCTCTCATACACACCAATAAATTGTTAGCAGTGCTTTTTAAAAGCCGAGCCATTTTTTGCGGCTTATGCTGAGTCAGGAACCTTCCCTTAAAGGAGCTACACAATTATCTGCTTGTCTCTCGCAAAGCAGAGTTCAACCAAGAAAATGCTGCTACCAAGAAACCATGTTTGTCTCTGTTCTTTTGTTTTTAAAACCCTCTTTTAAGCTTTTGTTAAATTTTAAGTGGAAGTTCTTATTAGCCACGTGGGTGCCATATGTAAGGAGTACGTTTTTTTTCTGCCCACCACTGGTCTTGTCCTACCGCCGCACCAGCCCCAATTAACACACTGAGACTCTGTATTAGATATAATTCTGCTGGCCCGTTACTTGTTTCTTATTGGCTAGCTCTGTCCTAAGTATTAACCCATTTCTATGTATTTCCACGTGGTCTTGTGTGGTCTTCTTACCAGGGAAAGGAGCCAGTATCTCGTCTCTCCAGTCTCTCCATCTTGACTCCTCCTTACTACTTCCCCTTTCCTCCTTGTCTCCTAGTCCCTCCTATCTTCCTTTCCTATTGACCAACAGTGCTTTATCCATTAACCAGTATGAGAAACATATATACATAATGGCATCTCCCATCACCTCCCCCATCTCAACAACATTGTTCCCTCATGTTCTCCTTCCTCCTCCCTTCCTCCATATCCCCTCTCCTTCTGCTCCCATTCCCACCACTCAATTTTCTCAGATCTTGTTGATTTCCCCTTCCCAAGGGGATCCATGTATGTTCCAGTTTTACATTTATGCCGGGGGATATACTGTTAAAGAGACTGTCTTTCTCACAATGGAAGACTTAACAAAATTGTAAAAAAAATATAAAATAAAATAAAACATATGTGTATGGTAATGTGGAATTCTTTGTTTTAAGATGGATATTTTATATTCGTATGTGCATGCATGTCTGTGTGAATATCTCCTACATGTGTGCCAGTGCTTGCAGAAGTCAGAAGAGAAAATAGATTTGCTGTCTCTAGGGTTATTAGCGGTCCTAAGCCACAGGATGTGAGTGCTGGGACAAGACTCAGTCTACTGGAAGAACAGCGTGGGCTCTTAATTGCCAAGCCATTGTGTATGTATTTCTGGTTTTCTATTTCATTGGTCAATAATCTGTTTTGTTGACAGTATCATTCTGTTTTGTTTTGGATTTACTGTGGCTTTGTAGTGCAACTTGATACCAAGGTAGAATATTGAAAACCTTTCTCCCTTTTATCCTGCTATTTAGATGAATGTGTTTGTCAGAGAGAAAATACTTTTTCAAGGATTATTATGGTTTTAAGATAATATCATCTTCAAAAATGATAACTTTACTTGTTTGTATATTTTTTCTTTCTCTTTCCTTATTGCTGTAGCTAGGACTGCAAGCAATCTACTGAGTGAGAAAAGGGAGAACAGACATCCTCATTCTATTCCTGATTTTAGAGTAAATGGTTCCAGTTTTTCTTTCTAATATAATGCTAGCTATAGATTTCATGTATAGCCTGTATTACGTTGAGGCATTGAATGAGTTACTTTTTTTGTTTTGTGTCTCACTTATCATGACCAGTTTTAAAGTCTATCATTGAGGGAAGTCAAGTAGGAATTTAAGCAACAGTTTGAAGTAGAAGCTATGGAAGAATGCTGCATGCTAGCTAATTCTCTTTCTCACCACTGGCTTGCCCAGGACCCTTGCCCTTGGAATGATGCCATCCATGTAGGGATGTTAGAATCATAATAGTCCCCTACAGACATGCCCACAGGTGAACTTGATAAAGATAACTACTCAATTGAGACTCTTGCTTAGTGATTCCAGGCTGTGTCAAGTTGACAGGTAAAGATAACTGATAACTAGGATTGATTTCTTCCTTCTATTCCTAGTTCATTCTGGGATTTTACTATGAATATGTCAAAGGCCTTTTCTGAAAATGTTACGAATATCCAGTGTTTTGTTCTTTAAACTATTTCTTGGCAGTATTACATGTAATGATTTCTTTATGTTGAACAATTCTTGCATTGTAAGGAGTAAGGTTTTTTTCTGCCCGCCGCCGAGTCTTGTCCCGCTGCTGCGCCAGCCCCAAATAACACACAGAGACTCTGTATATGATATAATTCTGTTGGTCAGTTACTAGTTTCTTATTGGCTAGCTCTGTGTTAATTATTAACCCATTTCTATGTATTTCCACGTGGTCTTACCAGCGAGAGGCGGCTGGTGGTTCTAGTCTCTCCAGACTCTCCATGTTGACCCCCTTATTACTTCCTCTTTCCTCCTTGTCTCCTAGTCCTGCCTATCTTACTTTCCTATTGGCCAACAGTGCTTTATTCATTAAACCAGTATGAGAAACATATACAGAATGACATCTCCTATCATCTCCTCTTTTTTGTCTAAAATAAAAAGAAGGGTTTTAACCTTAACATAGCAAAATATATAACACAACAGTTATCAAGTAAGAATCACAGTTAACAATATTTAGTCCATTAACCTTTAACAAGACTAAAAGAAACTATTTTATCATCTATCCTATATTTGTGAATCTAAAGTCCTATATGTAACTTATCTTTAAACCTAACTAAGGAAAACTATAACCAAAACTATTTGTCTTTAACTTCATCAAAGACCACAAAAGGTTAATATATAAACTCTAGAAATGACAGAGATATCTTGCCTTGTCAGTCACCTGAAGTTCTTTTGTAATCTTTCGTATTTAGCCCATAGGCCATAGTATGTCTGGCAGACTCTTTAGCAAAGCAGGAAACTTTAAACTGTCTTCTTGTATTGGCAGTTTGTCAATCATTTTTCTCTGTGTCCTGCAGACTGTCTGGCAGACTCTTCCATGAAACAGGAACTCTGTAGCAATGTCCATCTTGAATCAGCAGTCACTTTTCTGTGGGTCCTGCATGTCCAGTTTATACATCACAAAGTCAAACAGTCCAGACAAGAGCAGTATCTTGTCCAAATGGTTAGTCTTGCCATATTGGAAGCAAACTCCATAACGAGTTTCTTCAATGTCCATCTTCCTTTCTGGTGTAGGTGGTATTGCCAAGAGCAATTATGTCTCACTGTCAAGGAAATCCCTAAACCATTTTAAATGCCATAATCTGTAGGTCTTTGAAAGGTTTGAAGAATGCCTATCTATCTCAAATACATCTCTGTGTATCTTGAAAATCATAGGTAATTATCTATAATCTGTACTACATTATACAATACATTTCTGAATGAACTATATAAACACAATACCTAAACAAAAGGAGAAATATGCACATCACAAAATTGACCTTAAATAGTATCAGTAAATGAAAATCCATTCCAAAACAAAGTATTCGTATCTATATCATAATTCCCTTTTTACCTTTAAAAAGAATTGGCTGTGATCATTAACCATTTATAACCAAGTCCATTTAAATGAAAACAAACATTCATATACAATATTTGGGAATTTGTGCGTTGTTCTTTCCAAACTACTTCCTGCTGATAGGGGGCGCTATCATGGGGATCCTAAGAAGATGTAGATATCCTGGCTGTAGTCTGAAGACTGAAATAAAACCAACTGGATCTTAGAATTATATAATTTTTATTGTATAGTTTAAATTCAATAAAGATATTATTGTGAATTTTTAGTTAAGATCATCAGGAATATCGATGTTTGTGAGTCCTATGGAGTTTAATCATGGTAGGGATAGCTTTTTCAAATGTATTTCGTACTTTTTCTTTTCTTTCTTTTTTATGGAGGAGCATAGATGTGCATTTTTTTCTATAAATATTTAGTCAACTTTTGCAGTGAATCCATCTAGCTCTGGAGTTTTTTGTTGTTTGTTTCGTTTTTGTTTTTGTATTGTGCACATTGCTCTATTAATCATGTAATTTGTTACTGATCTCTCTACTGTTTATATCTTCTTAATTTAGCTTGGATAAGTATTGGAAGTTGAGGAATTCATCATTTTTTTTTTCAAAATTTACAGCTCTTTTGAAATGTAGGTTTTCAAAACATTCTCTAATTGTTTTCTGGATTCGATTGATATCTGCAGTAATGCCCCCTTTCACTTTTGATTTTATTGATTTGGATTTCTCTTTTAATTGGTTAGTTGGAGGAATGTTTGATCAACTTACTTTTGTTTTCAGTTTTAGTTTTTATATTTTTTGATTGTCTACTTACTAATATAGAGTGACCTTTTTAACTCTTATGGCTAATTTTGGCCTGTAGTTTATTCTGACCTATATATAGCTACTCATGCTAGTTTAGGACTTCCATTTGTCTGGATGCTGA
Source organism: Phodopus roborovskii (assembly GCF_943737965.1). NCBI lineage: Eukaryota > Metazoa > Chordata > Mammalia > Rodentia > Cricetidae > Phodopus > Phodopus roborovskii. The sequence goes on from NW_026126434.1 coordinate 11,993,014, forward strand.
CTTACATCCTTCATCATGCTGTAGCAACCACCTGAAGGTTAATATAACTAGTACTCTGTCAGTCTTGGCCATAAAATTAGAAGAGTTCAAGCAAATGAGCTAGACATTTCAAATTGGTCCTTCAGTGAACACAGAGATTCCAAAACAAGTGTGAATGTCGTTAAAACCAATGAAATTTAGAGTTGTGACTTTACTGAAACTTACTCTTTTTATCAAGTACACTATGGCAGAAGTTAGTTTGTAAAACTATACTCACTAGGAAGGTTGGACAAAGAAACACAAATACCATGTTTATTATGTCTGACAACACAAGGCTAAGAAAACAGGATTTCTGTAAATGGAATGGTGACAGTTATATGCACTTGAAAGCAACTTTAAATTTGCTCTCTACCATATGTTCACAATAAAATCCAATAAAATCAGTAAATTAAAATTAAAAGACAATAATATGCTTTTAAGAAATAATGTAGAAGAATATCTTTATGAATTTTTATAAGAAACACATTTATTAGGCAACAAAAAGTACTCAATTTGAAAAACTAATATCTGTTAAGCTATACAGTATTATAGACTTTATTTACACAAAAAATATCCACAAGATAGTAAAGGGAATATATATTTGAATATGGATACTACATTTATCTTATAATATAATAATCTTATCTACATAAGTCTGCATAGTTATTAGATGCCATACTTAACATAGATATATTTAAATATAAACTATGCAGACATGAAACATACAAATACAGAGTTTTTATTGAAAGAGTGGACAAGTGATATGAATGTGTTTTTCACTACATATAAAATCCAAATGTCCAATTGAGCATAAAGAAAACCACATAATTTCTTCAGTTATCGGGAGCTCTGAACAAAATATCACAATACTTTCTCTCTTAAATGGCTCTACTTTGAATCTTATAGTACCCCAAGTTGGTGAAGATGTGAAATATGATGTATCTTCATGTGCAACTGGACACATGAACTGTTAGAGGTATTTCAGGAAGATGTAAACACCCCAATCACTTCATAGTTCTAAAACCATAGGCACAATCTGCAGAAATCCATGAGCACAGGGCAGTGGGCACATGCACAATGTGATGAGGACAACATCACTAGAATTAGCCTAAAACTAGAAACAATAACATATTTGTGAGACTAGGATTAGGTACTTTATGTTCACGAAAAAAGACTGCTGATGAATACATGACTTATAATTATAATAAACCTACTTGCTTGAATCTCACAAAAATTATATTGAGAACAGAAACTGGAAATATGATTTTTGTTTATGAAAGTTTGCAATAGTTGAAACCAAAGGATGTGTGGAGACATGCTCCTGCAGAGATACCGTGAGATTTGCATCTTTATACCTCTCATGGCTCCACGTGTGGACAACTTACACACTGGGGATTGAGCATGCTATGGGAAGGTGGGGGTTTTCCAGCCTGGGACCTAGTGTAAGAAGGTTAGCTCATTGGGAACACGCTCACAAAGATCCCTTAGAGTCCTGTGGTATGCAGACCTCTGTCTGTAAGTTCTCTCAGCACTAGGTATATTTAGCTGCCACAGGCCTGGAGCAACAAGACATAAAACTATTATCTGCAACCTGTATAGCCATAAACCACATAAACATTTCTGTTTTTTAAATTGTCACAGTAACGGAAAGGTGACTCTTGGAAGGGGTATGCCACATGATGGTGTTTTCTTTTCAACTTGAATTTTGGTTATGAACATTTTAAAAGTTGTATACTTAACAGTTTATCTTAACTATATAAAGGTTTCAAACAAGACATTACAAAATCATTATCCATTGATAATATATCAAGGTATATTTGAGATGCTAAATGTATTTGTTAGATCAGTATGAGCAAATTCTGCTATACTATAGTGTAATAAATTACAGGCACCACCATCCTTATCATTTGTTATTTATAACCAGATAATGGTTGGTTTATTTGGTTTGAATAAATTAAATGTAACGGCATGCACACACTATATATTGCCTCTTTGGATAAAATTCAGGAAAGGTGTAAACATTACTTAATATTATAGTTGGTGATATTTTCTTAGCTTTACTCTAAACACTTTGACTTTACTAGACTATGGATTTTAAAAGAAAAATGAAGCAAAAGGAGCAATGATTACAAACCCCATGATTATCCCACACAAACTGAGTACTGACTTTAGTTTTTGCAAAGTGCATTCAACATATTGAAGTTCTGTAAGTTTAATGAATAGAACATTCCAATGATATTTAACTTGACTTCAGCAACTTGGAGTTTCCTTGTATTGTCTGATTATAATTTCTTAAGCGCCTGCCCATGGATATTCCCAAGTTTTAGTATATGACAACCATGAAATCTCCAGTTAAAGTCTAACTGTATCAGAAGAGAAAAGGTTTATAGGTAAATAAATAAGCCTTATTGCACAGTACATTTACTGGGAAACAGGCCATCTTGTATCTGTCATAGGTACCACATTAAAATATTGAATGTCATAGAGAGAATTATAGCTGATGAAAACTTGAGTTATATTTTTGTATAAAATAAATCATAAAATACCATTAAACCCTTCTGCCTTCACTTGTTTCAAAAGCCAAAACAGAAAATAAAATTAGTGATGGAGCTAGAAAATAGGCTGTCTATTCAGCTGAAAAAGCAGAAGGAATATTGCTTATTTGTGTGTGTGTGTGTGTGTGTGTGTGTGTGTGTGTGTGTGTGTACAGTGAGTGTCCACATTTCTGGAGAATGATTAAATAATCCTGAACAAGAATAATGATTTTGATAGGTTAATATATTTTAGCATAATCAAGAGGTTAGTTTTACTATTAATTCATCCTTTTATATTGAGCTGTGTTAAATGCTTCTTTCAGAATTATGAGGAAACCTAAGAATGAACAGAGGTTCCTGTGAGAAAGGTTTTAGATCATTTCTTATATAGATTCATGTACAAATATGTATTTGTGTTCCTTCAACATGAATAAAACTTCAACATAGAAATCTCTGAGATTTCCTTTTTAAGTTTCTTAATTGTAAGTATATATTTTGGCACTTGAGAAGCTTGAGTAGCTTTATTATTACTATTATTATTATTACTTAAAATGCCTTGAATTCCTTTTTTATCTCCCTAAGCCATGTTCTGTTGCATGATTTTTAAAAACTGTATGAAACTTACTTACTAACAAACTAAATAAAATATTTCAGAGGAAGTAAATGGGATGGTTTAATGCTGCTGAAGCCTGTTCTGGCCTGTGCTCTATTCCTAGAACCCTCGTGATGGAGAAAATCAACTAGGTATTACCCCCTCCCCTCTATGTGTGTGCTATGACAGGTCTGCACACACATAGATAACTCTTAGAGAAAGAGCAGAAATTAGATAAATCAGATTCCTGTCATGTAACACAGACCAATTGTATTCCTTTGATTTGAATATGGACCTGCCAGATTCCTTTACTAGAAGTATAGTCTTCAGTGTTCCCTCCAAGTCACTCAGTGGATGCCTGAAGTTGTGGGTGATACCAAATACTATATGTAGTAGGTGATTTTCTGAAACATGCTATATATGAAAAAAAGTTTTATAAATTTGGCAGATGAGATGTTAACAATCATTATCACAAAATAGGACAATTGTAAAAAGTTATTATCATAGTGTTATTACATTTATTATAACGCATTATGGTAAACTCGCCAGTATGGTTACTCTTCCACATTGGGGTCACTATTAAATAGAATAAAAATTACTCATGGTTTGTGGAGTATTCACAACATGATAATGTGAAGTGTGCTGTTTAATCTTACACTCATATGCATGGATACAGTGGGACAAAGGATGATCATATTGTAGTTGAGATGGACACCATCATGAAACTACTCAGAATGGCAGTGTAGGTATTGTTGATTTCTAGAATTTCCTATTCAACATTTTCACAGTAGTAGAACACAGGTGATTGAAAAATTAGGAGGCAAACTAATGACTGAAGGGACAAGTACTAATTGAAACCGCATCCATATAATAACACAAAATGTATGAGTTATAATATAAAAAATGTATGAGGTAGAAGGGTGGACTTGGAGGAGTGGAGGGAGGGGAGTCTGTGGTTGGGATGTATTATATGAGAGAAGAATACATTTAAATGTGAATGTTAGGAAACTGTGATGGACATATGAGCTAGAATGTCAGTTATTATTAGTTATTTTAGGAAAGAAAACTCTTCAATAGGTTATCACAGGCCATAACTATTACATGCATGCCTGACTTATGTCTCTGATTATAAAAATTGTGGATGCAGAAAAAGACTCAAGTGAAATTAAGGGATAAAAATAAGTAAGAATAAGGATCTATGAGAACTAACCACTTTAAAAAGTAAAGCCTGCTTTAAAGGGAAAAATACCTAATTTCACAGTATTCTGAGAATTATATAGGAGTAAAACTTAGTTTTACTCATTCACACTGTAGAGCTTAGAGTGCTGCCCTCCCTATGCATTCAACCCCTCCTCAGACCCAAATCTGCTCTTGAATTACAGATAATATTAGGCAACTTGCTCTGCCTATCTGTAAGGCAAAAGAAAACCTCATAGACTGACCCTGCTACCCATGCTTGCCTGCAGTGCATGAATCATGGACTGGCTGCACTTCGCTTTGGCATTTCTGGATATCACTAACAGATTTCAGTGTGGTACTCATCCCAGTAACTGTGTTTCATTTTGTATTTATTTTCATCTGTGGATGGCACAAGACACATGTGTGATCTCTTTCTCTGATGGGGGTCATATGGTCTTTACCTTTCATCTCAAATTAGTCTCTAGTTCTCTAGTGCACACAGAGAACAACTAACTTCTGCAAGTTTGTACTAGACCATAAACAAATTATATATGAATATATATATATATATATATATATATATATATATATATTCCAAGATAGAGTAAATACCCCACATTACAAGTGTGAATATTAGAGAATATTAGAGTCTTATCACCCAGCCACACATTTGTATGTTATTTTTTGAAAAATAGCATACAATAAAATTCATTCAGTAAAATTAAATACAAACTTAATATTATTTACACAGATGACTCCACATTTAAATATTATGATGTAATTGAGGTAATTTGACTGACAATGCCCCTATAGGCTTAGTCACCAGATAATAGAAATTTTTGGAAAAGATAAGGAGGTGTGGAGGTGTGGTATTGTTTTGGAGGTGTGGTCTTTTTGGAAAAGGCAAGTAACCCTGGGCAGACTTTGAGATTTCAAAAGTCCATGCAAGGCTCAAAATCTCTCTCTCTCTCTCTCTCTCTCTCTCTCTCTCTCTCTCTCTCTCTCTCATTCTCTCTCTCTCCTGAGTGTGGATTTGAATGTAAGCTCCTCAACCCCAGGTTTGCATTCATGCCACCATGCTTCCTGCCATGATGCTCATGCACAAACCATCTGAAACAGTAAGCATTAAGTGTTTTCTTTGCGAGGGATATCTTGGTCATGGTGTGTCTTTACAGAACAGAAGCTAATGCATGATCCATACAGAATGCTACCATCCCAAGGATGACACACATCCTAGGGCAGTGATCATGTCTTACTTTGTGCAGCCAATGTTTAAAGAAGGATGAACTGAACTCAGTTTTGTTAGTTTATTGCAGTGACTATATGTCCTTTTATTTATGATGACAAACACAAAATGACTATTCCTTCATTTTGAGTTAGAAGGAAAGGAAACATTAATCAACACCATCCAGGATCTATTGCATATATTTTAAGTAATTTTTCCACAATATTAAAATTTTAATGTAGTCCTGCATAACCTGGGACCTTGTAAAGATGTAGCTGTGATTTAATAGTCCATGCTGAGAGTTGAGAGTTTTGTATACCTGGGAAGCTCCAAGATAAAGCTGCTGATAGAGACAGAGAAACAGGTTTCTGGACAAATCTAGGAGTTACTATTATGGAAACAACAAGATGAAATCCATCCTAGCTTAATATTTAACACTATTTAAACACATACTCTACAGCGTAGTTAAGCAGAAATGAATATACAAATCAATAAAACAGAGTAGTTAAGAAATTATAAAATAATAGATTATGGAAAATTTAAAAGTAGTGTAATGGAAACCAGTTGAAGCTGATATGTGAAATGCATCTAAAGGGTTCCTTCAGAGCTAAACTCTATCAAAGATGGGATTTGTTTGCATCATCTGTTCTCAACCTTCCTAATGCTGTGACCTCATGTGTGAGGACCACCAACCATAAAATTATTTCATTACTCTAGTAATTTTACAACTTTCATGAATTGTAATATAAGTATCTGATATGTGGGATACCTGATATTCAACACCCATAGAGGTTATAACCCACATGTTGAGAACCAATGGTTTACATCAAATGAGTTTTATGAGGGACAGCATTGATCTTTGCTTGGCAACAGTTCCTGTCAACAGAACAAAGTCGTCATTCTACTCATGGTTCCAATGATTGGTCTATCCAACACTATACACAAGAACTTCTGATAATTATTTAAATGGCTAAATGGTGTGTCAGTGAAATCTCAGAAGTGTGCTCTGGCTGACCTCAGGCTGCCAGATGGCAATATAGAGAGACCTTTGGTTATGTTGGTTGCAATAGTACTGTGTCTTAAAATGTACCCTAAGAGAACTGCACAAGTTCAAAGACACATGCCAAAGTCACTAAATTTACCCAATGGAATAGGTTCATCAGCACCTTTGGCAACATCTTTTAACTAGCAAGCTGAACTATGCATGGGTCAGTGAAGTCAACTGCCCTAATGTTTCTAGGACCATCCCCCAAGAGTGCTAGGTCAAAGGGTTCAACTGAATTTTAGACAAAGATACTCTTTTAATTTTCAAGCTGAATACTCCCCTTGATTGGTGTGTGTGTGTGTGTGTGTGTGTGTGTGTGTGTGTGTGTGTGTGTGTAAAGTATTATTACTAAAGAATATCAAGGAGAAAAGCTGTATATTTTAAGGCCATGCTCTACATGTGTGTTTCTACTCTATGGGCAGACTGTGAAAACTGGTGTTGTGTGAATTTAGGGTAATGACTGTGAACTGAGAAAGGACTGTAGTATTTCTTTTTAATTCTCAGTGTAGTTTAAATCTTGAAGAAAGAGCTTAGCATCACTGTAGCCCATTTTAATCTGAGTATAACTCCCTATGCTAATAGGACATGGTGCACAATTCTGTAATCAGGAGGCCTGAAGGTAGTAGATGCTCACGAGTTAAAGGATAGTTTGAGTTATACACAGTATGAGTCTCCATAAAACCTATCACAGCAATGTGTACACATAACATAATAATAATAACAATAAATCCTTCTTAATGATTAGTATCACAAAAATGTAACATTAGACTATCTCACAAAACAAAATTGTAAAAATCCTGATTTCATTGGATCATGGTATATAGTGTGTTCCTTGTAATCAGTCACCTGCCCCATTCTTCATCTCAGATACTGAACACTGAATGGAAGGGAACCTATTAGCTCTGACACAGATGTCTTGCCTTTGGGATCAATCACAGCCCCTCTGCCTGTCAGTTTCTTTAGGTTTATTTCTGTGATTCAGGTAAATTATCAGTTTTGTGTAGGAGCTGACTGCTATATTTCCTGCTATGCAGCAAGCTTGTTTTATAAGCATTTTTGCAAACCAAGGAAACTACTCAAGTTATTTGGAAAATGAAAACAATCTCTATGAAAGAAAAATATGCCAGATATGACTAGATGAGCTACTGATGGCATTGAATTTTATGTGAGTCTTTCAGTAAAAACTGTATTTAACATGAAATGGTTAGCTCTAATGCTTTTGCATTCTGTTTTGCAGCTGACCCCTAAGTGTGAACTTACTATTTTATCTGTACAAATGGAATACAATGAAGGCAGAGGATGCAAGCCAGGCAGTGTGGCACATCTCTGTACTTCTCTGTACTTGTGAGGCAACCAAAGAAGGATCATCATGAGCGTCAGTCCACCCTGGGTTAGATAATAACTTTGAGTCTAGCCTGGTCTACATGGGAAGACAGTTTTTTAAACAAAAACAAAAACAGAACTACACATTTTAGAGTAAACTATATTTCTTTAACAAGATAGAGGGAACAGGAGGAAAAGACACAGAACGTCAATATATAATACACTGTAACCTTCAACATAGAATGTTTGCAATTCATTTTTGAATTGCAAAGAATTCCCTTTATAGTCCTTGTTTTACTATTGTGTTTTCATCAAATTTCTATCATGAGCTCTCACTGAAACCTTTGCGTAGATGGCAGTAATGTCTGGTAATGTCGATTTCCTGAATTTCTCTTTATCCCTACCTTATTCCATTTATTGCCAGCATTTTATCCTATGGGCACTATTTTCTTATTGGGATTCTTACAACCTTCTGGCCATTTCCTCTTGGATATCTTCTTAAATATTGGAACCCTCCCTGCCCTCTGTCTTTTCTTCTACCTTTCAACTCCTGGAACTTACTCTATACCTTGGTTTTAACACCAGGAACCTGGAATCTCTGTATTACCAAATTGATTTGCTGCACTATCCTGCATTACTTCCCACCTCTAATTTTGTTCAACAAAATCACATGTTCTGTGCTATTTCCACCACTTCAGTCATCAAGCTGGGCACTGGAGAACTGTTGGTGACTCTTTCACAGTTCTGGCTTCTGATTCAATTGGTCAACATTTTATAGATGCTACATGTTAATTATCAGTCACATTTTGTAGCTATAGCCTTAGTTCACTATGGGTAAATACAGACCATTCCCTCATGAGCCTACTACAAGAGTTGAAAATGAGACTTGAAAATTGATAGAAACTATGACTGTTAGATTAAAAAAATTGCCATCATAAAAAATTACAGTTGGCCTGCATTATGGAGAGGTGTCCGTTCCTCCTAATATATCTTTTAAAGTGACACTATCTTTACCAATAGAACTTGCTTGGTGCTAAAATCTGCTGTCAGGTTTTTTTTTTTTGTTTTTTTTTTTTTTTTTTTTTTTTTTTTTGTTTTTTTGTTTTTAATCTGTATTTCCCTAGAGAAAATTCACTTCTGTCCTTGCTTCTAACTTACACAGTCCAACTCCCAAGTAGCATTCCTGGGTACTATATACATAGAGCACTTCATTCAGGTCAGTAATTAAAATTACAGTCTTGCCATCCTTTCCACTGGACAATATGAGGCATTTTGTCTTAAAAAAGAAATAGTGTCTGGACTCAGAAGAGGACATATTATGTAATGTGCAGAATTGATCCTGTCTGTAGGATGTAGATTTTTGTCTCAGGATTCCTTAAGTAAAGTCACTGGAAATCCAGTCTTAAGACTCACACTCAAAAGTAACTCCTGAATGTAGGCAGTTTTGAGACAGGGTTTCTCTGTGGCTTTGGAGGCTGGTCTTGAACCCTGCCTGCCTCTGCCTCCTGAGTGCTGGAATTAAAGCTGTGAACCAACACCACCCGGCTTAAGCAGCTGTTCTTAAGCACATCGTGATTACAGTAAACTGTACATTGAGGTACTTAGCACATACCACTGATTGTTCTCCAGCCTTTCAATCATCCTGGTCCCAGAGAAAGAAACACTATGAAAATGTCAGATTCTCAGACAGGAAGGGCAGTGGAAGAGCCAGGGGTTTCAAACTGAGGCTGAGCCGGATGGAGAGTGTTGGCAAACCAGAACTCCCTCCTCGACAGCAGAGAGAAACACACTGAGTCAGGAGACTTGTTGAAGTAGGCTTTTGTTTTATTGCATCAGGCAGGTGCTTATATAGTATAGAGGGAGAGAGTGGGGAACTTAGGATGGGGTGAGGTGTACGGGCCAATGATATTTCACCACATTAGTAGTAAGTAGCTAGGTAGAGGTGGTTTCAGGTCAGGCCTTGCTGAGTCACTCCTATAGGGAAGTTATAGGTCAAAGACAGGTCACCAAAATTTAGCCAGGCTCAGGAAGTTCCACTAGGCCTTGCGTTCTGGCCATTTTAGGCCCAGTGTGAGATCATGTATCATCTCTTTTGACCAAGAAATATTCATTTTCATTAATGAATAATTTTAAACGACTGTGGTTACCTTTATTTGATGGGGAAATGTTTTCCTTTTCCTTTTATTCCCAGAATGAAAGAGCAATTCCCTTTAAAATTGAACCTGTGTGTGTGTTATATAAATGTGTATGCTCATATTTATATTGGTGTATGTACATATGAATAGATTTGTTTGTGGAACCAGGGGTCAACCTTAGGTGTCATTCCTTAGGTGCATCTTTCTTTTAGTTTGAGACAAGATCTTTCACTGGGAGCTAGGGTTCACCACTTAGTCTAGACTTGCTGGCAAGTGAGTCCCAGGAATCCACCTGTATCTGTCTATATCTTTCTCCCCAGTTCTCATATTACAAAAATACATTATTAAGCATGGTCTTTTACACAGGTGTTGGGAATCAAATTCAGATCTTCATTCTTATACATCAATTAGTTTGCCAACTGACCAGCCCTCCAACCCTACAAGCTCTTCCAGCCATAGCTTTCATTTTGTCTCAGGGCTATTTGAGTAAATTAGAGGACTCTCTGGCTGGTGTGGTAAAACCACAGTAGTGTTTCTGTATGGGAATTCTCACTTACATTCTCTATTACTTTCTTTTTCTGATCCATTACTGATAAAGAATCAAGTAATTAAAATCTTGGTCTAGCAAAATATCCAGATTTTGAGCACAGCAGTCTCATGAGAGAAATGACTCCTCAATATTCCTCTTTCTTTAAGTCCAACCTAACCTCAATAGCATGAAGTGGGAAGTCTAAATGAGGCAAGTCTTGTGAGTAAGAAGTCCCTTCAACTTGGAATAACCACAGGAAGATCTGAATATGAAGATTTGCTTAATGTTATTTTTTCTGTGTGTTCAGTGTTTAGACAAAAATAAAATGACATAGACATATGGACATATTGCCCTCAACTAAAGTACTAGTTTAAGAACTTCTTGCAATGCTAAAGCTTTCATGTATGTGGTGTTTGCCTGAAGCAAAAGGAACCTATTCATGGTCTAGGTGACATGAGGTGAAGGATCTACAGGCCTTGTCCACAGACCTTGAAGAAATCACAATGAGGCATTAAGATCCCTGCTTTTTGGTAAACAGTGGGAGACAAGGACCTTGCATGAATTAGATAGATGTTCACTTGAATACATAGTGAGACTCAAAGGGAGGGGGGCATTGTTTCATGAAAATACATAAAGGAAGAGGCTGACCTAGATTTCATAAAGCTATCCTGAGGAAATGATGTTAAAGTGAGCTCTGGGGAGGAATTGGACACAAAGGGAACAGCAGAAATGAATGCCCTAGGCAAAAATAAAGAACAAAAATAGGAGGATGTAAAGGGGACTGAGGGGGAGATAACACTAGATGGATAAGCACAGGCCAAATGTACCAGATGTGTCAAGGCTTTAGACCAAGTTACAGGCTTTGAATTTTGTCCTGCAGGAGATGGAGTTCCTACAGGAGCACAAGGTTCCTAGATAATAGTTTGTATTGAGCCGCTAGAAACTGAGCTAAAGCTACCTTAATTGTTCCAGGGAGAGTATGGGCTGGGTTGTAATAAGGAATGATAGATGTCAGACTATGAGGTCAAAAACATCACATCAAAGACTTTTTCCCCAAGGGAGTGAAAAGAGAGGAGAGAAAATTAGGAGGGTCAAAGAGGAGGGAGAATAGGAGGGCGAGGGGAGAATTGGAAAGGAAATAAGGAATGGGGAGAAGAAAGCAGAAAGGGAGGGAGGGAGAGAGATCATCATTTTCTAACTCAATTTATACTTTACATATGTATATATTCCTAGCATTCCTGTCCTCACGGGGATATATTGCTTATATAATCTAGATTTTTATATTCTTAAATGCTCATATGTAATTTTCTCCCTTATATGCCTAAAATAATTTCTGAGGCTTGTATCTTTTGTTTTCTACCTTTTATTTATTTTGGGGGCTGGAGAGATGGCTCAGCCATTAAAGGCTAGGCTTTCAACCAAAATATTTATTTTGGAAGAATGGTTTATGCATTGGAAATATCTATTAACAGTTAATAAAATTAAATTCTCTAAATAACTTAATTTTGTCTAACTCATTTTAGGGCTAAAACTGGAGCTGTATCTTCAGAAATTCTAAAATAGTGAAGAAAAAAAAATGTCTAATTCCCAACGCTTAGACACTGCAAGCTTAAGAAAAAAAATTGCCAGCCTCTTATTTTAAAAAAAGACATGTTGGCGATTGGTGAATAGCTTAGATTTTTTTCCCCTTTGTACCTATACCAGTACATAAAAAGGAAAACTTCATAGATCTTTTTGGAATTAAATTCATTTTAAAACAAAAGTGATTTGGCAAAGATAACAAATTCATATTTTTATAAATTCCCAACATGATCACAAAAGATTTGGAAAATCCTAAAATTTTCTTTTATTCCAAATTCCCTACTTTCCAATTCACTGAGTAATAGATTATAATGAATTAAAATAAACCCATTGTCCGTATGTTTTTCATTATTAAAACAACATATCATTTCCATTGTTTTACAATGCGGATTACTATTTCCAGGTTTTCTTTGCCTGAAGAATTCTTGCTGGTTTTAATTTAGATAAGTTTTTCTTAAACTTACATGTATTTACCTAAAGAATATTTTTCTAACTAGAATATGAAAGTGATTGTTGAGCCTAAATTTTTATCAGTTCTGTACTTTTATATTTCTGTAAATAGTATTCTTTTAAATTCCCAGGACATTCTTGTATTTGTTTCACAATCTGTGCCCATAGATATTCATAAAGTAGTTAGATTATGAGTCATTTTACATAACTATCCTAATTTAATTCAGCCAACAAACTATGAAAATGATGTTTTAAAAGCAATTAATTTCTTTTTTGTTTTATGTATGTGTGTGTGTGTGTTTGCCTGCATGTTTATATGTTCATCATATGTACATCTGGTGCCTACAGAGCATAGGAGAGAGACCTCTGGTTCCACTGAGCTACAGTTTGACAGTTATGAGCTGCCCTGTGTATGTGGGAGACATTCCTGGGTCTTCTATAAAATTAGCAATTGCTATTAATTGCTGAGACAACTCCTTAGACACATATATAACAAACATTTTAATAATCTTTACACATTAGGTCATTACAATTCACACAGAGGGACCTTTGAACTCTAGATGTCTCCATCAAATCCCTCCCCTCAGAGCTCAAGGAACTCCAGCAAAGAGGAGGTAGAAGGAATATGGAAGCCAGAGAGATAAAGGACACCAGGAGAACAAGGCCCTCTAAATCCACTGTGCAAAGCTCATATGAGCTCACAGAATGGAGCAGCAATCACAGGGCCTGCATGACTCTGCACTAAAACCTCTGTGTATACATTGTAGCTTTCTTTCACTTTAGTGTTTTTATAGGACTCCTGGATGCATTAATGAGTGGGTCTCTGCTTCTTATGCCTTCTCTTGGGGCTATTAACTTTTTAGGGTTTGCCTTGTACAATTTTGATGTGATGGTTTTTGTTTTACCTCATTATATTATATTTTGTTATGTTTTGTTGTTAAAAAAACAATAGAAAATAAAAATAATTAAAACCTAAAACAAATAAACAAACAAAAACCCTTTAGCAGGGTAATTAAAATGTAGAGGGTAAAAACTTACCTAGCTACACAGAACTGATAATTAGTGGATAATTAGTAGAATGAGTCAGGATTAAGGATATGATTCAAAATTCCATTTTTATTCACCTTATCCTGCTTGTTAATAATGTTGACTAATGCCCAATAATTCAGTTAACATTTTTTTTCTTCATTAACTTACTTGGTTTAATAATTTGCCTAATTTTAGAGCATCATTTAATGGCAGATATATAGCTTATTTTGATGTGTGGAATGCCATCTATTTACATATTATAGGACATAAATTTTCCCCATTTATTATGTTTTCTGTAATTCAATCTTCACTAGGGTATTGCTTTCATTTTTGCTGACATTGATTATGAAATATAAAAGTGTATCCTTATATATAATTTTAAAGAACTACATAGTTCTCTAGAAATAGTATTTCCCATTTGTCCTAAAAATAATTTAACCTTAGAGTGTTATATTTTAGTTTCTTATGTGTACTCAAAGGCAAGGTAAGCCTGGTGAGACGATTTAGTGTGAATAATCCTATAAGCAGGATTACCTGCTCATGAGAAAGGAGATTACAAGGTTGAGAGGCCAAAGTAGAATGCTTTGTCATTAATGGTCTGTAGAACTCAATTTCATGACAAGTTAGTACTCCTCACTGTTGTCACCCACCGCCTGCGCCTCATACATCCTTTCGTCATTTGACATAAGGCTATGATGATAGCCATGCTGGCAAATATTACATGCCCTAATTCTGAATGTTAGGTGATTTCCAGAAACCAAGTACAATGTAAAAGACGATATAGAAGCCTTTTTCAAGGTGGAAAGGGTGCAGGGAAAAAAATAGCATTGACAATGAGAAACATCTAAGTGACCAATACACAAAATCAGAGGATTGGAACCTGATCTCATGACAACATTACTATGGTTGCTATAATTCTAAGCTCATTATAGTAGGGCCAATTTAAGCACAAGCTAAACAAATTTGGATGATATGTAAGATCTTATACCTTCGGAATGTCATATATCTAGTTATTTTTAATTTCCTCCACACACCATGACACTGCAGCAAACAAACCTATCAGTTTATAACTCATCATTTTAAACCACAAAGTGCTTTCCTTATATTAACTAAAAATTTAAGGTTATTTGTTATCAAAGCCAGTATTGAACCATCTCTGGGGAAAATTAAATTACATAGATTTATTTCAATGTGTTAACATCACTGTCTTATAGTTATTTTTCAAGAGGTGTGTGTGTGTGTGTGTGTGTGTGTGTGTGAGAGAGAGAGAGAGAGAGAGAGATATGAGAGATGTTAATATTAAAGATAATGTTAATGTTAGTAAGAAGGGACCTTAGGGAGATCAATACATCCAAGCTTACCCCTCTCTCACCTCAAATCAGGATAGCCCTGACTAAACCTCTGTTAAAATCAGTCCTGAAACAGCTGTTGTGATTTTGTGCACAAAGTCATTCTGAGAAAAATGAAATTCTAAGTTAAGCTTTGCCTCAATCTCTGCTTGTGTCTCTATTGCCTTAACTGTTTACAGGGGATACTGATAAGGGCTATCTTCACTAGATTAAACATGTTCAAGCAAATTAAGAGGTTTGAAAGCATATCTGGCTCAAGGCAGTCCTTTAATATGCACTTCTTTTTAGCAGTCTTCCATTTGCAACCATATCCATTTTCGGCATTTATTTATTTAGTGTGTGTGTGTGTGTGTGTGTGTGTGTGTGTGTGTGTGTGTGTGTGTGTGTGTGTGTGTGTGAGCATACCATAGTGCACATGAAGAGAACTCTGGGGAGTCTTCTTTCTCCTTCTACCTTCTATGTTTCAGAGACTGAATTCTGGTCTTCAGACTTGAAAGCAAGTACTTCTACTCACTGAGTATCTCAGTAGCCAATCTGCAACATTGTTATTAAAGAATAATATCTATTTTTGTTTCTGTGGAAAACTTATGCTAAACAAGGAAGAGGTTTGTTGGGGGGGAGGAAGCATCATCTGTGCAAAGAGCTAGATAGTATCGGGCATCTAATCTGTCTCTTTATTTGGTGCTGTTTTCAGGATGTAAAATCACCACCTTGTAATCAAAGTGGTGTTTGATAAAATATTGCAGTGGAATCTGTGCATGTTTTATCATTTCAGAGGGCATGGAGATTTGTATGAAAATTATAGCAATGCTAGCAGATCAGACTGTGTGCAGAGCTTTTATTCTAGAGAACTTTCAGGGTCTTCTTTAAGAGAAGATATATATTTTGAGTGCAAAAGTTATTTGTGTAAATAAACTATAGATAAAATAACAAAATAACAAAAGCCAGAAAGGGAGGTAACATTTATATAGATTAGGTGTTTTGGACATAAAACTTCTTTCTCTCCCTCCTTCCATTTTTCTTCTTCCCCCTCCCTCCCTCTATTCTTTCCTTACCCTCATTTTTCCTTCTTCTTTTCTTCCATTTTTTTCTTCCTTCTCTTTCCCCCCTTCCTTACAACATTTGTCAACTTGTGTTACACCATCTAAATCACCTCTACCACAAGAAAGACTCTTTACATTTTAATATTGCTTTTAATAGAAAGGGTAGACTTTCTCATTGCTTTGGACTACATGTAGAATTAGAAGAGCTGCTGCTCCGCTGTTATCATCTCTAGTGAAATGAGTAGCACTTTGGAAAAGATATAGTAAACTACCTTTAAATTTCCAATAACCACACAGGGAAGGTATCTTTGATTCAAATCCTCCCTTTGTTGGATCACAAAATACCCACAACAATGTCTTCTAGGACAGATGACCACAAGAACATGTTTTCTGGGCTTTTCCCGTGTTCTTGGAATGGGCTATAACAAGGAAGAAGCCCCAATGTACATGCTTCTGATGCCTGGAGAGAAACAAATAAAACACGAGTTTCCCAAGGAAACTATAGGATGCAAGACAAATGACCTCTTTATTGGAAAGTTTAATATCAAAATTTGACCCACATGTCAAGAAATGCAAACACATGAGCATTCCCAGTGGAATATAAAATGGTGCTGGCCTGAGGGAAAACAGTGTTGGGTTGGTATCCCACATGAATTTGTGTTTAAAATTACCATGTAATCCAGTGATGCTACTTCTTGGTATACACTCCACATAATTAAAACTTTAGGCTTGGATAGATACATGGTCATAATAACAATTCTCATTAGAATGAAATGATGAAAAATCATAAGCAGACAGTATGATATGCATATACAGTATACTACTATTTAGATTTTAAAAAGAATAAAATTTTCATGCATTCTAGAACACACAGGAAGTTGGAGTTGTTATGCAAATAAAATGTGCCTGATACAAACATGAAGTATTATATAGTTTACATTTAGTAGAAAGTGCTAGATGATGGGGATGGAGGAAGGGACAGTCATTGCTTAATGCATATATAATTCCTGTTAAGTATGATCCAAGTCTGGAGATGGACTTGACACAACCTGTATCAAACTGTTAGTTTGTTTAATGATATGAATTTTTTGCTTTGAGATAGCTAAAATATGAATTTATGTTATTTTAATCATTTTTATACATATGATTATATATTTACCAATTTTTATTCAAAGCAAGTCATGTAATCTTTTCTTCAGTTAATTTAGTTGCATGGATTAGCAACATTAATTACACCATAAATTTATATATTTGTATGAAACAAAGTCCAGGGCATGGATTCACAGAACAAACTCTACCTAGTGTAAGGTCCATGGAAGTAGCAATGATTGCTCTCTTATAGTGTGATTTTCTCTCATGGAAAGTTTGAATCTGTGTGTATTTTCTTGATCTTCCTTTTGTATCAGGACCCACCAGTCCTGTGTGCACCTAATTTCTTCTTTGTAATGACATTGGCCTGATGTTTTTCCTTTATGGCCTTAGCTCCATCAGCCCATCTACTTGAGATTTTACTGGACTACTTCTGTACCTATGTATTTTTAGTACCTTAAGAGAGCTTCAGGCGCAGATGATATAAGTAATCATACTGAAGAGGGTGTAGACAGATTGTAAGATCAGCAACTTTGCTCTAAGATATGTCTCCTAGTAACATCAGAAGCTACAAGCATACAATCTTTCCACATGATTGTCTAAATAGGAGCTAAACAAGAAAAACCCTACTATACATTCCAAAATGGATATGGAAAAGTCCACGAGGCCTCAACCCTACATAAATATAGACAATCGAGGAAAGCTTGGAGCAGATGAAGTGGTCTTCTCGTAGAATGAACATACCAATTTGTTGTTCAGTGACAAATGGTCAGTCCTGAAATAATCATACATATGAGTAACACTATATGGACTGAGCAAGTTAAGGTTAGAAATTCTCTCTCTCTCTCTCTCTCTCTCTCTCTCTCTCTCTCTCTCTCTCTCTCTCTCTCTCTCTCTGTGTGTGTGTGTGTGTGTGTGTGTGTACAATAAAAGTCAGGAGAAAAAACAGGCCATGAATGTGAAAGAGAGTGGGGAAGGACATTTGGGACAGTTTGGAGGGAGGAAAAGCGTGGGGAATGTAATTATATTATAATCTAAAAAATTCATTATAGGAAGTCACATGTGCTGTGAGAGTGAATGGGGATATGGAGGTCCCACAGGAAGGAAAGAGGAAAGGGAATGGATAATTAGGTGCTTGGGAAAATAACAAAAAGAACAGATATGCAGTGGGATAACTGCTGTTTGCTTTATAGGAAGTGGATAGTTTTAAAGCACAAAGGAGGATACTTATGTGGTTGGGTGATAAGGGATGGAAAAGACCTCATGTTGTGTAGTAACCTTTCCTTAAATTTCTGTGTGTGAAGGTTGTTTCATCTGGTGAACTGGGGAAGGGCAAGAAATGAGATGTAGGTGATAATCAGCAAAACCAGGAAACTACTATTTGTGTTCTGTCATCATGAGAATTTGCTGGAAATTGCAGTAGACTCCATACTATAATGAGGCAGCTTATTAGATAGACAGACCCACAGGTAATATTAGCCCATGGAGGCATAGAGTGAAATGGAATTGAGATTGCATGCTTAGTCAGCCATGATCCTACCATAGGGTACCATCAAGCAAGAGGCATGATCCTCTCTGAATTTAAGAAAGAAATACATTTACAGAAAAAAAAAAGTGGTTTGGAGAAAATAGCAGCTGGAAGTAGGGAACTTTTATCAGGGTATAAAAAACAGTCTGGTGAAAATATAAGTGCCTGAGTTTTAAGACTCCTTTAAATGCTAACTGACTGACCAGGTAATTGCCTGGTCCATGATGATTCTATTATACACACAGCTCAACTATGACATAAAGAAAGCATTTCAGAAAGCAAGAACATTCATTTGAAAACTTTTAGCCAGATCTGAAGAAGCCTGGAAGATGGTTGTCTTTTCTGTCCAGTGTGTATAACTAGAATGCCAGAAATGTGAGTCAGGAGAAATATTTTTCCTGTCTCCAAGAGAGTTAGTACATCTTCCAAATGTGTCTGCTTTTAGATTGAAGCTGAGTATCAGCAAAGTCAAGCAAGATAAAGCTTTCCCATAGAGTACAGTGTTGAATCAGATAAATTGGGTCAGTAGCTGAACCGAAGATGTTCTCGCAGAATATCACCTGTTATATATTTGTGGCCCCACAAGCCCCTGCAACTTCTGCACAAGTGCTTTAAGTGTATGCCTGGCTGGGAAGCCATAATTTAAGCACAGCCATGCACATACACAGCTGTCCAATTGCGAGAACTACGAAACACCAGAGACTGGAGCTTTTTCAGTGGTACACAAAGGTACATTGCAAGTTAATAGGTTAATAAAACTCTAAAACTGAAGTCAAGGGGGCACCTCACCAGAGCCATATCCAAAGTTACAGCACATTTTCTCAAAATTTAATGTGCTCCTCTTTCAGGAGCAAAGAAATAAAAGAATCTCAACATGTTTTTAAATAAGTGAATTCAGCTTTCTACCTGTAATGTGCTATTGATGGAAACCTATTTTAGCAAGGTGCAGGCATTAGCGTACTGAATGGAAAGGGTGTTTTTTCAAGTGCAGTCATTATAGTCAGTGAACCCAAATATCTACCAGATGTTTTGTTTGTTTGTTTAGACAAGCAGTCCTCCAACTCATTGTGTAGCAGAGGGCAGCCATGGGATTTTGATCCCTTTAACTCCATCTAGTGTGTCACCATACCCGGTGTATATATGCTGGCAATAAAATCCAGTCTTTGTGTATGCAACATGTTCCTGTGGCATTCCTGATGCTGTGATAAATGCTGTGACAAAAAGCATCTTACTAGCTAATGGGGTTTATTCTGCTTTCAATTCCAGGTTACAGTTTATCATAGCAGAATAGTCACATTGCCTCTAAGAAAATTGTCACATCATATCCACAGCCAAGAACAGAGAAAAAAATAGATGCATACAGATGGGTTTCATGCTCAGCTAGCTTTCTTTATTCTCATACATTCAATCATCCTTGCCCAAGGATTGGTGTGGTCCTCCTATATCAATAACTTAATTATGGTACTCTCCTACAGAAAGTCCATAGACTATTCCAATGTAAACACTCCCTCATTGAGCCTCTCTTCCTGGATGACTGTAGGTGTGTCAGGTTGATCATTAAAACTATGCATCACAGCTAGAAAATTCTCTACCAACAAAACTGTTTGATGGCTTCCCCTTTACCCTTGTTTTTCCTCATTATGTCCACTTCTCTTTTACCACTGAACTTTTGAGAGTATTTTTATCATAGAGCTCTTAAACACTTTGGTCTTCTACCTCTTTCCTGAGGGAGATTTCTTCCACCATGTTACTGTCTCTACTTCCCCTTGTTCTTACCCCCCATAGTTATACTTTCCAATTTTTTTTTGTTTTTACTTCCTATTCTGCTTCTGTGTTGTATCTGCTGAATATTCTCCAATTGATGGGTTTAGAATGTATCTTGCTGTTACCATTTTGGAAAACATAAAAGTAGCCACTTATCCTCTTAATTGGTACCTATTTTTCATATTTCATGCTTTGGGGACACCTTTCTTCTTGAAGCAGAGTACCCTTTCTATAAAGAGGGACCTTTGGGATTGCTCCCACATTATCCCACTTATCAATGGTATTTGGTGGTGATCCTTATTTTGAAGTGTTGTATGCTATTGGAAGACTCATCCTGTCATCTTTCTAGCACTATAGGCCAGATGCAGAAAGTTATTTGCCATAACAAGTTTCAAGAGTGATCAGTGTTGAAGAGTGAGAAGCCTAACATCGCCTCCTCTAAGGATCTCATGGGCAAAGTGATAGAGTCTCATACAAAAGCAAAATACCCAACTGATACAACACCAACACAGACTTCTGTTGAATTTAATAAAACAAAAAGTTGAAATAATACTTGATAACAACTAGTGACAAGATGTGACTCCTGAGCTGAAATGAACAATCTAGATGGAAAAATGGCATGAGTGAGAGGTAGCAGTAGAATTTAATTGATTGACAAGTTGCTGGTAGGGACATCTAGCTGGGCATGGTCTGTCATGGGGCATGTGGAGTTTGTATCTTGACTACCATTTCTCAGCTAAAGAACTGGTGTGAAACCTTCTTTTCCCCCAGTCTCCTCACGTGTAAAGTGATATGACTAAGGTTCCAGTATTGTAGCTGTGGAGAGATCTAAATGGAGTCTGAGAATTGCTGAGTGCTGGCTCTTGAAGGGAAAGGTTTTCTGTGTGTTCTAAAAGCAGAAAAAAAAGTGATAGTGATGCCTCTGGAAGGCCAATGGGTAAAGATGACAAAAAAGAAAGGCAACATGTTATCTGTAAGTATGAAAAATAGGTTTCCTGGAACCAGGGAGGGAGATTCTCAAATTGCTGCTGAGGAGAAAGGTTTGTGTAGTTCTGTTTCCATGCTGCCTCAACACTAAGACACATGAAGCCAGAGCAAAATCTTATTTTGCGGATTTCTGACTATTTACATCAGAATCACCCGAGAATTGCTTAAATATAGTGGGAGGCTGCAGTAAGAGCCAGCCGACTAGCCCATCATCCATACTTGAGAGGGGAAGTGTGAATTTGAAAGGTTAGCTAAAGACATCAAGAGAAAAGATGGAGACACAGGATATAGTCAGGAGGGTTAAATCCAGTCCATACTGAATATCCCTAGTTCATTCTTCAACATTCTTAAGTACCCAACCAAATGTGGGGATAATGGCAGAAGACTTCTATTATCTATCACACATAAGGGGCAAACAGACTTACTTCCCTTAATCCTTTAGGTATTTGGTAGCCACACCTGCCATCCAGCCTTCTGGTTTCGATGTCTATTTACATACTGCTTTTCATGGTCAGGCTAATGGCTTGGTATTTCTTACAGGAATCTTTGACGCCATTTATATTCCTTTAGATACATTAAAGTCTGAAGAAGCCATTTTCATTACCTCCACCATCATAGTTCAGGCTCTTTCTCACTCCTATAGCCACCTGTTTGTTGAGATCTTAAGTTGCCTATAGCACAACACTACACAGACTGCTCAAACTCTACATGCCTTTCTGATTTAGACTCTGCCCCACCCTTTACCTATCCAGGTTCTGAGTAAACTGTTTTACTACATTCACAGAATTTCCTTTACCTTTTTTGTTGTCTTGAATCTTCTCTGTCTTTTAGCCTTTCATATCCCCACTAAAGATTGTACTATTTTAAATGTCCTCTGTAGTGCAAGGACCTCCTCAAATTTTAACACACCCCTCATAGCCCCCACCCACTCCTTGCCTTTCTTTCCTCCCTAGTTTTCAGTACCACTTTACAGACTTTCCAATTTACTTATTTGACTTGCCATTTGTCAACTTTCCCTGGATGTGTTATCATCTCCACAGAAGTTATAACATTCGCTTATATCGTCTTGTATGTTCTAGTCTAAACTACATGTCTTTACTTGATTTGTAAACATATTTACATGAGATAGGAAATGAATGGGATTGTAAATGAATGTGTACAGTGAAACATTTGCTTTCAAATAAGGCAAATTTCTGATTTTAATGATTTTGCATGCAGGTGATAGTTTAAGTGAATCTAAGTGCCCAGTTAAAAATGTCTCACATAATAAGAATGTTTTTAATTTAAATAAAATTTATTTTAAAACATCATAGCAGTGGGTTCCAGATCTAACACTTATTCACAAACTAACTTATTGAATCTAATTTTATATGGAGACATACCTTGCCTAGCCTAGATACAGGGGTGTAGGGTGGATAGGTGCCTTGGTCCTGCCTCAAATATATGATGGGACAGACTTAGTAGACTTCCTAGGGGAGGCCTTACCCTCTCCATGGAGCAGATAGGAGGGAGCAGGGAGTGCAAGGGGTGAGAGGAGAGGGGAGAGGGGGAACTGGGATTGGAATGTAAAAACTAAATTAATAATAAAAAATTCTGCTTTAAAAAAAATGTCAAACTACAGGGTTCGAAAAATTGCTGAGTCCAAAAGAAGTCACTCACAGCTGCCTGTCCCTCTACCCTCTCTGGCCTCTGTGGGTGCTAGCACACAGTGACATGTACAAACATACACATAAATAAAAATAAATCTTAAAAATAAAGAAATAAGTGTCACATTTCCCCCAGAGCTTTCCTTGGCATTTATATTAAAGTTAGTCTCTCTGTTTATTAAATCATCATCACCTCTGTTTTTTAATGGCATTAACATACTATATTATGTGATAATTATATGCAATCTTTCACACTGAGAGATATCTAAGCTCCTTAAATTCAGACACCCATTATATTTCTATATCCTACCATTCTTTGACAATGACATACAATAAATGTCTTAAAATAAATTATTACCAAAACTGATATTGCCAAAACAAAGGAGATTACACAGAGTGACGTTTCATTTGCCTGGTTGTTAAGGATGTTCAAGTTTAATCATACAAAGAAGAAAAAAAACACCACCTGGTTTCCTGTACATTTTTTCTTGTTTTGAAAAGTAAGTGACTATGTAAGCATTATCAATATCTTTACAGATCATAAATGCTGCACTTGCTTTGGCATCAAGACCCAAGAGTCAAGTGGTCAAAAACACCATGGAAATGTATAAGCGCACATGGGAACATTATATTCATGTTCTCACTGAAGCAGTGGATGACATCACCAGCATTGATGACTTCCTGGCTGTATCTGGTAAGTTTTATGTTCATACACATAGTACTAACATAGTACTATCAATATTCTCTTTACAATTACCTGTGGATGTGTGTTCATGTATACCTGCACATTCCATGGTACATATGCAGAGAACAGATGACAACATTTACTCTCTCCTTGTCCCACATGGGTTCTAAGATTCAAACTCAAATCTTCAGGGTTGGTGGAATGTGCCTTCACACACAATGTGCCATATCATCAGTTACTTTATGAATTGGTTAGGCATGACTGTAATCAATTTGTGCAGTATAAGAATCCTTTAACTTAAGTGTCTGGATGTGGGGTGTGGCTATATACTAGTGACATAAAAGTTATTGGTGGTGGTTGTCTCTCTGGTATTTTGAGTCTAGTTCATTGCAGTCTTTTCAGTTCTCAACTGTCTCTGTGTCTTTAAAAGTTTCTGTTGTACATTATTAAAGTATAATGGGAAGAAGGAGTCAGGAATCTTAAACATTTCTTGACTTTAATAAATTCATGTCTCAATACTTAAAATTATTAGAAACTTAAAAATTACAAAGTTCATGGTTTTCCTGATTTCAAACTAGTTTTATCTTATCTCAGGAATATAAACAACATGAGAGAGAGAGGGGAGGGGAAATACAGAGACAGAGAAATATACTATGTTAAATTAGCTCCCAATATGTGTATTTCATATTTCTAATCTAAAGAATATAAAAACCAATCTAAACATCTAGATATGTCAGCAGAAGATGATGGATTTCACATTCTACAAAACCCAGAGAGATCTTTCATGCAGGCTAGAATGGTATTCCACTAGAGTAGACACAGGTTTTGATTATTATATCATCCAAACAAATAGCTGCATTGTTTTTGTCATCCTCCTTACCTTAAAAGAAATCTACTTAAAATAAGAGATATATTTACATATTTTGTTTTTATGAGAGGACAATCTTAGGAAATTGTACCATTCTTTTGTAATAAAACACTTTCTCATGAATATCTAAAACAGTTTATTAAGGTCTTCGGGTGGAATTTAAACTACTCTGATCAATTTGTAAAATTCACATGTGTGTACTGCATCCTAAGCAATAGCCAGGAATATGTTGTATTTTATTGGGGCATTAGTGAAAATAATGTATTATAATTACTTTAAATAATTTGACTTTTAGTCAAATTTAGAAAATTTAAAATTTAGAAAATGTATTTGAGAAAATATTAATAGGTTCTGATCTGGCTGGTGCAACCAACTGCTACTAGATATATTCTGTTCATCCGTTTTATTGTCACAATTATATTTTCAAATTTTTGTGCTACATGCACAGCACACACATACACACATACACACACACGAATTTGTGAATACATATATACTTGTATACATATATGTGCACATATGTATATATTCCTTAGTATCTTCTTAGTTGGTTTCTGTGGAGCCAATTGAGGAGGTTCTACAGGCTTCTGAACAGACCCCACTTATTAACTAAACATGGCTATTTATTTATTGCCAAATGTGTTTTGAAAAATAACAGGATTTGATTTAGGAATATGAGTAAAAGGAATTTATGTCTACATAGCTCTTACATATGTCTAATTTTATCCATATTCAGTTCTACTACTTCACATGAAGTCTCCATCCCTTACTTGTCCTTGGAAGCTCTAACTATGCATTTACTAAGTAAACAGCAGTATTCATGTTCTTTTAAAATTCTGTGTCAACATTAATTTTTCATGTCTATATCTTACCCTCTTTTCAAATGTGTTAAGTTCTGGAATTAATGGTTAGAGAAAAAATTCTTACTACAAAACAGTAACATTTCTCATTAATCATCACAGGACCCTGTGACCCTGACAGAGCAACACAAAGATAAGACATCAAAATGCACTAAAACAGCCTTTTGTTTATGCCATCATTATTGTCATGACCTTTGGCTTTTACAAAGTTGTAATCTAAATCATCTGTCAAAGGAGAATTAAAATAAATCGGTTTCTATGTTTCCACACAAATTTAATAACAAATCATCATGTTATGTTAGCTAAACCAAAATGTTGAATTAGTTGCATATAAAACACTTCCAAACCTGAATGTAGTATATGGGCAGTAGGAATATAATCAAGAGAAATTCCCATTGATTAAAGGCAATACATGCTTCAATATGGACATCTTTGAAATATATGAAACTTTAGTAATAATCTAGGAAAACCTAAATGGGGTAACTATATCCCATTCCTCCTCCTGCAAGACTCAGAGAACACTGCCAAAGAATGGGCAGAAAGACTCTAAGATACAGGTATTTTGGACTCTGGAGGGCATCTACACATATTTGATCACAAATGTTGTGATAGCATCGACAAAACCGGCATAACATCAATCCTGACAAAAGTCTCAGCATGTAGTTATGGAGTATACATTTCTAACATGAGCAAAGGAGACATTGACAACTGATAGCTGCTGGGAGGGAAAAAAGTCAGTGCTCTGTATGTGTCCCTTGGTAGGAAAACCATGGTTGATGGCCATATAGCTAAGAGCATCCAAGCAGCGTGAATTTAGACACTATGGGTTTTACAATATTGAGGACGAAACTTGGGTAGGTAAAGGAGAGATTGTGGATTGTGAAGAGTTTGAAGAGGTTAGTAAATATGTTCAGAGTGTACTTCTATGTATATATATGAGGAAAACGAAAGAGAATAAATGTTATTAAAAGTGAGTTGAGTTTTTACTGTGTATGAGAAGTATTCTATGGAATGGAAGAGAAAAGGAAAATTGCAAAACTCTTATTTCAGGAAACTCACAACTTACTGTGTAGATCTTCTTCCAAAAGTATTATAATCATTGTAACAAAAGCCATACAAGTAACACTTACAGTGTTAGGCTATTGGGGGAAATGTTTAGAAGAATGCTCTTTATTTAATTACTGAAATGAACCTTTAAAAACTGGAAAAAACATACAAACTAAAAGAATCTGTGAAAGGACCTATTTGGTTTGTGGGACACAATTTAATTATTTGAGAGATGCATGGGATCTATCTGTGTGTTTAGAGCCTTGGTCTTAAAAAATATTTTACTCTTTAGATTATAATTATAATTTTTATGATTTTCTCCTTTTTCCCCTTGTTCTAAATCCTCCCATATGTCACTCCTTGCTCTTTTTCAAATCCAAGACCTCTTTTTTTTCATTAAGTTTTCGTGTGTGTGTGTGTGTGTATTCTTAAATACATAAATACAACATCCTCAATCTATATAATGTTATTATATGCATGTTTTGCATCATTTGGTATTGGATAACCTATTGGTATTCTCTTCCCTGGGGAAGACTATTTCTCCCACTCTCAGTAGTCCTATATTTCCTAAGGTTCTTTGTATAAGACTTAGGTCTCATGGGGTTTCCTACATTCACTTTGACACGTTTATTGTTGTTGTCTATGTTCAGCTCATATTTAGGCAGTTACATTCTTGAGACTTTATGGGTATATTTGACATTATGTGGTGACACAATTTCAAGCAAGCTCTATGATTTTCTGTCTATAAGCATCTGAAATTTTCTTTAGTACTAGGTGCAGGAGCTGTTTTGTGTCCTTTGGACCATGTTCCATAACTCTGCAATTTTTTTTTTGGTTGTGGTTCTCTGTAATGATTTTCATTTTGCAAAGATGAAGAGAAGCTTTCTTGAGAGGGTGTGGGGACCATAATTGAGAGTAAAAGGACAAATATTTAGAATTTAGGTTGGGGATTTTCTGTAATTAGTTAAATGGTAATTGTAGAAGGTCCTCCTCCATGACACATGTTTTTACTAGTGTTGTGTAGTTGGCTAGTTTCCTAGTACCAGGCATGACTTCCTCTTGTTCAGTGGGTCTCAAGTTCAGTTAGAGACTGTTGGGTCCAGCCATGGTCTATGTACCCCTACTTCATCCTTATGGTTATGATGTCATGTTGGTCTTGTGTTTGGTAAGCATCATACCTAGGTGAAACTGTTGGCTGTCACACCCCTCTGAATTTTAAGTGCAAAATTTGAAAGCCAGAAAAGCCTAAAGCAAATCATTCAACATCTTAAAAGACAATGATGTCCAGTCTAGAATACAATACCTGGCAAAACTATGTACCATAGGTGAAGGACAAAGGAAAACCTTCTATGATGTAAACAGCATAAAAATATCATCCAACAAAACAAGGTTGAAGAAAGTATAGGAGATAATGTATCGGACTGAAGAGAGTAATGAACATAGCCATGATCCTTGAACTTTTGAAAGAAAAAAAAGATGCCACCTATGATTTTTAAACCATAGCAATATAGATTATCAATTTTAGAAAACCATGTCCAAAGACCAAAGAAATTACTATGGAAAATGGTGGTGTCCTGTTAAACATGGCTCTTAAAAGTGAGAGTGAAGTCACCCAGTATAACACATGGTATCAAACATCTTGTGTAAAATGGATGGTATACCTTACTTTTTTCTACTGCTATGTCCAAGAAGTTAAAGAATACAACTAGCATATAAAATACAGTTTTCAGAAAGTGATGGTCACCTTGCTGAAGGAATCCTATACCAGACTGAATAAACCAGGTCCCCATATACTAAAAACAGAAACTCTCCTTAACAAGAGCCCATAAATAATGTAACAACAATGTTAACAATGTTCTTCTATGCCAGTTACTAAAATCAAGGAACGACCTTGTCATGATTAGTTTTCACCTTCCTGATATCCAAGCTAATATTTTCATGTGATAATATATCTCCCTGTAATCTTTGCAGAATCTATTCAGAAACTTCATGAACAGATTTGCATAAGTCATTGCATAAAGCAGAGAAGAAAGCATGTATTCAAAAATGATGGACTAGGTTCCCTCAAAGTCACCCATTATTCCTTTATTAGTAATTATGCTTGAATTACTGCCAGTACTTAAAGGTCTGAAAAATACCTTAGCATGCGGACTGGAATTTTTCGCACATAATTCCATGTACTAACAGTCAAGTTCACTCAGGATGCTCTCACTGGGATGAAGAATAAAGATATAACAGGATTGTAGTTAGGTTATTATGCATCTATCTGTAGACAGCCACAATTGGAAGTCCTTTTCTGCCTTTGTCAAAATCAATTTGATGAACATTTTGCTTGTCACTTTAAGGTGGAGTGGGAGCAATCATCAACAGTCTTAAGTGCACTACGGGTTTGATTTTAGACTTGTATATCAACATGACAGATGATTCCCCAGTTCTTCAGATGCAGGAGCTTTGTACCTACAAAATCTAAGCATGATGAATCATACTTTCTTTGTAAGACATTGCCTTGATGTTGTCTCATCAACTATGCATTCCTTATTAATAAGGAACAATAATTGGTTGTTGCACATCATATAATATTACAGTCTTATGTAGTATTATACAGTCTGTACAGTATTATGATATGCAACAACCAGTTAGTTAACATAGGCTTCCTCCAACCAAATGAGAATCAGACTTATACTTTCATTTGTATTTAGTGATGTAGGATGTTGTCTCAGTTTTAAAGGCATGTATTTTTATTATGAATCACATATAAGTTAATCAATATAACTTCTATGATACTTTTGTTATATGGGGAATCATGCAAGACATTTTAGAGATTAGATAAATTATTAGAAGGCAAATCTCTCCTTGACACAAAAAACTGCTCAGCTCAGTGAGGTCCAGGACATTTCCCTACAATTGAAGATGATTGAAGATGAGCAGAGTAGTCTTTACATACTTTTTTTCTGAAGTCCTCCCAGTCATTAGAATGTGACATTCCTCTTCCTCATCATGAGAGTGCATGAAAAACACATAATCATGTGTCTGGGTTTGCAGGATCACCTTTGCAATAGATTTTAGGACTCTTAGGCATTAAAAAGGTAAATTATAATTATTTATTGTGTGTCTGTTTGTACACTTATGTGGATACCTAAATGTAATCCACACCTTCAAAAGTTTGTTCTGTCCTCCCATGTGAGCCACAGATGGAACTCAGCTTGTCAAGCTTGGCACCAGGTACCTTTACCTACTAAACTATCTTGCCTGCCCATTTTCTTTAACCAGTTAAACCTCTGCTTACACACTGACTCTAGCATCTATATTATGACAAATCCACAATTTTAGAAATGAAGCTAATGGGGTTGAAGAGATGACTCAGCACATAAGAGCACAGCTGCTCTTCCAGAGATACTAAGTTCAGTTCCCAGCAACCACATGTATGTAGCTCACAACCATCTATCATGGGGTCTGATTAATATACATGAAATATATAAATAAATCATTTTAAAAAAGAAACAAACCTAAACCTGTATGTTCCTATGAACTCAAATTGTAGAAGCAGAGTATGATGGTGGTTTCTGTTGTACTCAGGGGTGGAGAGAGTGTGGAGATACTAGGTAAAGGATATACTATTTCAGTTGCATAGGAGGAATCAAGAGATCCACTGTAGGATCATTGTGACTGAGGATCTAACAATGTTTTGAATGATTTAAAATTGTTGCTAGAGTAGATCTACGTGTTGTCACCACAAAAAAAGTGTGATGACATATATATATATATATATATATATATATATATATATATCAGCTTGATTTCCTTATGTACATGTTTCAATTCAGTATTGCCAAATCAGAGACATTTTCAAACATTATGTATACAATTTTAAGAATTATTGTTCTTACAGACTTACACACCATACATAGCAAATTTCACCTCTATAGTAACTTATAAGTCTGACATCAAGACAGTAGATTTTATTATTTGAAGAGGAAGATAGAGAGAAAAGTCAGCTTTGAAGGAATTAAGTATAGTTATGACTGAATGTCCTGCCATTGCCTCTTATATATATGGTATTTGGAAATAAAAATACCTCTCTAACTTTTTAATTGGCCTCCTTTGATTAGGCAATAACCATGTTATTTCTTCATTTAATATTTATGGACAAGTATTTGGTAAGGGCTTATAAGGTAATGGGCTATTTTAAGCTCCTAGTCATGTAACAATCAATACAATAGAGAGAGATATGTCTGTACTAGTAGAGTTTAAATAAATGAATTTCAACTGCCTTGAACAGCATTCCAGACATACACTTGCAGGTCTTTATTAAAAGTCTGTCTAGGGAACAACTGGACAATGTTTCTTTTTATTAATTGCCTTTGAGATGAAATTTAGATAGCTCTTTTCATAGTGGGACAGGTAAATGATTGGTCATATATTTTTGGATTGCATCTTGTAAGTTTTCTCTTATGCTCTTTTTTCCCTCCTGTGTAGTTGCAGTTTTCTTTGGGCCATAAATAAGCTCCAAAATAATCTACTAAGATTTCTTGTTATTAATTATGAAAGCTTGGCCTTTAGCTTATGCTTGTCCCACAAACTCTTTTAAATTATCCTATTTCTATTCACCTACCTTTTAACTTTCTTTTATTCTGTATGCCCTGCCTTTCTGCTTCCTCCAAGTCTGTCTGTCTGTCTGACCTCTGGCATCTCCTCCTACTTAATGACCCTGCCCAGAAATCCTGCCTATTCCTCCTTCTTAGCTCTTGGCTATTTAGCTTTTTATTAGACCAATCATGTACCCTAGGGAGGCAAGATAAATAAATGCAACACATCTTCACATAGTTAAGGTCATATTCTACAACAATGCTCCTACTCTATCATGTGGATTTGCAAACAAAGAGAATTTTGTTCTTTGAAAGAGAAAGACGCATCCAGTCAATTCCTGTGAGGGAGACTTTTTGATCCGCCTCACTGTTACACTCCAGGTTACCTTGGGATCCATGTAAGATGTCAAAAATCAAAGTTCTGATGATGCTAATTATTAGAGAAGATATATAAAAAGATAACTCTGCTACACTGCTCCTGCAAACAAAACTTTTATAGTCTCTGAGTTCAGCTAACCTACCTATATTTTACATATGGGATATTATGCTCAGTATCTTTCTTGAGGTATAGTGGGGAAAATACTACATATTCTGAAGTGTTTGGATGCATATATTCATTATGGGATTGTTCCCATTGATAGGGGAGTGAATTAGAGGCAGCTGACTTAACCTGCTGAGGGAAATAATCTTTAGATTATACAGGCACATATTTTATAAAGCAGTGAAGAGTAGACAAGCATCAGAGTAGGGTAAACACCTTGCTCTAAGTATATAGCAAACCACAAGCAAAAGAATCTCTCTCAGCAGTTAGACGATAATGAGAAAGAGTTTATGTGGGTCTTTATGTTTAAATATTAATTCTTTGAAAATTTTATATATGTACATGATGAATTCTGACCTTAATTTACCATCACTCTACTCTCCTACATCTCCATGAAATTCTCCAAGTTATTTCCTTTCCAAATCTATGTCCTCTTTTTAAATTATTTATTTACTTATTATTATTATTATCATCATCAGTCCAATACCAATTAAAAGTTACAAGGAGGAACCATATTCTCTCCTGATCATGAAGCTGGATCTTGGTACAACATTACTATGTCTCCATTTTGCCACCAATGACTGTTTACCTCTCCCTTGAGTGTTATATGGAGAAACTTATATTAGTCAGAATTCCCCAGATAAATGGAAGTGACTAATATAGGTCTACATAGTCCTATAATGGCTCTCTCACACAGGATGAACCAAAAATTCAGTAGTTTTTCATTCTACAGGGGCAACTGCCTCAACAGTCCAGTGTGGCCTTCATGATTTCTCAAGAACTGAAGATCTTCAAAATATACTGGGAGACCCCCCAAAAATGATTGTATTATCAGTAAGGGAAGGGGGCAGTAGCAACAGCAGAATGGATGAACTTGCAGGCAAGAATGAAAACAAGGAGGAGAAATGTAATGTTTCATCCTTCAGTTTCCTTTTTTTCTAGGCTGTCCTGGGAAAGGTGCTCCCCATATCTCGGATGGGTTGTATTATTTCAGATCATCTGACTTAGGAAATCTCTTGCAGATGCACTGAGAAGCTGCCCTTTCGTTCCAGATACAGTCAAGTTGATAAGCAAGATAAAGCATCACAAGAAGCCAGTCAGGGTGGATTTCTGTAAAATTAATGAGTGCGTAAATAAAACTAAACTATAATTAAACCTGAATGAAGGGTTTAAGAGTTCAGTGGTTAGCAGGGCTTATTGTTCTTGTAGAGGACCTAAGTTTGATTTTAATCACTCACTTTGGGCAACTTATAGCCAACATATAGCTACCTGTAACTGCAGGTCCACAGAGATCTGACACCACTGCCATCCTCAGTCATCTGCTTTCATATGGACAGAAACACACCTATACATTTCAAAATACAAGTCTGCAAAAAATAAAATTATATCTATGACATAGTAAACATATTTCACATTATTACTGAGGCTGATATATTATTTTCTGGTTATATTTTGTTTTCAGCTTTGATTAAACATTTTATAATAGTAAAGTTAAAGTAATAGGAACTAATTATATAGATATAAGGGCAGGTGGCATGGATCACAGTGTAATGGGACAGAGAGTTTACCCTTTGCCATATAGTAAGTTAAAGTCATCATGGACTACATAAAACTCAGTCTCAAAATTTATAACAAGAGCATCAACAAAAGATAAATGAGTAAGTAAATAGTAATAAGTATATAAATAGTGATAAAATAAATTAGTAAGTAAATAAAAAAGACAAAGTAAAACAGGAAGATAGATAAATAGACAGACACACAAAGATAGATATAGATCTTTTTTTTTTTTTTTTGAGAGTGGGTATCTCTGTATAACCACCCTGGCTGTCCTGAAACTCACTCTGTAGACCAGGCTGGCCTCAAACTCACAGAGATCCAACTGCCTGTGCCTCTGAACTGCTCATTAAAGGCATGTGCTGTCATGCCCAGCAAGAAAGTACTTTTTAAAGGCAAAAAACCCAAACATTTATTACTCATAGGGTCATAATTGTAGAAGAGTACTTACTGAGATTTTTGTACCAATTTTACACTCCTGTTTGGTGGAAACGTAAGAAAAATAATAGAATACATTAAAATATTGTTTTGAAAAATTTCAATCTTTAATAAAATATCTATGTTTATAAATATAAACAATGCAGTCTTCCTGTGCCAGGTGACTGAATTTCTAGACATAGTTTACATCATCTGTTTCACTCTTCATATAATTTTACAATTCATCCCGTAAGATTTTGATTCTCGATGAACAGATTTATGAGACAGACATTTTTCTCCTATTAGGTTAGAAATGGGGATCATCAAAATAATCTGATCTCCCCAAGATGTAGAATGTGCCCACTTTAGGATGTATAAACTCAATGCCAAGGTGGGCTGTATTCTCATAGGAGCAGAGGAGCTGTAAATGATTTCCTTTGCTTCTGTGGGTCAGGTACTGTAGATCTCAAGAGTAGTGGGAATGAATGTCTTTGAAACAAGCATCTAATTAACACTCTGGAACTGACAAGCCAATCATTTCTTATGTCAATAAGCAAATATTACTTCCAATCCAGAGATGCAGTGGTAAGTGGGGACCAGTGAAATTACACAAGCATGTTCTACAGTTTAATTAGGAAAACAAGCCTTCAAAAGGGCACTTAAAATGTGAGAAGACAGATCTTGTCAGAAAAACCATAAAGGTTATCTTTCTATCATCAAAGGAACTGTGTGACATCCAGGATTTGACACCATTTTCAGTTGTTACTTCAATTTCTTATCACCCTTGTATTGCGCTTATCATGTAGCTAATTATAAGGACCTACATGACAAAATAAGATGTAAAACATAATCCAGGTTCATCATAGTACTCATTGTTTTCACCTCTTTAATAATTAGGCATGTTTACAATTAATCTGCTTCTCCATAAAAGTTTTTAAAGTTTATAAATTGCCAGAAATGATGGGCGATTTCATTCTGTAAATATGTTTTTGTATTGGTTAATGAATAAAGCACTGCTGGAAAGCAAGATAGGCAAGACTAAGAGACGAGGAGAGATAAAGAAGTAGGGAGGAGAGTCAAGATGTAAGATGGGAGAGAACAGAATTCCGGCTCCTCTCTCAGGTAAGATAAGACCACATGGAAATACTTAGATTAATAGAAATGGATTAATATTTAAGCCAAAGCTAGCCAATAAAAATGCTAATAAAAAGGCAACAGAATTATATGTAATACAGCATCTCTGTGTGTTATTTGGGGCTGGTGAGGCTCTGGGACCAGACCAGTGGAAAAACATACTCCTAACAAAATGGCATCCAATGTGGACCGAAGAATTTTCACTTAAAACTTGACAAAAGCTTTAAAAAGTGTTTTAGAAACAAAAGAACAGAGACAAGCACAGCTTTTTAGTAAAACATTTTTCTCAGTTGGACTGTTTTGCTAGAGACAAGCAGAGACTTGTGCTGTTCCAAGTGAGATTTCCTGACTCAGCATAAGTGGCAAAAATGCAAGGCTTTTAAAGAGCTCTGATAACAACTGAATGCTGTGTATGAGAGCTGGCAAAGGCAGTGACCACATCTCCAAGCTGGGAGCTTGCTGTTGGATGGGAGCTTAGACCAAGGCAGTGAGCACACTTCTCAGTTCTGAAAGTAAAAGTACCTGCT
Source organism: Phodopus roborovskii (assembly GCF_943737965.1). Lineage (NCBI taxonomy): Eukaryota > Metazoa > Chordata > Mammalia > Rodentia > Cricetidae > Phodopus > Phodopus roborovskii. The sequence goes on from NW_026126434.1 coordinate 12,028,279, forward strand.
GCAATCTTTGATAGAACACTGCTAATAGACCTATGGCTTTCATTTTAGCAATGTTGTATATACCAGATAAAGACTTGTGACCAAAAAAAAAAAAAAAAAAAAAAGAACGATTTACAGTAAAGACAGATTTGAGTTACGAAAAACCACTAAAGGATTACATTGTGTTTTAAAATATATGTAGGCTTGGGAGGGAAAAAGAAACAGAATAAAATAGTTTAAGAAAGAATAATAAAAAGAAAGAGAGTAGCTGAATATGGTGACACACACCTTTAATTCCTGCACTCAGGAGAAAGAGGCAAGCAGATCTTTGTGATTTCAAAATAAACCTGGTATACAGAGTTAATTCTAGGACAGATAAAAGTTACACAAAGAAATCTTGTAGAAGTAGAAGAAAAAGAAGTAGAAGAAATAGAGTAATAAAAATCCATGAAAAGATGGAAAGCACAAAAAGATTCTGGATACTGTATTCATTGGTGTTATCTTTAAATTGTTCAATTGTTAAAGAAGTACACTTGATTATCAATTCTTCAAAATTAATCCAATTTATATATTTTAAAAAGACTTTGACTCAAAAATTTAAGTCTAAAGACAGGTTACTGGGGAAAAGGATTTCTATTTTTGCTTCCACAGAAAATGAAAAGCTGTGGATTCCTTCCAGATTAATATGGTTTGATCAAGAAAGAACCCCTGAAGCATTGTCCCTACAGACCCCTACAGGCAGGATTTCTACATCTTCTAGATAGGATCCCCATGACAGTGCCCCTACCAACAGGAAGCATTTTGGAAAGAATGACACCCAAATTCCCAAATATTGTCTATAAATATTTGTTTTCATTTATATGGGGTTGGATATAAAGGGTTACTGACCACACAAATCTCTTTTTAAAGGTAAAAAGGGATTATGGTATGAATATGAATACTTTGTTTGGAATGGATTTTCATTTATTGATACAAAATTTAGGTCAATTTTGTGATATATATATTTTCCCTCTTGTTTAGGTATTGTGTTTATATAGCTCATCTAAAAATGTATAATTTAGTGCAGATTGTAGACAATTACCTATGATAGTCAAAACATAGAGTTAAGTTAGTTAGGTTTTCAAGATATACAGAGAAATATTTTAAGTGGATAGGCATTCTTCAAACCTTTCAAAGACCTACAGAGTATTGCATTTAAAATGGTTTAGGGTGTTTCTTGACAGTGAGACATAACTGTTCCTGACAACACCACCTGTGTCAGAAAAGAAGATGGACATTGAAAAAATAAAAAACATGGAGTTTACCTCCAATATTGCAAGACTAGCCATTTGGGCAAGATACTGCTCTTGTCTAGACTATTTAACTTTATGCTGTATAAAGTAGACATGCAGGACCCACAGGAAAATGACTGCTGATACAAAATGGACATTGATACAGGATTCCTGCTTCATGGAAGAGTCTGCCAGATATTCTTTAGGACACAGAGAAAAGAGACTGACAAACTGCCAATACAGATGTACAGTTTAAAGTTTCCTACTTTGCTGAGGAGTCTGCCAAACACACTGTGACCTATAAGCTGAAGATAAAACATTCCAAAAGAACTTCAGGTGACTGGTCACATAGAAAGATGTCTCTATCATTACTACAGTTTATATATTATCCTTCTGTGGTCTTTGAGGGAGTTGAAGACAAATTGTTATGGTTATAGTTTTCCTTAGTTAGGATTAAAGATAAGTTAAATATAAGACCTTAGACTCACAAAGATAGGACAGATAAAATATTTAAATCTTGCTAAATGTTAATGGACTGAACATTGTTAACTGGTTCTTATTTGATAACTGTTTTGTTATATATTTTGCTATGTTAAGGTTAAAACCCTTCTTTTTATTTTAGACAGAAAAGAGGAGATGATGGGAGATGTCATTCTGTAAATATGTTTCTCATATTGGTTAATGAGTAAGTACTGTTGGCCAATAGGAAAGCAAAATAGTCAGGGCTAAGAGACAAGGAAGAGAGAGAAAGAAGTAGAGAGGAGATTCAAGATGTAGGATGGAGAGAGCAGAATCCCGGTTCCTCTCTCTGGTAAGATAAAACCACATGGATATACTTAGATTAATAGAAATGGATTAATATTTAAGTAAGAGCTAGCCAATAAAAATGGTGGTAACAGGGCAACCGATTTATATCTAATACAGCGTCTCTGTGTGTTATTTGGGTTGGTGCAGCTATTGGTCCAGGCCGGCGGGAAAATCTACTCATAACACGGAACTAAAAAAAAAAATCTTATATTCATTTGTAGATTGTGTTCTAGTTGTTTTAATCTTCTATATATTCTTGAAAGACATCATTTGATTTGAGACACAAAGCTTTCCCAATACAGATTCTGGATAGTCAAGTCATGACTGCAAGAGATTACCAATATCCTAAAGTAAAACATCTATACACTTGATGTCTTCAAATATCCAACATCTAATTATTACAAATGTTTTTTTGTTAATAATCAGTGACCTCTATGGCTTCTGATACACAGTTTCCATAATCCTTTAAGCAATTTCTTCAACTTGATGATATAAGTAGAATTTAGCTTTGGAGAGAGATTATAATACTGTATGTTGAAAATTGTTATTGAAAGAATAAAAAATGGCATATCTGATTTTTAAATAACATATTATTCATTATTTTATTATAGTAATGTCATATTTCTATGCAATTAATGTCAGCTTCTTATTTGCATGGCCTATATGGTAGTGATTCTATGTGTTTAAAAAAATTACATAAAAATGACTTTCAGCAAAATCTATGACACATTCAATGAGATAGAAATAGCCTTTGACTTGACTCTTCTTAAATTTAGTTATTTATTATAGCCTTAGATATTCTATAAGGTATTTTGTGACTACTGATTTCTACCCTAGCAGCATATTCAGTTTTTTTTTTTTTTTTTTTTTTTTTTGCAAAAGTTACTAAAGGAATGAGTAATTTCAATGGTCAATTTTACAATTTTAAAGTTTTATGGAGAATATGTGATGGCTTTGATAATTAAAGGTCCATTATGAATACACTGCATACACTTAACGTTTATGTTTCTAACAGCAATTCCTCAGCAGGTGTGCACACCTATGTGTGTATTTTCCTTTTTGCTATTTTACCTTTATGCTTTTAAAACATTCTATTTTTCTTAACAAGTGTAACCACTAATTTATGTCATACTACCTATTCATAGACATTTGTTAGCGCCACAGGTACTTCCTTATTTCATGTTATACCTAGAGTAAATTGAGCATTTTCAATTATGATTAATATATCTAGGCACAGAGAATTCCTAAATGGATCAAATTCTAAGATGACAAATAGCAGTATTATTATTTCTAGATAGACTCTATACTGGTAACTCTTTCAGTTTGTTGCTTTTTCAGTTGTGGAGTCAAATAATTCACCAAAGATCAAGTCATTTCCTCTTTGAATCTTTGGTGAGACAGAAAGAAAAAATTATTTTAATCTAGGATGAACGATGGTTTGTTTGACAAAATGAGTTTGATTTCTTTTTTATCTTTTTCACTAAATTTGGTAAGATTCTGGCAGAACATTTAATTGATAGGGTGGAGGCAGTAGGACCACCTAAAAGAACAGATCAATGAAGAATGAAGTGAGGGGGAGGAGCCACATGCTTCTGTGGCATCAAATTCCATTGTTGTTCTGTACACATCAGTTCTGCAGGTGATTTGCAAAGTTTTTAATTGAGTCCCTTTTATACAACTAAGCTCATTTCTATAGGCATAACCTGCAATCATTATATAGAATAGACTTCACTTGGATTTTATTCCAGCCACCCAATTTGGGCTCTTTGCAAAAGCAGACAGACTTTCTAACATAAGTATTCTAGACAGACTGCAAAAGTTAAGTCTATCTATGCAAAGTGATTTTCTTGTTGGTATAGTATTGCTTCCAAATCAAGGTCTCCTCCAGCTCAGTAATTGCATGGAATAATCACTCTGTGACTTTCACCAATGTAGAATATGAAACTCATTTCCTAATTGCTGAAGGTTTTCATGCCCAGATCTTTATTTCCTAATGTAAAACCTGATGTGTTTTAAATTTGATTTTGTAACTCATTGAACTTAATTTTTTCTTCTTAATTAGGTACTAACAAGTAATGCAATATGTGATTTGTATCTTTCAAGCACTTTATGACATGAACCTACATGATTTTCCTGATAGCAGAGGGGAAAATTTGAATGTTCCTAAGGAAAAATATAGAAGTCAAGTGAAAATTGTGTCCTTTGGCCACACTTTTAATGTGTGCTAGCCGAGAACTCCAAACTGTCATCAATTTCAAGTAGTATGAATTCCTTTTTGTTGGCTAGAGTCAGGCATATAACACCTTTTAGGCAGCTTATGTTCATTGCCATTTTCTCATGGTTCTGCATTTGCTCCCCTTTAAAAATGCCTAGGACCTATTTCTGTTGGGTATAATTTGCCATATTTTTGTGCTAATTAAAATAAAACAATCAAAACATCGTATTAGTATCATGAATGCTATTTACTTTTTATTGATCAGGTGTTAAATGTAGGCTTCACTCACGGCTAAGAAAATGTCACATTTTTCCTTTTTCTTTTCCTCAGACAGTGAGTATTTAATTTAGGACAGAATTTAAAACACTGTTTTATCGTATAAATTTGGGAGCTGGTCCTCAGAGCAAAGAGCTATAGGCATGGTCTTTTGATATATAGTTTTTCTGCAAGGATAATCCAATTGCTATCAGGCTTTTATTATCTGTGTCTTTCTCTGCTTTATGATTGGTACAGTTGCAGCTTGTGCTCTTTTCTATTTCTTTTGAAATATGTCAAAAGTGCAAATTATGTGTTGGAAGATGGAAAATTGTTTAGTTTGTCCTGTTATTGGCCTGTTGATATATTTTCCACAGAAAGCTGAAGAACATAAAATTTCTTTATTGTTCCTTCGCCTTTGTGGTCAGATAGCAGTTTTCATCTTAAATGTGTAATAAGAAATGCCAATCAGATACAGTTTGTTCATAACTAAAAAGGAAAATGATGCCCCACACAGTATGTCCTTTAACTCCTATCATCTTATTCAGCAAAAATACCATTATTATCCAACCACATTATCTTTTAATTATTTCCATTATAATTAATTTATTATTAGTGTATTGTACATGTGTGCATACATGCTCTCACACACATGTGCACATGTTGTATGTGTATATTTGTACTCACATGCCATGCCACAAATTATGGAGATGCCTTTGACTTTGTGGAGTGAATTCTCTCCTTCTGCTTTACGTGGGCACCAGGGATGGAACTCAAATCACCATGGTGGTGCTTCAGTAGCCTTTCCCACTGAGCATCTTGCTTGCCCTAAACCTTTCTTTTTATTTCATTTTGAAACATTTATTTTTAATTTTTCATACCAACTATAGTTCCATCTCCCTCCTCTTCTCCTACACTCTCCCCTTCCTTCCCTACCCCTCTCCACTCCTCATAGGGGGTAATGTCTTCCTTGAGGAGTCAACAAAGTCTTCCATACCAAGTTGAGGAAAAACCAAGCCCCTCCCTCCTCCCTGTTCAAAGGCTGAGCAAGGTATCCCACCATAGGGAATGTGCTCAAAAGTTCATGCACCCAGGATAGGTCCTAGTGCCTCTGACATTTCATCCCCCAGATAAAGTCACATAACTGTCACTCACATTTAGAGGGTACAATTTGGTCCCATGATGGTTCCCCAGCTGTCAGTCCATTCTCCATGAGTTCTGACTAGCTTGGCTCAGCTATCTCTGTGGTTTTCCCCATCATGGTCTTGACTAAACCTTTCTTATCTGATCATTTTATATGAGCCTTTATAACTCTTTACTATAGCTTTTATGAATTCCTATGGCATTATACTTATGTTTATATTTTCTCTCTCTTTTTTAAACTCATATGGCTGGCAATTCTTAGGTATTTAAAAACATGTTTCTTAAAGTTTATAGATTATGTTCTAAATCTCAGTTTCTCAATATTTTACTAACCCTCCGTGCTTCAGAATATTACTGTATTTATAGAAAGAATATTTAAAGAGATTAAACCAAGATCATTAGTAAGTGTCTTCTTCATCTGACATGACCAGTCTCCTATCTAGAGGGAATTAGATTGCTGACAAACTCGACAAAGTAAAAATGAGGACACGGACATGGGTTGGAGCAACATCTGCAGATTATGACTGAGAGGCATCAGTAAAACATGAAACTACGAATGCTTTAATTTCAGTCTTTTAGCTTCCAGAAATGTAAGAATGAATATGCTGTCTGCTAAACCATCCAGGATATGGATTCTGTCTCTGGCTGCCCTAAGAACATAAATAGATCTTGTCATCCATGTTCCTGGCTATTTAGTCCAGACCTTGCAGGTATCTCAGTGAAGAGCACTAAATTATTTCTTATAGAATTTATTCAATGCCAACTAAAGTCATTTTTTTCCTTGTTTGGGTCATGAGATAGACATCATGGTATTTAAACAAAACTAAAGCCACTTCTTTACCATCTTTATGTAGATATATTATTTTAACACATAATTTTATTATAGTATTTTTGTGTTATTTTGAATACAGTGTGGTTGTTTCTGAACGTCTGATTTCTACTACACTATTAGAGTGTTCTATGAAATTTTGAAAACTAAAGTCTCCTTTTGAGGGGTTTTGGCAGGAGTTTAAGTATAGAAATGTTAATACTAAATATATTTCCTTAGGATTTTCATGACAGGATTCCATTATGGAATCTATGGTGTATGTCTAATTAACTGAAGGAGGATATGAAAATGATACAGGAAATAATGTAAAAATGTGATCTTTTTATCCACTTGTCTATTTTGTAAAGTTGCTAGGTAATTGTCTTAGATTACTGTCATTACTGTCTGATAGGAAGAGTTTCTATAAATGAGCTACATTTCTATAAGATGAAATTCTAACACAGTGCTCCTTTTGTCTGAATTTCCCAGTTTCACAGATATTTTTGTAGTCTTGTAGAAATGAGGGCAATGTAAAGTAATTAGAGCTACAGTGCTGATTAATGCATTGATCTGGGTATCTCTAACCACTAATAAAATACATAAGTCAGAATTTGTTCCTCTTTAGCTACAGGCTCTTGGTACCATTGTCCCTTTAATTATATATATATATATATATATATATATATATATGTATATATGTATATATATATTTAATGTTTAATAACACACACATATATGTATGTGTGTGCTACCTTTGTTCATATTAATTTGGTCTGTTTAAATAAAGGTTATTTATTTTTTATTCTCAAAGAAGTTGATTCTAGGATGTAACTGTAGATTTGATAGGATAAATAAAAGACCATGAAAGTAAATGGGATCACTCAAGGATATTCTAATAAGCCTGAGTCATGGAAGTTTATATCTGAGGAATGATATGCTAGTTGAAATAGTAGTATATCAATGTACAAGTAAATATATATATATATATATATATATATATATATATATATATATATTGAAAGCTTATATGGTTTAGAGTGGCAGGTATTAGGTCTATATTGGAGGACTGAAGGTTAACACATCCCTTGGGCACAATGCATGCCGTCCCTTTGTTTTATATATTAAAATAGACAGCTTTACTTACTAATCTTGAAAACAATTGTTATGTTTCACATGCTATCTTTCACTCATCAGCCCTGACAAGATTGCTTCACACCTTTTGATTAATTATTTTACAAAATTAGAGTAGTAATTTCTCCATGTCAGAATATTCTTTGAGGAAAAAAACAAAACAAAAACATGCTCTTTAACCCAGACCAGCTTTGAACTGATGATTGAACAGCTTAAGTCTCCCTTAGTGACAGAATTATAGGTACATGTTGCCATGCCAAGCTTAGCATCATTTATAAAACAAAATGGATAATGTTTATGGAGGCGCATAGCAGAACAACTATGCTACAAGTATTCCCGTGATAAGTCAAAATTACTTGCAAATGGGTTTTTCAACATTCTTCCATTCTGTATAAAAATTGTGTTTTGAATACTTCTTCCCTGAATTTTCCTCAGTCTCTCAAGTATTTCCCTTACTTCAACTCATACTCCCTTTCTGGTAGTCTTATGTGACAGATTGTTGATCTGATTCTAAGTGACCAGCTAACCAGTATTCAAGTTCTTTGTTGATGCAAATTGCAAACTTTAGACATAACCTTTTGCATAGTTTTAGAAGAATGATCGTTATTGCTTTTTATAAGGTGTTCATACTATTAGAAACTTTGACTTCTAGTCGTCTCTGTAACACTATGTAATAAATGGTGTATATATTCTGAAACACAACCAGGCAGTATCCACAGTATGTTTGTTGTTCACTTGGCAGTGATGGCCACTTTAAATTCATTCTTAAAATTGTCACTTTATTTAATATTTGAAAGTACTATTCATGAAAATCATGGCTTCCAATTCTCTATGGAAGGACTTATATTCATAGCACTGGAGGGTTTTAGGCATACCTACACCAGATTTAATGTACCAGGTAGGTGTTCAAAAATATTTTCAAAGAAGCTAAGTAAACAAAGAGATGGAAACTATTACTTCCTTAGGCTCTGGCATGCAAACACTTGTAAGAACAGACAGATGCAGTTTTTTGAGGGTCATTTCAGCACTATGGGTCTAGAAAGCTACTGCCAGCTCTGCCATTACTTTGCCTTTGTGACTCTATGGTCTGTCTTTCACTATGGTTTTTATAATAGATGTAAAAATGACATTATAAAGTTCTCTTGTATAAAATAGCACACCAAACTCTTATTAATTGGAGGAGAAAATATGCCTTAGTTAGAACATTAGTTGCCTGTCACCACTAATCTTTTAATTGTTTCACATGAATATGTTTTTGTTGCTTGCTTCATTCTTGTCTCATATTCTTTGTAAGTTTGATCTATTAATTAGTAATATTCTCACTACATTTCCTATTTCACTAGATATGATCTGTGCTTTGCAGTTCAATTTTCTATGTTCACAGCAGTTTTCAATTTAGTTTTCAATACAAATCATGCAAGCCTCTTTTGATGTCAAAAAAGAATAAAGGAAGGGTTGAACCTAACTGCTTAGGCTGGATGGTGAGAAATCAGATAACAGAACAAAGAATCACAGAACCATTCAATTCCTATTTTGTTTTTGCCATTTCTATCAAGAAGGATGATCATAAAACTAGATGGGGTAAAAACAACTATGGTTACTGGGATGGAAGCCCAACTGGTGGTAGACTACCTTATTGTTTTTGACTTCCTTCAAGCCTCTGGCTAGCCAAATCACATCCCTGAATTCTGAGAGAGTCGAGAGATGCTGATGGAGAATGACTTCTACTTATTTTGTGGAGCCATAGGGAACAACAATAATGCTTAGAAACTGAAGAGAAAAAAATCTCTTCTGGTTTTCAACAAACATTAGGGGGATATAATTAGTTGTTAATGCCAATTGTAGAATTTCAGCACATTCCAAGAAATTTTTAGATGTTTATAAGAAGGTGAGAACATGAAAAAAAGAAGGGATGAATTGCTGGGAAGCAGCCTTTCTATGTTATGCTTCTTTGTTTGTACTACTACTAAAGAAATAGGTGAAGATAATTAGCATGAAAGAATAGTATGTGGACATGTATGTGAGGGAAACAAGAGGAAGATAATCAAACAGTGCTGATGAACAAATCTATTTCTATTTGGGGAAAAAAGCAATATGTTTGAAATGACTAGTGACCCATTAACAGGTAAACATATTGTGGATAGAGAGATAATAAGAGTGATCTCTGATAGATTAATGAGGAAAAATTAAAAAGCAAACATGAAATTTGCCTTGATGGGAAGAATTCACTCTAGTCTAAAGACTAGGGTTGCCCATAATGGTACAGTATTATGGTATCAACATTCGAGAGTCTGAGGCTAGAGAGTTGTTATGAATTTGATGTCATATTGGACTATATAGGGAGTATCATGTTACTAGGGCTGGACAGCAAGAACCTGTCTCAACAACAATAAAAAAGGCAAATAAAATGGCGAGGAAAAGGGAAATTCACAAAAGAGGTTATCCACATCACTCATGTGCTTATTATGTATTTTCTTGTTCATACTCAGCAATTGGAAACTAAATGTCCACATTAAATTATATTCTATATCTTCTTCTAGATATAAATAAATATGTTCAGTAGAAGTTTTCAGCGTTATCCCAATATACATGGAGAGGGTTTCAAAGACATTTTATGAACTATTTATATTGGACTGCATGAATTGGAAAACAGTTATGCTTCCACTTGCCACAAGGTCTTGTAACCTAACCTTATGTAGTTTTCCCCACCCAAACATTAAAGAATAAATAGCATATGAACATAATTTAGTATTTAGTGCATTTTTGCAGTGTTTACTGCAAGACAATGGACAAAAGAGTTTATATCTGAGTGTACACATGCCCATGGACATGCATTGGAGCAGACACTGCGTGAGTGTACATGTGCATGCTGGAACATATGTCTCCCAGTCTCAAAGAATCTGGTCTCTTTCTCATCAATTGTGTCCTTCTTTGGTTTTGCAAGCTCTTTGCTTAAGTACTGGCAGCATAAGACTTGGGGAATTGTACTAGGAACTCTTGAACTAGCCAATAGGTTGAGAATAAACAATAAAGCATGTCTGTAGCTTAAAATGAGAAAAGTTTTTTTTTCCCTCACTATATTTTGTATTCAATCAGGATCACGAAGTGGTGTAAGTAGAGAGAGCACTGAGATCTACACAGATGTTCTATCCAGAAAAGAGAACACAGGCACCACACGTCTCTGCTAAATTTTAGTTTGATTGCCCATAATTTGAAAGACCTAAAAAGTAATGTTAATGATGGACTAACCTAGAAACCAATATCTGTTCCTTGGAATTTGCTAGCTTCCTCTCACAAGGCCCTGAGATAAGAAGAATTCACACTGCCCCTCCTTTCCTGTGAGTCAACAGGTGGTAAATAGGGTCAAGAGATAGCTGTAACTCTGGTTTGCCCAGACAAGATTAATTAGCACACCTGAGGCCCTAAGGTCTGTGACTCTAATAGCAGACCATCTGGACTCCAAGGGTCACATACTCAATGGACAGAGGGTCCCACCCCCTCCCTAAGCTTGTGGGGTTGCCTTTAAAAACACCTGGGCCCAGGGGAGGGGGCTTCTCCCTAGCTTGCATGCTGGAGGAGCCCATTTGCACAAACGTTTCCTGTTCATTAAAGCCTCTTGCGTTTTGCAGTAACTGGACTGGACATTGAATTCTTGGGGTATCGACCGAACCTGAAAGACTCCTCATTCTGAGGGTCTTACAATTTCCTGTTCAATTACCTGAGTTCACAAGCAAAGAAATTTAATGAGGGAACTAACAATGAGAACTTCCCTAATCATATTACAGATCTGTTTTAAAAATGACTCTTTTTCAGTATTATATCACACATAGCTCAGGGATTTACACAAATTCTTTTATTAATACATTTAAAATTTTGACCTACAGAAGAACATAAAAATATAAGTTTTCACATTGATTATATCATGTTGAAATAATCTTCCTTTTATGTCCTGAAAAACTATCTCACTTAGTTCAAAGGATGTAAGTCTTCCAATTTAAGTGAATATGTTCTTTTCTCTTTTTCAATTTTAACATTTGCTGATATCCCTCTTTAAGCCTTTTATCGTATGAATTTGAACTATATGGCAAACAAATACATTTTCTGTGAAATATTTTAAGAAACTATTATGTAAATCAATATAGTATGTGAAATATTAGAATTTTATAAAATTACATAAGAATATAAAAGTAAGAAGTTAATTCATAAATGTTTCAGAAGTTATGATTGTCTTCAGGATTGTACAAGAGACTGCAGAGGCTAAGACACCCCTAAAAAAAAAAAAAACAGAATTGGAATATATACATTAACCTTCATGAAAACAGTGAGAAATAGGTTCATCCATTTTTCTAGTTCTTACTTGATATTAAACACCAAGGAAAATTTGGGCTAAATGTGAAATTCCATCACAAATATTGTTGACTCAAATGCTGAAAATTATCATCCCTCATGTCCACAGAACATTGTAGGTACCCAACAGTGTAGTATTTTTGAGCCAGGTTTTCCAATCTTTTGTTGAGGTAGGACTATACCTGATTGCCAAAATCTCTTGTGTTATGAGCACTTTCCCACCAGCCTGGTCCTAGTGCCATGTCAGTCCCAAAATAACACACAGAGACACTGTATTATTTATGAAATTGTTGGCTAGTTACTAGCATTTCTTATTGGATAGCTCTGTCTTAAATATTAACCCATATTCACTAATATATGTGATTCTTTTTTTTTTTTTGACATTTCAATTTTGTGTGTGTGTGTGTGTTAGCATGAAATAATGCATTCAAAGTCAGGAAAAGATAAACTTTTTTCTATTTTAATTTTTTTTTATTTTAAATGTTTTTTATTTAAATTTGAAACAAGCTTGTTTTACATGTCAATCCCAGTTCCCGCACCCTCCTGTCCTCCACTGTTCTCCCCACTAGGCCCATCCTATTCCTCTTTTGCTCCCCAGGGAGGGTGAGGCCTTCCTTGGGGAGTCTTCAAAGACAGTCATATCACTTGGAGCAGGGCCCAGGCTCTCCTCTGTGTGTCTAGGCTGAAAGAGTATTCCTCTATGTGGAATGGGCTCCCAAAGTACATTCATGTACTAGGGATAAATACTGATCCATTTCCAGAGGCCCCATACACTGCCTAGTCTACCCAATTAACACCCACATTCAGGGGGTCTGTAAGATTCTCTGCTGGTTTCCAGCTATCAGGTTGCAGTCCATGAGCTTCCCTTGTTCAGGTCAGCAGTTTTTGTGGGTTTCTCTAGCTTGATCTTGACCCCTTTGCTCATCACTCCTTCCTGTCTGAAGCTGGATTTCCTGAGTTCAGCTCAGTGTTTACTTGTGGGTATCTGCTTCTCTTTCCATCAGCTACTAGGTAAAGGCTCAGAGAGAGGGCCTGGTATTGTGCTCCCTCCATCTCCATGTTGAATCTCCTCCCTTTTTATCCAGAAACATCCATGTCTCCTAGTCCCGCCTATCTTGCTTTCCTGTTGGCCAACAGTACTTACTCATTAACCAATAAGAGGAACATATTTATAGAATGACATCTCCCATCATCTCCTCTTTTCTGTCTAAAATAGAAAGAAGGGTGTTAACCTTAACATAGCAAAATATGTAACAAAGCAGTTATCAAATAAGAACCATAGTTAACAATATTGAGCCATTAATATTTAGCAAGATTTAAAGAAAATATTTTATCATCTATCCTATCTTTCTGTGTCTAAAGTCCTACATGCTACTTATCTTTAATCCTAAGGAAAACTATAACCATAACTATCTCTCTTCAGCTCCATCAAAGACTACAGAAGGATAGTATATAACTCTAGAAATGACAGAGACATCTCATTCTCTGGTCAGTCACCTGATGACTTTGGATAATATATGTGTTTCTACATGGTCTTATTTTACCAAGAATGCCATACTCGTGTCCTCTCTTCCTGAGATCACATTGTGACTCTCCTAAGTTTCCCAGAATCCTCCACCTCTCCTAGTCCCACCTATCTTGCTTTCCTATTTTCCAGCAGGGCTTTATTCATTAACCAAAAAGAGAAACATATTTACAGAATGACATCTCATATCATTCTTGTTCCAGAATTTTGATATTTAGTCATTATTCAGGTTCTGTGGGACCAAGGGTATCACCCCTTCCTAGAATAGACATGCATCTTAATATATTACAGCAAAGTTCTTTGTAAGTATACATTCAGTCTTAAGAAAGAACAGAATAGTGTGTGTGAGACATAGTACTTTAGCTCTGTCTGCTTTATTTATTTATATTTATTGTAAATAAATTATTATCTCATACAATACATCCCAACCACAGTTTCCCCTCCACCTACTTATTCCAGTTCCCCCTATTTTCTCAGTCCCCCAGATATGCTCCCCCTCTGTTTTCCCTTTATAAAAGAGCAGGTCTCTGAGAGATGACAACCAAACTAGACAAAACAAGATACAATAAGACATGGCAAAAGCCTTCATTAGGAAGCTGGAAAAGGCTACCCAATAGGAAGAGAGTGCCAAGAACAGACACAGTGTTAGAGGACCATTTGCTCTCATTGTTAGGAGTCCCACCAAAACACCAAATCTAACAGCCATACCATTTACTCAGGGAACCTGGTTCATGCCTGTTCAGGCCCTATGCTTGTTGTTCCAGTCTCTGTGGGCCCATGGAAGCCTTGTTTAGTCAGTCAATTGGGTGAACCATGTTCTCCTGGTGTCCTTCTAAGTCATTTTTGTCTATCTTCTATGGGGTTCCCAGGTCCTGGGATTGGGTGGGGACCAATGGAGACATCCAATTTTGACTCTCTTTCTCTGCATAATGTCTAGATGTGAGTTTCTGTACCCACTTCCATCTCTTGATAGAGGAAGCCTCTTTGGTGATGACTAGACAAGTCACCAATCTATCATAAATAGCAGACTATCACTAGGAATGATACTAATTATTATTATTGTTACTGGTTGTATTTGGTTCTACCCTAGGTCTCTGGGCTAGTGTCCTGTTCCTAGTCATCCAGGCTGTGTCATAGCAATGGGGGGTCCCTTTAATGTCCTGGGTCTCAAGTTAAACCAGACATTGTTTGGCCATTCCCACAAATTCTGTACCACCACTATCCCAGCACATCTTGTAGGAATAGATTGGGGGTGTAAGGTTTTGTGGCACATTGTGTCCACAATGTGAAGAGTACATTGTTTCACCAGAGAGATGAGAACACAGGGGTGAACGTTCCATGCAGACAACAAGTTGGTCTCTCTACTTTCAATGAGCTATGTGGGCCCCCTCAGCAATGGGGCCCCATGTCAGGTTTCAGAGAATGACCTTCTGTCCTAGCATCAGCCATGGTTGTTTAGGGATCTCCACAGGACTCCTTCAACCAAAAACTCAACCAAATGCAACCAAGTTCCACTACTTGTGGACAAATGTTGTCCAATTCAGATTTTGCTTCCTTCATTACAAGGAGTTCTGACTAAAGTCACCCTCACAGATTCCAGGATGTCTCTACTGCACTAGGTTTCCAAATCATTCCACCAATGTTCCTCAGTAGCAATTGTCTCTCCCAGCCCTCTCTCTCATTACCTTCCCACACCTGATCCTTCTCACTCCCATTACATATGACTCCTTTCTACCCTCAAAATTTATTCAAATTTCCCTTTCCTAGGAAGTCAATGTGTCCCCTATGGAGCCCTCTTCTTTACCTAACCTCCTGGGCATGTGAATTGTAATTTAGTTTTCATTTACTTATTGGCTAATACCCATCATTAATTGAAAATATGCCATATTTGTCTTCTGTGTCTGGTTTATGTCACTCAGGATGATTTTTTCTAATTCTATCCATTTGCCGGAAAATTTCATGGTGTCACATTTAACAGGTGAATAACATTCCAGTGCTCTACATTTTATTTATTTATTCTTTAGTTGAGAGACATCTAGATTGTTTCAAATTTCTGGTTATTATGAATCAACCAACAATGAACATAGTTGTAACTCTGTACATTTTAGACATAAGGAAGGAAAGAGGGAAGGAGAAAGGGCAAGGAGGAGAGCATGTTTTTTTGTGTACACATAATTGTACATATGGATAAACATATAAACTTAGGTGGTTATGAAGAAAAATTCATAGCATGGGAAACTTTTTTGACTCTTTATAGCTCCACCATCCCCAGTAGAATATCCTCTTCTGTCACATCTGTTTTTGTCATCCATAACCTAGAAACACATAGAATATCTTGCTTATGTTGTTTTCCATAAATTAGTTCTCAATATAGTCTCTTGTAATGAATATTTTTAAAGCAAATGACCCTTTTATGACTTGTCTGTGGGATGGACTAGCATTGATTGTCTTTGTGATTTCTTATTACTCATAAAGTCACATTAGTAGTTTTGAGCAGTACTTGGATTTGTAAGCACCTTGAGTAGACTCCAAAGCATGACCAATCTTCTTGTCTCATCAGTGCAGTATAAACACCTACAGAGGAAACACTCTGATTCAATGGTTCTATGCATCTTCTCAAAGGTCAAATCAAATTGTCCCTATATAAGCTCAAATAATTGAGAACTTCCTCTTCTTCAACATGGAATGACATGTTTGTTTGGTCTTTATGAGCCATTATCCATTATTGTCTGTCTGCCTTTCTTACCTTGGCATGCTTAAGTCACAATAATAATAATAATAATAATAATAATAATAACTATTTTCTTTAAAAGTGGGATAAATTATTGTTTTACATTTATTTATGTTTTATTTTACATGTCAATCCCAGTCCCCTCTCCCTCTCTCCCTGCCTCTTACCCTCTGTGCCCTCTCACATGCACCCTGACCACCCTCCCCTTCTACCTCCCACCGCAATTTCACATGTAGGACAATGGCATCCAGGTGGGGTCATGTAGATCTATGAAGTCATTTGAAGTAGGGACTAGGACTTCTCTCCTGTCTCTAAGTCACCATTATTTTATAGATCATATGTTCCCATAGTTTTGTAAAGCATTTTTAGAATTTCTTAATTATGCATTTTCCTTTTCCACTATCCTCCTTCAAACTGTTGTGTTTCCCATAACCCCAATTCAGGAGCATCCATTAAGACACTTGCTGTGATAGCTCATAGAATCTTGATGCATGTGTGACTCACTTCTGTACAGTTTAGTAAGAAGCATTGTAAAATATTTAATTTACCTGTTGTTTACAACTTAATATCAAATCGTTAACTGTAAGGAGTAGGGTTTTTCCCCACCTGGTCCCATCTCAGAGGCAGCCCCAATTAACACACCGAGACTCTGTATTAGATATAACGCTGTTGGCCAGTTACTTGTGTCTTATCGGTTAGCTCTGTCTTAAATATTAACCCATTTCTATTAATCTAAGTATTTCCACGTGGTCTCATCTTACCGGGGAGTGGGGCCAGTGTCTGGTCTCCCCAGTCTCTCCATGCTGACTCCTCCCAACTATTTCCTCAAATCCTCCTTGTCTCCTAGTCCTGCCTATCTTGCTATCCTATTTCCCAACAGTGCTTTATTCATTAACCAGTATGAGAAACATATTTACAGAATGACATCTCCCATCATCTCCTCTTTTCTGTCTAAATAAAAAGGGTTTTACCTTAACATAGCAAAATAAATCACATAATAGTTATCAAGTAAGAATCACAGTTAACGATATTTAGTCCATTAAGATTTAGTAAGATTTAAAGACGTATTTCATCATCTATCCTATCTTTGTGAGTCTAAAGTTTTATATGTACCTTATCTTTAATCCTAACTAAGGAAAATTATAACCATAACCATTTGTCTTCAACTCCATCAAAGACCACAGAAGGATAATATATACTCTAGAAATGACAGAGACAACTCACTTCCTGGTCAGTCACCCAAAGTCCTTCTGTAATGTTCCATCTTCAGCCTATAAGCCATAGGTTGTCTAACATACTCCTCAGCAAAGGAGGAAATTAAACTGTCCACCTGTATTGGCAGGTTGTCAGTCACTTTTCTCTGTGTTCAGCAGACTGTCTGGCAGAATCTTCCATGAAGCAGGAACTTTGTAGCAATGTCCATCTTGTATCAGCAGTCACTTTCCTATGGATCCTGAATGTCCAGTTATACAGCATAAAGTCAAACAGTCCAGACAAAAGCTAGTTTTGCCATATTGGAAGCAAACTTTGTAACGTGTTTCTTAGATGCTCATGTTCCTTTATGACACAGGTGATGTTGCCAGGAGCATTTATGTCTCACTGTCAAGAAAAACCCTAAACCATTTAAATGCCATATTCTGTAGGTCTTTGAAAGGTTTGAAGAATGCCTAATTATCTCAAGTACATGTCTGTATATGTAGAAATCTTAACTAACTTAACTATAAGATCTGACTATCATATGTATTATCTATAACATGTATTGAATTATACATTACATTTCTACATAATACCTAAACAAGAGGAGAAATATACATATCACAAAATTGACCATAAATTGAATCAATAAATGAAAATCATTCCAAAACAAGTATTCATATCTATACCATAATCCCCTTTTTACCTTTAAAAAGAGATTGGTTGTGGTCATTAACCATTTATAATCAACCCCATTTAAATGAAAACAAACATTTATAAACAATATTTGGGAATTTGGGTGTCATTCTTTCCAAACTGCTTCCTGCTGATAGAGGGAGCTGTCATGGGGGATCCTAAGAAGATGCAGAAATCCTGGCTCTAGTCTGTAAGGCTGCCTTGTACAAGAGGTTTTGAATGTTGGATCACCTGGGATGCTGTTTTAGGGGTCTGTCTTGCTCAAACCACATTGGTCTGGAAGGACTCCACAGCTTTTCATTTTCTGTGGAAACAAAATTAGAAATCCTTTTCCCCACTAACTTGTCCTTGAACTTAAATTTTGAAGTCAAAACATTTTTAAAATATATAAATTGAATTGATACAGCAGCATTTATTTTAACAGTTGTTAATATTTCCTCAGCAATCAAACTATACAAAGACAATATAATGTTGTACAGTATGCAGATTTTTCTATCTTTATGTGGCCTTTTTATTACTCTATTTTTTTTTACTTCTATTTTTTTCATTTTTTTTTCATTTTCTTTTTTTGGGACAGGGTTTCTCTGTGTAACTTTTATCTGTCCTGGAATTCACTCTGCATACCAGGTTTACTTTGAAATCACAGAGATCTGCTTTCCTCTGTCTCCTGAGGAGTGATCAAAGGTGTGTGCTACCACATCCAGCTCCTTGTATTTTTAAAACCATTTTATTCTGTTTCTCTCCCAAGCCTACGTATATTTTAAAATACACTGTAAACATTTAGAGGGTTTTCTTAATCTGAATCTGTCTTTTCTGTAAATCTTTATCTTTTTCTGGCCACAAGTCTTTTAGCTGCTAAAATGAAAGCCATTGCTCATTGCTGTATTAGCCGTGGTCTTATCCAAGATGGAAGCAGCTATTTTACCACCAGCACTAAGTGCTGTGGTCACTGCCAGCTCTCATACACACCAATAAATTGTTAGCAGTGCTTTTTTAAAGCCATGTTTTTGTTTTTTTTTTTTTTTTTTTTTTTTTTTTTTGCTGCTTATGCTGAGTCAGGAAATCTCCCTTAAAGGAGCCGCGGAAATCTTTGCTTGAATCTAGTTAGCAAAACTGAGTTCAACCTAGAAAACTGCTGCTACCAAGAATCCTTGCTTTTATCTATTTTTTTTGGTTTGTAAAACCCTTTTGTAAGCTTCTGTTAAGTTTTAAATGGAAGTTCTTATTAGCCACGTTGCGGCGCCATATGTAACTAATATGTTTTCTGCGCAGGTCTGGTCCCACCTCCAAGCCAGCCCCAAATAACACACAGAGACTCTGTATTTGATATAATTCTGTTGGCCAGGTACTAGTTTCTTATCAGCTAGCTCTGTCCTAATTATTAACCCATATCTATTAATCTAAGTACTTCCATGTGGTCTTATCTTACTGGCGAATGGGGCTGGCGGTTCTGTTCTCTCCTGTCTCTCCATGTTGACTCCTCCTCACTACTTCCTGGAATCTTCCATGTCTCCTAGTCCCACCTATCTTGTTTTCCTATTGGCCAATAGTGCTTTATTCATTAACCAATATGAGAAACATATTTACAGAATGACATCTCCCATTGGTTAAGTTTAAAAACTGTAAGTTTTAGGCCTGATTGAGTTATGCTGTGCTATAAGAAGAAATATTCACTACTGCAGAACTGATAATCTATATTATTATATTTCATCAACACCAAAGACTGAAGCTATTAACAAAATTTAGGAGATGGTTTTCATTGGTGAAGTTCTTAGTTTTTAAAATAATAACAGCTAACATTTGATAATATAAAAAATTAAAACTAGTAACAATGATAAAATATAATATAGTACCAGCATAATATAATTTAGTATTAATTGTATGTGGAATGGATGGGGTATTGTGGAGGTAGTTATTGATCATTTATAATGCCTGCCTAACATCGAACCCTACATAATTTTATGTCCAAGAATATAGGATTTCTAAATTCTTGTTGCTATTCCTAGCAGGAGGAGAATGTTTGCTCTACAGAAGAACTGTGACTTTATCAACTTATAGGATTTGCATAAGGATGGTTTGTGAACTCTGGTTAGTAAATATTTCTTAATAAGGACTGGAGGAGTTGCAGAATTTGAAGGGAACAATTTTAGTAGGTAATTTCATATTTATAGGAGGAAGTATCTAGGTTTGATGTAGTGGCAGGAGCTAGCTAACCATAAACCTTAGTGGCTATATTTGGCAAGGCTAAATTTTAGTACTTGCTGTTGGCAGGTAAATGCTGGATATTTGCGGGAAGTACTTCTTAGGCACAGGGACTAAGCAACTTTTTAACTGAACAAGGATGATACCAATAGACCTGACCAAAGTGGACAGGGAAAGTCCAAAGGCCTCAACCCTACATTAAGAGCTACAGCCAACTAAGGAATCTTGAAAGCTGAAGTAATAGTCTTGGTGACAAGCATACCATACCAAATGGTTAGCCCTGAAAACATACATGTGTGAATTATACAGTCTGAGCTGGATAAATTTAGGAATGTGTGTGTATATGGGCAGGGGAAAGAAGAGGGAGAGAAAGAAAAAACTAGAAGAGGTACATTATTCCTAACAGTGGGAGTGGAGGTGCGTCTCTGACTTATCTGTCTGCTTGTTGGATCACTTTCTTCCTATTCAGTTCCATCAGTCAACCTGATATGAGGGCTTTTACCAAGCCTTATTGCATCTTGTTATGCTGTGTTAGATTGATATTTCTGGGAGGGCTGCTCTTTACTGAAGGGAAACAGAGGAAGAGTGGATCTAGGGAGGCCAGGAAATAGAAGGGGAACTGAGGGAGTAGAGAGAGGGGAGGCTGTAGTCAGGAAAAAAATATATATATATATGAAAAATAAAACAAAAAGTTAAAAATTAGAAGGTTGAGGTTAAGAGGCTAGGAAAGGAATGAAGAAATGTAACTATATTATGATCTCAAAATGAAAAAAAGTATTTACTTATTTAGGAGGGTTTTGAAGAGGGGAACAGAAAGGGGAAATTGTGTTATTATAATCTCAAAAGTTCAAAAAGTATTTTTAAAGAAATATTTTTATGTGAATTTACTTGTCAATCTTTACTGATATTTTTCACCATACCCTAAATTAAAATTTACCCTTTTATTTTCTAAATTTAAGCATGATACTCAAAGTTGAGTTATTCATCTGTAGGCCTTATATTTAAAGGTTTTGTTTGTTTAAATAGTTAACAGACAAATAATAACTTGAATATGTTGAAGTATACAAAGCACATACATTATATAATTATTTTCTGTAATAAAATAAGCATGTGCTACATTATATGTGTTTACTTGCTAAGTGATCACTAAAATATATAATATAAGCAACCAAATGGACTAGTTTGCATTTTTATGTTTATTTATTTATATATGTAACAATTATAAAGGATATTATGTTATGAATATATAACACAGTGTACAAGGTAAATTCAACAAAAATATGTATGTTTTGAAGTTATATCATCATACACAATAAGCCCTACTCAAGTAGATCAGCTATAAGGGAAGCTATGTTTTTCCTTTCAGTATATTTTCATCCTATCAGCCTAAACTGAGGCCTAAAATGATATTATATGTGTGTATGTGTAGCACAATATATATTCATATATCTCAAAAAATTATGGTGATTACCAAGTTTCTTGGGTGCTTCATTTTTGTGAGATGTTATGTTAACACCTTGTGTACTACACATTATTTAATATTCACTATATATCAAACATCCTTATTTTCAACATTATTGTGTTGAAGAAATCTATTCTTGAAAATATTAATTTACCCCAACACATACAATAACAAATGCAGGGCAAGATGTTGCAGGAATTTCTTAAATATTAGGCTGTACATAAGGTGGGGAATTACCAATCACACTGTTAAGTTTTCTTCAAGTTAGTGCAAGTCTTATTGATGTCACTATTGTGTTTGCTCTGGGAAGTACTTTCTTTATTTGATATTTTTTTCTGCTGGCCCCTGTGGCTGCTAAACATCAGAAGACTGTGGCTCCACTTGCCTCTTTATTATCCTAGGATGAATATGTCAGTAGATCCTCCCACAGGACTCTACACCCTCCGTTATTTACATGCCATGCAAAGGAGACTTAAAAGCATGCTTTTGTAGTGTGTTCAAATGTATTTGTTCATCCCAACTGATCTATGTTTTTCTATTGAATCTACTAAGATTTTATGACATCTTCTTTAATTGACTGAAAAGACAATTAAATCTGCACACACTTGCTGAAGTTATTAAGACTTTTGTATCTATTTTCCTATCCAGAAATACCCAGCCTAGAGCATTTATGTACATTTCAAAAAAATGTAGTAATAATATTTGGGATCATGAATTTATTAATACACACTTAGAAGAAGAAAGAAAATTGCCCCAAGAAAATAGTTATTATACAATCCTAGCAAAAGCATAACATCCCTATTAATTATACGATGAAAGTGCCCAGGCATTGGCTTCCTACTAAAACCTGTAGAAGCATGATGTCATTATAAATGTTTTATTTAAAGCCTTAGTAATATCCTCTATACTTGGAAAAGTCTTGGTTATTAAAGATCTGACTTGTGGGATGAACATATACATTCAGTTTACACTAATGCATTTCTGTTTTTAAATTTTATAGTACTATCTCCAAACATGCTTTTAGCTAGAAAATTTCCTCTCTACCATTGCACATGCTCACTCATGCATGCATATACATGCATGCACTGTGCACACATGTGTGCACACATGTGTGCACACATACATGCACACATACAGAGAAAGAGAGAGAAACATATTTTGTACATGATAATTTATCGCTTTTTATTTCTGTTTGTCATTCTAACATGAAAATATCAGTGTTTGTTCTAATGATGATGTGAAAGAGAAGGTGCAGTGAAAATTCACAGTAATTTTTTGCAACTGACATCACTAGTTATTTATCCTTTTTAATGTAATACAAGCTACAAAGAAATATGGTTGCATTCTGTTTCAGAATACCCAATACATAAAACTAACAATTGGACTGAAATGGCTATTTAATAAACATATGTTTAATAAATTAATCTATAGTTAATATTTTTTAGTGTTTTGAGACAGGGTACTATGTAGCCTTAGCTATCCTGGAACTTCACTCTATAGACCCAGCTTGCTCACTCACAGAAATCTTCCTGCTTTTGCCTCCTGAGTGCTGGGATTACAGGTGTGTGCCACTACCACCTGGCTGTTAATAAATTTTTAGTACTCTGAAACACATCATATTCTTTGGGACAAATTATACTTTAAAAGTCCTTTTTAACATTTAAATGCTCACACAGTACATTTTAAAAACTATTAATGCTGAACTTATTTTGAATATTGGCTTTTCATGGGTACCTAAGTACTTATGTATACTTGCATATATATATACATATCCATATATTAGTAGATGTATATAAACGTTTTGATTTTGATGAAATATTTTTCTAATTTTCATATTCTGCCTCCATGCTCTGTGCATTATTTAAAAGGAATCCAGTTTTCATAAATTTGTCAGCAGTCAGTTTTTATTCATGATTTAGTATCAGATTAAAGAGCTGACTTGCTGCCAAAATGCTACTTGAATACACTTGAAAAATACTTGTGGTGTTTTGCTAACACAAGAATTACATATATTCCAGTAATTGTGAAATCCCTGTACTGAAGCAGAGTTTCTACTTTCTATTGATTTCAGTATCCTGTCTATCTGTTGAAAGAATGAATGAATGCTCAACTGAATGAATGTGTGGTGGTTTGAATGAGAATGATGCCCATAGGCTTATAGATTTGAATGCTTAGCCATCACTGTAGTGGCATTACTTGAGAGGGATTTGGAGGTGAAATGTGTCACTGGGGATAGGCTTTGGGGTTTCCAAAGCTAAAGCTAGTACAGATGTCTCTCTTTTTCTGCTTCCCGTGGATCTAGATATAGAACTCCTAGATACTGCTATAGCCACACTCTCTGTCATGCTGAGAATTCTCTAAACCTCTGAAATGTAAGCAAGTCCAGTTAAGGGCTTTTAAAAATCAGCTGCCATGGTCATGGTGTCTCCTCCAAGCAATGGAATTCTCAACAAAGCACAATGAAATACTGAAGTAAGAGGGGAACTATGGAAAGAAACACACTGACACAGAAATGTATGATTAGTCAATGCAGGTAGGCAGATGAAAATCAACAAATTGTAACCTCACTTCTTTTACATTTTCAAGACATTGTAATCTTCACATTTGAAGTAAGTATGCCACAGTTAAGAGTTGCTGTATGCCCATGTTTAGAATTGTGATTTGAAATTGTCCAGAACTATGTAACACAGGATTAAATGGCTCTCTGAAATTGAATTTCTGGGGTGTATTTACTCAAACAAGGAGTAAATAGCTTTGGAATTTAAAACTGCTTCTAAACAGAGATCTTGCTTCCTTGTGGAATTGTTTTCAAACCCAGTTCCATGGTTAGCCTGCCATTTCCTGAATATTAGATTTCAGTCCATTCACTTTAATTTGCATAATTTTTGCTAAATTCCTTCTGGAGTATACATTTATGTGTGTGTGTGTGTGTGAATGCTTTAGTGGTCTTAAATATTCTCACCATGTGCTATAATCTTTTTCTTGATGATTTCTTGATTAGAGTGTACAGAATACAAGCTGTATCACCTACCCTAAGTACTTTCTAGAGGCAATAAATATAATCCAAATAAAATGTCAACTAGAATAGTTTGAAAACAATATGCAAGCTTTGTTTGGTGGTGGTATAAGGGTCTACATCTGTTCAAAGCTATTTTTCCTCAGCCACATAGCAAGTTTGAAGAGAATCTGGGATACCTAAAATCCTGTGTCAAATAATTTCATGCATAATTAAAAGACTGTTAAATAATTTCAATGTAATAATCAGGTCTTTCTCTGATTTCAAATGTATTTCTTTGAACAAACTTATAATATGGGATGAGCCTGACATATTTACTTAATGCTATTCAGCACCAACTAATTTATACTTCATAAAATTTGTGTTTCTGTACTAAGTTTGATGATTTGTGATTAAGAAATGGTGGCAGAGATACTAAACCAAATAAAAACAAGTGAACTAGTTAAGCATTTTAACATACTGATATATTTAAGATTATAATTATGTCATATTTCTCAAATTGTGTGGTTCTATCCAAAGCATTTCTAATGTGATTTTGCTCAGTGCATGCAGAGTGTTGGATTTTCCTAAACTGTTGCAAAAGATCATTCAGAATAAAGCATTTCCAAGACACACTGGAAAACAAGATGGACAAACAAATCCTGATGATAGAATAAGCTTCAGTGCTTAAGAAAGGGAGGCACTAGCACAGCAAATTATACAAACACTGGAATTATGTATGAATAGAATCAGCTGAAGAGATTAAAGAGACAGTTACAAACCCAACTACGACATTTGGAAGTTCACTGTGGTGGTTCTTGAGAGGCAAGAGGTAGATTTCATGGTTTAAAATCTATGAACAAATTTTAATGTCATTACATGTAGATCCCCAAATCTCCACAAAAACCAATTACCCAAAATCTAATGACATAAATCAATAGGGAAATTTGTAATGTTTTAGAGAACAAAAAGTACTTAATGTTGTGTGATTTCAGTCATGCGGAAGATAAACTGATTTTATGGATGGGACAACAGAATGACAGAGGTGTCTAGATAAGTAGGGCAAATTGAAGAGGTGAGTTACAGAGTACGGAAATACAACTAGATAAGGCAAAAAACTTGTCAGGTTCTGTAATACTGAGAGGTGACTTAAGTTTAATTTACATTTAAAAGTTTCCTAATTTTTTTGGATCATAATATATCTAATAGATCACATGTTACTATTTTTGGCTAATAATTATTTGTATAGTATTTTCATAATTAGTTTTAAATTTTTCTTAAATTGGTAATAAAAGCTGGGTAAGGATAATCTCAAAGAATCTTAGATTAGGTAATATAATAGAATTTAAAGTCATTGTTACTAGAAGTCTTGGAGTTTGCTTGAAAGGATAGCCACATTAGTACCCAACTTCCTAAAGATCCAAAACTATGCCATCTGTTGAGATGCAGTGAGAGTTGTGAGCAACCAACATACTTAGAATTATGATTTCTCTTTTAAATGAACTTTTATATACTCTATTTCTCTCTCTCTCCAATATAACAGCATCTACTGCAAATGGGTTTGTAAGTCTTTATGTTGCTCCCAAATCTTTGTGAATGTGTAGAGAAATGGAGAGGCAGGGTTGGTTCATCACTCAATGCCTGGAGACACACCAGAGCTATGGATTCAGTTCCTAGACTAGACTGATAGCTTTTCTCTCTAACTGGCTGTGGTGATTCTCTGTGTCAGGGGTCCTGTTTTGATAAGTACTTATTGCATTTGATGCCAGATATCTTTGGAAGTCTCACACAGAGCCTTGGACTACTGCTTGAGTTGTGAACTTTGGCAGCAATTTGAAGAATTCTTTTTTTTCTCTTCCAGGCATTTTATTTTTCTATATCCTGGAATAAGCATAGCTGGAGACAAAATTGCAGTAGAAGCAGTGACGAACAAATCATGAGGAAAGAATGAGAGTCCTAGTATTTCTTTGAAATTTTCTCTGATAGTTGTAGGAATTATATTTGTTTGAGAAATTAAAATATAGATTTACATATTCAACATTGATTTTTAAGCTTTCGCTTGGACATGTTATTATGGTGAAATCAAAGTAACACTGGCAATGGCAAACTTAAATTATCTTAATTAGCTAAAATAAGTTTAGAATTCCCTCAACTTAAGATTAATTGATTTAAAAAAATATCAAGGCACTCTACTGCATGTGAATTTTCCCAAAGGAACAGTTTTGTATACTTGAGTCTGTTAGTTTAGAAATGCATAATCCCTAAAAAGGCTTTCAATGTAATTAGCATGTACTTGGTATTTTTCTTGATCTTTTTATGCTTGTTTTTATTTTTCCTAAAATTCAGAGTTCATGTTGTAAAAGGAAATGTGATCAAACAAAATGTGAAATTGTAGTAATTAAAGAGTTGAAAATTAATTCAAATAGTCCACATATGCTTGGACAATTTTCCAATATGTTTCTCAACAACAAAAACTATCTCTACAAATAGCCTTCAATATACTTTTCTTTGGAAACTAATAAGCAAGAATGAATAATATTCCAGCCAAACTTTGAGAATAGTATTTAACGACAGATGGTTAAAATTTCAGGATATATGGCGAATGTTGGCTTCAAAAACTCTAGAGAGCTGATTTTATCAATTTGACATTTGTTCTTAACAAAAGTTTGATAGTATAAGTTTACATTTTTTGCAACAGAAATTTTATTTTTAAATTATTTAATATCCTGGACACCCAACCTGTGTTCCCTCTTGTCCAATTTCTCCACTATCTATAACACCACTGTTAACTTCCCACCTCATGCACTATGTCTTCTTAAATAGCCACTGAGTCCATTGTTACCTGTTTATACTTGGGTGTGAGATCATCAAGTAGGGTATTTGTAGCATTCTTGGGGTTGTATCCCACCCCCCAGCAGCTATTAATTGCCAATAGATCCTCAGAAAGGAGAGGAACTTCATGAGCCCCTTCCTCCATTCCTTTGAGATCATGACTAATGTGATCTTGCACATGACCTGTGCACATAGTTCTCTGTCATGAGGTCATAGGTGGGCTGTGACCTTCTGTAGCAAACTCTGTTTCCCTGAAGATATTTACAATATTCCTGTTTCCGCTTCGGTGATGATCCCCCCAAGCCTTACAGGGAGAGGCTGTAATAGTCATCCCATTTATAGCTGAACACTCTACAGTCTCTTATTCTCTGCATGGTGACTGGTTGTGAATCTCTCTCAGTGTCCCACCACTGTAAGAACTTTTGTTTTGAAGATGGAAATATGCACTAATCAATAGATATAAAAATGAGAGCATGGTTGGCAATTTATTAATATTTTTTATGTAACAGAAGAGAGTCTCAGCTAACCCAATGACCCAGCCAGCCATAGAATTTTGGCCCAAGTAATAGTGCCAGGCATAGATTCTAGCATCTATCCCATGACTGTAGCAGTGGGCACATCTTGTCAGAGACCACTAACTTACAGGGTTCATAACTGGTTAAGAAAATATATGACTTCTTTCCTTTATGTGTAGTGCCATGAAAGCTACCAGTAGGGATGTATTTCATAATGTAAAGTAAAAGATTATAGATATTGCTGACTACTCATCAGTTTCTACCAAATATATGGCAGCCCTGCCAGGTCAGCTCTCTTTACTTTGCTTCAAATCAGATGGGGCTATGTTCTTACCAATACAGTATAACTAGAAATCATGAGAGCCACTTACTATTCAGATCTTTTAAGGACACAGGTGTATCTCTTCAATGATCTTATTTTTCCCTGCTTACTTAAATATAATATTGTTTCACTGTATTTATATGGGAGAAAGGAGATTAAAGGGTTTCAGGTAGGGTCAAGAGCCAGTTTACAGGGTTAACTTTTCACGTTTTTGGAACCCAAAGGTAGGGAGATAAGATGGAAGTTCCTCAATCTCTATTTTTGAAATACACTGCATTGTTTCCATGTTCAAAGGTAGTATCACAACCAAGTTTCCATTATCCATCCCAGTAATTGGATTAGATTGAAAGACCTAAAAAGTAATGTTAATGATGGACTAACCTAGAAACCAATATCTGTTCCTTGGAATTTGCTAGCTTCCTCTCACAAGGCCCTGAGATAAGAAGAATTCACACTGCCCCTCCTTTCCTGTGAGTCAACAGGTGGTAAATAGGGTCAAGAGATAGCTGTAACTCTGGTTTGCCCAGACAAGATTAATTAGCACACCTGAGGCCCTAAGGTCTGCTGACCCTAATAGCAGACCATCTGGACTCCAAGGGTCACGTACTCAATGGACAGAGGGTCCCACCCCCTCCCTAAGCTTGTGGGGTTGCCTTTAAAAACACCTGGGCCCAGGGGAGGGGGCTTCTCTCTAGCCTGCATGCTGGAGGAGCACGTTTGCGCAAATGTTTCCTGTTCATTAAAGCCTCTTGCGTTTTGCAGTAACTGGACTGGACATTGAGTTCTTGGGGTATCGACCGAACCTGGAAGACTCCTCATTCTGAGGGTCTTACAAGATAATTGAAATTGTAAATTTGTACATGCCATTCTAGGATATACTATTGCTTTAAATAGTAAATGCTAAACAAATGATAAAAGGAATGGTGTCTCCCCAAAATTAACGTGTTGAAGACTTATTTTTCAGTGTGAATTGGGGGCACTAATCGAATCTTCATGGTATGCTTGTAAGATGAGAAGGAGACACCAGTGTAGTGTTATTCACCCATAGGTGGGGGAAACAATGAGGCTCAATGAAGGTATTTTCCAGTCAATGACAGAAACTGCAGAAATAGAACACTGACCTTAAGTTTTCAACTTGCAAAATTTTGATAAAATGATGGATCTTTAAACATACAGTGATTTATTATGGCATTGTTGTCCATAGTACAGTGTACCACATATGATGAAGTGGAACTGCAATGCCATTTTCTTTGGGCCGCCATCCAGCTCCCAAGTAAAGACATGCAGAGATTTATTATTATTATGATAGGTTGGCCTTTAGCTTATGCTGGTTCCTCTATTTCTTATAACTTAATCTAACTTATTCCTATCCTTGGGGCTTTTTTACTTTCCTTTCATTCTGTATGACTTGCTTTCCTGCTTCCTCCATGCCTGTCTACCAGGCCCCTTGTGTCTCACACTCTCCCTCTGTCCATCTCTCTCTCTCTCTGGAGCCTAGGTTCCCTCCTTACTTATTCTCTTTGCCTGGCAGCCCTGCCTAACCCTTCTGTCTCACCATTGGCCATTCAGCTTTTTAATAAACCAATCAGGGGCCTTTGGCAGGCAAGGTAAAAACAGCAACACATCTTTACATAACTAAACAAATGCAACACTTCTTTACATAGTTAATATTCCACCAAAATAACAAATGTAATATATATTTACATAGCTAAATTAATATTATACAACAGGAGTGCTACTATTACCATTATTACCTGTGTGACTTCGTGTCTATGGAAACATTCACTAAGTTGTATGTCCTAGTCACTTTGCATTTTTAAAAAAACATTTATTGATAATTCCATGTATGTATATATGGAATTTTGGTCACTTTCATCCTCATATTCTCTCTTTGATCTCCTTTTCTCTAGTGATGAAACCATTTCTTTCTTCCCCTCTTTCTTTCTCTCCCTCTTTCTTTTTCTCTTCTTTCTCATTTCTTCCTTCTTTTATGTATTTGTTTCTCTTTCTGAGATTAATTATAGCTTGCCTAAGAATAAGGTGTTGCCTAATATAATATAGAGAATGTACACTATTGAAGAAAATGGCACCCCTCCTTCAGCACCCATGTATGTCCCACAGCCCTCCAGTGAGGAACTCCAGTTTCTGTCTCTGTTAAATGGACATCATAATATATATCTGACAGTCTTCTCAAAATAGGTTATTTTCAAGCTTACCACATCATTGTCCCTTAACAGACCACATATACTGGTTCACTTTTGCTGTTTCTAACTCACACAATAAGTGTTATTCCAAATAAGTACTCATTTTAAGAGTCACAACTATGTCCCCTGTAATAATAGAGTTATACATTACAATGCCTTTTCTGTGGAGAGATTTTCATATGGCACTAGTGCAAACAACCTCTGTTTTTATTGTGTAAAACAATTTGAGGAGTATTGATATTAGTTCTTCCTTGAATTTCTGGAAGAATTCTGCACTGAATCCATCTGGCCCTGGGCTTTTTTTTTTTTTTGGTTGGAAGGCTTTCGATGACTGCTTCTATTTCATTGTGGGTTATAGGTCTATTTAAGTTGTTTGTCTGTTTTTGATTTAATTTTGGTAGGTAATAGTTATCCAGAAATTTGTCCATTTCCTTTGAATTTTCAAATTTTATGCAATACAGGTTTTCAAAGTATGACCTGAAAATTATCTGGATTTCCTATGTATCCATTGTTATGTCCCCCTTTTCATTTCTGATTTTGTTAATTTGCATGTTCTCTCTCTGCTTTTTTGTTAGTTTGGATAAAGGGTTGTCTATCCTACTGATTTTCTCAAAAAACAAACTCTTTGTGTTGCATTGATTACAAGGTATATTCTAAAAGATTCATATAAGGCCCCTCACAGAAGGGGGAAGGAACAAGTCCCCCAGAGCACATGGGAAGTGGAGGCAGTGAATGGAGAGAGAAATAGGAGAAAGAGAAGGGGATGAGAGGAAAGCACATGCAACTAGGAAGATTGAGTCAGGGTAAGAATAGAAGACATGAGAGAGAGAAAGAGAGAGATAGAGATAGAGATAGATAGATAGATAGAGAGAGAGAGAGAGAGATAGAGAGAGAGAGAATGAAGACAAAAGAGGGAGCCATTATTGGTTTGAAGAGAAAACTGAACCTAAAGAAAGGTCTAGAGACCTACAAGACTGCCACCAACTAACAATTTGAGCAACCATGAAAGACTACCATAAATGTCCTTCCCGGAGAGTGAGATCAACAACTAACTCATTCACCATCATGAAGCCTGTATCTAGTACCTGTTGGAAACAGAAGCAAACACCCATAACTAAACACTGAGTTGAACTAGAATCCAGATGCAGAGTGAGAGGAAGACCAGGTTGCAGAAACACATAGAGACAGTTGACCTGAACAAGGAGGAGCTAATGGGCCCCCAGACTGATAGCTGGGAATCCAGCATGCGACTGACTCTTCCAGTCTTTCTGTCTCCTCTTCCATAACACATGGGTTTGATAAAGACACATGTGAAAGAAGAGTAGAAGAATAAGTATTTTTATTATTCCATATGTCATATTATAACTGTGTCCTGGAACTTCAGGAGGAAATGGTTCTTACCCTGCAAAAGAGGAATGCAGCTTGGATAGGGAGAATATTGTTTAAACTTAAGGTACCTATTTAGTCTGCAAAAGCCAGTGTCTGGTAATAGCTGTTGCAAAGTGTTGGGCAGTCCTAGAATGAATAATGAACACAATACAATACATACTTGGTTAGTGTGTATTTCTGTGTCCTTCCAGAGCTTCCATTCACCCAGAGATAACAATGAATACTAAATGTATAATGACTCTGAGATGTAAGGACACATGAGCTCTGAATTATGTGATGCTGTAGACAATAACACAATGCTAGTTGCCATCTATACATAGTAGTAGAGGAAGTAATGATGTCTTGACATCTTAATGTGCTTCTCTGGTTTTGGTTTCCTTGATAATAAAATAGGGCAATGTATGAATTACCGTTTGACCCATGACTTTCACAAGGTCAGCCAAAACTGTAATTCTGAAATTCACAGGTTCATCTGTATGCAGGATTTGAAATTTAACATATTTCTCATTGTATTTTATATTTTAGAGTTAGTAGGTTGTATTATGACAAAAATGTATTAGAAAATATATTGTTTTAAAATGACCATAAAAAAAACCTCATTGGGTTATGACAGCTCTGGTTTTAACCATGATGACATTCTCTATCTTGCAATATATCCCATCTTACATTATTTCTCACCTCTTCCAATAAGATTTTGTGTCACATGAATACTGACAAAAGTCTTCAAATTTATACCTGTTGCATGCTTCTCCATCTTTAGTTTTTCTAAAAAAAAAAAAAAAAAAAAAATGGAGAAGTGGATTGTAAAGTGGGAGAAAGGATACAATCTCTCTCTGTTCTTTTCCATGCTGAAGAATCTTAATACATCTATGCCATATTGGTGAATAACTATGACACATCTATAATGAGATTCTAATTAAGTTGTCTTGATTTTAAACAACTGAGAGAACAGTATACAAGTATTATCTCATTTTGTTTGTTTTAAAAGAATTAGTACAGACCACTGAAATAGTGTATAACTACATATCTCATAAGATCTGATGTGCTTTCCGATTTGCCTACATCATTCAAATAGTTCCAAATATTTTTTAATGTCTTTGAAAAACTAGACTGTTTACAGACATATAAATTTTAAGGAACTCCAGGTTCATTTCCATAATCTGAGATTGGCCTTTGCTTTCTTATTCTTGTATCTACTGTTGTGAAGGACTGTTCCCCCCACACCTCAGCTTTTCTCCCCATTCACCTTGTGGTTGGTTGGTTGTTGTATGATAATATAATACATATATACTACATACATAATACATGATATAATAATATAGTACCTCAATCTCAATGAACCTAAACTGAATCAATGAGTATTTCTTTGTAAACCACATTTGGCTTTCATAAAAATGAAAATCAATCTCATTTAGTTTTCAATTAGTTTTCTCTTAATCAAGCATATTTTGCCGAATACAAGCTACCATAATGTGTATATATGTGGTATCTTAATCTTTCTTCAGCTTCTTATATGACTGAATGGTCATATAGATTATTTAAAGTACAAAATAATCTCCATTTAAACACATAATGTATTTAATAGCCAATGCTTACTACACTTTGGCATTTATTAGTGTACAATTGAACAAAAAAGTCCAACCTATAAAATATGTGGAGTTTATTCATGGTGGAGTGATGGACATGAACAGCATGTGCATGCATGCACACACACATTTAATTTATTTGGTATTTATATTAGGAAGGCATGGAAAGATGCTGAAGTTACTTTCTAGAATTCATTGAATATTCAAACAAGAAAACCAAACAACATTAAAAATTTCTTATGAGCATTTTTAAAATTGGAGAGTTCTCAGAAAACACAGCAGGATAGACATTTCTACATTCTGCCACTGTGCAAGCATATGTTATTAATTAAAACATATATTATGCTAATGTATTCTTCCTGATCAGTGGCAGGCACAGCTGAACAACATTCAGCAGTGAAATAGAAAGCCTTCTGGACCTGATATGAAACTTGTTGATGAAAAACAAAGCTAAACTGGCCTCATATACATATATTAAATTAGTGGAAAATCATCTTGAAGTAGGCTTTTACAATATTTTCCCCATGATTAAAAAAAAAAAAAAAAAGACCTAATGTCTTACCCTGGTGAAACAAAGACCAGTACAAATAAGAAAGAAGGAGTAGCTGCAGCATGGTATTGAGGAATATCGGACTAGCTCTGTGCTTTATGTCTCACGATGAGACACTAGATGTTTAGCAAAACTAGAAACAATACACAAAAGCATTAGAAACAGCTACAAATGCTGTAATGTTTGTAACTGCAAAGGACAATTTTTTCAATAATAATTTTCAAGAAAAAAAGAATTTTAATTACACAGGTAATAATAAAATCTTCTGGAGAGTTGGGTTAGAAATACAAAATGATGAACTAATGGAGCTACAAACCATATTGCGTTGAGAAAACCTGAGGAGGAACACTGGTATCCCTTTGTGTCTTCAAAAGCTGAACTGTAAATAAATGGTGTGAGCGAGGAACTGTTTGTTTAAAGCTCATTCTTCACTCCTCTCACGTTATACAGTTGCATGCCTCATTCATGATTGGCAGATGAACTTGCCTTTTACTTTTCTGATTAAAATTAACCCAGAAATAGTAATGTCTCCTGTCAGATCTTGTGGTATATTCTGGATTCTTCCAATGCTAATAGAAGAGATGGCTTTCTGCTTATTGTAAGCCAATATCTGCAACTTGTTACAGCCTGTCCCATCTTACCATTTTAGCAATCTTTATTCGTTATATTTTTATTTCCCATGTGTTTTACTATTTAAAGTAGCTCTTCCTCAAAATATTTTAAACATGCACATATTTTTCTTTTAGATAAATTTTCTTTAGCTATGAGACATCCCATCTATTCCTCCATTAGCTTATAGTCTAAGTTCCCTTGGGGGGGGTGATACGAACATTTCTGGCTTTTATCTCTATTATCTTCTATCTGTATCTATCATCTATTTATCTTTCTATATCTATCTGTTTACCTGTCTATTATCCATGTTCTATTCAATCTGGTTCTGCCTCCATTACTTCATAGAAAGAGCTTTTCTGAAAACCACCAGTAGTTAAAACATTTCTAGGAGCAGTGAGTGCATTTGAGTTCTCACTATCTCTCAACTCTATATATTCAGAAAGGGCTACTTCCCTCCTACAACCTACTCTCATTGGCTCTTATTTCTTCTTCCTACTTTACACACATGCTGCCATTGGCTCCTGTCTCCTTCCCACTTTATATACCTGCTTCCATTGTCTGCTTTGTCTCCTCTCTTGCGCACCTGCTACCATTGGCTGCTTTGTCTCTTCTCTTGTACACACGCTGCCATTGGCTCCTATGTCTTTCATGCCCACAGTTTGCTTCCCATTTCTATGGTTCTTCCTCTTTGATAAATCATCATTGTCACCATCATCTCCTCCTGCTTCTAACTATAGATAACCTCTAAGTTTTCTTGTGTCTCATTCATTAAATTCTTTCATTGTCAAGTTTGTCGTTTTTCACAAATTCACGTTTCCACAGTCCTTTCTGCTTCACTACATTAAAGGCACCTATACTTTGTTATTTCTAGGATACTTCCAAAATATTATATGGGATATCAAATTTACTCTCTTTCTCTACAAGTCACACTACCTCTTATTTTCTGTTCTACTCACTGTACTTTCAATCTCATCAAAACTTTAATGAAACAACTCCCAAAGATCTTCATGGCAGTTCCATCTCTTCTCACCATTGTCCTTGGTATAACATCATTTTACCTCCCGTAAATCATAGTGGCAGCCTTGACTATCTTATCAACATCTACCATTGCCTGTACGTCATTATCCACAGTGTAGAATATTTTTAGAAAAGTGCAAAATTGAATTTTTCATACACATCCTCTCTCTCATATCTCTGCTATTCCTTGCATCCTCTGCCTAGTATCATGGTTAATGCTTTTAGGAGAAACAACACAAAGTTAGCATTGTATAAAAAAAAAGCCCCCCATTGCAATTTTCTTTTCTTTTTTTCTTATTTTTTTCCTTTTTTCCACACTGTCCTGCTGAGTTCTCACTAAAGAAATCTACTTACTTGCATAAGACTCCATGAATTCTCCCACCTTCCAACTTTATTCATTTTCTACTTTTTTTCTAAACTATATCTTCCCACAGCTCCTTCAAGCTTCTGTGGGTGCTTGAGATTTTAGTCTTTCATAACCTTCCATGCTAATTGGAGTTTGCCAGATCATTGACTCCAGTTTCCAGTAAATTCTCTATACAGTAAATGTGTATTTCGTTTTTCCTCCTTAGATATGTAAGAACTAAAATGGCAGGGATTCTTTAGTGCTTTATTCTTCAGGTCTAAGCATGAAGTAAGATCTTAACAAATATTTGCATGAATGGAAACCATAATTTGTGAATTGAGTGTGGGTTTTTATTGGCTCACTTTTCATTCATGTCCATTTATGTATGATTTTTAATGAAAGGATGCTCATTTTAATACAATTTGTGATAAAATGACTTATGCATCCAAATATGGAAATATTGAACTATTGTGGATTTATAACTTCAGAGTGAAATATGTCTATAAAATTAGAAGGAAATTTTGTAAAGCATTAAATGTGTTTGGATTCACGTAATAAATAATCCTAGCTATTTTCAAGTTGTGTTGATGTATACTTGACAAATATGAATTTTATATATTTGTAGATATAACAAGTTTTGACATATTTGTACATTGCTATTATGATTAGACAGCCTAAATTATATATTCATAATAAATAAAATAAACAATATCAGAGAAATTCATATACTCCTATACTTGTTTCAACACTGTTCACAATTGACAAAATTTGGAATCAGTTGAGATATCCATTAACAGATGAGTAGGTAAAAAAAAGTGTGGTATATGAAAAGAAGGGAATGTTATTCATAACCATAAAAAGAGAAATCTCTCATTTACAACAAAATGAAAAGTACCAGAGGACATTATATTAAATGCAATAATCCAAAAACACACTGAAAAACCCAATTTTCCTATGTAGGGAAGATAATTTGATCTGAAACTAAAGGGGCACTAGTCATGTCTAGAACTTGAAAAGAAGAAATGAATAGGATAGAGATGTTAGGAGAGCAGGTAGCCATAGTCTGTGCTCTGCAGTAGATGAGTGAAGTTTAAAATTAGCTCACAGATTTATAGAAAGGCAAATTGAGGAATGTGAATGCCCTGAACATCAGGAAGTGGTAGGGATATACAAGTACTCACTGGTTCTAATCTGGCTATGATACACTGCACACAGCCTTTGAGATACATTTTATTGTGTCAATATTTCACTTACTATGTACCAATTTTAAAAGAAAATTAAGCTTAATGTTAAATAACTAAATCCTGTAGGAGAGAGAGAGTCATTTCTAAATAAGAAATTCATTTAGATTATTTAGAGAGGAAATTGGGTTTCTCGTCATGAATTTCTTGGAAATAATATTTGATGTTTCCCCATTCCATAGTAGATAGAATAGAAAATACTCCCTGGAAAATGGAGACAAAGGCTAAAATTCCCTAGTGATTTTTTTTCAAGAACTTTTGCCTAACCATCTTACTTTCATTTCCCGTAAAACCCCATTGACATCTTAATTGGGAATACTAATAATGTCATGTAATAAAAATATGAATGGTTTCTATTTACATGCTAAGTATGTACATTTCATGTAGAATATAGCTGTTCCTATGCCAGCTATTACTATCTGTCTTTCCTACTGACCTTGACACATGTTTTGTATGTTGATTTATGACACAATCTGGAGACGGCTGCCCTCTGGTGCAGAATACATGATTTCTTTGCTTTTCTCTTATTTCCCATTCTGACAGCAACCTTACTAAAGCATGAACTGGACCTTTCCTTCAACCACAGGCTGTGCTTCATATTCCTCCTCTCGCTGGCTATAGGAGTCTGTCATGCTTCTTTTCTGCTTTACTAGGTGTAAATATGCATAATTATAGGGTATAAATGAATATCAGAATTTCTATACCTGAGTAAATAACTTTCATATCAATACAGGCTACTTGGTAAATTTTATATTTTTGGAAACAACATTTTCTCTATGTTTCACTTAGAAAGTTTTTCAATTGAGAGGAAAATTTTGACTGCATCATTTAAAAGTCTCAACAATTCAGAATAGAAAGCATGTGTCACAGCACTAGAATTATAACAGGAAACAGCAACTGTTATAAAAAGAACTGTGTTGTATCCATTCTACTTCTGATAATGCAAATACATTAAGTATTTCATTTTGAACTTAAGGTTTATAAAGCCATACTTTGAAAGGATGTGGTAAAGTAAAAAGTTTTATAGAACTTGGGATTTTTTAAAATAAAAACATTATTTCAATTTCTATTGGTATGAATTCCAGACCAGGTACTTCTCTTCTGACTCCTTTACATTTCTTAAGACTTTGGTAAAATTTTTAACCATTTAATATCATCTTTGTTTCCTAATAAATAAAAGATAATATCAGTATCCATATTATAGGATTGTGAGAATGAAATAAAAAAAATAAGTAAAGTGTTTGTTCTCTGTACATTAAGTCGTTAAGTGTTTCTGTCTTAATTTCCATCTAAGGCAAGAAGGAGCTTCTCTGATGAGAGCTGATCAATGCACTGATCTATGAGTATAGATGTAAACTACCAGGAGTCATTTTAAGTAATCACATTGCTTTATTTCCTTCTCAGACTAGTAGTAGTAGGCTTTCCCCTAAGGCCCATTATCTTTTCTCAGGTTCTTAGTATCACTGACAGTGTTAGGGATGGGCTCCACCTCATGCAGTGGGCCTTAAATACAATCAAAAAGTGCTTGGTTACTCACACAGAATTGTCTTCTGGATGCAAGAATGTGAGTTTTCTTTTGTGGGGTAACACTTGTTGTACCAATCACACTCTAATCAGGGGTAACACCCAGGAATAATTGGCCACCACAAATTGGACTCCATGTTTTGTTTTAAGTTCTATATGTATATAATCTATATCTATAGCTATAACTGTATCATCTGTATCTATCCATCCATCATCCATCCATCCATCCATCCATCCATCTATCTATATGTATATTTCTTGAGAGAAGGAGAAGCAAGGAAGGTGGAAAGAGAGTGAGAGAGTAGACAAACATGAAGTTGATTCTGTATCTGGGTCAAGTTGGAGGAGGAGTATGAATTAATAAAAAAATTTAAGGAACTATTGTAACACAGTATAATCAATGGTATTTAGTAATTAATTTCTCAGCACAAGTTGAATCCCATTATTTCATTACCAGTTATATAATGATTTGGTATAGATATCTCTGTGCCCATGACAAAATAGAGGAGGGGACAAAGTAATAGAAAATGACAAAGATCAGGAAATAGAAACACAAAAGTCATCATGAGATTATGATTGCAACACTTACAAAATGATAGGAAATAACAGAAATTTTGTATATTAAATAAACAAACATCTACTTGCCCCAGATAAAAAAAAAACAATCACAGACCAAAGTAAAGGTACCATCAATGTCCAACTTGTTGACACAGAACATCTATTGGAGTTGCTAATGGAATATAGGTGATAGGCTATGTACTGGAGCAGAAATGACTCAAAGCAGTTATACCACCCAAAGCCCCAATTTCTGAGAATGACCTTGTGAAGTCTTAATTTCCAGTTTTAAAATAGGCCTTATAAAGTTGTTTTCACATATGTGCTAGTAAAAACCATGCAACTTGTAACATTTTTAGATTCTCGTATCCTCCTTTTCCTTGCCTTTTAGAATCTTATGATGTCCCTACTCCAGGTAGCACTGCTCTAATTTTCAGTTAATATCTGCACAACTGTTGGTTGTACAAATGAAGATAGAGGTGAGGCAGAGTAACTGTAGCTGAATTTAGTAGGTTAATTTGCAGTCTTCATAAATCTGTTTCTAAAAATATTTACTCAAAATTGAAGGAACAATTAATTTGGAATAAAATAACTTCTCTACTTCATTAGGAAATGAGCTGGCCTTTTCAACATTATTTCATTGGGGGTCTGGTCTCAAGGCTGACAAATCTTCCCATTGATGTTTCTTCCTTGAGAAGATATACTATAAGAAAATTCTTCTTAAACTTGGTGTTTTCTAAAGAATTATTCAACTATTGTAAAATAAATCTGTTTTCTCCATTCTGTGATGTTCCTGATACTTTTATTTTCTTCTTGTTCTTTGTGACATGAATACTTACCACTTTCCCCTGTTAGGGACTTAAATGGAAAACTCTATGTATTTTGTAATATAGTGGCTGGAAACATTAACAGATTCCAGTGGAGTATTCTTTATACCTGTGACATAGCACAAGCTATTGTATAGGTAAGATTTACTTCCACTTTCACGTTGCTTTCCCATACTGTGTTTATATTACCAGTCCTAACAAAATGGTTTTATTTCTTAGGGGAAAAATTACCAAGAGCCTGCTAACATGCACATTAAATGTTACAACAAAATAAAAAGTAACAAAAGAAACTTACACTTTATGAGTCTCTAAAAACGGCTTTTCCTTTTACGATATGTGACTTCTCTTACAAAATTACCCGAGTTAAGTAGGCCAGCCAGGTGCTTGTGGTGTTTGTGCCATAGCATGGATGTGATCTATTAGAGGGTTTCACATTTTGATGGTCAGCACATTTTGAGGGTGATTAATAAACAAAAACTTTATTGCAACAATTCCTTTTTTTAAAGAGTGTGAACTCTGACCCACACTGGAAAATATGGAAACATAATTTTGTTTCTTAGTACAAAATCTTCTTACAGAGCCAATTCTCTTTTTTCCTCATAATTGAAACTCACAAATTTGGAGTTTTTAGTATTTTCAGGCCTTTACTTTTCTACTTGGATGTCCATTTTCATGGAGATGAAAATCAAAAGAAATGTTTCTGCTGTTACCTCAGAGTTATCACATGAATACTCTTCCTTGTATTTTACTATGTAGAAGCTGGATGGGCTGGACTCAGAGTCATTAAAGATTGTCCCGAGATGACATTGTTCATTTGAATCTTGCTTTCCTTGATGGTTGACTTTGATAACACAGTAGTTACTGCCTTTTGCTGAAGGTTACAACTTACATGAGCAAAAAAAAAAAAAAAAATCTTAGCCTTTTCTGTGACTGAATGTTGAATTTGTTGAATTAATAAAATAACAAAATTCAAACATCCAAAAAGAAATTGCTGATTTATTGTGTAGATATCCTATACTTTGGTGCTTACAAGTTAAGGCCCAACAGAGTGCCTGTGTTTTTCTCTGTGTGAGCTGCTTCATACCTCCTCCTTGCTTCCTCATTGGTTACTGATCACATACACAGAAGGCTTCTTGTCAGCACTGAGAACACATGGATTTGGCAACCTTGTGTTGACATGTATGACACATGTGCTATCTTTAAAGTTTCCTCAGTTTTATCTCTCATTTCATTACACATTTCAGGATTTAAAATTTGTTTTATTATTTATTTTATTTTTTGTGTGTATCTTTTTCATGAGTGGGTAGATTGTTAATATGTGCATTACTGTGGATCCAATTGTGAAGGCTAAGTGGAGACATCAAGTTTACCATATCCCTTTGAGATAGGGTTTCTCAATGATCTTAAGCTTGGCTGAGCTTGGGTCACTGCTCATAAGCTGCAGAGATCCTCTTGTGTCTGCTTTCCAAACTTGAGGTTACAGACTTGGCTGCATACATGCACAGATTTTTGTATGGCTTCTAGCTTATTTCTTATAAGCAAGTCAGGTTTATGTCAAAGTCTAATATATAAAATTCACCCTTTGGGCTTATGAAATAAAGTATCAAGGTATTTGATTAGCTATAAAATACATTTATGATTAAATGGAAAACTTTAAGTTGGTTTCATTTAGACAAATTAAGATTTTTGGAAGGATTATAGCTACAATAATGAAAATAATATTACAAATAATGCAGTTTAATCCAACAGTGTCTTTTTACTATTTTAGACATAGTAGTTTAGGTTAATAACAAAGGATGAGATGCTTATGAAAGAAATGTTTTTCTAAGTGTTTTCCATTATACATGGCACTGAAGCCTAATTCTCTTTACTTACTACTGCTTTACAAAAGTTCTCCCTGACTAGGCATATAGAACAGTAGTAGAACATGCAGAACAGTTGGGGATCACTTGCCTAGAATATGTAAGGTACTGGACTTGAACCACAGAACAGAAAAAGAAAACAGGTAACAAAAACTAGATATTATCCCCAGTTACGAGAGACTTGACTTATTACTTGTCAGATTCTACTTTTGTATGTTAGATTGGTCCCATCTGAAGATTAATTTATTAATAGCTATATGTATGTTGAGACTGAATATACAGGGCTTCTGTATTCTTGGAAAAATTGAGATTTTTTTTTAAAAAATAGAAAGTATATTAGGCAGATATCTGTGAGAAGATAAAATTAACTTTTGTAATGACAGTTTCAAAAAACAAGTTGCCCTTATATGTAAGTCATGCAAATGTATGAGGTTGGGGAATTCTGTTTAACCCTGGAATGGCAAAGCAGTATCTGAATTGCCTGTTTTAAAATACATTATATGGCTAGTTAGAAGGCAATGGGAATACCACCTCATAATTTGGAATGGGTTCTTCTCTTTGTAAGCACAGATTTGTTTTACGTTTTGGATTGTAGCCTGAGCTGTTTTTCTTTGTGATGGAACTTCCCAAACCTGTACTGCTCACCTGTTAATAGTGTTTATTTCTCTTTTCAGTAGTATCAGAGCAGTTTACCCTTCTGATTTAGCCAGTGAGTCTATAATAAATAATCCCATTCAAATTTATTAACTGTATGTGCCTAATGTTTGACTTGATGCTAGAGAAGTATAAATGGGATGCCTGACTTCTAAAGTTACTAATGGGCAGTTACAAATCTGACATTGTTTGCCTATAT
This sequence comes from Phodopus roborovskii, assembly GCF_943737965.1. Classification (NCBI taxonomy): domain Eukaryota; kingdom Metazoa; phylum Chordata; class Mammalia; order Rodentia; family Cricetidae; genus Phodopus; species Phodopus roborovskii. The sequence goes on from NW_026126434.1 coordinate 12,071,275, forward strand.
CTCAGCATTTAGCTCAAAAGGGTAGGTAGTTTATTTGAGTTCAATCTGGGCAAAAAGTAGTTTCAGACATTGGTTATATAATTGAGACCCTATCAAACATGTGAATAGAATCTTAGTGTAGAAGATTCACCTTTGTAATCTCTACAGAGAATCTACTTAGAATAACAAGTATACAAGAATACAAGAATAACTAGTTCTTACCAAACACTTGTATAGCACTTATTGTATCCCAGGCCTTTTTCTACTTGAGGCACCCATTTCTTGTCAAAGAGCTAGTTAGACTACAGATATTCAAATTTTGGGTATTGAAAGTCTGGGTCCAGAAATGCTGTTAAAACTTCACTGTTCTTTCAAACTTTTTTGGGGGAATAGGTTCTGCATAGCTATGAAGGCTACTTGGGTCTTTGGAAAGCCCATCTTGGAAGAGCCAGATACCATATTATTTTAATGGTAGGTTTTTTGAGTGTTTCACCTTGGTTTGAACAAGGTTAATGTTAAACATCAAGTACCATGCATACAACTGTTAAATTATATAAAAGACCTTATGTGTAAACTATTACACACCATAAAACATCATCAAAATAGGTAGATTTGAATAGCTAATAGCTTTAAAGCACCAATTTATATACTTAATGCCTGCATCTGTAAATTGACCAATAAAGAAAAGATACATTATATCACAATCAGTTATATTTCATAACTATGGCATGACCCCAATTTGATTTCCCTAATTTTGCGTTCAGCTTTCAAAAGTCAAAATATAACTGCACAAGACATATGGATGCTGGTATCTATTGTAATATTTGTTTAATAGTCAAAGCAATGGTCTTATTTTTGCCAATTTGAGAAATTGAACACCAAACATAGTACTGGAGTTGCATGATATTTGATATGGCCCTAGTTATTTTTTACCAACTTCACAGAAATCTAGACTGACCTGTAAAGAAGGAATCTGATTATAAGAGTTTCATCTATCACCCTAGCCTATTTACATGTTCTGGGAGCATTTTCTTAATTCCTCATTAATGTAGTAAGATTTGGATGACTGGAGGTGATGACCACCCAGGGCAGGTGATCCTCAGCTGTTTATGAAGAAGACACCAAGAAGTCTATTGTGAAACAGTTTCTCCAAGTAATGGCTGCATGAGCACACCAGAACAATGGCAATATTGATAGACACAGAAGAGCGAAAATCAAGAATTCCAACTCCTAGATGAACTATAGGAAAGTAATGACTACTTGAAGAAGGAGAACTAGTATCTCCCAGGCATGAGCCATCTTATTGATTGTCTGATGCAGAGTGCTGAGCCCTGAAACTATATATACACAAACAACATGTGTGTGTGTGTGTGTGTGTGTGTGTGTGTGTACACATGCATACATATGTAACATTAGTAATAAAAGGAAATGAGGCTACCAACTTGAGGGTTGAGGATGGGGTAAGAGAGGGTTGGGGGAACATCCTTCAGTGTGCATGAAGGAAATAGAATCTAGAGGGCCATGCAATTCTATTCAAATCAAAAATTTTATTTAAAAATGAAAGGTAGCTGAGCAAACCAGAAACAAGTAGTAAGTAGCATTTCTCCTTGGTCATACTTCATGGTATGCACCCTGTAAAGTAAAATAAGTCCCTTTCACCTCAACTTGGTATTGGTCAGTCTTTCACAACAGGAACAAAACAGTACCAGCACAGATAGCTATACTTTGCTCCGATTTTATAGGAATGAAATAAGGCGGTTTGTGATTTAGTGGGAAGTATATTAATCCTCTCCTTGAATTCCAATACAGATTTTCTATGAGGTATTGACAAGCCTATGTTTGATAATATAGAGATTTAACTTATTACTTTTACAAACAAGCCTAGTATATGCCGTAATGATTCATTATTATATATCCTAATATGTTGACTTGATGAATACTCTCATTGTTAGGATATAATCTAATCTTCCTATTTGAGTTTCTTTAATTTCCTCCAATGATATAATTTGAATCTCTCACTCTCAGAAGACTTCAGTTTATTACCTAGGTCTCTTCTATGATAACCCACTACTTCAGATCTATTTTCAACATACACTTTATACAAAATATTCTATTATATGTTTTTATTTGTGTCATGTTAGCTAATTATTTTATTTGTTAGTCTAAAGACTAGTCTAGTCTAAAGATTAGAATTTAAAAATTAAAATCTTCATAAACATTGGGAGTTATGCATGACATTTTGTAGGAAATGTACTCTATACCTTACTTATAAAGATTTTCAGTACTTGGGGCTTCAAGATGGACTTCAGGTCTTTGCTCTACTTGGACTTGAGTAGAAGGGAGGTGGGGGGGGGAGAACAGGAGAAGGAGGAAGGGAAAACTGTGATTGGTATATAAAATAAAAGAAAAACAAGTGAATAATAAACAAATAAAGACGAAGTTCAGGTTAGATTGCTCAACATTCACAAGACTTTGGGTTTAATCCCAAGAAATAGTAACTGATCCCTCTTCCAAACACACATACACACACACACACACACACACACACACACACACACACACACACACACACACACACACATAAGCACACACACACACACAAATGATTTATTTATTGCAGTGGAGTAGTGGTCATTTTATACATGTTGTTAATGAAACAATATTTTCAAGGATAGAAAAAGAAATATCATCATTTAATCTTAGGTAATAAGTAGAAAATATTAATCTATGATATTACTATACATATTTTAATTGCATTTTACTAATTTATAATATTAAAGCAATATATAATCATTATACTATGATATTTACCATTGACTTGAATAATACTTGCAAGTCACATACAACTTTACACCTTAGTCTTTAATTTTCTAAGAACTTTGATGTTTTGTAATAATTACTCCCTAGATTAATTGTTTTTCTTAGCATATTGTTGTCCAAACTTTTATGTTCCTTACAGTTATTGTGTATATATTGCTTTAATAACGTATTTCTCAACATTCAGGACGTTGTCCTGTATTCTAAAAAATGTACTTCTTAGCTCAAAAGGTATAGGCTTTCCTTGGCTTTGACTAATTTACAATTTCACACATTATAGTTTTTCCATACTTTGATACAACTGGATATTAAACATTTGAAATTACTTTTTAAAGATTTATAGATTAAAATGCTAATCTTCAGTTATTGCTTTTGTTACAATTTTTAATTAGCTAATAAGATTGACCATTATTCCACACTTATTTAACATTTATATTGTATCTTCTGAGCCTCCAGGTATCTATACTTTAATCTTTGTCTCTAAAGTCTTTAACAATGTCTACATCTCATGAATTTGTTTCATTATTTCCCCAAGTCAGCCTTGTGTCAACACCAGGGTATGTATGCAAAAGAGAAAAAAAATCCATGAATTGGTAAAAGCTTAAGGAAGGTCCTTATCTATCTAAAGGTTAGACTTTTTCTATGAATGGAAAAATAAGAAAACACAGATGGTTTCTGATGGTAGATTTCCTCTTTACTTCATCTTGAAAAATTCTCTCTGAAAAAATCTCTCTTCACAGCTTCCTAATTAGCTCTTCATTCCTGCTCATTCTCCACTCAGCAGCTTTCCTAATTCCTAATTTCCTAATTCACTTTCCATTGCCTCTCTCTCTCTACATCTTCCCTCCACCTTTCCTCTCTTTGTACCACCACTGCCCTGCTCTTCTCACAGCCAAACTCTGGACAATTATAAGCTACATTTTCAAGGCCGAACAAGTTCTCATAACACAAGGTAAGTCATGTGGTCCCTTAGGCTAGGAATGTCACGCTCACCGGCCAGTGAGTAAGTGCTTGGCCTTTGCTCTAAGTTGGTGAGGGTTCCCAGAAAGTAAAATATTGGCTGAGCTTTGAGCCTGACACTAGGACTATGAGCAAAAAGTCAATTACTGAGAAAGTTGCATGTAATGAAATTGCTTCTATCCTGATCTTGAGTCAGCAAAACAGCACCTGGAAAATGACCTCATTTATTTGTCTCTAGGAACAAAAAATATTCTTTTCCAAGGTAACCATCCTGCTTTGAATTTTCTCTGAAGTACAAAATTAACTGCCTGTGTAAAAGGCTGTCTTTATGAATGAGAATCCTTTGTCAGTCTGAGAAATGTAAAATATTATTTCTATTCCTGAAAATTTCACAGCATAAGCAGAAAATCATTTTCCTGACCATCCTCAGCTACATATGTGCTTAATAAGTATAAAACATACCACAAAAGGCCTGAGAAAAGAACCTCACAGCTGTTCTTATAAGGGCAGCATAGTTGTGGCACCCAAGAAAGTTATGGACAGAAAACAACCAGTCATTTACAGTCAATAACCCCATGGTTTTGCCATGTGGGGCCTCCCAACAGGGAATCATGCACCTGCTGGGGTGACTTATTAAATGGTAGTTGTCACTTCTATACAGTCCCACACCAACTGCCTACTCCCTATTTTCTGTTTAATAAAGAAAAGTAAAAATAAGTGAGCAAATCTTTCTAAGTGCAGTGAGAAATATGGATATTAAATGTCTGAAGATGTATGGAAGACTGACAAGCAATTATAATTATTTTGAATTTAATAAGAATCAAAATCTTTACTGATATTTAATCAGTATTTACAATCTACCTACACCCAGGTATCTTTCTCTGGTCTTTGGATGTGACATGGATAAATGTTCCCTATATACACTGACATACATATCACACACACACACACGAACACATATGACACACTAAAAAAAGTCATCAACTAAAAAGTGAGGAGTAAGCAAAGTATTTTTCCATATTCAATTTTAATTAAATTAATTAGTTAAACTTTCTTTGAGACAGAATCCTACTGAATTTTGCAGGCTGGCCTCAAACTCCTGAACTAAATAGATTTTTTTTGTTGTTGTTTTGTGTTTTTGCTTTAGCCTCTAGGGAGATGGAGATGAGTCCTCACCTCCCCCTTTTTGTAGTGTCAAACACTTCTAAAACTTACTGAAATTTCACTATTGATTATTCATATATTTTATGATGATTAAATATTTCTGTAATGAAATATTTACCTAGCTAAGCATTAATTTATTAATTCTGTTATTAATCACTATTAATCCCCAAATAAACCTTCTTACCTCTCAAAGTGATGGCACCTCTCTGTGAATGTCCCTTAATATCGTTAATTTTTAAAAAACATTCCAATTAAGAAATTATATCTTGGTAAAATGGATATTGGTGATTCAAAAGGATAGGTATCTAAATCTAGTTTTTTTACAGGCCTGGTGTTAGCCTACTGAGATAGTAAGCATCATGTAACTAAGCCTAACTGTATGTGTATAGGAGTCAATCTGATTGCTTTATCATAGGCCTAAGGAAAGAAACAAAAATGTCAATAAAGTGGGTAAAAATGTACCAGACTTTCATAGGGATGGCTTGTATGAGATAGTCTGTACATGGAGTCCAACCTTCTGTTCATTTAAGTATTTTAATTCAATTTTGTTAATATTTGTCTGTTCAATAAAAGAAATGTGTTATTATATGTGTAACTAACTAGATATAATCCTTTTTGTTAGAAAATGTTATGGGAAGTTTTTGAAACCTTAACACAACCTATGTGAGAAATGGAATCTATAGTTAAAGAATTGCCTCTCTCACACTGGCCTGTAGGAAAGACTGTGGGACATTTTCTTGATGAGTGATGAGTGTAAAAGGGCTCATCACATTGTAAAGGGTGCTGTTCCTGGGCTTGTCATCCTCAATGTTATAAGAAAACAGGTTGATTGTGGGTTAGTTATACTGTAATTTATACCCAGTATCCAATTAGGAGTGAGTTTGTTTGTTTTGGGGGGGTCTGTTACCTCATTAAGAATTATTTTTTCTTGTTCTATCCATTTTTCAGCAAATTTCATGAGGACATTTTTTTTAATAGTGGAGTAATACTCCATTGTGTAAATAAATGTACCATATTTTCTTTATCCACTATTTGGTAGAGGAGCATCTAGGTTGTTTCAGGTCCCGGGTATTAGAAATAGTGCTGCTATGAACATGTTGAGCATATGTCTTTTACACAGACTCAGAGATGCCAAAAATTTCACATGATATTTTGAGTTGATAAATAACTAGAGTTGTGTCATAATGTGTCCTGGCCTGATATTTTTAGTTGATCATATTGGAATTAATTTTTGGCTTAAAAGCAGAATTTTCTGGAGGGAATCAGTCCTAGCTTCACCATTTATTACCCATCTCATCTTCCTAAATTTTAATTTCATCATTTAATAAAATGGGAACAAGAGCACTCCCTATCCAGCAGGACTAAGTATAAAAACAAATTCTTAGCATAGAGTAACTTCTTAATAAACACAAATTGTGTTCATTGTAGTTGTTATCAGCTCTTCTTCTTAAGTTTGTTATTTTGCCCTTAAATATGCATCATTGTTGTGAAAAACAATTCCTTAAAAAATGCCCAAGGAGCAGTTAAGTAAAATTCGATCCTTGTTAAGACAATTTTGGGAAATGTTTGTCTGTATCCAAGAAACCCATGTCGTCAGTATGTAGCATGGTACTTATGTCAATACTGAGCACAATAATTTCAGTGTTGCATACAAGGTCTTTTTATTAAATGAAACTATGATTCCAATGAATTATGAAGTGTATTGCCTGCTGTGCTTTCCAGAGCTACACTGCTGAGAATTTATGGTGTAGCATAAGGGAAAATGTATAGAGGAAGTTGATTTTGTAATTTTTGAAATTGGTCTCATGTTATATCCTAAATCCACAGATGTGATCTTAGGATGATAAAATTTTTATCTCAGGGGAAGAAAATCCTTTTTAAAAATAACAATTTACATTTAAATGAAATACAACTATTCTTATCATTCACTGTTTACCTAAGGATATATTAAAAAAGATTTTCTATCAGCCATAGAGGATTTAAAGGATTGTGCTTGTATGAGACTACTTTGCAAAACTTAGGACTTTTTTTCTTATCTTTACCATATTTCTATATGTTCATGTTAAGATTTACAACACCTAGGATTTACAATGCTAAAATTATTTAAGGTTAGATTTAATCAACATAAATTTCTGGTAATTAAGTTTCAGTGTGTGGCCAGATATACCTTAGTCAAAACCACATAGACCATAAGAGATAATTCAGATTATTAAGTATTATAGACCCTTCATTGTGAGTCACAGGAAAACTATTAATATATTTGCCTGAATGGTTTATTATTGCTATCCTCAAGTATGTAATTGAAAAAGTAATGATTCCTCTCAAGCTTTCATATTATGATACAAAAGTTGTTATATTTCCCTGAGTTAAATGAGCACATTATACATATTCATAAAATCTATTTATTCAATTAAAAATATTTATTGAGTTCTTACTCTATCAGTTCAAATGACTTGGACTCAGGAAATATGAAGACAAAGAAGGCATTTCCAACCCTAAGCAGCTCAGAGAAGATTGGTATTAAAACCAAATCCAATTTACAAAAAGGAAAAGACTGTAAATTCATACTACAAGTTCATCCAGAAGGAATATAAGAAAAGAGTATGAATATTCAGTACAATCTTCTTTTATTGCTTTAATTTTTCACCCTTGACCTCTTTCTTGGTTATCATGGAGAAGCCACTGAACTAACCCTGTTAATATCAAATATCTCTTTTGCCATCTCTCAAAGTTTCTGCCTGTAGATGACTGGGGAAGGGGACAAAAGCTATTGATGTGTCTGTAGATTCCTACCTATGTGGTGGGGTCATCTCTGGTGGATGTCTCTCATCCCTTGATAAACAAGCACATGTGGACTTATCTGAAGATTGACCACTTATTATCTAAAAAAAGCATGTCTCATTTAGTTTCAATCAGTCTACTATAGGATATGGTATCTCATTATGATGAAAAATATGTATCAGTAGTATAAAGGCAGACAATTTAGAAAAACAATTTATTTTTTATAGATCTAAAGGTTTAAGAGGACATTGAAAAATCTGAAATATATAGATGTTAAAGTCACTGAGAATTCATTATTCAAAACAGGTAAAATGTATCTAAATCTGAAATATTCATGGGTAGAGTGTTAGTAATATGTTTACTGAAAAGTAAGGAAAAAGGAAAACACCATTTAAGCTTTTATCTATGGAAATTTTAAAGATCCCCAAAAGCAATTTAGAATGATATCACAGTGTTAAAGGAGAGTTTAATGCATTTGAAACTTTAGATAAAATATACCAGTTTTATGAAATAAAATAATCATCCTTGAAATAGACTCAAAAAAATATGCTACATGGGTAGATGGCAAGTGCCCAGGAATTGAATCCATAATAGTCATATGTTAACTCTTTGGATGCTGGTTCTGGTAAAAAAAAAAGCATCAGACACAAATAAGCTATCAAAAGTAGATTTATACCAGAATAAATAAAGAATATTAATGCCATGGTATTAGAAATCAACTGTAATCTGTGCTCCATACACACTCTGAAATTAAGAAAGATAAAGAAAAACAGTCATCTTAGGGGAACCCACATGAAGGATAGAAATAATTGAATAATGCATCCCTAAAAATTATCTATTGATTTAATAATATTGGAAGAAATATAAATAATTGTCCTCAAGTATTTCTGTTTTATTTTGCTTCTGAATTTTTGAGACATTTTTCTCTGTGATGTAGGTTGGCTTAGAACTTAAAATCCTTCCAACTCAAGTGTTTTAATCAATGTCATCTTGGGAAGTTGGTAGCTTATCTTAACAACAAAAGTGAAAAAAATATGTTACTTATATAAAAACTGTGAAGATTATAATATACAAAATTTATGCATTAAATGGTGACCTCTAAAGAGCAATAATTGTGAAATGTTAACATTGAATAGTGAATGAAGGCAGGGCATCCAAATGGAAATCTGTAGAAATTTAATTTGAAGATAAACAGAAGCAAACACCTATACCTAAACACTGAGTCAAACAGGAATCCAGATGCACAGAGAGAGGACAAGACCAGGTTGCAGAAACACATATTGATAGCTGACCTGAACAAGGAGGAGCTAATGGGCCCCCAGACTGACAGCTGGGAATCCATCATGGGACTGTCTCAGACCCCCCTGAACATGGGTCTGAGCAGTCTTAGGGACCTCAGACAGTGGAACCAGGATGTATTCCTGGTGCACAAAAGGACCTTGCAGACACATCCCCCATGGAGGGATAACTGTCTTTACCTAGAGACAGGATAGAAGTCCTAGTCCCTACTTCAAATGACTTGTCAGATTTACATGAGCCCTACATGTAGAGTGGGGGTGGGTGGGAGGTAAGGGTGGTCAGGGTGCATGTGAGGGGGAGAGAGGATAAGAGGGAGGGGGAGAGGAAGGGAGGAAGTGAAGAGAGAGGGAGGAAGGGGGAGAAGGAGGGAGGCAGGGAGAGGGAGCTGGGATCGACATGTAAAATAAAAAGAATGAATTAATTAATTTAAAAAAAAGATTGATGCCCAATTAACTGCTACAAAAAACTGGAATTTTTTCCGCTATTCCATGATAGTTTTCTGAATTCATTTCACCTTGTATCCATGTTACAATTATTTAACACTTATTAATTTAAAATTTTGTATTTGAACTACTTGATCAGATAATTTATTTTAAACTTTCATATTCAAATACTTTAATAATGACTTTGGTTCAATGATAAATAAGATAAATAAAAAATTGCAACAAATTTAGAAAATCTAAATAATTAACTGGTTTTATTCTTGGGTAGTTATTATTTCATGGAAATTGTGTCCAGATGACTTACAGCAAGCAGAGAGATTTATCTGTAGAGGTGTCATCTGCAGATATCATTATAATGTGTGGTTATAATTTAATACTTTAAAACCCATAACTTAATAAATCACAAAACACCTTGGAAATACCATATAATTTATCTTTTTTTATATTTAAAATTCTTATTATAGATTGAGAAAATGGAGATTTCTATGCTTTAACTTTCTTCAATCTATTTCCTAAACAGATTGTTAATTGTCTTTTTAAAAGTTTTTTCAAATGATGTTCCATGAATCATAATGGGATAATATTAAACTAATTTAACATTAAAAACCTAATTACATTTCTACTTCTTTTTCAGCTGTCTTCATGTGTAGTTTATACTTGTTCATATGACACAGTAGGTTTTGTGTCTGATGACCTTTATATTCCATGATGTTGGGGCTACCCACTCCCAGAGCCACAAACAAAAATACACTTACATCATCCTCCAAACACCTAAGCTTGATGACAATACAGCTTACTGTCCTTTTAAACACATATTTTAGAGCCCTGGGTTGGTAATGGCCTTTTGTCATATGAGCCCACCAGTGAATATTTTCTACATCTTAGTGCCACAATTTGTCAGTATAATTACTCTTTTGCTTACATTCATAATTTTAGAATTTGATGGTTCTTCCTATAAAGTTATGCTACCTGCCAAGTAGCATCAATGGTTAATTGATTAATGGTTAATTGGTTAATGGTTAATTGATGTGAGGTATAATTCCTAGAGACAAGAAACTAAAGTGTAGATAAAATATGGAAGGGCAGAGGTTAGAAGGTTAGTCTACCAGCATTTACAATGGCCCAAATTCAAGGCCTGAATATTAGGATCATACCTTATTTTGGAGGACATGAGGGCACATAACCCTCATTTCCTGGTATTCTGGCTTAATATCTGAGGATAATATCAAAGTAAGCTAAGTTACAGTTTTTTGATACTAGATTGCTAAGTTAATCAAGTGTGTATTGAATGTGTTCATATGCTAGATTCCTGAGAGGAGGACATATATCTGACAGCAGAAGTTGGCTGTGCTAATTGTTTAGGAATAATTCAGTATCATCACAAGTGGTCTTTATAATCAGAGAATCTAACAGCCTTTTAAAATATGGATGTATGTACATGGGATGTTTTATAATGTTCTGAATAAAGATTAATCTGAGGACTAGAAAACACCCTAGAGCATGGGAGTGGCAAACATGTCCTACAAGAGGAAAAAGAATGAAAAGCATAGGTTCTTAGACCTCCTGAGTCATAGGGAGTCCCAAGGGCAGGAAATGCAGTGTTAAAGCAATTTACAGGGCTTTGCTTAGGAGAAAAGAATGAAGAGCAATTCCCAAGTTCTAGGTTTATGTTCAGTTCTAAGATTTATAACATACATTCTTCAAAATATTCTACATTTATTATTAGCTTAAAAGGATAATTGTCAGTCTACAGCCTTACTTTATGGTTCTATATTTAAGTATTTCTATGGGGAAAAGGATAGAAAATGAGGATTCCTTATACTCACAATCTCACTAATAGCAAATGTTACCCATTAATGTCTAGACTTACAACCCATTTTCTTTTTTCTTTTTCTTTTCTGGACTTAGCAGATTCTATTTATTTATTCTAATTTATTTATGTTCCTTATTTTACATATCTATCCCACTTCCCTCTCCCTCCCTTCCTCCCTCCCTCTCTCCTTCCCTCACAAGCTCCACAACCACCCTCCCATCCCATTCTCACTCCCACTCCATAGGGAGCATGATGCCTTCCAGGAGGGATCAACAAAATCCATCAAGTCATTTGGAGTTGGACAAGTCCCACCCTCCTGCTCTTGGTTAGGAGAGTATTCCTCCATGGGGAAAGTGTTCTCAAAGTCCATTTGTGCACCAGGAATACATCCTGGTTCCACTGACAGAGGTCCCTCAGACTGCTCAGGCCTTCTAACTCTAAGCCATATTAGGGATCTGAGTCCGTCCAGTGTTGGTATCCCATCTATCAGTCTCAGATCCATTAGCTCCTCCTTGTTCAGATCAGCTGTCTCTGTGGGTTTCTGTGGCCTGGTTGTGTCCTCTGTCTCCGCATCTGGATTCCAGTTTGGCTCCGTGTTTAGCTGTGGGTGTCTTCTTCTGTTTCCATCAGCTACTAGATGCTCTATGATGGTGAGTACATTAGTCATCAATCTCATTATCAGGGAACAACTTTTATGGTAACCTTTCCATTGTTGCTCAAATTGTTAGTTGGGGTCAATCTTATAGGTCTCTGAACATTTCTCTAGAGTCAGTTGTCTCTTCAACACTAAAAGGGCTCCCTCTATTATTCTCTATTATTCTCTGTCTCTGTCTCTGTCTCTGTCTCTCTCTCTCTCTCCATGGCTATTTGTACCCTGACTCAATCATCCTAATCGCACATGCTTCCCTCTCCTCCCCTTGTCTTCCTCTTAGCTTCCTCTCCACTCACTGCCACCCCACTGCCACTATGCTCAGGAGATTTTGTTCCTTTCCCCTTCTGTGAGGGACCTTGTATGAATATCTTAGGTTCTTACTTATATCCTAGTTTCTCTGGCGGTGTGAATTATAGACTGATGATCCTTTCTTTTATGTCTAAAGTCCATATATGAGTGAGTTCATACCATGTTCCTCCTTTTGTGACTAGGTTACCTCATTCAGGATGGCTTCTTCAAGTTCCATTCATTTGCCTGGGAATTTCAAGATTCCATTTTTTTTTCTACCCAGTAGTATTCCCTTGTGTAGATGTGCCACATCTTCTTCATCTATTCTTCAGTGGATGGGCATCTTGGTTGTTTCCAGGTTCTTGCTATTACAAACAATGCTGCTACGAACATAGTTAAAATAGATATCTTTGTTGCATGGATGTGGATCATTTGGGTACATGCCTAAGAGGGGGATTGTCCTGTCTGTGGTAGACTGATTCCCATTTTCCTGAGGAAACACCATACTGATCTCCAAACTGTCTATGTAAGTTTGCACTCCCACCAAGAGTGGAGGAGTGTTCCACTTTCTCAACATCCTCTCTAGCATACTTTGTCATTGGTGTTTCTAGTTTTAGCCATTCTGGCAGGAGTAAGATGGTATCTCAGAGTTGTTTTGATTTGCATTTCCCTGATAGCAAAGAATGTTTAGCACTTTCTTAAGTGTCTTTCAGCCTTTTTGATTTCCTCTATTGAGAATTCTCTCTTCAGTTCTGTACCCCATTTTTTTTTTTTATAGAGTATTTTTTATTTAATTTTATATAACAAAGTCCAATTAAATGAAAACAAACATTTATACACAATATTTGGGGGGTTGGGGGCCGTTCTTCCCAACCCCCTCCCGGCGGGGGGGGGGGGCGGGGGGGGGGGGGGGGGGGGGAGACAGACACCCCAGGGGGGGGGGGGTAGGGCGTTTTGAGCGGGGAGGGTTTTACTCTGTTTCAGGCGGTCTGGTGGATCAAACCACATTAGTCTGGAAGGAATCCCCTCCTTTCTTTTTCTGTGGAAACAAAAAAAAAAAAACTTTTCCCCCTAACTTGTTCCCCCCCTTATATTTTGGTGTAAAAGTGTTTTTTTTTTTTTTTTTTTTTTTTTTTTTATTTTTTTACATGTCAATCCCAGTTCCCTCCTCCCTCCCTCATTCCCTCCCTCCTGTCCTCCCTCTCTTCCCCGCCCCACCCCCCCCCCCCCCCGGGGGGGGGGGGGTAGGGACTAGGCTTCTCTCCCTCTCTGGCCCCCCGGGGGGTCCCAGCCTTGCCCATGGGGCACCCTGACCACCCCGGCTCCACCTCCCATACCCCCCAGACCCCAATTCCACCTACCGCGGCGCCCCCACGCCGGGTGTAGTGCGCAGTGTCATGTATGCTGTACCCCATTTTTTAAAATAATTTATTCAATTATTTTTTTATGGGCAAACCCGGGCCCCCCCCCCCCCCCCCCCCCCCCCCCCGGGCCCCCCTTTCCCCCCCCGGCCCCCTCCAGGGCCCCGGGCCCCCCCCCCCCCCCCCCCCCCCCCCCACCCCCCCATAGGGCAATGCCTTCCAGGTGGGGTCATGTAAATCTGTCAAGTCATTTGAAGTAGGGACTAGGACTTCTCTCCTTTCTCTAGGTTAAGGCAGTATCCCTCCATGGGGGATATGTCTGCAAGGTGCTTTTGTGCACCAGGTGCACCATGAATATATCCTGGTTCCACTGTCTGAGGTCCCTAAGACTACTCAGTCCTTCTAACTGAGACCCATGTTCAGGGGGTCTGAGTAAGTCCCATGCTGGATTCCCAGCTATCATCTTGGGGCCAATTAGCTCCTCCTTGTTCTGGTCAGCTATCTCTATGTGTTTCTGCAACCTGGTCTTGTTCTTTCCATCTGCATCTGGATTCTATTTCGACTCAGTGTTTAGGTATGGGTATCTGCTTCTGTTTCCAACATGCAGTAGATGAGCTCCATGATGGTGAATAAGTTAGTTGTTGATCTCACTATCAGGGAATGACATTTATGGTAGCCTTTCCATGGTTGCTCAAATTGTCCGTTGGCAGAAGTCTTATAGGTCTCTAGACCTTTCTGTAGGTTCAGTTTTCTCTTCAAACCAATAATGACTCCATCTTTTATGTTCATTCTTAATATCTCTCTCTCTCTCTCTCTCTCTCTCTCTCTCTCTCTTCTGTCTTTTATTTCTACCCTGACTCAATCTTTCTAGTTGCATGTGCTTTCCTCTCCTCCCCTTCTCTTTCTCCTATTTCTCTCTCTATTCACTGCCCCCCACACTTCACATGTGCTCTGGGGGACTTGTCCCTTCCCCCTTCTGTGAGGGACTTTATATGAATCTCTTAGAATACACCTTGTATCCTAGTTCTTCTGGTGGTGTGAATTATAGGCTGCTGATCCTTTGCTTTAGGTCTAAAATCCATAATCCCACCACAATTTTTCACTGATCTTGAAAGGATAAAAATCAACTTTTATGGAAAAACAAAAGACCCAGGATAGCCAAAATAGCCCTGTACAATAAAAGAACTTCATGAGGCATCAGCATCCCTGACTTTAAGCTCTACTACAGAGCTTAGTCCTGAAAAAAGCCTAGTATTGGCACAAAAACAGACAGGAAAACCAATGGAATCGAACTGAAAATCCTGATATAAACTGACACACCTATGATCACCTGATTACAGGAATACAATGGGACGAGGAAAGCATCTTCAACAAATATGATGTCACAATTGGATGTTGGTGTGTAGAAGACTGCAGATAGTTTCAAGTCTGTGGCCATACACAAAACTCAATTCCAAATGGATCAAAGACCTCAACATAAATCCAGCCACACTGAACCTCTTAGAAGAGAAAGTAGGAGATAACCTTGAACAAATTTGTATAGGAGACTGCTTCCTGAACATAACTCCAGGAGCACAGACACTGAAAGAAACAATTAATAAATGGGACCTCCTCAAACTGAGAAGCTTTTGTAAGGCAAAGGACACAGTTGACAAGACCACAGTTGGCAGCCCACAGACTGGGAAAAGATTTTCACCAATCCTATATCCGACAAAGGGCTGATCTCCAAAATATACAAAGAACTGAAGAAAGTAGTCACCAAAACACCAAATGACCCTATTAAAAATGGGGTACAGAACTCAAGAGAGAATTCCCAATAGAGTGCTCAACATCCTTAACTATCAGGGAAACAAAAATAAAAACAACCTGAGATAGCATCTTACTTCTGCCAGAATGGCTAAAATTAGAAACACCAATGACAACTTATGCTGGTGGGAGTGCAGACTTGTACAGCCATTTTGGAGATGAGTATGGCGATTCCTCAGGAAAATGGGAATTAGTTTACCACAGGAGCTGGCAATCCCACTCTTAGGCATCTGCCCAAATGATACACATCCATGCAACAAAGACATGTGCTCAACTAAGTTCATAGCAGCATTGTTTGTAATAGGAAAAACCTGGACACAACCTAGACACCCCTCAACTGAAGAATGCATAAAGAAGATGTGGCACATCTACACAATGGAATACTACTACTCCACAGAAAAAAATAATGGAATCTTGAAATTCGCAGGCAAGTGGATAGCACTTGAAGAAACCTTCCTGAATGAGGTAACCAGTCACAAAAGGAGGAACATGGTATGTCCTAGCTGTACCCCATTTTTAAAATAAGATTGTTTGGTGTTTGGTGACTAGTTTCTTGAATTCTTTAGATATTTTGGAGATAGCATTCTGTCAGATGTAGGGTTGGTTAAGATCTTTTCCCAATATGTGGGCTGCCATTTGGTCTTGTCCATTATGTCCTTTGCCTTACAGAAGCTTCTCAGTTTGAGGAAGTCCCATTTATTAATGGTTGATCTCAGTGTCTTTGCCCCTGGAGTTATGTTCAGGAAGCGGTATCCTATACCAATTTGTTCAAGGGTACCTCCTATTTTATCCTCTAAAAGGTTCAATATGGCTGGATTGATGTTGAGGTCTTTGATCCATTTGGACTTGAGTTTTGTGCATGGCGACAGAAATGGGTCTATCTGCAGTCTTCTACAGACACTCATCCATATAAAGTTGATTATTATCCTTTCAAGATCAGTGCATAATTGTGCTTGGATTTTGATGGGGATTGCATTGATTTGTAGATTGCTTTTGGCAAGATTGCTATTTTTACTATGTTTACCCTACCTATCAAATTGCATGGGAGATCTTTCCATTTTCTGGTATCTTCTTTAATTTCTCCCTTTAAAGACACAATGATCTTGCTATATAAGTCTATAGGTCTTTCACTTCTTTGGTGTTACCCCAATATACTTTATTTTGTTTGTGACTACTGTAAAGGGTGATGTTTCTCTGATTTCTTTCTCAGCCTCTTTGCCATATGTATATTGTAGGGCTACTGATTGTTTTGAGTTGATCTTGTATCGTGCTAGTTTCCTGAAGGTGTTCTTCACCTGTAGGAGTTCTCTGGTAGAACTTTTCTGGTCGCTTACATAAACTATCCTATCATCTACAAATACTGACAGTTTGACTTCTTCCTTTCCAATTTGTATCCTCTTGATCTTCTTTTGTTTCTTACTGCTCTAATTAAAACTTCAAATACAATATTGAAGAGATATGGAGAGAGTTGGCAGCCTTGTCTTGTTCCTGATTTTAGAAGAATCACCTTAAGCATCTGTTCAGTTTGATGTTGGCTGTTGTTTTACTGTATATTGCATTTATTATGTTTAGATAAGTTCTTTGTCATCCCTGATCTCTCCAAGACCTTTATAATGAAAAGGGGTTGAATTTTGATCTCTCCAAGACCTTTATAATGAAAAGGGGTTGAATTTTGTCAAAGGTTTTTCAGCATTTAGTGATATGATCATGTGGTTTTTCTTTTTCAGTTTGTTTATATGGTAGATCACATTGATGGATGTGTTCATGGCGCATGATTTCTCTGTTCTTGGATTTAGTCTGCCAGTATTTTTTTTGAGTATTTTTTGCTTCAATGTTCATGAGGGATATTGGTCTGTAGATCTCTTTCTTATTTGTTCTTTGTGTGGCTTGGGGACCAAGGTGATTGTGGCATAATAAAAAGAGTTTGGTAATGATACTTCTGTTTCTATTGTGTGGAAAAATGTGAGGAGTATTGGTATTAGCCTTTCCTTGAATTTGTGGTAGAATTCTGCCCTGAAGCCATCTGGCCCTGGGTTTTCTTTGGTTGGAAGGCTTTTGATGACTGCTTCTATTTCATTAGGGGTTATAGGTCTATTTAAGTTGTTTGCCTCTTCTTGATTTAATTTTGGTAAGTGATAGTTATCCAGAAATTTGTTCATTTCCTTTGAACTTCAAATTGTGTGGAGTATAGGTTTTCGAAGTATGGCCTAAAAATTATCTTGATTTCCTCAGTGTCTGTTGTTATGTCCCCCTTTTCATTTCCAATTTGGTTTATTTGATGTTCTCTCTCTGCTTTTTGGTTAGTTTGTATAATGGTAATTTTCTTGAAATACCAACTATTTGTTATATTTATTTTTATATTGTTTTCCTGTATTCTACTTTATTGAATTCAGCCCTCAAATTGATAATGTCCTGGCTTCTACTCTTCTGTGGTGAGTTTGCTTCTTTTTGTTTTAAGGCTTTCACTTGTGCTGTTAATTTTCTAATGTCACTATGCTCCATTTTCTTCATATGGGCACTTAGTGCAATGAACTTTTCTCATAGCACTACTTTTGAAGTATTCCATTAGTTTGGGTATGTTGTGTCTTCATTATCATTGAATTATAGGAAGTCTTTCTGTTCTTTCTTTATTCCATCTTTGACCCAGGTATGGTGCAATTGCACATTGTTCAGTTTCTGTGATTTTGTAAGGTTTCTGCGATTCAAGTTGTTTTTTAATTCCAATTTTAAAGCATGGTGGTCAGATAAGATACAGGGGACTATTCCAATTGTTTCGTATTAGTTGAGGTTTGTTGTGTTGCCTAGTATGTAGTTGACTTTAGAGAAGGTGCCATGTGGAGCAGAGAAGAAGGTATATTCTTTTGAGTTTGGATGTAATATTCTATAGATGTCTGTTAAACCTAATTGTAACATAACTTCTATTAGTTCCTTTCTTCCTTTGTTAAATTTTTTTTGGTGGTCCTATCTAGTGGTAAAAGTAGGATGTTGAATTGTTCTACTATGTGTGTCTGAGGTTTTATGTGAGCTTTGAATTTTAGTAGGGTTTCTTTTATGAATGTGGTCACCTTTGTATTTGGGGCATAGATGTTCAGAATTGAGACTTTGTGCTAATGGATTTCTCATGTGATGAATTTGAAATTACTTTCTTCATCTCTTTTGATTCATTTTGGTCTAAAGTCTAATGTATTAGATATCAGTATAGACACACCTGCTTCCTTCTTGGGTCCATTTGATTGGAAAATCTTTTCCCAACCCTTTACCCTGAGGGAATGTCTGTCTTTGAAGCTTAGATGTGTTTCTTGTAGCAGCATAAGCATGGATCTGTCTTTGTGTCCATTATGGTAGCCTGTGTCTTTTTATAGGTGAGTTAAGACCATTAATGTTGAGGGAAACTAAAGAACATTGATTGTTAATTTTTGTTTGTTTTATATTTGTTGTTTTTTTTATGTTATTGTGAATGTATTTACCCTGCTTTATCCTTTGGGTTCTGGTGAAAATGGGATTATCTATTGTGTATGTGTTTGTGAGTGTAGTTAACATCCTTGGGTTGGAGTTCCTTCCAGAACTTTCTGTAGGGCTGAATTTGTAGATATGTATTGTGATAATCTGGCTTTGTCACTGAATATCTTGTTTTCTTCATCTATAATGATTGAGAGTTTTTCTGGATATAGTAGGCTGGACTCTTAGTACTTATAGAACATCACTTGAAGACCTAGCCTTAAGAATGTCCATGGAGAAATCAGGTGTAATTTTGATAGGTCTGCCTTTATATGTTACCTGGCCTTTTTCTTTTGCTGCTCTTAATACTCTCTCTTTAATCTGTATGTTAGGTGCTTTGATTATAATGTGTCAAGGGTTATTTTTGCTTTGGTCCAGACTATTTGGTGTTTGGTATGCTTCTTGTACTTTCATGGGCATGTTCTCCCTTAGATTCAGAAAGTTTTCTTCAATGAGTTAGTTGAATATGCTTTCTGCATCTTTGAGCTGGGCTTCTTCACCTTCTTCTATGCCTATTAGTCTTAGGTTTGGCCTTTTCATGGTATCCCATATTTCCTGGATATTTTGTGTGTTGGACATAAGATTTTCTTTGGTTGATGTATCTATTTCCTCTAGTTTATCTACAGCTCCTGAGATTTTTCTCTTCTGTCTTTTGTATTCTGTTGTTCATGCTTTATCTGTAGTTCCTGATTAGTTACCCAGTTTTTCTATTTCCATCATTCCCTCAGTTTGTGTTTTCTTTATTGTCTCTACTTCAGTTTTCAAGTCTTGAACTGTTTGAGTTGTTTTCTTCATCTGTCGGATTGTTTTTTCTTGGCTTTCCTTATTTTCTTTAAGAGATTTGTTCATTTCTTACAATTTTTTGTTTTTTCTTCCATTTATTTAAGGGATTTTCTCATTTCATCTCTGAGAGCCTCTATCATTTTTATAAAGTTATTTCTTAAGTTGTTCTCTTCTGCTTCATCTGCTTTGGTGTGTATGGTTGGTGTAGAGTCCCTAGATTCTGGTGCTGTCATGCTTGTCTTTCTATTGTTAGGTGTTTTCTTATATTGCTGTCTTCCTATCGCTTCTTCCAGTGGCTGCAGGTGGGGTCTCTCTATCTCTATGCTACTCTCCCAGTGGGAGTAGGTTGGTCAGTAGTGCTATGTCTGTAGTTCTGGATGTCCACGCTCTCTGGGAGCTCTCTCCTCTGGCAGGGGTCTGGCAAAGTGGTCAAAGATCAGGCAGATGGGGACTAAGGATGGTTCCATGTGGATCTACTAAATATTTTCAATTTAAATTATAGGAATCAAACTAATAATAAACTCCATCCTATTAGACTGTCTCAGTGTTGTTTGGAAATATATATTAGTGGTCTAATTTTCTCTCCTACTTTTCCCACAATAACTTAACAGACAAATTCTCTGGGTTTAGTCCCAGTCCATTTTTAATCAGGTTCAGAAACTATGTGGGAATTTATATAGAAAAGGATGAGATGAAGCAAGGTTTAAATTTAGAAGCTGTGCTACTTGAACCAAGAATATGAAGCAAAGTTAAGGCAAGGTAAATAATCAAGCTGAAAAATTTCTAGTTGATATCTTCTTATTACTCTGAGTTCTCATTTGAAGACATAATCATTAGGCATTCTTCTGTGGGATTGGTAACTGTTTGGCACATAAAGTACATCCACAATACTCAGAAGATACCAATGGAAGTAGATTTCATTGTATATTAATTATGCTGATAGAATACTATCAGTAATCCCATAATTTTATTCTATAAATTTGCACCCTTAATTAAAAATTAATATATATTACATTACTGGTGAGAAACATGGCTCATGAGTTAACAGCTCTTGAGACCCTTCTGGAGGATTCTAGTTTGCTTCCCAGCACCAACTTTGAGCAGCTGACAACTATATATAACTCCAATTCAAGGGTGTCTGAAATCATCCTAGCCTTCACAGGCATGCACACATGTAGTATAAATTCATACACAGAGACAGTAATTATTATTGTATATGCATATATCTCATCAAATGTAGGGCTCAGGCGTCAGTCAACCAAGTGTGGTTTGTGCATTTTAGTCTGTTCATATAGAGACTTGGAGAACTCCCCAATTAAAGTTTTTCTTTATTCCAACTTGTGAGTTATACCTTCATTTTCAGCTATGCTACTATAGACTATTCTTTTAAAATGTTTAATGATTTCATTAGCTATATGAATATCACTCATTGATATTTTAGATTGCATTTCCTTAATTCAAAGGTTAAATTTGCAAGGCCATTTTCACTAAACTGCAAGAGTATTTTTGAATGATTAAATGGGGAGATGGAGGACTATTTATAAATGATAAAGGTTTTTATGGCAGACCCAGCTATGCTTGGTAGCTTGAGGCAAATGAGATTTGGAGGTTGAAAGAAGGCACACTAGAAAGCTATGTAATGATGGAGAGATATGGATGAAAATAGCTTTCTACTTTCAGGGAATTACTCGAGTGACTCTGATTGAGAACATTTTAATGATCAGCCATCATTTTATGACTAGAATATGGCTGTGTCCCATCAGGCAACATCTAGGATTGGATGAACTCTACCTTTACATTTGGAGAGAAAGGGCTACCATTTGAAAAAGAAATACTGTGTCAAATAAAGATTTTAAAAGCATTTTGAAACAGTTAGAGCCAATGTCTGAATGACTAATGAATGGAAACATATATTTACCTGAGAATTGCTAGTGGGATTTCATAGCTTCAACAAATATGAACATATTTTATACTGCAGCTATCTAAAGAGGTAAGAGGAAAAAAGAGATATCTAGTATTCAAATTAATGTATAAAGCATCAGGGTCCAAAGCCATTCTTGTATTGTTCTTATAATCATGAGTAAGGGTAGCAGGTACTGTGTATAGAAGCTGGCTATTCACTTGATAAATGCACAGGCTGCTATAAAGTGGAGTGGCTAAGTCACCATAAGTGCCCTGAAATATGATGTTTAAATGTGTTTGGGGTAAAATCAGGAGTTCATAATAAGAATGATGAATTGACTGAAATTTTCCATCCTGCTTTTATTCTTTAAGTATAGTTGTTTCAGTCTCCAGGACACTTAGAAAGCATGTCCCTAAAATAAAACTTTCTGTCAAGCAATTGAGTGTTTTCCACTATTGCATAAATCTACTCACTGGTGTTTGATGTTCTTGGAAAGTAGAATGGTAGGAGTTATTACTATCAGAGGCACCTTCTAAAGAGAAAATTCACAGTCATTTAATAAGACAAAGCCAAGTTTAATGAGTTCTAGATCAGTAATGTTATTAGGAGCCACTTGCCTAGAAACCTATTTGAAATTTAAGAAAAAAAAGCAATACATTAAAATGATGATCTCTGATTATTTTTCCAAGTAGTCATGAAAAATGTGTCTGTGTGGCAATTCATATTGGCATACTTATAGTACAGTAGCAGTACCAAAAAGACTTTGAACCATCCTGTATCAGATACCCTAGGCTCAGCTGTCTTGTTTATTGACTACTTGGAATAGGCATCTGGGTTATCGTTAATCTGTTATTTTGATTAGATGGTGAATACTACTAGTGATTGTTTATTTGTGCTCCCTAGAGGATTGGAGAAGATAACAAAGTGTGCAGGGCATGGTATTTTGTGTATACAGGTGATCAAAATTAGCTTACAATCTTAGGTACAAGAGTCTGTTCATCAGAAAATTTCATCTCTAAAACTAAAATCTTGATACTCAAGCTTCACATAAATTTTGAAAAATCTTTCCCATAATGTTGAAAGTTCTGGCAACCAGATAGCTTTGCAGTGAATATATTGCATAAATAATCAACGAGAAATAATCTCTCACAATATTTTCCACTTTGTTTTCGTTCTTTGTGATGGTGAACCAGAGCTTCAAAACCAATGGACAGGGTAAAGAGCATCCATAGTTGTATCATCACATACTGTGTTATCATTTCCTGCCTTTCCAAATGCTGTTCCTCCAAACAGGGAGTGGCACTTCTTTGGGAATCAGGAGAATAGATGTAATTGGAAAAAAACTTCCCCAGAATTCTCTTCATATGTCCTGAGATTTTCTAGTTAAAATATAAATGATCAAAATTGACAATTTATATAAATTAAAATATAACTCACCTGAGTCACCCATGGATGTGCAAGTAGCATCATCATTAATATATGACTAATATTCACCACATGCAACATATTTATTGAAAGTGTGGTATCAATCATCAGGGATCACATGGTAATTATCTTTTCATAAAAGCCTTAATTCATATTATACAAACTTAAAAAATTCTGCATTTTTGCTTGATATTCTTTGATGAGAAATAAAATTTTGATAATTTCAGGCCCAAAATTTTTGTGAATATTATGTGCAATAGCAAAGTTCCAGGATGGAATGTGGAGTCATGCACTAGAATTTACTATTGACTATCTTAGCATTGTCTTTACATGTGGTTTATAGTACTTCTCACCTCTTTATAAATTTCCTCTATTTCAGTGATCAGTTTCATTCTAAACATATTGATAATTGACTTAGCTGGAAGATATGAACTACCAGATGCAGGAAAAGAACTCAGAGTCCACAGATCCCACTGATTCATAGTGCCAAGATAATGGCAGACAGTTTTAACTGATACTTGACTAGTGTAATTGATACAAACAGAAAAAGGAAAAAAAAAGTGATTTTTTTTTTTTGCTACATTCTCAATTGCGTGTAGAAAGCCAGGGTAATTCTAGTCATATAAATTGCTATTTTATATCTAACCTGAAGCAACTGGGTAGACTACTAACCCTAAATACTGACAATGTAATGAAGACCACACAGGCCAGTGAAAGTTGTTATTTGCAGTTCAACAAACATGATTGGGGAAGGGAATAAAATGGAAAAGGCAACAAAATGAAAATTAAAGGAAAACAAAATCAGACTAGATGTTGTAAATCTGTTTTTCATGCAGAGATGCCTCAATTCAAGGAATGGCCTTCCAGGCAAGGTTGTTGGGGTAATAACACTGAATTTGTTCAAGTTGGTTTGATTAGATGGTCTGAGAATGGAGTTTTACAACTAAAACAAGAATAAACTACATAGGTTAACTGTGCTCTTTGCATTTTAAAAGGAAAAAAGTTTAAAAGATCTTGAATAAAGATACAGATAGTACATTGTTTTGTCTGAACACACAGACACACACACTCAAAAGCCCACACAAAGTTTTGTTTTACAATTTTAATAACAGTTTTAACTACTTAATCCTCATTCTAACAGTAGATTTCTGTTTGCTTACTTGCTTGTTTGTTTTTAAATTAGTTTGCCCACGGCCCCTGTGTGTGTGTGTGTGTGTGTGTGTGTGTGTGTGCATGACTGCACTCCTGCACATATGTACAGTCTCCCATAGAGACCAGAAGTAGGCACCAGATTCCCTGGAGCTGGAGTTATCTATGGTTGAGCTTCCTAATGCAGATGTTGGGAACCAAACTTGGGCCTCTACAACAGCAGGACATGCTATTCACTACTGAACAATCTCTCCAGCTCCTAGCAGCAGGTCTTGGGCTCTTAGTTGCTTTTTTTCCTGGTTTTATTAAGTGAGTCTATTAGAGTAATTCCACTAGACTCCTGGCCTATAGTACTATCTATGGGAACATTTGTAGAATGTGACTTGAGCAAACTTCCTCTTGATTGCAATGTCATGGCCAGCTTATCCTTATCCTAGGAAAATCACAGCAGCTATATGTGTGGCTGCTATTTAAGACAATAGTCACTTTCAAAGTTTCTGATTCATAAAAATATTCTTAAGCATAGAATTCAGAAATGATAAAATTAAATTAACTTTCTAGTACTAAAATAAGAAGATGTACACATTTTATGCCTCTTTTATCTTAGATCTTCTCTACATTGAACTAAAATATCTGCATATGATGCCATGACTCACATTTTGGAAGTTGTGAAAATTAATAAAATTACTTAAAATTAGTAAAGACATAGACAATAAAAAAACCATTAATAAATTTTCTATAAAACAGTAGTTATAAATTTGAAGTATAACAAAACTCTGAGTTTAAAAGAATAGAAAGCTCATTTTTATCAATGCTGGGTATTAAACTCAGGGCCATGGCCATATGAGCCTAATGCTCTGTTAATACCAATCAGGCAACACAGTTCTTATCACATTTTCAGAATTTTGCTTTTTCCTGAGATTTGTTCTATGCCACAAATTTCTAAAATGTCATTTAAAATAATTGCCATATCTGTGCTTAAAAGAAGTCTTAATAGGACCCTAAAGTTGTCCTGTATTTTGAACCAAGAAATAACAGCCAAATGAAGACAGTTTTTCCCAAGAATATCCAAGAACTGAAGCATTCAGTATCCTATCCAGTTGCAAATACTGAATGGCTTTGCTCTGTTCTATTTATTTATTGTGGAAAAGGCACCAGAATACTAGAACACTGATGACTACTGTCCTGCTGATAGTCCTGATGTTCAAGATGGTAAAATCCTCAGAGCTACTGTTTGTCTGTTTTTACATTCAGTGTTTTGTTACTAGATGGTAATAGATTCTGTGTCTGTAGGAAATAAGACAATTAACATGAACTCAGTATGGATTGAGAATGGCTGAGATCTGTTTGACTATTTTCTCCTGTTGGTGTTGTAAATATAAGAGTAGCAGAAAGTGCAGTAACCAGCATTTTGATCTCACCCAAGAAATGCTCAGAAGCAAGAGTGTTAATATTCTTTGTTTATTTATTCTTCTGCAGTCAGTTTCTAATCTTGGTGACATTTCTAGAATGCAATATTGATGTTCCCTCCACTGCAATGGCTCCACATAGATTCAGCATGTTCATGTTAGGAAAACTCTATCTTTTATGGGCTTTGAAGAATAAAGATTAACCTCCTAAACAAGAATGAATTATGTCTGATGCCCAATTATTGTGGTGTAAAAGCTTGCATTATTTACAATTACATATTACAATAGTATAATAACCATTTGTAAATTTTATGTGAAATTTCAAAAATAGTTTGATCATGTAGTTTCCTTTTCCCACCACACATGTAGAATACCTGAACAAGATGACCATAGAATCGTATTGCCAAATCCCATGAGACTGATGAACAAAACTCTATTCAGAGTTAAAATTCAATACTAAAACTTTATTAAAATTGTGAAGTTATTTGTGCAAAACTGTTTTCTAACTGCAAATTAAATATAACAGACCTATATCTCACAACTATTATAATATGCTTACATATTATACTATTTGATAATTATAATGTGCAGAGTCACATACTTATAATCCCAGTACTCAGGACACCATATTGGGGAAATACTGGGTTCAAGATCAGCCTAGGCTGTATAAACAGCAAATGAAATAATGGATACATTTTCCAACAGGCCTGGAAAAGAATAAGTCTCAAAATGTTTAACCAACTTGATATTGTAGAAATATGTGGAAGCTGTAAAGGTGAGGAAAATAGTGGCAAACATTTTCTTATAGTTCTTGAAAAGTGGAAAGGTGTTCAATTTTCTATGTTGTTACCAGTGCACATTTTCAGGCAATGTGTACTATTAGATATAAACACATAAATATTTTGGTTTTCTTGCAGTCTTTAAAGCTAAATGCAGTCTAATGTGGACATTACACTAAATATACACAAAGTCTTCATCTTCAAATTCAGTCTCTAATATTATTTTGTGATTAATATTGGGGAAGGCATATGAATGCTATGGCACATTATAGAGGTCAGAGGACAATCTTGGGACTGTAAATTTGGTTCTTTTCTTTCACCTTTATGTGTGTTCTGGGAATGGAATCTAGGACATTAGGCTTGCATGGCAAACCTCTTTATAGACCAAGCCATGGCTCTGGCCCCATTCTTATTGATGAAACAATATTGATGCAATCTATATTTGTCACATGCTGAAATTATGCATTTTATGTCAGGGTTTACTCTATGTTTTACACTCTATGGGTTTGGCAAGTAAATGTTGACAGTGTGCCCACCATTAGAATATCATACAGATGGTTTTACTACTTTGAAAATCTCCAGTGCTTAACTTATGTGTTCCACCAGGTATTAGGCCCTGGTCATTCAGTGTCTGTATAGCTTTTTCTTTGCCTTACACCTTAGAGTTGTAATCATACAACATGTTCCCTTACCATATGAAATTAGTAAGTGCATTGAATTAAAGTTTCTCCCATGATAATTCATTTAATATTTTTTTTCTTGTAAATTCCATTACCTGCTTGTTCCAGGTTGGTGTTTCATATACTAGAGAGCATCTTTGCTAACTCCATATCATGACAATTATAATATGCCAAAGCCAGTGTAGTGTGTATTTAGGTTTACAACTTACTTGTCAAATAATAATAAGTATAATTATTATATCATACTTTATATTGTACTATACTGAGTCTTGGGAAGCATTGGCAAACTCTTTGCAGTGGTTGCCAGAAACTGTGTTTGTTCCAAGGGGGAGGGAAAGTTCCTGTTGCTTCACCTCCTGTCCAGCATTCATTGTCCCCAGTGTTATGAATTTCAATGTTTTAATAAGAATGTGTAGTATGTTCAATTGTGATTACTCGAGGAGTGATGTTTGAGAATATTTACATTTGCTTATTTGAGGCACGTTTATAATCTCAGATTAGATTATAATTAGGTCATTTCATTTCATTAATTTAGGGTTTTGTTGATGATTACTGAATGTTAAGCATTTTTTGGAGGTTAAAGACATGGCTCAGTGGTTAAGAACACTGTCTGTCCTAGGACTAGGGTTATACTCCCAGCACTCACAGGAGAGAACACAGGAGCTTTTACTCATGTTTCAGGGGATCTGGTGAACTCTTGTGGCCTCTGTGGTCAGCTGCAGGGATGTTGTGCACATTTATATCCTATTACAGGACACTAATTCACATAAAACACATTTGCTTAAAAAAAAAATCCAAACAATTATTTGTAAAATGGTGGCACCAGTCTTTCCTCTTACATGAATCATGTAAATATATTTTGGTCTGTTCTTTTTGCCTTAACAGTTCCTTGCCAGAACAGAAAATTATTATCTTCTTGAAGCTCAACTTACTGTAAACCCTTTCTTCCCCTAATTTGCTTTTGGTAGAGCTTGTTTAAAACAGCAATAGTTAGGAACAAGACTAGACCTATAAACATGCATCATCCTCAAAGTAGTACTTCCATAAGTCTTTCAGAGCCATTAATTATTGTGATTTAATTCTATCTAAAAAGGAATTTTGACTATCATTAAATAGAGAGAAATAACAATCATCTCATACATAGCTGCATTCATTTGCTTTTTCATTTTGATTTTTGTGAGAAAGAGAAAAAACTTGCTATATTTTGGTTATTATTTCTGTCTCTGTCTCTGTGATGAGTTTTAAATGAACAGATGGAGATGCAGGTATATAAAGATGAAAATCATCTAGTTGTAATTAAACTAGTTTCACTCTCTAAACTCACATATACCAAGAAAACTGAGCTCACCTTAAGCTTTCCAGTTTAGTAATGCCATTTTATTTTGCTTTTGAAATCAGAAAACCAAGAAGCAACAGTATCCATTCTTGCTTTTCCCCTCAGAATTATTATTATTATTATTATTATTATTATTACTTTTTTATCATTATTATCATCATCATATTTTAAAGACTGGGGTATCAGGTGTGGTTACTGTAGGATGCTGTATTCTTTCTCAGTTGGTGATGTACAGTTCAACTTCATTTCCCTTCAGGCTTTGCCACATTTTTAGTCAGAGCTCAGACTTTTTCATGAGGGAAAAATGCTTATGTTTCAGCACAGTCTCATTTTAGCAAATAAAATATGCATACAGTTTCAATGTATTGTATGGATTGTTGATTTATAAGATTGTATTTTGGAGTCCAGATAATGACAAACTAACTTATTTCTATTGTACTTTTTTCTCCTACATTCCTTGAAGCAGTGAAGTTGACCTTTACATTCTGGCTTTTATTAGAGAAAACTAAATCAGTAAGAAAAAATAATATGGACATTTCTGTAAATGCCATTTGAAATCTCATTGCATGCACTTGCCGCAGTGATAGAAGGGGGAGTTAGCCAGAGAAACTGTCAGCAGACGAAGTGTTTCTTAGTGACAGATCCATTTAGCCCCATTTCTGGTTCTACTCAGCAAAACAGAAATCACCCTTTGCATTCTAGGATGACCATAACTAATCAATGGGAGTTGCCCATAGTTCATCAATTTTCTAGTCTTGAAATATTGTGTTGGTGCCCACATCAGAGAGCCAGCTATCTTACCAAAGGCCAGTGGCCAGCTACTCTGGAGTCTCAGACCATCTTCCTTCTATGTCAGCCTTTCAAAGCACAGTACTCTAAATTCTTGGTCTGTACCAACAAGCTTGGTATCCTTTAAATATCATTTTTACTTCAGTCCTATAATGGCTCCCTCTTTTATGCTCTCTGTCTTTCTCTCTCTCTCTCTCTCTCTCTCTCTCTCTCTCTCTCTCTCTCTCTCTCTCTCTTTCTCCTGTCTCCTATTCCTCACCTGACTCAAATTTCCTAGTCCCAAGTGCTTTCCTCTTCTCCCATTTTCTTTCTCCTAGTTCCCTCTCCACTCACTGCCCATCTCCACTCCCCATGTGCTCTGGAGAACTTGTCCCTTCCCGCTTCTGTGAGGGACCTTATATGAATCTCTTAGAATCCACCTTGTATCCTAGTT
The DNA here is from genome assembly GCF_943737965.1 of Phodopus roborovskii. Classification (NCBI taxonomy): domain Eukaryota; kingdom Metazoa; phylum Chordata; class Mammalia; order Rodentia; family Cricetidae; genus Phodopus; species Phodopus roborovskii. Next base: position 12,100,822 of record NW_026126434.1, read on the forward strand.
CCTCTGGCGGTGTGAATTATAGGCTGGTGATCCTTTGCTCAGGGTCTAAAATCTGTACATGGATGAGTACATACCATGTTCCTCTTTTTGTGACTGGGTTACTTCATTCAGGAAGGTTTTTCAAGTTCCATCCATTTGCCTGCGAGTTTCAAGATTCCATTGTTTTTTTCCACAGAGCGGTATTCCATTGTGTAGATGTGCCACGTTATAGGATTGAAGAGAAAACTGAACCTAAAGAAATGTTCAGAGACCTATAAGACTGACTCTCACTAACAATTTGAGCAACAGTGGAAAGGCTACCATAAATGCCCTTCCCTGAAAATGAGATCAATGATTAACTTATCCACCATCATGGAGCCCTAAACACTGAGCCAAACTAGAATCCAGATCCAGAGAGGGAGGACAAGACCACACTGCAGAAACACAAAGAGACAGCAGACCTGAACAAGGAGGAGCTTACGGGCCCCCAGAGTGATAGCTGGGAATTCAGCATGGGACTGACTCAGACCCCCTGAACATGGGTCTCAGCTAGAAGGTCTGAGCAGTCTAAGGGACCACAGACCATGGAACCAGGATGTTCTCATGGTGCACAAAAGTACCTTGAGGGCACATCCCTCATGGAGGGATACTGCCTTAATCTAGAGACAGGAGAGAAGTCCTAGTCCCTACTTCAGATGACTTGTCAGATTTAGATGACCCCTCCTGGATGGCATCACCCTACATGTGGGGGGGGATGGGAAGGGAGGGTGGTCTGGATACATGTGAGGGGAGAAGAGAGGGAAAGAGGGAGTGAGGAAGGGGGTAATGGAGGGAGGCAGAGAGAACTGGGATCGATATGTGAAATAAAAAAAATAAATTAAAAAAATAGCATTCTTAAATTATCTAACTCCTGAGACCAGATGAATCTGAAAAAGCTGAAGGAGATACAGAACTCTAAGCAATTTTGCAATATATAATGGAAACACCCATTGCATCACTAAGGTATTCAGAAATAGACTACTAAGAATTTAATATGTTATATTTGATTTTTAAAAGCTCCTAGATATTTACTGGCTTTACAGTTGGCATAAAATATTAAGTTATTCGCAAAGACTTTTTAACCTCATAAGATTTCCTGATGACACAAGATTTTTTTTTAAGAAATCATCTTAATATCTTGATATTATATGTATGTGGAAGGTACACATTATTTTTATTTTTTATAATTTTACATTTGAAATTTATACTAATAATGTTTCTACAATTGTGAAGATTTCAAGATAATGGGAAGATGCCACATTAATGGAAAAGTTACAAACACATTTTACACGATTTTTATATGTAACTCTGAAGGTTATCCACATTCAACATCTTTGGGATGACAGCCTCAGGCTAATTCTAGTTATATGCTTCTTGTCTTTTATTACACTTACATTCTTATATTTTTATAGTGTCTATGGTCATATGGAACTTTATATATGAACATACATCTATAATTCTTCAATATAACATCATGGCTTTATTAAAGTACAAAAAAATAGTCATAAGCCATCTGTAAATCCAAACGAAGGAGAGACAAAACACACTGACCTGATTTGATTCCCTAATTTAACTAATGCTGTGACTGCCACACACATCAGTATTCCATTGAAGAGATGACCAGCTAACTCATTGACCTATGTATAATTTGTCTTCTTACTCCAAACCGAACTCAGTAGGAAAGATAATTTGTGCTGGGCATAATTTTCTCTTAATTAAATGAATTTCAGAGTGTATTAGATAATTAATCTTCAGAGAATGAACATTGTTCTTCCTTAGTTTTAATATACTTTCTATACTGAGCAAAGCTATCAATGCAATCTAAATTTGAGATCACCTACTAAACAGAGATGAAGCACTCATTTTGTGCATGCATTGTGGTTTAACATACATTATGAACGTACCTGAAAATGATAGTTTTTAAATGCATCATTAAAATTCCCTCATGGACTTTCAAAAGTGTAATTGTTGTGCTTTCAATTAAACTTTTATTCTATTACATAGGAGATATGATGATAATCTTTGCACTTGTTTCCTGCTGAACCATCTCTGTGGTCACTGTGTGTCTTATGATGTATGCTGAAGCAAAAGAATGGAGAATTCAGGGCCCACCCATGGCTGAATGAGTTAGACCCTATTTCAAAGACAAAAAAAGTTCAACAACAAAAACTAAAACAAGTAACCAAATAATCATTGTTTATATTTGCTGAGATTACACATTATTTCCTTATATTATCACCTTACTTTTATTTGAGAATATTAATAATTTTATAGACAAAGTTGTTTTCTGATCGTAATTAAATAACCCCTGTTCTTTTTTGACATTCTAATGCTGTCAGATTAGGCAATTTTCTATCCCTCCCTCCCTCTCTCCTTCCCTCCCTCTCTCTTTCTCCCTCCCTCTTCTCTCTCATTTCTAACCCCCCTCTCCTTCTCTTTCTCTCTCTGTCTCTCTGTGTCTCTCTCTCTCTCTCTCTCTCTCTCTCTCTCTCTCTCTCTGTTCACAGATTTGAGAGACTGTTGCTTTACAAAACAGATTTTAGTTTGGGGAGATGAAGAGATGGAACAGTATTTTAAGAATGTTTGCTTTGTTTTCAGAATTCCCAACATCCTCCTCAGGTGGCTTTCACCAGTATCTAACTCCAGAGAATCAGTGCCCTTTTCTGACCTCTGAGGGGTGCCTGAATGCACATATATGTACCACCCATCCCCATATACACAAATAATAAACATTTAAAAACATTATAGACTTCATATTTTGTTATCTGCTGGCCAAATAAAACACCATATTTTTACTCTTCAATATAGTTATCAAAGATGGTAGCTTGAAATTTGTGCTTTTATATAGTATTCTCTTATGCAGAACTAAACGTTCTACAATTATATGTTCTTTTTCTATTTTACTGTAAAACACCTCCAATTTGTACTTGTCCCTCAAATATCAAACATATTCTACTGGCTCTAGCACTTAAAATAACACATGGTTGATACAGTGTTCTGTCTTTTATCCCCCTTAGTGCTTTAATGTTTTTATAGTACAGCTTTTAATGCTCTGTGTAAGGCTAGCTTGTCTTTAACTCCCATTCTTCTTGGCTCAGCCTCCCAAGTCCTGGGATTTTAGGTGTGTATTCCCATGTCAAGCAAAATCATCTCTCTCTCTCTCTCTCTCTCTCTCTCTCTATATATATATATATATATATATATATATATATATATCCATCTCTGTGTGTCTGTCTGTCTGTCTGTCTGTCTGTCTGTCTGCCTGTCTGTCTGTCTGTGTAGGTGCACATGTATCCATAACGATGAGCTGGCAAGAAGTTGTTGGACGTTCTATTTTTATTATTACCCCCTGTATTTTTTGAGAGTCTCTCTAAGTTTAGAGCTCACTGATTTTTTAATTTTGTTTTTCTAGACTGGCTTCCTCTAAATCCCCTGGGTTCTCCCTGTCTCTGTCTCCAACCATAGTATTGTGGTTGCATACATAGCCATAATGGCCAGATATTAAGTGGGTTTTGGTGATCCATACTTGGACCTTCCTGCTTGTACAGCAGAATTTTACCAGCTGCGCCATCTCCCCATACCCTGAAACATTTACATTCAAAAATAAATTTTGCATTTTATGGCAGTTACTCTTAGTAAGTAGAGAAATGAGTTAATTTTCAGCAGTATGCTGCCTTTGGGGGATCAACATACATGTGTACACGTAACTTGCTCTGTTTCTTTACAGAAAGCCACATCCTGGAAGATGTCAACAAATGCATTATAGCCTTGAGGGACCAGGATACTGACAACTTAGACCGAGCTGCAGGTGCCATCAGAGGAAGAGCAATAAGAGTAGCTCACATTGTCACGGGTGAAATGGACAGTTACGAACCAGGTGCTTACACTGAAGGTGTTATGAGAAATGTCAACTTCCTCACAAGTACTGGTGAGTGTCTGTCCACCAGGACAGCTACACAGTTCCTCACATGGGAATCTGCATAGCAACCAAGTGTCAGCAAATAGGAAGATAAAAGGTCTTGGTCTGTGTCACTTGATTCCACACATAGCCCATCACTATACCATGTTATTGGTGTTTGATATTCTATCAGTGTGTGATTTGAAGCTTATCCCAGTGGGAAAAATATATATTCATTGAAAAAAAAAAAAAGGTCTTTTCAAATACATGCATTACTCCCAGGCCTTAGCCACTTGTGAGTGTTTATTAATGTTAGAGATGTTTAGAGCTATAATTAGTCCAGCATGGGGTTAAGCATGCAGGAGTTTGCAGGCTTTCAATTGGCTATATTATTGGTACCCCAGGGTTTCTTATTATTTAACCATAGCAGGTTTTTCCTATGTATCCAGGGACATGCTGGCTACCTTTAACTTTCAGTTCTGTGGAAAATAGCTTTCTATTCTCGCCCAAATTCTTTCATTGTTTAAGAAATATATAATACATGACTGTTTTGGTTGAAGTATTCAAGTGACTATTTTCTAAAATTGGGCAGAGAACACTTTGAATCACTCAGTATGATGACTTTTCCTCTTACATGCTATTGTTAACATTTCTCCAAGAGACCCATGGATATGCCAGATTCACATGGATTTATGAACAAGGATGGAAGTCAACAATTTTTATAGATCATTATGGCAGAGTTCCCTCCTATGAACTCCCTTTGTGAATCTGAAAATCTTGTGTATTTTCAAAGCCTCATATATATATATATTTGTAATTATATGTCTATTATTGCCTCTTGACAATAGACTGGTATTTTAACTGGGACTCCTGCCACTTCCATATTGAAATTATCCTTTCTTAAGAGATAGATAAGGCATGTTAACTTTGAAAACTTTTTGTATTGTTTGTGAAAAGAGAAGAATGGGCAATACTTTCAATTCAATTTTTATACTTTATTTTATGTGTTTAGATGTTTTGTTTATGCACATGTATAGGTGTGCCCCCCCAAGCCCACAAAAGGACATCAGACCCCCTGGAACTAGTGTTACAGACAGTGTGATCCATTATGTGGATAATTAAAATTGAACTCAGGTCCTCTGCAAGATCAGCCAGTGCCCTTCACTGCTGAGCTATCTCTCCATCACTGGTGGGTGATCTTCAAAAACAAAACTAAACAGCAACAATAACAACAATAACAAAACACTTCTTTCATTTTAATTTTTGCAGCTCTCTTGAGATGATTTAGGGAAATATATCAGTAGTTGATAACTTCATTATCATCTCTTTAAACATTTTTCCAAAATAATGAAATGTTCTGATGAAAGGTGGGAAAAGCACATCTATAGCTCTAGATATTAAACTGGTATTTCCACACCCACTTCTCAAAGATATTTGTGTAACAAATCAAGCACATAGTCAGTTATTCTTGCATTCCCATCCCTCAGATTAGGCAGGCATGTGTCTGAGGCAGAGTATTGTCATGAATTCAAGGTCATCCTGTGCTACAGTTTGAGACCCTGTTTCCAAACAAAAAAGAATTGAGAGCATATTGGTTGTTTCTTCTATTGTGTGGAAATATGTGTACTTCCTAGTTGGTTGTCTTACAGTCATTTAAGATTGCTATTTAAGATTTGTGTGATCAAATCAAGTACTAGTTATCTGTGTTCACTCAAGGGAATAAGAGTTTATTCTGCATTTTGAGTAGCCAAGGCCCATGGACACATATTTACCTTACCCCAACTTGCATGCTCCAAAGTAGAAGCAGTTTTGTGAAATTGTATAGTTTTATAGAACAAAGCATGTCATAAATCGAGCTAAGTTTAGAATACATTGGTGGCTCCACCAGAAAAAAACAGGTACAGCAAGCTTGGGGGAGCTTTTCTATGGGCCCATGATACTATTTGTTGACATTGTTAGCATCTGATATAGTGGAAGCTAGGATCCACTAAATTAATGGGCTCTATTTTTCACCTTCCAAAAAAGCATTGTAAATATCAGGGAAACTGTATGAACCACTTCCTTTTAATCCAAGTGAAAACTCCCTGTGGGGTGGAGTAGCAAAAGTTAACCAGGCTGCTAAACCTTGCTTGTATCTCAGTTTTGTGATTGCATTAGGTGACTCTCACCTGCAGACTCTGTGGCCCTAACATCTATATGAGGTGCCAAGTGTGCAGTTTTATACCTCATAGACAGAGAATGCATCTGCCAGATCCACAGAATGAAGTGGGAGTGAGTTCCTATGGTGTTCATAACTGTTGGCAGTCATTCTACATCACAAAAAGTAGCAAAACTAGCCAGACATTGAAATACATTTTTGTTAATGCATCTGTAGTTATTAATGACTGTACCAAATAGCTGAGCAATGGGGCAATACTTTCACAATCAGAACTAACAAAACCCCAAACCCTTTCCTCTATTTATTTGTAAGATAACATTAATTAAAATATCCCATTCAGATTATGTCTTACATTCCAAATGTGAGATGTATATAATATTTCTGAGATATTCTGTAAAAAGTGAATCTTATTATTAAATGCATAATTTATGACTCCTAATTAATCATCTTGGACTCTTTCAGATAATCTTTAGGTGTATCCATGAAGTATGCTTCTGTTTTCTTCTTTGTAAAAATAAGTCTAATTCAGACTTTCCTCCAAATAGGTTTCCTTGAAATTTATCAAAAGCATGCCTCACAAAAGAGAATTCAGAGCAATGAATTAAATGAAAAACCTAATTAGATCCGTTTGATCTTAACCAAAGCTGTGTGCTTTCTTTCTCCCATGGAGAGATCATCTATGGAAAATATTTCCAACTCTTCTGTCCTCCATCATTGACTGCTGGGAAATGTTCATCTTTGTTCACCTTCGAGTCATATCTCGACTTATCATTTAAATACTAATCAAATTACATAATTGGAAATGTCATGTTTTCTGTGTGAAGCCTCAGTCACTCTCATTATAGCAAAAGAATAATAATGTGGCCTGTTTTTCTCTTTGTTTCATTTTCTTTAAATCAGGGTTTAGCCCAGCTTCCTGAAAGTAACTTAATGGGAATCTTCTGTGAATTGTTTTCCTTTTTTTTTTCTTTTTTTTTTTTTCTTTTACATTCCTGATATCCTCCAGTGTTTAGAAAGTTTAACTTAAGTATCATCAAGAATGGTGAAGCATATGGTATCTTGTCTCAGTTACTGTGAGAGTTCATGGAACATGGTGCCTTGGTTTTTAATCAGAATTGACGGCTTATTAATGAGTTTCTGGATTTTATGACCCTGTATGTTATTCCCCACAATAGGATATGAGGTTGCCCTGCTTCAGTCAGCATTGCCCACACCCAACCCCTCAAGTGTTTTAAGTGAAATGCAATCAATAATGTAGAGCTGATGTTTGTCCACAGAGCCATAGCATCGTAATCTTCAATTGAAATCCTGTATGCTCCCACAATTCAACCAAAACACCGAGCTCCTCCACTTGCTCAGAATCTCTTCTGCAGGTGCATTGTATTAGTTTGTTGTTTGAGACAGGGTCTCTCCATGTAGACCAGGCTGGCTTTAAACTCAGAGGTCCTCCTGCCTCTGCCTACCAAGTCCTGGGGTTAAAGGCATGAGCCACACATCTGGCCTGGATTAGTTTTTTTTTTTTTTAATTAACTAACTTGCAAGACTTCAACATTAAATCTAGAAGTTGCATCCTTAATACCAACCTTAGTTATTTCTTATGATGTTAGGGAGAGGCCAATTTTGCTGGAGTGAACTAGCCCAGTATATTTTCTTGTGGCTATTGGCTCTATTAAAGTCAGTAATCAGCAGATCCAAAGGCATCTGTTGTTGCAGACCATCAAACTCTACCAAGTTTCACTGTCAGCCAGAAATAGAGATAAACACAGAGCAGACACATAAATGACCTTGGGCAAGACATCCTGATTACCCTTACTGTTACTGGGAATAATAGTACATTTATCCAGTGACTGGTGAATCCCAAATTGCAGATATAGCCCCTTGGATAGAATCTGTGCCTATCAAGCACAAATTCCTGGGTTGTATCTCAGCACCATGGAAATAAGTAATCTCAGCACTTGGGAGGTGGAGGCTGGAAACCAATAGGTGATACTTCATCTACAGACATTATAATGTCTAACCCATGAGAATGAGACCCTATAAAACACAAAAATAAACAAAGAGGAAAAAATGCATTCCTGAAAGCCATTCTTTCTTAGAACTCTGGGGACTTAGACTGTTATTACACACACCCAAAGGTAGTTGCGAAACTAAAAATGTTGTTTGAGGCCACCTGAGAAAAATTCTGTTGTGTTTTTTCCTGCATACCAATTTAAATAACAGATATAATTGACTAAACTGACCATTAAATTGATAGAATGGATTGTGTTGGTAAGCTAAACTCAGGCAGACTGCATTCCATATTTTGCTTCTCTAACAGACAATCCTAAGAAGCAGTTACACATAAACGCCGAAGGATATGGTTCAAAGGTCCTGGATCTCTGCAGCATTTGAATATTAGTATTCTACATTCTGGGTGTGACTAAAATTTCCTCTGACCAGTAAAGGAAGCAATAGAATTTTCATTGCAGAGGTGGTTGGGGCTTCCTAGCATCTTCTCCTTTGTTGTTCCTGAACCACTATCTCTAACAAGTCACCTTCCCCTCCGTTTCCTCATATTGTCAGTCTGTTTCATTTAATTTCTTTTCCTCAAATTCACTCAATGTATTTTCCATGGTGTGTTACCAAAGACACAGCCTATATGATCTCACTGGATACTTCCCAATCATTTTGATACACTGAGATTGTTACCATCTCTAGATATGACCCATGTCGTGCCTCTTGTTTTGAAATAGCCTCACCTGTTGTTTAACATGTCAGATTATATTCATCTTTCAAAAAACTGCTTGTAGTCTCAACTTATAGAAACCTTTTTATTTCTTCCAGCAACAGTAATTTCATTCAGTTCAGTGTAATGTGACCCTTGAGGGATATTTCTCTAAGTAACCATAGTTCAGACAATCAAATGGTCTCCAGAAACAACTTTCCTTCCAGAGCTGCAGGACTAGTGGATAGCCCTATTCATTCCTTTGTATTATCTCTTTCAAATACTGCATTAAGTTAAAAATAAATATATTATTAAAAACCCAAACTCCTTTTGGAAACCAATTTTTAAAGCTAATTAATTTAAAAGAATTGTTTATTTTATTTCATCCTGGCCTTGAACTCACCATCCTGCATCTACTTCCTAGATGCTGGGAATTCAAAAACAGGACATTATTGTTTTGTTGGCTACTATAGTTTGGCTAATTCTATCCTTGCAGTTGGAATGTTATCTCTTGTCATCTACTGCCATCTGTATTGACCTTGGAACACTGACTCAAAGGTTACTCCCTTACAAAAGTACTCTGGACTCCATTTCTGTGACAGTTAATCATTCTGTACCAGAGTGTGTTTTGTCTCTAGTGGAGGTTGATGTCCTTTTATCTATGGTCATATCCAGCCATTCACAGGAAACTTCACCTGCTACACTGTTCCATCCTTACAGGTAGGCACCTGAGCACATTTCTGCCTATTTTCCTAGTGAATTCTTTACATACTTGATTACCAAGTCCCTCTCTAATGTTTAAACCTAACATTTATTAGAAGATTACATTGTGATGTGTCATTATATAACTAATAAAATGCTGCCTCTATTCAGGAAAACAGAAACAGTGGGCTCTGCCAAAGACCAGGGCAGAGGGGAGATTAAGAAAGTCATTAATTATTGTCCAGAGTTAGATATTAACCACTTCCAGAAAGCTTGGGTCAGCCTTTTAAAAAAGTTTCTTCAGTGAGCTTTTGAACAAGAGATCATGACTTTTTTGTATTCAGTTACTTACAAGAGCTATCGTTGCAACACATCTGTTGAAAGATTCCACTGAACCTGATTTCACCAACACTTTCAGCAAATCATTTTGAGTGGTAGCAACCAGGATTTCAATCTCAGAGACCATCATTAGCAATCCCCTTCCCCTTTAAACGGCCAGAGACAGGCTTCCAAATCATCCTTTCCATCATTTCACTTTAAGCCTGAATCTCACTACCAAGAACACCAGAAAGGCTTCTGAGAGGTTTGTGTCTGTGAATCATAAGGCTAACCAGGATAACCAAGTATTTTCCAGATAAAACTGACAGTAATGGCCTTGAAGAAATTTTATCTCTCCTGAGCAGGAATTCTTAGGATTAACTATAAAGAATTAAACACTGAGCAAAACTGGAATCCAGATGCAGAGAGGGAGGACAAGACCAGGCTACATAGAGATAGCTGACCGGAAAAAGGAGGAGCTAATGGGCCCCCAGACTAATAGGTGGGAATCCAGCATGGGACTGACTCAGACCCCCTGAACCTGTGTCTCAGCTAGAAGGCCTGGGCAGTCTAAGGGACCTCTGACAGTGGAACCAGGATGTATCCCTGGTGCACAGAAGGACTTTGGGAGCACATTCCCCAATGGAGGGATACTCCATTAATCTAGAGACAGGAGAGAAGGCCTAGTCCCTACTCCAAATGACTTGACAGACTTAGATGACCCCTCCTGGAAGGCATCACTCTACATGTGGAATGGGGGGATGGGAGAGGAGGGTGGTCAGGGGGCATGAGAGGGTGAGCAAGAGAGAAGAGGGAGGGAGGGAGGGAGAAGTAACTGGGATCAATATGTAGAAAAATAAATAAAATAATAGACCTTGAAGATAAATATATCTACCTAATAAAAACCTCCCTTCTCTCCAGTGACTGGGTTACTATAGGACTCAAATCCAGCAAACAAGAGCAGAAAGCAATGAACTACTAGACACATTCTGGTGCTTATCTTACTCTCTCTTTCCATTCAGTCTAGGCCTAGCCCATGAAATGGGCCTGCCCACATTTAGGATGGGTATCTCTCATCAATTAATCCAATGAATAAATAGCTTACAAGCACACCAACAGTCCAACATAATACAAACAATTTCTCATTGTGACTGTTTCCAGGTGATTTCCCATTGTGTCACCTTTAAAATGAAAACTAACTCCACATATATATATATATATATATATATATATATATGTGTGTGTGTGTGTGTGTGTGTGTGTGTGTGTATTGTGCAATGGAAAAGATTTTTCAGACCTTTTGGCTATAGTTCATTGATGTTCAATTTCCTAGTCAATAATATCCTACCAGAAAAAGGGGATAGATTCTGATGCATTAGTAGAAATTTTACAGTCAGAAAATATAATAAAAGTCTTAAGAGTAGATTTTAGAAATTCATGACAAAGACTGAACATTTCCCTATGTTGAAAATGTGAAATATGACTTTGAAGATAGTGCCAAAAGAAAAAGGATTAAAGATAGAGGAGATGAGTTGGCATGGGATAAAAGGAAGGGAGAGGTGGTAAAGAAATAAAAGAATGGGCATCTGCTGTTTGGTTCTCTACGCATGTGAATATGAAGATGTTTTGAGGCCTCACATCCTCTTTAACTCTGGCCTAACTCAGATAACCTACAAGAAAACAAGACATTACCTAGAAAGAGAATTTCACTACACCTCTGGTTCTTACCGTACTTTCATATATTTTGTCTAGGAAAGAACAACTCGGGCCCTTTCCATGATCCTTTTAAAGAGCACACAAGTAAATTTTGTAAGAATTTATGCTGAAATGTTTCTGACATGAAGTATTCATTCTGGTTCTGGGTTGAAAGCCACAGGAAGTACTGATGGTTAAATTAGGCAGCAAACCCTCATGTAGCCTGAAGAACTCATGAAAAAAAAAATGTCTGAACACGGAGATGCTCTGTCTGGCACCAATGTCCAAGTCAGGCAGAGCTGCTGGAGGTTCTCTTCCAACCCATGCTATACCATTAATGACAGTGATGGCATCATAATGGGATACTGGACCTCACTGTTAAACACCACTTTAAAGGTATCTCTACCACTGGAATAAATGCTTGAGTCTTACTTATTCTTCATTTAACTATCAGCATTATGTCAGAATAATGTAATTTATGCATCCCTCTCTTGGTTTTTGTCACATGGAAGGTGATTACTGGGCCTTTAAGTGACAGTAAAGACTCTTCTGCCTCATACCCATTGATGATACCACATCACAGGAAGGAGCCTTATTTGGGAATGGAAGGGTGGTGTGGAAAAACAGGAGAAGATGATGGTCAATCAGTGAAAGGACACAGATTACTGAAAGATTAATTTTTTTATCAACAAAATTGATCATCATGGAGCCAATAGAGCAACCCTACCCCTGATCAATCAGGAACATGGTCCTCAGCCACTAGTTACAGCCTCAGTTCTTTATGATCCATTATGATATTTTCAAATCAAAAGCATAAACATGCTATATTGCACATAGAAATACTAATAGGTGTTACTATGATATGATACAAACCCAGGTATGTTTGTGTAAGGACATTTTATAACATATGATGTGGGTATGTTCATTACCAAGAGAACACTTTTGCAAAAGTATGATAGAGCCTTCTGTGAAAATTAGGAAACAATGAAAGTACAGGATACACTTCAGTGGTTCCTTTACTTAATTAAAATAACAATAAAAACTACCAGACCAGTATGATATAACTTTTCAAATGTAATATCATACATATTGGAGTGTATCATTTTGTATGAAATCCAGCTAGGTAAGGAAGATTAAGTTCATGTTTTTGTTTATTAATTATTTCTTTGAAAATTCAATGCAAACAGACACACAGATATGTATCTGTGTGCAATGAGGAGAGGTTGGTTCCACCCTGACCTTTAAGGTGTATATCAATAATACACAAGTACTGCAATAAATTGCCCTGATTATTTTTCCCTGCTTGCCCTTTCTGTTCCCCTCCCCTCCCCTGCTGACCACTACTATCAGCCTCTCCTCAAATCCCTACTAGTCTTTTCTAGGTTCATTATTTTTGCTTTATTTTGAGAAGCATTTTATCTTATCAAGATGCTAGGTATGACTGTGGCCTTGAACTATGCAAAAGAGTTCACAGGAGTCATTAGTGTGAGTACAGCTAAAGTAATGATTTTTGAACTCCCTGAATGTGTCAGTAGGAAGCAGATCAGTGGTGAGGGCAGAGCTCCCAAGAGCCTTTCTTCCGCTCATGCTTGGTAGTGGACACGTCTCTTATTGTGCAGATCCAGGGCAGATATCCACAAGTTATTGTGAGTTCATGATTGGCATGGTTGTGTCTTAGCTAGAGATGACATTTTACAGACCTCCCTGTCTTCCAATTCTTAACATTCTTCTCACAGTTTTTCCCAAGCTTATTTAGAGCTGAGCATATGTCATAACTTAATCTCAACAATTTGTACAGCCATGGATATTTGCATTCACTGTTTCAGTAGAGAGTTCTCTAGTAAAGCTCAAGTGTAGCATTTGTCTATGGTCATATTTAGAAGATGCTATGTCAGCTTTGCTAAACAACATATTGAGTTCCCTCCTGTAACCAAACACTTCCTCTGGCATCTTTTATAGTATTATATTATATTATTATATAATATAATATATTATATTTTATATTATCATCATCATCATCATCATCATCATCATCCAGGTTTAATGTAGTAGGCGTGGATTCTCTCATTGGAAAGGGTATCCAAATCCAATAATATATGCTCTGTGAGAGCATAAAGTAATGTCTAATAAAAGCAAGGCTCTTGCTTGTCTATTAGGGGAAGTATAATGGTATAGATGCCAGTTATACTCAAATACTCTGGGTTCTGAAGTAGTGGAGTAGTCAGGCACAGAGTCTTCTTGGCAAACTAGACTACAGAAGAGACCAATATTTCAATGCCCCTCTAGCTAACACACACCATTATGTCATATTACAGTTGGAAGGGGGCTCTGTGCTAGCCCTCTATCTACTGAGAAATCCAACAATTAAGTTCCCTTATAGAAGAATTATAGTAAAATATTTCATGAAATAACACATTGTGACATTTTTAATGATATAGACTATATCTAGCAGAAATAATTTGCCTCTCATTTCACCATAAAAACCAGATTCATGAAATTTATAAGATAATTCCCTCCTGTTGTTCAAAGCATATTTTATGTATTGGTAGCCTTTAGCTGAAAAGAAAATAAATTTTGCTTTTAAAGATATTTTATGTAGAATATAGGAAAGTACATTTGTATATTTATTGATTTGAACTGGTAAAGTGTTTAATATGATCATCTATAAAACTGAATTTGAGGCTCAGGATCACTGAGGTTAGCAACAACTGAGTTAGTGTGTCCCCGGGATTCCTCCCTCCTTTGGTTTCAGAGAGATCATTACTTGTATCTGGATGTGTCTGGTATGTGAGTCAGAGTGAGTTTATTTTGCTAGTAAATAGATGACAACAAAACCAGAACTTAATTGTCAGTGGCCAAGCTTTTCCTTCTCCAACATGACTTCCCTGTCACTCTCCAACATGCAATTCTGAAGGCTGGGAGTGCTCACAGCTACCAAATTATATCGCCAAGGTTTCTGATTAGAGTGATTTTAGTAGGTCAAACAAACTAAGAATGAAGCATGAAAATTTTTTATGAAATTTACTTATTTGTGTGTGCATCCAGGGGTGAGGTTGCTGAGTTGTTAATGTGCCTTAGTGCCTGTGTAGAGGTTAAAGGACAATTTGGTTCTTTCCTTCCAGTATGTGAGTTCCTGGTATGTAACCTCAGCTCATCAGGTTTATTGGAAAGCATTTATATTCCCTGAACTATCTCACTGGCTGGGAGTGAGCATTAACCACAAAGGTGAATAGCATATATAGCTTTTTCCAAAGTGAGACAACAGTCTGTATTTACACAGCTAGAATTCATAAAGGGGAAAGCACATGACATGAGAAGTGATCACTGTGAAGAGAAAGGTATATCAGCAGGGCAGTGTTTGGAAGTGCCAACATCATCTGTGAGCTTTGTTAATAGGTGAGAATATTTTGCTTGCTAAGTCCACATTAAAGTCATGAGTTGGTGAATTAAGGATGATTTATCTACCTTGTCAAGAACTGCAGACATAGCTGATATCTCCAGAAGTCCAACAGAGCATGGGAAATTATGTGAATGGAAAGGGGGAGATGTTTTAAATGGTAGCCATGTAGCCAGACGTGCAATGCTAAGAGTGGAACAAACATACATCACTAAGGTATTGTTGATTGAACTAGGAAAGACAGAAATAACCATGAAAAGCCAAAGAAGTTTTTAACTAGAAGCCCCTCCTGTCTCATGCAATGCTAATATCATAAAGAATTTGGGAATTTCCCTATTATCATGTCTCTCCATAACCCCATAGAGGCTCTCTCTATCAAGATACCTCTTTCCTTGCTCTCTCTTTCCATTCCTCCCCACACCTTCCTGTTTCTGTTCCGATATGTTCTCACTCCCCATCCCCTCCTTTCACCGAACCACTCCACACACACACACACACACACACACACACACACACACACACACACACACACACACACACCCAGTTTACCCAGGAAGCCTCATCTAATTCCCTTTCCAGGGAAATCCATGTGTTCCTCTTAGGGTTCCCCTTGTTACCTAGTTTGCTGGTTTGTAGTCTTTGTTCTTTGCATTCCATTTGATATCCATTTATGAGTGAATACATACATACCCAGCCTTAATGCAGGGTGGAGGGGCTTGGTCCTGTCCCAACTTAATGTTCCAGACTTTGTGGATGGATGGCTCAGAGGTAAAGCACTTGCAGACTACCAGAGTTCAGAACCCAGCTTTCACACAGGGTGGCTCACAATTGCCTGCAACACCAACCCCAGGAAATCTAATGCCCTCTTCTGGCATCTCAGGGTACTGTATTCTCTCTCTCCTTCTCCCCCCTTCTCTCTCTCTCTCTCTCTCTCTCTCTCTCTCTCTCTCTCTCTCTCTCTCTCTCTCCCTCCCTCTCTCTCTCTCTCTCTCTCTCTCTCTCTCTCTCTCTCTCTCTCTCTCTCTCTGTGTGTGTATCTGCACATGGCATACTCACATACACATGGCTAAAACCAATAGAAGTAAACCTTTAAATTTAATTAAATTTGGAGACTGGGGAGATGACTTAACTACTTAGCTAGCAAGAATACCTGTTATTAGTAGGTTTTGCCCTGCCAGTAGGGTCCCAACACTGCACCAGCCCCAAATAACATACAGAGACCCTGTATTAGATATAATTCTGTTGGCCAGTTACTAGTTTCTTATCGGCTAGCTCTATCTTAAATTTTAACCCATGTCTATTCATCTAAGTACTTTCACATGATCTTATCTTACCGGAGAGAGGGGCTGGCGTTCTTCTCTCTCCGTCCTCCATCTTGGAACAAGTACTTTCTGTAGAGGAAATTAGAGAAATTAGACTCCATTTCTAGTAACCACATGGTAACTAACAAGCATCTGTAACTGATGCCATTTTCTGTTCTCTGTGAGCAATGCACATACATGGTATACAGATATCCATGCAGGAACAACATCCATACACATAGAATAAAAGTAAATAAAGCTCAAATAAATAATTAAATTTTCTAGCTTATGGTAATCTACAGCTTTCCTTTTCAACAATTATGGTAGAAAGTATTAAACCTTCACAATCCTAATGCTAGCAGGGGATTTCTTCTCTTAAAATATATTAGTAACCCAGTGGCATATTGAAAGGTGTCATTCATTCTGGTGATCACCCACTGTTTAATTTTACTGTCTGCCAAAATCTGTAGCAGTTAAAGATAAGTGAACAATTTATGTTTTAAAATTTCTCTGCTGACATAGAGATTTTTAAAGGCATCATTTATTATAAACACTACAGACAGTATTTTTTAAAGAGTCCAGCCATTCTAAAGTTTAGTTTTATTCCTGGTGTTTTACTGATTTGGAAAAGGTTATGCATATCTCTTTACCACCTGTCTCAAAATTTCTCCATAGCCTGCAAGAGAAATTAAGAGCATTCATTATTTTTGAAAAGGAACTCATTTTGAATGTAAAACATTCAATTGAAATATTATCCTCTTCTTTCCATCTCTCCTCTCTGATTTATTCATTCTTCCATTACCATTGTCTGCTTTATAAACATGTAAATATTTTAATTTTGATTATTATTTTTTATATTCATTTTAACAGTTAAAGTTAAGAAAATTTTTATTCAGAGACAAAATTTGTTTTTGTGTTTCTTTTCCTGTTTATTAAAAATGGTAAAGGTGGGCATAATGGCAAACACTCTGAATTCCAACATTGGGAAACAGAGGTAGGGGGAGCTCTGTGAGTCTGTGTCTAGCCAGGTCTGCATAAAGAATTCCAAGATAGCCAGAGACAGTTAGGAAAATGTCTGACTCCAAATACAATAATTAAGTGATGGCACAAAACAACAAAAGCTTAGCCATACAGAGTAAGTATACTTTGATAGCCTACCCTAGTCTAATATCTTATGAAAATAACATTTAAAGTTGCAAAGAAGATAAACCTGTAAATCCAAGTGCAAGAGTATATAACTATGGGAGAAACCCACCCCATACAGAAAGGTCAGATAGATAGTTTCCTCTCATCCTACACATCCAACTCTGTGTCTTCTCATTTGATGAGTTAAGTCAAATAACTCATTGAACATGTGGCCTTCCACTGGAAGGAAGGTCAGTGTACTAGGGGCAATATAGTTAAATAAAACTGACCCTCCCTCTTCTAGAAACTACAGATTTCCAAAAGCTTCTCAAGTCCATGATCTGAAGTCATGGAAAACTAGTCAAAGTATCAGCAGATTCCATGACTATTCATATCCTATTCGTTTTAGATATTGCTCTTTAAGTGTTCTCCCATGATTGAAAGGACAAACAGAATCCCACAAATCCCTTTCATCCTGTTACTTAATCCAACTCAGAAGGGTATATCTTTTAAAGGCCTCATGTGTTAATGCAATTGCACTGGTAATTAAATTTCAAATTGGGAACTGAGTTGGCTAAAACATTCTGACCATAACACAGGTATTAAAACTTAGAATCACTGGGATGAATTATCTTTTTAGATTCCTTTCTGACTCCTGATACTTTAGGTGGCTAAACTCTTATTTCACTACAAATAATAGGTATTAATCTCAGTAATGATGGACAGATCTTTTCATCAGTGTTTCCCAATGATTTTGATCTATTTCTGGCCAAAGTACATTTCAATACTTTTTATTGTTCAAAACTCCAAATAACCACTCATTGTATAAGCCCATTATCAGTTATGTTAGGATGTCAATATTTGTTTTCTCATGAGTTCCGAGGTTTAGTAACCAAATCTGGGAACAACTCACCTGGGTGCTTGTGATTAAGAGTCTCTCATGAGGTTGCTAGAATGCTTTTGTCTATATAGTTGTCAATTGAGTCCTACCTGGGATACCTGGAAATCTAAGCTAATCATCCTGGATGTTATCAGGGAGCTCCAGCTCCTTGTTATTTAGAGACCTCAATGTGCTGCTTCTGTATTATAAAAACATGAACCCTCCAACTTGCTCAGAACAAGTGATTCAAATGAGAAGAGTCAAGAAAAAAGACTGAAATGAAATCTTCTGTAGTGTTCTACCTTTCCCTTTGTCATTCAGCATTTTAGAGATGAGTAGCTAAGAGGTTACTAGGTTATTTAAAGAAGGTATTACATAGCTATCGAGAGACAGTGATAGGCTGTCATATGGAATGATTGTCCATCTTCTGAGTGGGTTATGCTCAATGTAGTCCCCCTGTTACTAAGCTGATAATTGTTCTTGAGTGAATGACTCTTAACCTATCTTTCTTTCTGTCCTAACATCCAATATTGCAATTAGAGTCAAAGATTCAACATGACACAGATATTTTATGTACATAAATTAAGTGGATGAATAAATACTAAAATATCTAGTGGTCCTTAATAAACTTGATGGTGTCAATACACAGGGAATACTATAGAAGAATTATTGTCTACTTAGTGTTCTCTCTGAGTCATTTAGACTGAACAGATTAACAATTATCAAGACATAGGGACCAGTTCACATATTACTTTCAACATTGTGTTTTGTGCCATGGTCATGCAAGAAAGCATTAAATAGGGAATCAAGAAAACCAAAGATCTAGATATGGGTTTATCATTAAAGAATTGTGAGGCATCCCTTAACCTGTATGAACTTCACATGCTCTCAAGTCCTAAAATGAGAAGTAAGAAGTAAGTTCTCTCCTGTATGTGACATCACTTTTATTTTCTTTCAGTCGTTTTATCTGAGCCATTTGACCATAACCTAAACGTCACAGCAAATGAGCAGCTTCCTCAAAAAACTTGTAGCTATTCAGCAATGAAACAAGAAAATCTCCACACTTGAACAGAAACAAATTGCTTTGTTTTTGTGTTTCTATAGGTCTGGCAAAGCCAAGCATTGTTCTTTTGGAGAACTGGGTGTGTTGTCCCCATTTTAAATGTTTATTGTGGTTGCTACTACTCATAGGTCACAAATTGTTTTCAAAACATAAAAATAATAACAATGATTTGAGGTTGTCAAAAAGAATGAAAAACACACCAAGAATTAGTAACTGAGTTTTCTGTTTTAGGAGGCAAATACTATTGAAGAGGAAAGTAGAATTTCAATTCTAGTAAAAGTCTAGAATTTGATTGTAGGCTAATTATTTAACCTGTGTCAGCTATGAAACAATGGCAATAAAGTATATATCTTGGTATATATATATAACAGTTTCTATTTTGCTGCATAGTCTTGCATCAATGAATATAATCTATTACCTTATTGTTAAAGTGTTATTAGATAGAACATAGTAGAAGAGAACCACTAATTGGATTCTCTCCTTACTCACCTGGCTTTGGTAGAGAGATACCAATGGATTCTTATGTGACTGGCTTCACTATAGTGAAGGTGATATCAGTGGATTTTCATGTGGCTCGTCTGAAAAGTAGTGAGGGGATAATCAGTGGAATATCATGTGACTATTCTGACTGTAGTGAATGGATATCAGTGGATTCTTGTGTGATTAACTTGGGTGTAGCAGAGGGATGCCAGTGTGATGCATGTAGCCAATTCATCCTGAGATTTGCATTCTTGATCTGGGAAATATTTATCTTCAAACATATTTTAGCTCATAGAAATGTATTTCATTTTTTCTCCAAAATCTAGTATCTTAGTTTTAACCATTGTTACACACAGACGCCATAGACTTCTGCGACACGAGCCAACAAAAAAAAAAAAAAAAAAAAAAAAAAAAAGAAAATGTAGTTTTTAGTTTAGATATTAAAAAGTCAAGGTCAGGATGCCAGCATGTTTTTAATTTTAAAATATACTAATATTTATGTGAATGTGTGTGTACCTGTTTGGTTGTGTGTTACCCTTTTTTGTACAGTGCCTACAGAAGCCAGAAGAAGTTGTCTGATCACTTGGAACTGGAGTTATAGGCAGTTGTGAGCTGCATGGTGTATTTGCTAAAAACTCAAGCCTAGGTCCTCTGTGAGAGCAGCAATTGCACCTGCATAGAGGTGTAACTACTGTGTTTTCCCACGGCCGAAAGCAAGAAAGAGGGTGTAAGCTCCCCTTATGTGGCCTTACAAAAATTCCAACCCCACCCTGAGAACTCCCTTTCTGCAAAGGCTGTGTCTTCAAATGTGAATACTTCAGGGATTAGTTGTTTAAAATATGCATTTTTGAAAACAAATCCATTCGGTCTAAATTTTGAGAAGGCATTTTTGAAAATTCACATTATATGCTTCATTAAATATAAAAATACTTTTTGACTTTTAGCCACTTCGTTCCATTTTTTAAACACATCACTATTATGTGCCACTGTAATGTTTCTTTGCTTCTTTGCAAATATGGTGAAGATTCTTTTTTGTTTTTTTTTGTTTGTTTGTTTTGTTTTGTTTTTGTTTTGTTTTGTTGGGATTGTGTGTGTGTGTGTATGCGCATATATGTGAAGGTTTTATGCTTCAAGTTACACACAAAATTTTTAGCATAATAAAGGCAACTAAATTTTTACTTCTAGTTTTGCATGGTCATAGTACACACTTGGGAGGACAGAAAGATAAGCAGTTCAAACCCATCCTTGTCTAGTGGTGAAACTGAGGCCAGCCTGGGCCCCTGTTACTGCCTCCTGCCATTTAGCACAAAAGGGACTGTCAAATGCTCTCTAGCATTTCTGAATGCATTGTTATCCCCTTGCTCTTCTAGGACAAGAATATAATTTAGGATTATGCTTGCTTTACGTGTTCATTTCAGTCAAAGCTTATTTGGTGTTTGCTGACTGTGAGCTTGGCTTTAGCTAAGCACTGAAGAGTAGAACACGGTGCAGTTCTGCCTAAGTTTAACTGTATCTGAGGAGATCTTAAGTGGCAGCATCATTTTCTGTAGGCAGGAATATGCTGAGGAGCAAATGAACACACAGGGATCCTGTTTAGAGGATAATGGGGATAAACTACGCAAACTTGGTTTTTGCATTGGATATCAAAGAGATGAGACTTGAAGTCCCCATATTATTTTTACTAAAGGACATTTGACTCAGCATTTACTAATACTGGCTACTCTTCTAGAAGACTCGAGATAAATATTCTTTCCCTTTCCCCCTTTCTCTATCTCTTTATCACTATCATTATTATTTATTTAAAGTAATTTTTAAATTTAAATCTATTTTGACCATATTCTTACCCACCCTAAGCTAAGTGCTTTCAGATCCTCTCCCCTTTTCTACCCACCCAACTTTAAGTTCTTTTGTAAAAAAAAAAAAAAAAAAAAAAAAAAAAATGTAATTCAACAAGAAAGCTAAGATAACAGAATAAAACCACATCCTCTCCCCCAACAAAAAGACCAAGTATATGTTGGTCTACTATAACTACTCTGATCATGATGTCTATCCTAGAGGGGTTGATGCCTGGTGCTAATCTATTGATTGTCAGCAGCTGCATGGCCATTCACCATCATCTGTAACTCTAGTTCCTCATGTTCCAGCTTTAGCTTCTGACCTTTACAGGAACTGCACACACAGGGTGCACAAATACACATGCAGGCCAACATCCAGGTACTTCTATGGGAACGAGCATAAAAATATACTTATTTTACATTTACATAGAGAGAAATTAACAATTGTACTGAACATAATTTAAAGTTTTTGTGACTGAACAGACATTTCCTTTCTTATAATACACCACATGATCCAAAGAGTAGTCTCCCTATGAGAAACCGGAGTAGACAGTGTGTAGACATCCCTGTGAGGATCTAGGAATGTATGTTACCAGTAAGTCATTTACAAAGCTAGAGGGCACTGGGAGCTTCATCAGTAAAAGTAGAATAACTCCCTGCATTAGTGACCACCATGTTTCTGTGACCACATAGCTAGCAAAGAGAAATTTAAGGAAGGGAAAAACTTTTTTCCCTGTTTTACACTGCTAAGGGCTGTATTTCCCATGATGAGAAAGACATGACATCACATAGAAAAGGTGGGGTTGTAGCAGCAAGAAGCTGTTTTTGTTTGTTTGTTTTTTTATATCAGATCTGGGCAGAGAGTGATGAATCCTTGTACTCAGCCATTCATTCATTTATTCATTCATTGAACAGTCAGAAAATCCAGTCTGTGCAATGGTGTTATCCACATGAGGAGGGTAGGTTTTCCCACTGCATTTCATATAGTTGAGAATTTGTCTCCAAGATAATTCCAGATCCTGTCAAATTGATGATATAAGCCATCACACTGCCCAGTTATCCCACTGTTGACAACCAGAGCCTTGCACATAATAGAATAAGTCCCTGGGGTGCCTTGTAAAGCCACCACTGACAACATGGTAGAACTGATGCTCAAATGCAGTGTAGCAGAAAACAATAAGCATTATGGAGAAATTCAAATTCTTGTGCAGTGCTAGTGGGAAGGTAAATGAGTACAGGTACATCAGAGAACTCTCTGGCAATGCTCTAACATGCCACATAAGAATCGCCTGATTCAGCAATCACACCTTTGTGGTAGGGAAGTGAAAGCATGTGTCATACAATGGCTTGCACAGGAATGTTCTCAGCAGCATTACTAATGTAGCACCAAGCACAACTTCTCTCATGGGAGAGATGGCAGTTTAACATTTAAAATCACTTACCCGTGACTTATCCTGGGAACACCAAAAAGCAGAAGATAAAAAGATAATACAAAAATGAATAAAATATGTTGGACAGTTCAAATCTTATTCATACCAAAAAATGTATACATATTAGATATGGAAGTACATCAGCAACATAAATATACATATAAAATAAATAAGGCAAAAACAATCCTTACAACTAACACCACACCAAGTAGTTAAGAGAATGAAGGCTTCCTTCTAACACCAGGAACAAACAAGAAAACATGCTTCATTGTTTCTATCAACAGTGCAGTTAATGGTACACCTGTAAGTAAGGCAAAGGAAAGTCAGGCTAATGGACTAGAAAAGAGCAAGTAAAACTTTTATTTGTAGATGACATGATAATAGGTTACAAATATAAAATGCATTTCTGTGTAGCATTGGTAAACAAAAAAATTATTAAAGACTACCAATAGCTCCAAAAAATAGAATATTTTTGTATACTGTTTTTACAAAGTTACCTACATAAAGTACAAACTACAAAAGGCTAATGCAGCAAATTAAGGAATGCCTAAATAAATGGAATAATATGTGGCATTGTATTCAATTATTGGAATATTTGATATAATTTAAGTGTAAGTTTTCCCCTAGTTGCTATATAAATGCATTATCATTTATGTCCAACTACTAATAAAGCATTTTGAGTTTTGGAGAAACCTATCCTACATTTTATATGGAAACAAAATGGAGTTAGAAGAACCAAAATTATTTGAAAAAGAAGAACCAGTTTATAAAGTCTCAAGCCTTACAACAAAACTTTAGCAACTGACAGTGATATCTCCAAGTTTGTAAACGTGTAATCAGTGGCTAATGTGAGTCCAGGCATAAAGTGAGTCTATGAAGGTACATGGAATGTTTAAGAGCAACCTTGGCAATGAGCCTTGCAGGAAAAAATAGATTTCCAATTACAAAAACCAATCCAAAAACATTGTCAACTTATGCTTCAGATCATATAAATTGTGAGCTCAAATATGAAAATATAAACCCTTTAAAAGAAACTATAGAGTTTTTCATGACCAATTAAGCCCAGATTGCTTCATGGAATACCAAACAAATAAAAAGAATTTTGACTACACCAGAAGTTTTAAAAAGCAGGCAAAACAGGTTCTAACACTGTTAAGACAATAAAAGATATGGTGTACAGTAGGAAAGAACATTTCCATATTGTAACCTGAATTCCAATGCCTTTTACCTATAATAAATTAGCATGTCTCAAAACTCAAAGATGTGAAGAAAATCCTGTTTCCCATTGTGTATATATCGGTCAGTCTACCATATTGTTCTTAAAATGTAAAGAGAAGCATCAGTCATGGGAGTCTTATAATGTTTGAATGGTCCTTTATCAGGCTGGGGATGTTCAATTGGTAGATTGCTTGTGAATTATATGCAAATCCCTGAGTTAATTCTCTAGCATTAAGTAAAACAAGATGGTACATGTGTTGTTTATTCAACCTCTGTACTCAGAAGGCAGAAAAGAGACAAAATCAGGAATTCAACTGCATAGTGAGTTTGAGGCCAGGTTGGCCTGCATAAAACTGTCTGTAATGCAAAAATAAAATAAAAAGTATATTATAATGGTCCTTTGTATTCATCATAATATTGTTGCTGATAATAAAAGTTTATGCATAATATTATAAATATTATTTTTACTTTAAGGACCAAAAATCTAGTCTTAGGTTGAGGATTTTTTCCCCAGTGTGTCTTAATTAAATGTGGATCCATAAAATAATGGTTGCACACATAAACATGCACATACACACATGCCAACAGCCACACATCCACATACAAGCATACATGCACACGCATGCACGCACACACGCACGTCATTCTACCAAATCAATAAACCACAGAGGGTATATATAGTACATAATATCTCAAATGAAGATTTGTCTCTTACAGTCCATGATGAATCTACAATTAGTTGTTGATTTTTCTTTGTTAATTGTCTATTCTACTCAGCCAAATTTACTTGTACTCTGATCTCTGTTGACATACCCCAAAAAACTTTAGGTGACTTGACTATTGTGCGGAAAAACAAAGCATGAATGTTTGTTGGGAAAAGAAATGAATGTTGCAAATTATCTTTATGGATAATTCCAAGACACTAAGACTCATATTATTAAATATATGTGTTTTTCTTTTAGTGATTTTCGTATTTACTGGACTCATTATATGGTGCACATATTTCATTCATTATGTTTCAAGAATTATATGTTTGAAAGGAACTCAGTATTTGGAGAGTCAGGGGCATGCAATGATTAGGCAGATGGAAGGCTAGCCATATATTTTTTAAAGCATTTTTAAATATGTGGATGTATTAGTGCACATACGTGTATGCATGTGTTTGTGTGTGTGTGTGTGTGTGTGTGTGTGTGTGTGTGTGTGTGTGCACTAGAGTACAGCTGTTTGCAGAGGACAGAATCATTAGATTCTCCTAGAAATGGAGTTGCAGGTAGTTTATTCTGAGTGACCCAGCATGGATGCTGGGCATTGAATTTGAATCCTGTGTAGGAACAGTAGGTATACTTTTAACTGCTGTGCCATCCCCTGCCCACAGTAAGCAAATCTTGGTGGTATAAACTCCAGAATGTTTTGCCAGACACATGATGTGTACACCTGAACAAACAAGCTGAGAGAGTTGGCAAAATCTCTCAGTTGGGGGAAATGTGAGGACTTTTCACTTTTCTACTTTCTCTGAAGGAGAAAGATACTGTAGGAGTCTCTATTCTCCTACATCTAACTGTCATGTTGAAAATACTCAAAATGCAGATGGCCTGATTTTGGGGTTGAATGAAAAAGGCCTGTCGTAGTTTAAGTTTCCAGTTACTGTTGGCTCAGAGCAGTGAGCTTCATGGGACAGAAGGAAACAGAGCTTCATATCAGAGCTCTGCTTTGGGAACTAGCCCAGTTTCTTTCTCAGACACTTAGTCCCTGGGAATACATTTTTCCTAATGTTCTGAAAAGCTTCACTAATGTCTTAGATATTCCCACATGATTATTTCTCAATGCTCTTTACATTTTAGTTCTTTTATCTCTTATTTCATTTTTACTCTTTTTCCCAATTGATAACAAAACAAAATAAAAGGCTTCTTCAACTATTCTTTGAAAACAAGTTTCATCTCCTGAGATTTACCTCTGTGTGTTTCTTCTCCCTGTTGTAAAACCTCTCTGGGCCAGCTCATCTAAATCTCTTCCTCCCTATTGCTTTTTGCATGTGTGTTTTCTCTTTTCTTTTTTCCTATTTCATCCTCTGAACTTCTAGTGGAGTGGTGAGATTCAGGCTCTTTTACTTCTGGTTTGATTGCAGATGCTGGCTAGCTACCTGTTTGAATATGCGTGAATAACTTAACTTCCATGGTTTAATTCTTATTTTGGAAAAAAAAAAATGACAGGAGACCATTTTTCTTGAAGTTTTCCCTCAGGCAAAATGCACAAATTGATTCTTTGTTTAAAAAAAAATAAGACAGTCAGATAACAATATTTTATTTTTGTGCACGCCAGCAGATGTCTGCCTCTCTATGGCACAATGGGCAGTCAAGAGGCTAAGAAAGCCTTCGAAACCTCATCTTGAAGAAATTGGCCTTGAACTTGTTGCAATTCAGCTGTGACCATTTAAAGCCCTGAATTAGCCATTGGTTTCAGATGGGAAATTGAAATCTGACACCAACAATTTAGAAAGTATATCAGTATACATGCATCACACTAGATACTTTTTTATTTTTTTCAAATATTAAAAAAAGAAACATGGTTTTGATTTTTTTATTTGTTTTTTTAGAGGAAAACTTAATGGCTTTCTAAAATATTAAGAATGTTTTATTAAGGAACAAAAAGTAGGATACCACAACAGAGAGGTTTGGGTAATATGTTTCTAAAGATACAACTGGTTGCTTTTATAATGTGCTTATGGTTTTGATGAATTATGACATGCATAAGAAAGATTATGTAGAGATATCAAAGCCTATATACTTGAGGATAGAATTTTCTCCAGTCTTGGAAGTTTCCTCTGTCCTTCCTGACCTCAAGATTCTCCTGCTTCATCACCCTGTCTCTTCATGTGATAATCGCTAACAAGCAGAGGTATGTTATTTTTATTGCTTGTCTATTGCTTCTTCCTTTTGGAAACGATTCTGGCTGCTGTGAAGACAGTCTATCACAGTACGTGTTTTAACTTCACATTTTTAAGATTTAAACAATGGATCCTAGTCTAAGTATCTTTATGTGACTTACTTGTCTTTTGATATTTCACCTTTACCTTAGCTGAGACAACATAATGGAACTTTGAGAAGCTGAACTCTGTAAATGTGGGGAATTTCATGAGAGAAGTCTTTGCCATTTTGAATGGCAATGGCTCATTATATGGCCATTCACTTTCCATAGTATTCAGTGCTGTCAGGCTGTGTAACCTTGAAGATTTTAAGGATGCCCTCAACTCAACATTGGGAGTGACAATTTTCCTCTGCCATGAGACTCTAATTTCCATCCTTTTCATCCATTGTGAGATGTCTTGCATGGATATTCCTACTAAACTTTGATATTTGTTTCAGTAATTCCCTGTCAGTTTATTTTATCCAATACTGAGTCTAGGAAATCTTATTTCCCATGCATTATCTGGTGTCAGATGTGGAATATTCACGGGACCTGGGGAATTACATTTATCAATAATATCTTCACCATTGTTCTCCATGCTTTCTTCACTCTCTAGAGGCTTCTTGTTATAAATCACGCATGGAATTAAGAATATGCTCAGATATTATGTATCTGAGCCTTTATTCTGGTTCCATTCAGACCCAGTGATATAATGAGCATAGTGGACTATTTTTCCATTAATGTTTTTATTCTTGCTTATTGATATTCTACTTCTTAAAACCCCAAACAAATGCTTTCTCTTTTTTTCGAGGAAACTTTCCTAAGTAAGTCAACATGAAAACTGTCATTTGTCTAACATTTCTGTGCCATTTTATACACAGTATCTCATTTGTGGTACTTGTACAAAAATAGCAGTTATCAAAGACAAAGTTTCTTCATATACATTAAAAGTCTGGATTAAATTAATGTGAAACAAAAAGTAAGTTACTATATGTTTGCTACTTACAATTACATTAGTTTTTTTCCTGTTGTCGAATGAGTTAGCTTTGAAAATCTAACTTTTTTCTGTTATGTTGAATGTCATGCACAACAGATCTTTAACAACATAGTCCATATCTTTTCTGGAAGGTTATCTGGTGAAACTACAGGTATTTCATAGACACAATCAAGAAATGAAGGCTATATAAAGCTGACATCACTATTAGATTGCCTTGGCACCTCCACAACAAATCCTTATGTTGCCCCATTGTAACAGATGCATAGTTTATTTTTATTTTCTAAGTTGTAGTGAGCTTATATTGTGTTTGTTTTATTTGTTATTTATTCATCTGTTGGTGTTTTGAGACAGAGAGGGATAACCTTAAATGTATGATTTTCCTGCTCCTGAGTGCTAGAATTTCGTGTATATGCTTCCCCACTTCTGTGTATTTATCCATATTTTGAGTTTGAGCCATCAACTGACAGTGTGATGTACATCCAACTTGGGAACTAAATATGTCAGCATTTGAAGAAATATTTGATTTTAGTATATGTGCTGCCAATGCTAGCACAGAGATGTTATTAACTTTATGCAATCATGTGGTTGAATATTCTTGGATAGGCATAATATGATGTTTACCAATTTTCAGCTTTGACACATAGCATTTTCTCATAATAATTTCTTTAAGGTGTCTACATCTCATCCAAATTCATCTTCATGCTTGTGCAACAAGTAGGCTTTTAAAATTCTAGCAGATGATACTATTGTAAGAAAAGTTAGGGGAAATAAGAACCAACCACTTAGGTTATAAGAACCTTCTATATGTTGAATGGGAAAGCAGAGCTTCAACTAGGTGGTGAATTTTCTGTAGTTAGAAGTGACATTTCAATGACTGTCTTATAATATTTTGTAAGAGATTAATTTTGAGGTCTGTGTCCTGCAGAAAGTTATAGTTGTACAAACTATCAAATTATTCCGTGAGTGTTGCAACTGAGACTGGAACAAGTTTATTTTTGTTTATATTGTTTTAGTCTCAAACAAAATAATGATATTTACAAAGCACTGGGTAAAGTTTATTATTTATGTTTACCTGAGGAATCACCAAAGAGTAACTGTTTACTATCGGGTAATCGGCAGCTTACTGTTTAAGGGTTATTTGTCACTTAATGAAGGTTCTCTGTCCCACTGGATCTGTAGTTATCCTTCTGTGAATATGCATAAGTGTATTTTCTTGTAGAGTATACAGAGTGAGCCTTCCAAAAGAGCGATATGTAAATAGTGTAAGATTTGAGAATATCAAAAACCAAGCAATTATTGCCAATTGTGCTTAATATAAATAAGCCACCCAGTAACTTCTGTGTCTCAAGCTGCTATTGGTCTCCTCACCCATGCTCTGAAATGAAAATAAAATATACCCTTTTCTATTGTCTACTCAGTAATCTAATATAACAGTAAGCATTTTATTAGATAATAATTTCTAAGTTTTCACCCATTTTCAGCAAAATTCCTAGAACTAACTCTCCCTCTCTCTCTCCCTCCCTCCCTCCCTCCCTCCCTCCCTCCCTCCCTCCCTCCCTCCCTCCCTCCCTCTCTCTCTCTCTCTCTCTCTCTCTCTCTCTCTCTCTCTCTCTCTCAGGGTTTTGTAGACAGGGTTTCTCTGTATTCTTTTGGAGCCTTACTGGCACTTGCTCTGTAGATCAGGCTAGCCTCAAACTCACAGAAATCTGCCTGCCTCTGCCTCCTGAGTGCTGAGATTAAAGGCATGTGCCACCAACACCTGGCCTTCCTAGAACTTTCTTGGTGTAATTTTTCATTCACTGACCCCAGAGACAAGAAATATTTCTCCCATATTTTCCCCAATAAATATTTTCAACATTTTTTGATAAATAAGAGGTATCCTTTGTTTTGTTTTAGGTAAGACTTATTTTTACACCACACATAAACCCTCCAAAGAGGTATATACTAGTGTGGTCCCTTGTGATGTTTTCATATGCATATGTTGTATAAATATCTCTTTTCAGGATGTATCACTTCTTTATAATGAGAATATTTGAAATATTTCTGTTCTGCCTGGTCCTGTAGTTCAAAATAAACACACAGAAGTTTACATTAATTGTAAACTGTTTGGCCAATGTTTTAGGCTTTTTACTGGCTAGCCCACTCTTAATTATTAGCCCACAGCTACTACCTATGCATTTCCCTATGGCCTTATCTTAGCAGAGAATGCCCGGGCGTCCTATCTTCCTGGTGGTGACTCTTTCACTGTCTTCATTTTCCCAGCATTCTTCTAATCTGGTAGCCCTGCCTATATTCCCTGCATGGCTACTGGCCAATCAGCATTTTATTAAACCAATAAGACAAACACATATTCACAGCATACAGAAGCACATTCTTCCATCAATTTTTGAATTTTACATATATAATTGTTATCTAGGGTCACTAAACCGTAAAGTCCTAGAGTATCTTTTCCCCTTCATGCCACTCTATTTGAACTCCTAGGCATCTGATATGCCCCTCCCCATTTTACCTTCAACTTACATCAACATTTTTAGATTCTACATGTGAGTCACATCATATAGCAGTTGTCTTACTGTGCCCCCCCTCACCAAATATCATATTTCAATTCCATCTTGGCTGTTACTCAGACCAGAGTTTTATTCTCTCCCACAGATGAATACTGTTCCATTATGTGTATGTGCAACATTTTCTTTATCCATTCATCAGGTAACGTATACATACATATATATATATATATATATATATATATATATATATATATACACACACACACACACACACACACACACACACACACTAATATATAAGACTCTGTAGAGTCTTAAATCATGTCTGGATTAATTTACATTCCTACCAACTGTGTTCATGAATTCTTTCTATTCTCACAAACAATGTTAATTTTCATCTTTATAGTAGTAGCTGTCTTCATTAGAGTGAGGAGCTATTTCATCATGGTTCTATTACAGTCCCTCTGTTCTTACAGCAATAGAATGCTTCTGTAATGTGTGTAGCTACTAAGGCAGGAAGGTTGTGAGCCCCCTCCCTGCCACCTGCTCTGAATTCTCCCCACATGGACCTTGCCTTCACTGTTCCTCTTTAGATCTTCCAGTATAACAGCCCATAATACTCACAATGGAACCATTTAAGACACTTCATAAGAGAAGAAGCACTTCACAAAAGAGATGTATAGAACAGTAGCTCAGACAGTATGTTCTTAACCGTGATGAGAAGCTTCCTCCCTAAAAGTATTCATGATAAAATTCATTGAATAATTCTACTGAATAGTAACACAGTCCCTGCCACTAATGTCTCCTGTTGTTCCTGCAAAGAAAATAGCCTCTTTGGGGAACAAGAGAATGTCTGTAATTGTCCTCTCACAGTCTTCTCAGTTGGCTGTTCCTAGTACACTGCTGTCATTTACTTATGACCATGAAATTACTGTATTTCAAAAAGGTTTTGTAGGGAAAGAAATTACTACATAAGTGAGGCTTGTGACCTTAAACCACAAAGGTGTTTTTCTCACAAAACCAGTCACATTTTGTAAACATAGGCTCTTACAGTTGCAACTGTTACCAAACAAAAGGTGGAAGAGTTATGTAGTCTGTGAATGGATTTGGATGTTTTCTTCCCTTCTTGTCCAAATATCAGGAGACCTCTTAATTTCTCAGGTATACTCATTGCCACTGGCTACCTGATAATGGTGCAGCAGACTCATCAGTTTATACCATCATGCTGCCCAGTGGTTTCATGGGTCAAAAGTTAAGCATGACTTGATGGCATCTTCTTAGAATCTCAGCAAGTGATGAACTACAATCAGAGCTTAGGAGTCATCTGAAGCTGGATGAGGGTTTGCTCTGAAGTTCCTCTAGCTCTGCATGGTTCTAGAAATGATAACTATTCTGTTGAACATTGTTTCTTTCCACAGAAATCACAAATTCTTAAAAGCAAAACTGGGTTTGGGACTGTAGGGAGAAAGTTTTAGATTGTAAGTATAATGACAGCTGAGTTATTATTTTTTTTAAATTTTAAAATTTGCAATAGTCAAAACTATACACAAATAATAAGACCACAGAAGACTGAAATTTGACTAAATATACAGATTTAGAAGGCTTTTTTAACTACATACTTCTGACACAACCTCACTATATATATATAGTGAGGTTCCCCCTGCTTCAACCTGCAAAATCCTGGGATTGGAATCATGACCTGTCATACTGTATAATATCTAAGCATTTTGTATTCAATTATTCAAACCGTGAGCTTGTGGTAATTTTAGTATGAGAATTTAACAAAAGAAAAATACATTCTTCATCCATTTTAGCAAGTCACTTGGTGAAAAAAAAATTCTATTTTTAATTGGAATTTTTATTTTTTCCAGAGTTTCATTCATGAATTCAATGTACTTACATTGCTTCATTCCTTTATCTCCTGATACAACACCTTCAGTATCACAGAGGACCTCCTATTCTTTATTATTTCTACATAATGCATACAATTACTTCATATGTGTGTATACATATTCATATGTGTGTGCACAGAGGGCTCACCATTTGGGTTGAAAACAGTTTTCCCTGTCTAAACAGACATTGAGTGCCCATAGTCCTTTATCTAGCAGTGAGGCATTCTTGAGTGGTATGGTCATTATTCAGGTCTCATTTTGGCAACCACATTGTTGAGATATTATAAGTGTAACTTACCTGTCAAATGTGGAGGGCACTAACTAGCAGGGAGCATCTTGGCTGTCTGGCTCCTAAAATCTATAGCTTCACAGCTACCTGAGCCTTAGGTATATTGACTGTACTATGCATTTACAAATTGGGTTCGAGCATTCCATGGTCACTTACTCTCTGAATTTGTACTAGTTGTGGATCCCTAGAGTGGACTTTGCCACAAAAAAAAGCTCCTTTGATGAGGTGTGAGCTAAAATCAGATTGACTGCTTTCTGCAGGTACTTTGGCATGTTCTGAGGAAGCTGAGCATGACATGAGGTCAGCCTTGGAACCAGCACATTTAGACAAATTATTCCCATCCTGCTTAGAGTGTTCTAGAAACTGAATAAGTACTATCATTTACTGATCTGGCAGATAAAGTTGAGTAGTGTACTATTTTTGTTCTTTGAGTCTACAAAATTATAATTTACATGCTTCTTTATAGCTTATTTGAAATTAATTTGTTAAATGATAACACAAAGGTCATAAAGATTATATGTATTCCCAAAACCTAGAATCTCAAAAATAAACAGTAAATAAACTTGTGACTAGAATTCAAACGTAGTGTTGACTTTCACATATTTCTTAAGTTCTTCTAAAGGATTGGTGTATTATTGATAATTTATATTTATTCAAAAGAACACCAACTTCAGTAAATTTAAGTAGGAAATAGGTAATGTTTGATCATTTATGCATCTCATTTAACCATCACCCATTGCAGTATAAAGTATGAAAATGTGATGACAAGAGAACAAATGTATTTTTATGTCCCTGTGTTTATATTTTCTTAGATTTTATTCTATGACTTATTTATAAAGATATTCCCAAATAAATTTATACAAAAGAGTCTAGAAATTTAATTTACTATGTCTATTATTTCTGCCAACTTTAGTAATAACTACTGATGAGCCACACACGATATACAGGCTAGCAGGCATATGCATATCCAATTAGTCCTATTTTGTCTTTGAACCAACAGGGCTTTTTTATTTGTAACTTTAATGGCTTAATTTTGCTGCTATTATGGTTTGAAATGAGCTTAGACAAAATGGCCTCTGACACCCAAAGATACCAGGTTTCATTTTCACAGAATTTATTTTCAAAGTTCTTTATTATCTCAAGTTACAGCATTGCAAGAAGACAGCTCATTTGCATATTATAAACTTTCAAAATGTGTGCCATTTTGATAGCTTATAATTTACTAGAACGGGGACATAAAGAAATTTGATGGTTGCTAAGGTGCTTTTTGTTTCCACAGAGAAACTGGAAATTCATCAATGAGCATGTTTGTGTTTCAGAGAAATATCCCTCACAGTGACCATGAGTGTTGGGTGGATGCCAGGATGACCACTTCTATTTATTTAATGTTCACTTATTTGCCCATTCTAAAGAAATTTTAGCTATGAAGTCAACATGGCTATTCAAATAACTGAGGTTTGCAAAGTTCCAGC
The DNA here is from genome assembly GCF_943737965.1 of Phodopus roborovskii. Classification (NCBI taxonomy): domain Eukaryota; kingdom Metazoa; phylum Chordata; class Mammalia; order Rodentia; family Cricetidae; genus Phodopus; species Phodopus roborovskii. The sequence goes on from NW_026126434.1 coordinate 12,135,105, forward strand.
TATCAGGACATCAAGTTCAACAATAAAGTAAAGGTGAAATACATAGTACTCCAACAAGATAAATCCAGCCATAGCTTGGAACAACAAGCAAAGAGAGTCACCCAAACTGTGGTGAAGGGTCTGAATTATTGAAATGAAGTAGGAAGTAGTGCCTTAATCTTGTGGCAAGAAAGGAAGTTGTTGGATTATCTCAAAACCAAGCTGGAATACTAACAAGATGCCATTGATTTCAGTACGTCAGAGTATTGTTTTTTTTGTTTGTTTGTTTGTTTCTTTCTTTCTTTTGTTTTGTTTGTTTTTCAATATCACTTTCTCTAGAAAAGGATCAGAGTTGGGACATCAGTCAGAGCTCTAGAAACAAGAAAGAATCTGTGGCACTGGCTCAGGGGCAAATAGAATTCCAGGATTAGAAAAACAAACCAGGCTGAGAATTGATATTGTCTGAGCTTCTGTAATCTTTCCTGCACTTCATCATTTCATGTGGCCTTTATTTGCTGCTTTCTCTCTCTTAGTTTCTATTTGGCTCAAATGAAAAAATAAAATGTGTCAATTCTAGTATCCTTGCTGACTCAAGTGCAACACCCCAAACCCCAAAGCTAGGTTTCAGCTTCTAACTCTGTAGATTTTAGGAAAGTCCCTTATCACTGAGCAACACCACCCTAGTCCTTCCCTAGTCTCTCTAAATGAGATTGTAACAGATGCAACAGTTTTGTGTTTGTAACATAAATATTAAACTGTAATATTTTTCTTGTGTTATTTTCTTTCGTTCACTTTGATATATATGATTGTAAATTATTGTTCTTTTAATAGCCAAGTTGTTTCAACTAACACTAGGAACTAAGTCTAAACACTCAGCATATTTTCCTGTTTAAGGATGTCAGTATTTCACATGCAGCAGCTCTATTTCACTCAATTGACAACAAAAAGTGCATCCTATGTTTTTTTTTTGGTACTGGCTGAAGCTATTATCAGCTCTTTAATAGACAAAGATTCTGGGGATGTATAAAAATGGATAAGCTGCACCACTAGCCATCTCATTTCAGATGCTCAATAGAGAAAGTGCTATGCCTTGATGATTCTTCAGCTAAAAAACCTTCCTTCAATAATGAAAATGAAGTATGAGCTAATTTAGTCTTTCAGAAATCTTCATGTATAGTCATGTTTCAGATTCCCTTTAAAACAGATTACTAATTTTAATTAAGTCTATACTCATTAAAATGAGCCACTATTTCTTAATCTTGTTTTCATGTATTTTCCCTATAACTGCTTTAAAATTTTTATGTTCCATGTTTTGTATTTTGTTTTCCTGTCACTGACCCACTAGTCTGATATTATTTAGCTACCTTATCTGCCTTCAGAAATTTGTGAGAAGAGATTTTTCTAGATATATGTTATTAAATCCTTGCAACATTTAAAGGGTCCTTTATGGAGACCCATTTGCTATATGATATTCACCTATTTCACATGTACAAGTCCATAAAATTAATAAATTTATGGAATATTGCAACTCTTACCATAAAATCCAGTTTAATACATTTTATTACTATAAATAATCCTGATCCCATCATATCTCCAGGAAAAGACTGTCTAAACTGTATCCATTTAAAATGAACTTTTTAAGACATTTCAGAAAATATGATCATGCAATGTGTTATCCTTTGTGGCTTGCCTTCTATCAGCTAGCAGAGTTTTTGGAAATCAGTCATGGGATAGCATGTATCAGAGATTCATTCCTTTTTACTGCTCTGTAATATTTCATTTCATGCATATGCTACAATTTGATACCTAATGAAAACTTGAGATTATTTTCCATTTGAAGACTGTTATTAATAATGCTGTTATTGACATTTGTATGTAAATTTTCTTAGAGCATTTTGTCCATGTGGCTTAGCTGTTTACCTAAAACAAGGATGATCAGTCCTATGGTGACCCATTCATATAACTAGATAAAGAACTGCCAAATCATTTTTCACCATTTTACATTCTTGCAGGAAGTATTTACAATCTTGCAAATCCTTGTTATTTTCTTATTAATTTATCAGGGCCATCTAGGGAGTGAGAAATGATAACCCATTAGTGCTTTATTTTGCATTGTCTTGTGAAGTAATGATGATGACCATCTTTTCATGTGCTCAGGTCTCTAGGTCTCTACTATTTATATTTTTTCATAAGGTAGAAAAGTGTCAAAATTAAGATCCTGAAGCTTGAATACTCTTATCCTAGGGTCTCACCCACTGTTCTCTCTGAGAAAGATTCTGAGCCTTGTAAGGCAGACAACCCTTGCCCATAAAATTGGAGCAATAAGCCTGAGAGAGTACTGGCATATGACTGTAACCCCAGCACTCAGGAGGCTAAGGCAGGAGGAGTTCTATGAGTTGAGGCTACTATAAATTATATAGCAACAAAGTAGGCCCAGACCAACAAAAACAGTGCCTGGATGTATTAACAATTATGGGAAAGACAAGACCACAATGATGGGAAAGATGAAGCCGCAATGATGGGAAAGATGAGGCCGCATGTGGAAAATTATGTGTCTAGCTCACAACATGGTTTTCATCAGAGGTTTTGAAAAGCTGCAACTGACAGGAACATTTTTTTCCGTGGGATCCCTATTAATTCTTAAAAAAATATTTTTAATTTTCACAAAGGCTGTCTTTGTACCGATTGAGTTTAATAATATTTATCATATTTGAGGGTTAAAACTGAGAAATTTGTGTGACATCATGGTGTATGTATTTACTCTCAGCACTTGGAAGGCAGAGGCAAGTAGATCATTGTGACTGGAAGCCATTCTGATCTACATAGTGAGTTCTAGGCAAGCTGGGACTATACACAGAGACACTATTTTTAAAAAGAATAGAAAAATATAGTTTTAATTCAGACTTTTTACAAACCTCATTTTTACACTTATTTAGAATAATACAGTAAGTGCACGTTATCCTCTGGTGGTGGCTCATGCCAGTGATTATATCACAGACAACCAATGAAGAAGTTTAGAGGTGGAAAAACATCCTGTCCTACCTACCCAAAACTTAATCAACAAAACAAATATGTAAAAACAAGATTCATTTATTGTTTTTCAACAAAAGCAAACAATACCTTTATGAAAAGTAAATACAATTTTAGAAATACCCTCTCTGCCCTCTCACATGCACCCTAACCACCCTCCCTTCCCATCCCCCCACCCCAATTCCATATGTAGGGCAATGTCATCCAGGTGGGGTCATGTAGATCTGACAGGTCATTTGAAGTAGGGACTAGGGCTTCTCTCCTGTCTCTAGGTTAAGGCAGTTATCCCTCCATGGGGAATGTGTTCGCAAGGTCCTTTTGTGCACCAGGAATACATCCTGGTTCCACTGTCTGAGGTCCCTTAGACTGCTCAGTCCTTCTAGCTGAGACCCATATTCAGGGGGGCCGAGTCAGTCCCATGCTGGATTCCCAGATATCAATCTTGGGGCCTATTAGCTCCTCCTTGTTCAGATCAGCTGTCTCTATGTGTTTCTGCAACCAGGTCTTGACCTCTCCTTCTGCATCTGGGTTCTAGTTGGACTCAGTGTTTAGTTATGGGTGTTTGCTTCTGTTTCCAACAGGTATTAGATGAGGGCTCCATGAATAAGTTAGTTGTTGATCTCACTATCCAGAAAGGGCATTAATTTTGACATTTTAAATCATTTCTCCCAAGCTTATAATTATAACATTTCCTTCCTTAAAATAATATTTAGAAGCAAACCAGGGCTAGCATATCAAAATTATGAAATATTGAAATGCCCTGAAATACTTTTAGAAAGAAAATCTTAGTTAAAAATGTATTGGGATGTATCCAAATCATTGAAGACATGGTATTTGTATTTGATACATAAAAATGAAAAATATGCCAATTATTTTTGGCAGAATTTTATGAAACATGTTTTGAAGGCTGCTTTCTAGAATTTTCACATTTTCTTGGTAAACACCTCTTCTTACCCACAAAAGAAAACATACTCAATTGTGAATATAGGGACTCGTTTTAATAATGCTAGAAATATTAATGTAAGATAGTTGATTTGTGAAAAGAAATCTGTGCTGCAACTACTAAAAAATTTAAGAGGGTTTTCCTCCTCTGGGGGAACAATTCTTATTTCTTAGAGTCTTAAGACTTCTGTGTATCTCTTTTTTCATGAGTGGTGATAAATAAGTTCAATTTCCAGGTCCTTTTCAATGTTTCAATGACACTCTTTGATTCAGAATGATAGTAGGAACTGAAATTGACTACCAAGGTTAGAATTTGCAATAAATGCCTACTTTCCTACTGTGAGGAACATCAGTTCCTGATGTGACTCAATTATTCACTATATATATAGAAAATTGATTGTACAGGCATTGCTGTTTGTCAAGTTCACAGTTGCCAACTTTTCAACTTTTAATTTCTTGCTGTTATTTTGCCATCAAATTTAATGCTGTGGCTATGAAACAGATGCATGGTTCCATCTAGTTGTTTCAGTTTTGATATTGTTTTCCAAGAGTCAAGAGGAAGCTGAAATTCCCAAGGGCTCAAAAATAGTTCTGAAGCCGAAGTATGTACCCTAGGGGCACGATTATCTTATGTGCAGGCAATTGTATTTTCAACGCAATTAGCTGCCTAACCGTGTGACTAAACTTCTCTATGTATTTGCACATATAAGTAATTATGTCAGAATTAAAGTCTGAAGAGCTCTCTCAGACTTTGTTTCCCTTAGGAAATCATAACAAAATTCATTGAAAATAATCCTAGATCATAAATGTATTTGTTGAACAAGTATTTGCGAACAATGCTGAAATGATAGGGTTTCATTTTCTCAACCAAAATATAAAGAAATTGTAGCATTCTGTTATCAAGATATCTGGTCTGATAACCTCCTTTCAAAATATCTGTGAATTCACAGGGCATGTGTTCATATGAAATTTCAAACAGAAAGCTTATATCAAGAACTGATACTCATTTTATGCAATAATTTACACTAATAATGAAAAGAAAACAATTACGAATTAATATTACAAATTACAAGCAAAGTCATTGTCACTCACCTTACTCTGTTTCTCTCTTTGTGTCTTTAACTTTAGGGAATAATTTCTGTCTTTCAAAGCTTTGTTTATTGAAGGAGTTAAGTAAATATTTATGTTTTATGTTGTCCTGTCCTTTATAAAAAATACTAAAGGAAAAGTGCTAAAGGAAGATAAACATGATGCATAGTACTTAAAGACCCATTCTAATTTTTTACATTTTTTATTTTTATTAAAATACAAATACATCAGTTTCCCCTTCCTTTTCCTCCCTCCAGCCCTTTCCAAATAATTCCCTTCTTCCAATTCCTTCCTTGTTTCCTACCCTTTTTCTTTATTATTTGTGATTTCACACACACACACACACACACATTTGTATGTGTGTTCATATATACATATATATATATATGTATATATAAGTGCTAAGTCTATTACAGAGAGACTCGACTATTGGTATGCATTTCTCTACCTGACTTGTGTATGTCTGTCTCTATTTTAATGTTTGGTTTTAGCCCCCAAAGCATCAAGAATCATTCCCACTCACATTTCAGGAGTTCAGTGCAGATTCCTCTGTGTGATAGAGTGCTCTCAAAAGTAGCTACCTCACCTCATCTTTAACAAGAGGCCTCACCACAGATAAGCAAGGCTGCTCACATCTACTTGGATTCTCTTCCTCTGTTTGATCAGAAATTATGTCCAATGCCAGATTGTAATATAGTAATCATTCTATGTCTCTTGTTTAATTAGTAAACATTTTGTTGAATAGAAATACTACGATGGCTCACATATTTAAATGGGTCAGATAAAAATTAAGATCATTTGTACCTTAACCTCTTTTAAATACTCATATCTTGTTTAAGCATGACAGTAAACTAATTAAGTCAAACTGAAGGCCAGAAGTTTGTACTGGGCTATGGTGGTAACTTCTCAAAACACATCCTCATCACAAAGTGATGTAGATTTCATATTAAAATAAACACTTACCATAATACTTGATGATTAAATACACGGGGTTGGTAGTGTGATACAAATTCTGTCAGTTTCATTTATTATTAAGCTAATTTGTATTTAGTTCTTGCTGCTGCTGAACTCATTTGTATCTCCTATCATTAAAAACAAAGTTAAATGAAATTAAAGACAAGGAATCCAGCAGTGTCGTTGGTTTCCTCAGAATCTGTGCTGTAGATTTAAGGTAGATGAATAGGCAAACCAATGCCTAGACTTTTATTTGTTCAAATTATGGGCTCATGTAAGGAAATAATTCTGATAAGAGGATGAACTGCATTTTGGATAAAAGAAGTAACCTCTGACCTTTCAGAGTCCATGCCATATTGTTTATAAATCTCTGTGAGGCTTAAAGCTTGATAAATAGCATCCATCTCTCACTGTGGCCTAGCAGTTGGGTTTCCTACAGAGATGGAATACTAAATATAAGAGTGTGTGTCCATTATGTTTTCAAAATAAACTGCCTTCCTAAGTTTGATTCTGAAGCAACACAAATGGCCATGTATGCACAGTGGCACACAGTTCCTTCCTAAATGCTTGGGCCTGAGAAGTATCTTCTGGTTACCAAGTCTCCCCTAGGAACCAGTTTGCATCATTTCACAGAATAACTTCTCTGCATTTATTGTTCAGCCAAAGACTCCAGGAAACCTACATTGAAACTTCTGAGACTTACTGTCTACACAGCTCTCTCCTTGTTTGTCACTGCCCTGAAAAATCTTGTTCATTTCAGCTCTTCCCACCTGGCTTTGATCTCTTTGTTTCCAGCTTACTAATTGGCATGTCTTGCTCTGCCAGTTGTGTAGTCTAGGGAGTGCCTCCAGGAAACACTCCAGGGCAAGTGTGAGCTGCTTCCCATTTGCTCCAGCCTTCACTGGAAACATCACACTCTCCTGCACTGTCTATTCCTCTGTGCCTGCTAATAACTGCTTCACAGATTTCCTCTCATGTATTTTCTGGAAATTTAAAACACACAATTATTAAAAAAAAATCAAGAGGAAGGGATGAAGGGATGAAGAAGAAAGTAATATAAAACCAGATGTGCCCACTTCCTCTGCAGAGAGCTCTTCAGCGAGTAGACTTTAAACTCCCCTGAGGAAGAGATTCAAAGTCTTTTGTGAGGTTTGTTTGGAACTTGACAACAAGTGAGGCTTCATCTGCCCACTGTGGTCTCCCCTAGCTTTTTTTTTTTTTGTTTTGTTTTTTGGGTTTTTTTTTTGTTTTTGTTTTTGTTTTTGTTTTTTTTTTGTTTGTTTGTTTGTTTGTTTTTTGCTTTCTGTCTGATGCAGGGCCTGAAGATGCTATGCACATTCTTGTAAAGGCACTTTCTTTCACAGTTCCCCTGGCTGCTGTCAGAGCACCTCCTTCCCACACTCACACTACTAATTAATGACTTATCATGTTGATCTTGGTTTAACAGGCACTTCTTCTATAGTGATGTCTAGAACACTGGAGACTTGACAGGACTCACTCTACTTCATTCTCATAAGACCTCTACCTTAGGTTACACTTTCTCATGGGCCAGGCATTTTTCTTTACGTTTTGTTAGCATAAGCTCTAGTTTTTGCTTAAACTATATTTTCAAAGATATTTGTGTAAGACTTTGGTCTCATCTTCAGAGGAGCTCCAGTTATTCAGAGAGCAACAAACTAAAGGAACATAAACCAAATAGGAAAGATATTGGAAAACACATGTCCATGTTAAAGTACAGTGTTGGGAAGTAAATGGAACATCACTCAGAGAAGTTTTATTCTAGAAAGTTCTCCTCATATGCTCCTGGATGGCAATCTCATCTTTGCTGCTTATTTATGAATGGAGCTTGTTAGCAGAACTACAACAAGCTCAAAGAGCATTTATATATGCGTAGAAAAAGTGGAGATCCAGCCAGAAAGAGAATGGGATAATTCTTATCTAAGCATGGAAAGTATCCGTACATGGAATGTTGAAAGATATAGAAATACTGGAACGTGGAAAATAAAGTCTCACATATAGGGCATGGGTTGGAGAAATGATGAAAAGTGTGGACTTATAGCTATTTGGCCCTGAGCTCTGGAGAGAAATGCAAAGAGACCACAATAATTGGTCTCCACCCATCACAAAGAAAGGATGTGAACACAGACAGGAAATGATATCAAGGAAACTAAGGTGGAAAGATTGTCCTGGACCACCAAGCAGAAGAAAATCTGTTATGCAAATGAGCGAAATACACTAGCCTGCCAGCCCTGCACCTGCAAATGAATTTATTCAGCTGGTTGTGTTAGCTATTCATGGTAGCCTTGGTGATCTTAGAACAAAGGGCAAGCTAAAAATTCAGATATACCACTGGGTCAGCTGCAAAAGCAGTTTAACGATCAAAAGATGAAGGACCTCCAGGAGGAGGCCACAGGTAACATCACTTTCTTTTTCATGCCTTTAATTTCCTTTCTTCTCATGTCTCGCAAATGGTGTCATACTAATTAATAAACCCTAAACTTCACAAAATAAAAGGATGTATGAACAAGTTTGACAACCACGCTCATTGCATCATGTTATTTGATATAAATTGTTTTGAGGTTTTAGAGGTCAGTCTATACAAATCACTCATCACACCAATGGACAGAAAGTTCAAACATCTTATCATACAAAACCACATAGAAATGAGTAATTAAATATTCCCTGACCTTTAACATCAGTGATAGTTCATAGCAATCCAATTACTTGAAATTACTTAAACAATATTTATAAATTTTTCTACAAAAAACAAAAATTGTTAAATGAACAAACCCCATTAAATTGGAGATGAGACAGATAGAAATGACAAAACTTGACTAAAAATATATTAAGTTTAAAGAAAAATGTCATCCAGTGGTGTATGCTGGACATAAAATAAAACCTATTGAACACTCTGAGGAGCACCATCATTATTCCTTATTAAGAAACATTAGATATCACTGCTTGGTATTTAGTGTGGAGTATTTTTTTTAAATTTTCTTAATGTAAACATGAGTATTTGAAAGAATATAGTTCTCTCTGGAATGGGCAGCAGAGTGATCTTGTTTACTTTTTAGTTATGTATGTATTTTATAAACTTGGGTCTATCTCACTGTTACTCATTTTATAACTTGGGTCAATCATACTGCTAGTTCCATGAACACTGGTTGTTCTGTTAACTTGATTGTCTTTAAGAGTTTCATCTCAATAATCTTGTTCTGCCATTCAGAAGAGACATTTATAGGTTTGGGTCCCATAGATAAAAAGGTAGCTTATTTAGTTCTTTCTAAAATAGCTTTCTGTTGACTAGAAAATTGAGACTTGGGTTGAGAATATGAAAATAAATGATTGTTACTGTCAGATGTGAAAGGGGTGGCTCTATAAACCTTTTCAAAGGCTTGTGTAAATCAGTCAGTTATTTACCATTATAATCCAGATTTTTTTCATGTTGTTGGACTTTTGCTCTTTTGGAACTTAGAAGTATAAAGTTGTAATCTCTCTTTTGAGGATAAAATATGAAAATATCAGTTATTCATATTTCAGAATTAACAGCTGACCTTACTTTATATCATCTGGCTTGAGAAATAAGCAAGTAACAATAAGGTATGTGTTAAAGTATTTCCCAGTGTATATGAAATAAGTTCAAATTATTATAACTATTCATATCAATGCCTTAAAATACACAGACTGGAATATTTGTATTCAGTTCTTTAATTCATTATATCTTTATCAAATGAATGCAACATAGCTTTTCTGATAGTTGTAAAAATTAGATATAGGATGGCCAAATTTCTTGAACAATTATGACACTTCCTCATCTAAAACCAAATGACTGCTATTGATAAGCCATTATCATTTCAAATGGGGCAGGCCATAGTTTTTCTTTCTAATTTAGATCAAATTTACCCCTTGTTCTTCTATTAATGTAAAAGTTAGTACTTTCCACATTTCACTGTGAGTCTATCGTGGTTTTATACCTTTTAGTATCTTATTGTCTGTGTTATTTTATTATCTAGAGTCCTTTTTCACTTCTTCCCATCTGAAATACAGGCTTTTTCTATTCCCTCCAATCTTTGTAAAATACTGGAGCTTAAAAGATCTAAGGTTCATAGATTCAGAATTTCTGAAATTTTAACCTTCTGACACTATGTCATCTTCATTTTGTATTCCCCTTCATGACGTATTATACACATGTGTGTGCGCATGCACACGCGCGCGCGCACACACACAGGTAAATGCATACATAAATGCATGTATGCCTATAGATTGGAATGAAAATCATGGAACATTTAAAAGTGCTGCCTATCTACTTCCAAGGAAGATTTTTCTGAGCAGGACAGATATACATGGAGAGTTACCCTACTCCTGACTGCATATCATAATATAAGAATCTTTAGAACTCAGAGCTTTTGTCTTTTACTAAGTAGAGGTAGGAGATAGGGAAAGAGACCACCCAGGCAAGCAACAGAATAAAGGGCGCATCATAGATATTAAACAGATACTTTATAGATGCTAGAGAACTATGAAATGAGGAAAATCCATTTGAATTAATTAGATGAAAATAATTGTCATTACAACCATTATTAAAATGGCTTGCACTGAGCTAATTACCATATGTAAAAGCTCTTAGACATGCCCTTAATAGTAATATGTATCAGCTTTGTATAGTTGCTATGTTTTACATAATTGCTACATGAGATCTTATTCAGCTATGCTTCAACTTCTGTTGTTTAAGTAGCAAATCATTTACTCTAAGCTGGAATTTGGTAGATGTAATATTACTTTTTAAAATTCTTCTCATTGTCCCAATCCAAAAGAAGACAAGGAAGAGGTTGAAAAGTGAGGTCCTACATTGCTTTGAATTATTTCTAAGCAAAGTGTTGTGCTCTTTCCCTTTTCTGTAAAATGCTGTTGGGTTAAAAGCCCCATTATATAAAAATTTGGAATTCTGGAAATTTTAAACCTCTGGTCTTATAGAAAATTCACATTTCTTCTCCTCTACTTACATCACACTCACTCACACATAAACACACACACACACACACACACACCATACACATTTTTAGATTGCTTATTTTTGCCTCATTTATTTTTAATGTTATTATTTTTAATTGGAGTAGCATAGTTATATATAACTATATGCACATATTTATATATGTATCTATACATATATATGGTTATACATATAATTCTAATATGTATGAGATCTGAGTAAAAATCTCCCATGTGAATAGTGTATTTGAATTTCTTTCATTGAAAATGAAAGGGCAGATCTGAGTTCCAGGCCAGCTAGAGCTACTTAGTGAGACATAATCTCTAACATATCTTTAAAAAATTAGGTATTATTTCTCTTTGTACTGTATACTTGTCTCTTTTTTGTCCACTCTGAGCATCCATGCCTTTATTTATATGTATAGCTCACTGGCATTTATTGTGATTGTTGATAGGATTAAACTCAGCTCTATCATATTGCTTTTTGTTTTCTGTTTTTTCCATATGTTTTTGTTTTGTTCTTTTTTTAACTTATTTTCATCCTTGCATTTAGAGTACATGAATTTAAAACTGATTCCCTTCTATCTCCACTATATTAACTCCTCTTATTTTTTGTTTCATTGCAGTCATTATTCTTTTTATTGAAAAAAATCATACAATATATTCAGATTATTGTTTCTACTTCCCTGATTTCTATTAGATCATCCTCACCTCTCCACACACCAAACTACTTGTCCCTTATTTCTTCTCAATTTAAGAAAGAAACAAATAGGTAAACAAACCAAACATACCAGAATAAAAGGAAACATCAAGCAACGTGGAAAAGAAACATACAGGTGCATCTGTGTGCACACATGTTTACCATGCTCACCCATGAGCACACATGCACGTGCACACATACACACACATACACACACACACACACACACACACACACACACACCCCTCATTAAAACAAAATCAGAAACCATTATATACTAGTAAAATATCATTAAAACAAAATAATATGTCCAAACAAAACAATGAGACAAGTCTACAAAATTACCATTGAGTTTGTTTTGTATTGGTCACTTAGTGCTTGACATGGACCTGGCTTTTAAAGTAGTTTATATACTCCATGAGACTCCATGAGAGAAGCCTAATTTTTCAATTGTGAGTGTTCGTGAATTGGAGATGCATTCTTTGTTATGGATGGAAACTCATGTCCACTTTCCTGTCTTAGAACTGGGAACTCATCTGGTTTGAACCTGTGCAAGCCCTGTGCATACTTCTCAGCACAGCGTTGTGTCATGTGTGAAAGATGCAGTTTTCTTGTGTCATCCAGCTTCTCTGGTGCCTACACTCTTATGCAGAGTTCCTTGAACCCTGAGAAGGAAACCAAGTGTTTCAAGGTCTCTCCCTCTCTGCACATTGTTTCTTGTGCATTTGTTATGCATCTCTACATTTTCTTCATCTACTTCCAGGGGCTGCTTCTCTGATGATGGCTGAGTGAGACACTGACTTATGATTATAGTAGAACACTTTGATTCTGGTCTTTCTTTCAGTGAAGACTGTTAAGAAAACTCTCTGCTCATTTAGGTGCTCAGGTCCTGGTAAGTATTGTACTCTTTGAAATTTATGGGGCCCAGCTTTCTTGTCCATCATTTTTCATGCACAAGGTAGGCTTGTGGCTTTTTGATTTAACTTTCTGTCACTTCATTCTTCCTGTGTTATGTTCAGTGTAGAACATCGTTGTTCTTGAGATGGTCCCCTTGGAAAACATTGAATTCATTTGGGATATCCAAGAGAATTAAATATAAATTCAGGATTACTGTTTGAATAGACTATGGCCTGGAATAAGGGGCAATGTGTTTTGCTTGACTGTCAACTTTTCCTGGCCAAGATAAGATGGGTCATGATGGACACATCATAGACAGTTTTAAAAACTAAATCTAGCATCGCACAGATTGCAAAGGAATCAGTGCTAAAATTTAAACACACCCTTAGTAGACTTATTCAGTTTGCAGAGAAATTATCATTCATAACCACACAAATAAAGGCAGTTTATAAGACAGGTGAGGGAACAGATATGATGCTTGTAGAACATTGAACTAAATTTAGTGTTAATGATCTGGGCTCTGTGTGTATAGTGTTGGGCCTCCTTGAGCTTTGTATTTCTTCTCTTTCTGTTAATTCTTGGCAAACCCGTGCCCAAATCACAGAAGTACTATGAAACTGAAAAGATACTCAATATATATTTATTGAATAGACCAAAATCTGGTAAACTCATGAAAAATACAATTTCAGATTTAAAATCTGAAATTTGTAGGGGAAAAAAGAGGATATTTTTGAAGAGAATTTATTAACAGTATGTTAACATTGTTTTGTCTCTAAATTCTACATTTGTAAAATGTTGGAATCTAGTCTTGGAAGTAGGACAAGACAAGAAGATGTTATTAATATTGTGTGTGTGTATAAATGTACGTATGTATGTATGTTTGTATGTATTTTTGTCATACCATTATTTGTATTTCAAACACTAGCTGAAAATCATGACATTTTGAGAGCAGAGCAGAGTTTCAGTCTTAATTATTAACAAGAAGAACTTCAAGCCACATGGATTAATTTTGCTTTAGAGCATTGAATTATATGATAAAATGAATTTTATGTATAAATTATGAATGAATTCCTTTTTGCCAGGGAGCCAGGAAATTTGTCTTCCCACGCACATTTATTTCTATTTATGTAAATTTTTATTGTGTGTATGCATGTCACATGTGTGCATATGCCCAAAGAAGGCAGAAAGGCTGTCAAATTCACTGGAGTTAAGAGGAAATTGTGAGCTGCCTGATATAGTTACCAGGAACTGAGGAGGAATCCTCTAGAAAAGCAGCAAGTGCTTCCAACCATTGTGCAATCTCTCCAACTGCTAATTTTATTTGTAAAAAAAGGCAACTGCTGAAACTGTTTTAGTAAAGATGAAAAGGCACATCTTAAATAAGCACTTACATACATATCAAACATTTGAATGGTGATGCCAATGAAAGTCTCAATAGAGATTGTTATTGTGCCCCCATAACTATGTAAAAGCCATGGGTTCTTTCTAGGGCATAGGAAAACTACTCAACAGGAGTCTAGTAGCACAGACTTCATGAATAAATTCTTTATTTAAAAAAATGTAATTATTGCCTTCCATTTTCTGAATAATTATTTTTTAATTTGAGAAACTATTGAATCTGAAGAACAAGAAGAAGATGAACATAAAGTATGACCAGATTAAGTAATGTGCACTTGAAATCAAAGAGAGCACGGAGCACTCACCCACAGGACTTGACTAATCTTTCTTGAACCATCTGAATATTTTCATTAAAAAGTCATCTGATGGATGAGGCGCCTTACATTTTTATTTGCAAGAAAATTCAGGGTTATAGAGGATGTTTAAAACATAAAAATCCTGCCACCTACAGTAGAAACAAAGTATGATTTAAATGTTCAACTGCCTTGGAAATCCTTTGAATGAGGCTGTGCTTCTGCAGATCAGGATACAGCTCAGCGACCCAGTCACCCCACGTTTCCCGTGTGCCCGAGGCAGTAGTACCCAGCTCATTTAACCCAGCAGAGACTAGCTGCCTAATGGAGCTTCACAGCCGCCTGCGTCTCTTGCTACATTTGACAAGAACGTTCAGTCTCAGAAACTGAACCTTATTTAGAAAACTAATGTTTTTCATTTGTGTATTTGCAAAGGCCATGCTTCTGGCAATGTCAGAAAGCAAGTTCTCAGGAAATGGACTGAAAAGGAACCTCAGGTCTTCAGATCAATAAATTGCAGTCCCTTTGATTTTTATGAACTCACAAGTTTCATAGTTTGCAAATGGAAACCAACATTAGACATCATCTGTTTTCATTCTAAGTCAAATTAAAGTGCAGTTCTTCATCAGTTTAAGAAAATAAGAGCTAATGGGAAAAATAACAACTCTGAATATACGGTATCAAGTGTTGTCTCTGAAAAAAATTTAAAGATTATCAGAGCTGATTATCTATTTTAAGATGAAGTTATAAAATATTATAAATTAATTTTAATAAATTAAAATATTTATAAAGGACCACCAAGATGGTTCAGGGAGTTAAATTCCTTAATCCAAACTTGATGACTAGAGTTTAATCCCAGAGACCCATATGGTGGGAAGAAGACAATGAACTCTCACCTTTGTTCTCTGACCTCCGCAAAAGTGCTATGGCACTAACATGCACATACACAGGTACACACACACAAACACACAGAGAGAGAGAGAGAGAGAAAGAGAGAGAGAGAGAATGTTAATTAAAATGTAAAACACTTGCATGAAAAAATTTACTCATTTGTAAAATAATTTCAGACTTTAGTATGCCTTCATTTAAGACAGTTCTCTTCTTCTTCCCCCTTTCCTTTCCTCCCTTCAAGCCTTTCTATATACCTCTCCTTGACCTCTTTCAATTTTATGGGCTCCTTTTTAAATTAATTATGGTTTTATATGTTTGTGTATACAGATATACTTATATTTCCAAACATATGAATATAGCCTGCTCAGACTGTGTATGTGTGTTTCATTCTCCCCTGGGGAAGACAATTTTTCCCACTCTCAGCACTCCTCGTTGCCTGGATTTTGTGTAGAGTTGAGGCTCTGTGTGTTTTTCCCTCTCTACGTTGGCATACCTATCGTTGGTTTCCTTGTTCATCTCATATTTAGGCAGGCACATTGCTGAGACTTTATGAGTGTAGCTTCTGATTTTAGAAGAAGACAATATACCATAGCAAACTTCCTATTCACTGGCCTTCAATATTTCTGCCTCTTATTCTGAAATGAGGTGTCAGAATAGTATTGTAGATATGTGTATGTTAGGACTGGATATCGTAACTATGTGGTTTGATTGGTTGCGGTTTGCTAGTATACTTATCTGCGTGCCTGTTTAAAATATATAAAGACATTTTGCAAAATTGCTGGCACAATAAAGTGGTTGTTGTAGGTTCTCTTCCAACATCCATTGCTTCACAAGCTACAGATTGATGGCAAGGGGTCAGAACATGGTTCATGGATGAGGCTGTGTGAGGAGATTCCTGACAGCTTGTGAGAAAATTCCAAGTAAACAAGACAAGAGTCTTGTAACCTCTGTTCCTCCTCAACATGGCTTGTTCATGGAATGGGCTTTCATGCTCCTTCCAGGAGTGGTTTAGCTTTAGATTGCCCATTATCTTACCCATAGTTATTTAGAATGGTGCTTCCAAGAAGAGTTGTTCTCTTACTCTATACAGCCCAAAGTCACATGACCTTGCCCTTATGACTGTATATAGCTTGAAACCTAGTGAACTTTGCTCATATGATTTTTGCCTAACCTTCATAATACTCTCAGACTATAATTTGTCTGATGTCCTGAGTAAAAACAGCTATTGCATGAGACTTTAGTCAACCTCACAGGTTCTGTTCTGTTCTCACAGGTTTACATTACCAAGTAGAGTGATAGCATGTAAGTTCCTAGTACCAGGCATGATTTCCCTCTTTTTTTGAGCAGGGCTGAAAACCAATTATGCAGAAAAAAAAAAGAGAGAGAGAGAGAAAGAAAAAAGAAAAGGGAAAAAGAAAGAAGGCAAACATAAAATAGTTTATTTCACATGAATAATTTATTTAATTTTGTGTTAGACATGTATAGGTACATACATGTGTACAGAAGGATATGTATGGACATGCATGTAGATGTGGAATGAAAATAAATAAAAAAAGAAAGGTTTGAAAATTAACAGAAGTTATCATTAAGTGCCATCCTTTATGACCCATCCAGATTTCTTAACTTCTGTTTTTGATTCCCAGTTGGTTATCAGCAACCTAGAACTTGACAATTAGTCTATGATGGCTGGCCAAGGAATCTCAAGGATCTGTTTGTCTCCATCTTCCCAGTGGTAGGCTCACAAGTATATGTCAGCACACCTTGGCTGTTTTTAAAGTGGGTACTGGGGATTCAATGCAAGTGTCCATTTGCAAAGCATTTTATCAGCATTTTACCAACGGTACTATTTCTCTAGACCCCTCAATACACAAATCATATGTAGTATTTTCAGACAGAAATAATAAGCAAAACCAATTTGAGTGTTTAACTTTTCTTCATGCTTCAGAGTGTACCCATGTGTAATCATTGAAAGTGTTCATTAATTGCCAATTACAAGGTGCTCACACTTTCATTCTTCACACGTTATTAGCCCCAGGTGTCAGATTCTTCATACATGATATAGAAATATGAAATGTATTTAGTATTAAATTAATAGATAAAAATATCTTATAATAGTGGCTGGTATATCTATACTCTGTGATTCTTAATTATTTACATACATATGAATATTGATGAATTACCCATATTTTATATATTTTATTAGTACAAATTTCTGTTTTGCCTACAATATTACATGTATACATTTTCTCACTTGAGAGTTGAAAAAAAGTAGGTTTAGCCTGTTAGTATTAGTTATTAGTCATCACTAACATCTTCTATCTTTAAAGTCCTAGCTATTCATTTTTCAGTAAGTACTCTTTCAATATATTTTTGTACACAACTACCAGACCGGCACCCAGCCTCTAATTATTGTAACACTACAATGTGATGAAGCATACGTTGCAATCTTTCAGCCAAGGGTAGACAAGTATACAGTTTGCAGAATGTAAATACTGCACGGTCATTACGGCAAGGTGGTTTTACAGCTGGGCCTCTCAATTTTACCCTTGCATATGCTGCTATGAAATCATGGAGTTTTGCCTTTTAAATCTTATTTTATTATTAAGCAGAGGCAGTATGGTTTAGTATAAAAACAATAGATGAGGCACGGCTATAAATTCTAATGCTGGCACCATCACTGTTTCATTTAAGGCCTCTGTAGTGTAGCGTGAAACACATTACTGAATAGCACTGTTGACTGAGGCTGCCATTCCATTTTATATGTCAGTAGTAACCAGAAGATACTATAAATTAATGGGTTTTAAAATAAAATAAAATAAAAAAGACCAGAAGACTCAGCACACCACTGGGACATTAGCAGCAAACACATCTCATTAAACTGCCTCTATTTCAGAGAAAGAGGCTAAGTTTCAAAGAATCTACATATGTTAATGGAGGTCAGCCTGTGGAAAACAAAGACTCCAGTTGGCTGGAGGCCACTTCTCTCTATTATATGTGACTTCAGATGGGCATCAGGAGATGAGGATAAACAACCTAGACATATTACGAAGCATTACTTAAGATCTGTTTTAAATTGACCTCTAAGTTTTTAGCTGTTTCGATATTTTTCCAACTTAATATTATTATTTGGGAATTTTATTCACCTCTAGCATACTCATTTCTCAGTCTTTCCATGTGTTCTTATAGTCTTCTGATCCCCTGCCAAATCCAAGTCCAATTTGTGTTGCCCATGTACTCACTGGAGCATGGTCAAACTCTCAGTAGCCAGCGTCTTAAAGAAGACTGAATCCTTCCCCACCTGTACCCCCACCATAAGCCATTAATTGTGAAGAATTACACTTGAGCATCCTCATCACTATTTTTAAGAGTTCTCTTCTATAGCTTTCTGTCTAGACTGTTTCTCCTTAGAGGGTGGGAAGAGCTGTCAATGAAGCCTCCCGTGTCTCTCTTTCCCAACTGTGAGTCTACAGTCATCAATACCTCTGCAAATGCAGCTTCCTTGCCCTTTACAGTCAGCTGGAGCACAGATCACCAGCTTACATATGGTTTCTGGTGACAGCATAGACCTTGTATTAACATTTATGTAAATTTCAAAGTTGGGGGTCTGGAGAGAATGCTCAGTGGTTAAAAGTGCTTGCGGTTCTTCTAGAGAATCCAAGTTCAGTCTATATCACTTGGCTCACAACAACTTGCACCTCCAGCTTTGGGGAACCCAGTGCCTGCTTCTGGCCTCTGCATTCTCTCTCTCTCTCCCTCTCTTTCCACTCTCTCTCTCTTCTCTCTATCATACATATACACACACAAACTCTGTCTTTCATACACACAAACTCACTCATATACACAGACACACATACAAACTCACTCTCACACACATGCATACACACACATACCCATGCACACAGTCTCTCATACACATACAGAGAATTGCTCTCTCTCATATACACACACTATTTCTCTCATACATGTGCACACACAATGCGCACACACATAAGCACACACACACTCTGTCTCTCACACACACAGAAATGCTGTCTCTCATATACACACACAATCTCTCTAATACATGTGTGTGTGCATGCACACATACACACACACACACACACACACACACACACACACACACACACACACACACCGAAGTAAAAATTTGACAATTAAGGCCATCCTTTTTGTATCAGACTTGGAGTTATCCTTGACTGCTATAGATTTCCACACAGACCTTTTACACTACCTGGACCTACTTTTTCTTATGTATAGAACAGTAAATTCCCAAACTGCTCTAGAACAGGAAGGTGGTAGCAATTTTAATGTTTAAGAAAAGCATAAGGCACAGTCAAAATGTAAAACCATGTATATATTTTCCATCCAGGTAACTTTTGTGCTAATTTTATTTTTTCTTAAGGAAATTTAACTTACAATTCACTGAAGTGATGTAAGATCATGAGAGGAACATAACAGAAAAGGAAGATTTAATGAGAATTATTAGCTAACCACAAATGCAACATGAGAAAGGTGGATAGCTTGCTTCACCTCATTGCTTTGCATATTTCTTTCTTATTATTGTTGTCTTTTTTCCTTGTATGATATACATCACAGTGCTATTTTGTACAGATATGTAGATATCTGTGAGAACAATTCAGGTATGATAATTCTATAGATCTATATAAATTATTAATTAATAAATGGATAACACTAAAAATCAATAAGGCCAATGATAACATACATATTCAGGAAGATAGCACTTTTCATTCTCAGTTGGAAACTGAGTATCTCTCAGAGCCCAGATGTTAAAGGCCATGTCCACAGCTGTAGGCACTGTTGAGAAGAGAAAGAACCTGTAAGATATGATGTCCTCCTATAGGATAATAAGCTGCTTGGGCACTGCCTTTGTGGAAAGTATTACAGGCTCCCACTTCTCTCTCATTTCTTCCTGGAAGAACTCCTCTGGAAGGTTATTAGCCTATTGAAACAGGTAGGTTTACTTAACTATTTTATTAAATTCTTTCAATATGTAGCCTCATTTTTCTAAAATGTTATTAAAGATTTTGCAACCATGCTCATGAGAGAAAGATTGTTTTGGAGCGATCTTTTCTTTCAATGCCTTTGTCTGCTTTTGGTTATTAGCATATAGATACATGATGTGAAGTATTTTCCTCTTCTAACTCCTCGCAGTCATTGTAGAGAATTTATATAATTCAACCCATTTGGTTTTTCTGTAACTAACCAGTGAACCATCCGAACATCATTTATTTTGAAAAGCCATTCGTTTTTATCCTTAACATGTATAAACCTATTGAAATATTTTTTCCTGCATGTGTGGAACTGTGCCTTTCAAAGAATAGTACATTTAATTTAGAATATAAAATTTCTAAGCATACACATGTCTATCAAATCATTTTATGGTCATCATAATATTCATGATAGCAGCTGTGACATCACATTTTTCATTATAATATTAGTAATTTTGGAATGATCTTTCTCTCATAAGTAGAATAGGTGGTTCTCTCTTCTCTCTCTCTTCTCTCTCTCTCTCTCTCTCTCTCTCTCTTTCTCTCTCTCTCTCTCTCTCTCTGTCTGTTTCTCTCTCAATGTGGGTACAGGTTTAATTACTTCATTGACCTTTCAAAATTCCACTTTAACTTTATAGTCTTTCATCACTAATTTCTTGTTTTTTTTTCTTTTTATTTTACATATCGATCCCAGTTCCCTCTCCCTCCCTCTCTCCCTCTTCCCCTTTCTTCCACCCTCTCATGCATGCCCCCTTCCACCCTCCCCTCCCACTCACCCACATTCTACATGGAGGGTGATGCCTTCTAGGAGGGGTCACCTAAATCTGTCAAGTCATTTGAAGTAGGGACCTGGCTTTCTCTCCTGCCTCTAGGTTAAGGGAATATCCATACATGGGGGGAATATGTTCCCAAAGCCCATTTGTGCACCAGGGGCACATCTTGGTTCCACCGTCTGAGGTCCCTTAGACTGCCCAGGCCTTCTAACTGAGATCCATGTTCAAGGAGTCTGAATTCGTTCAACGCTTGATTCCCAGCTATCAGTCTAGCGGCCCATTAGCCCACCTTGTTCAGGTCAGCTGTCTCTATGACCATCAAAAAGCCCTCATATAGTAGCTGATGGAAACAGAAGCAGACACCAACAACTAAACACTGACCCAAACTGGAATCCAGATGCAGAGAGGGAGGACAAGACCAGGCTACTGATTTCTTGCTTTTAATTTCACAAATTTCTAATGTTTCATGTGTCTTTTCTTCTGTTTATATTGGAATTAACTTATTCATCTTTTCTCTGGTTTTCTAAGGTTGAAGTTTATATTACTTATCATTGATTTTTTTTTATTGTCCGTCTGATATATGTCTTTAAAGAGTTATATCCAAAAATCTTTTTTTATTCAGTTAAGCATTCTCAATTTGGGTTTATCTGAATTTCATGTAGATAGACTTAAGATATAAATTTTGAGGAATACTAGAACATTGCTGAAGTGCCCCTACATCATTTGATATCAGTGGTCTGAGATATGTGAGTTGTAGGTGTGGCTCATTTGGTGGAGTGCTTATTGAACTTGAACAAAATCATAGGTATGATCCACAGCAGCACATAAAGAGGGGCATTGTGGTGTACATCTGTAATCTCAACACTTAGGCAGTGGAGACCAGAATCTGGAATTCCAGGCTTTTTGGCTGCATCATGAAAGAGAAACAGGAGGCCAACATGAGCTATCTAACTTCCTATCTCAAAAAATAAGACAAAATATTGGTAAGTGATAGTTATCCAGAAATTGACCCATTTCCTTTGAATTTTAAATTTTGTGGAATACAGGTTTTCAAAGAATGACCTGAAAATTGACTGGATTTCCTCTGTGTCCATTGTTATGTCCCCCTTTTCATTTCTGATTTTGTTAATTTGCATATTCTCTCTCTGCATTTTCGTAAATTTGGATTGAGGTTTGTCTATCATACTGATTTTCTCATAAAACCAACTCTTTGTTGCATTGCTTTTTTGTATTGTTTTCCTGGTTTCTATTTTGGTGATTTCAGCCCTCAAATAGATTATTTCCTGGCATCTACTCCTCCGGGGTAAGTTTGATTCTTTTTGTTCTAAGGCTTTCAGTTGTGCTGTTAATTCTCTAATGTGACTATCCTCTGTTTTCTTCTTATGGGTACTTAGTGCAATGAACTTCCCTAGTAACACTGCTTTCAAGGTGTCCCATAAGTTCGGGTATGTTATGTCTTCATTCTCGTTGAATTTTAGAAATTCCTTAATTTCTTTCTTTATTTCTTCATTGACCCAGGTGTGGTGCAATTGCACATTGTTCAGTTTCCAAGAGTTTGTAGGTTTTCCGCGATTTGTATTGTTGTTGAATTCCAATTTTAAAGCATGGTGGTCTGATAAGATACAGTGTACTATTCCAATTCTCTTGTATCTGCTGAAGTTTGTTATGCCACCTAGTAAGTATGTGGTCGATTTTAGAGAATGTTCCATGCAGAGCAGAGAAGATATATTCTTTTCTGTTTGGATGGAATGTTTTATATATATGTCTGTTGAACGGATTTGAGACATAACATCTGTTAGTTCATTGGTTTTTTTTTTTTATTGAGTTTCTGATTGGTTGTCCTGTCTAGAGGTGAGAGTGGTGTATTGATCTCCCACTAGAAGTGTGTGAGGTTTTATGTGAGATTTGAGTTTTAGTAGCATTTCTTTTATGAATGTGGGTACCTTTGTATTTGGGGCAGAGATGTTCAGAATTGAGACTTTGTGTTGATGGATTTCTCCTGCGATGAATATAAAATGACCATCTTCATCTCTTTTGATTAATTTTGATTTGAAGTCTAACATGTTAGGTATTAGGATAGCCATACCAGCTTACTTCTTGGGTCCATTTGAATGAAGGTCTTTCCCCAACCCTTTACCCTGAGGTAATGTCTATCTTTGAAGCTTAGATGGGATTCTTGTATGCAGCAGAACGATGTGTTCTGTCTTCGTATCCATTCTGTTAGCCTGTGTTTTTCTATACCTGAGTTAAAAACATTATTGTTAAGGGTGAGTTAAATCAAGAACAGACAAACAACTTAAAAAATCTATAACCCCCAATGAAATACAAGCAGTCATCAAAAGACTTCCAACAAAAAAAAAAAAAAAAAAAAAAAAGCCCAGAGCCAGATGGATCAGTGCAGAATTCTACCAGAAATTGAAAGAAAAGCTAATACCAATACTCCTCAAATTGTTCCACACAACAGAAACAGAAGGTTTATTACCAAACTCTTTCTACTAGGCCACAATCAATTGGGTACCCAAACCTCACAAAGACACAACAAAGACAGAAAATTACAGACCAATATCCCTGATGAACAGCTATGAAAAATATACTCAATAAAATACTAGCAAACTGAATCCAAGAATACATCATATAAATCATCCACCATGACCAAGTAGGCTTCATCCCTGGATTGCAGGGATGGTTTAACATAAGAAAATCTATCAACGTGATCCACCATATAAACAAACATCTGCCTAGATGCTGAAAAAGCCTTCGACAGAATTCAACACCCTTTCATGGTAAAGGTCTTAGAGAGATCAGACATAACAGGAATGTACCTAATATAAAACAACCAATATACAGCAAACCAAAAGCTGACATAAAACTGAATGGAGAGAAGCTTAAAGTGGTTCCTCTAAAGTCAGGAACAAGACAAGGCTATTCTCTTTCTCTATATCTCTTCAATATTGTACTTGAACAACAAAAGGAGATCAAGGGGATCCAAATTGGAAAGGAAGAAGTCAAACTGTCTCTATTTGCAGATGATATGATAGTTTACATAAGTGACCCAATAAACTCTACCAGGGAACTCCTCAGCTGAAAAACACCTTCAGCAAACTAGCACAATACAAGATAAACTCAAAAAAATCAGGAGCCCTACTTTATTCAGATAACAAAAAGGCTGAGAAAGAAATCAGAGAAACATCACCCTTTACAATAGCCGCAAACAACATAAAGTATCTTGGGGTAACACTTACCAAACAAGTGAAAGACCTACATAATAAGGACTTTGTGACTTTAAAGAAGACACCAGAAAATGTAAAGATCTCCCATGCTCTTGGATAGGTAGGATAAATATAGTAAAAATGGCAATCTTACCAAAAGCAATCTACAGATTCAATGCAATCCCCATTAAAATCCCACCACGATTCTTCACTGACCTTGAAAAGATAATAATTAACTTTATATGGAAAAACAGAAAAAAAAAACCAGGATAGCCAAAACACCCCTGTACAATAAATGAACTTCAGGAGGCCTCACCATCCCCAACATTAAACTCTACTACAGAGCTATAGTTCTGAAAACAGGCTGGTATTGGCACAAAAATAGATGGGTAGACCAATGGAATTGAATCGAAAATCCTTATATAAACCCACATACCTATGAACACCTGATTTTTTGACAAAACAGCTAAAAGAATACAATGGGCCGAGGACAGCATCTTCAACAAATGTGCTGGCACAATTGGATGATGGTGTGTAGAAGACTGCAGATAGACCTATGTCTATTGCCATGCACAAAACTCAAATCCAAATGGATCAAAGACCATAACATAAATCCAGCCACACTGAGCCTCTTATAAGAGAAAATAGGAGGTACACTTGAACATATTGGTATAGGAGACCGCTTCTTAAACATCACTCTAGGTGCACAGACACTGAGATCAACACTTAATAAATGGGACCTCCTCAAACTTAGAAGCTTCTGTAAGTCAAAGGACACAGTGGACAAGATCAAATGGTAGCCCAAAGACTGGGAAAAGATTTTCTCTAATCCTACATCTGACAAAGGGCTGATCTCCAAAATATACAAAGAACTCAAGAAACTAATCAACAAAACACCAAATAACCCTATTAAAAAATGGGGTACAGAAATGAAGAAAGAATTCTCAATAGAGGAAATCAATAAGAAAGTGCTCAACATCCTTAGATATCAGGGAAATGCAAATCAAAACAACTTTGAGATACCATCTTACTCCTGCCAGAATGGCTAAAATTAGAAAAACCAATACAACTTATGCTAGAGAGGATGTGGAGGAAGTGGAACACTCCTCCACTGCTGGTGGGAGTGCAAACTCATACAGCCATTTTGGAGATCAGTATGGCGGTTACTCAGGAAAATGGGAATTAGTTTACCACAGGACCCAGCAATCCCACTCTTGGGCATAAACCAAAATGATCCACATCCATGCAACAAAGACATGGGTTCAACTATGTTCATAGCAGCACTATTTGTAATAGCAAGAACCTGGAAGCAACCTAGATGCCCCTCAGCTGAAGAATGGATAAATAAGATGTGGTACATCTACACAATGGAATACTACTCCACAGAAAAATAATAATGGTATCTTTAAATTCGCAGGCAAGTGGATGGCACTAGAAGAAACCACCCTGAATGAGGTAACCTCATCACAAAAAGAGGAACATGATATGTACTCACTCATATATGGATTTTAGACCTAGAGCAAAGGATCACCAGCCTATAATTCATACCACCATAGGAACAAGTATGCAAGGTGTATTCTAAGAAATTCATATAAATCCCTCAAAGAAGCGGGAATGGAAAAGTCCCCCAGAGCACATGGGAAGTGGAGGTGCGGCCAGTGAATAGAGAGAGAAGTAGGAGAAAGAGAAGGGGAGAAGAGGAAAGCACATGCTATTAGGGAGATTGGAGAGAGAGAGAGAAAGAGGGAGAGAGAGAGAGAGATATTGAGAATGAACATAAAAGAGGGAGCCATTATTGGTTTGAAGAGAAAATTGAACCAAAGGAAAGGTCTAGAGACCTACATGTCTGCTGCCAACTAACAATTTAGCAACCGTGGAAAGGCTACCATAAATGCCCTTCCCAGATATGAGATCAACTATTAACTTATCCACCATCATGGAGCCCTCATCTAGTACCTGTTGGAAACAGAAGCAAACACCCATAACTAAACACTAAGTTGAACTAGAGTCCAGATGCAGAGGGAGAGGACAAGACCCAGTTGCAGAAACACATAGAGACAGCTGACCCAAAGAAGGAGGATCTAATGGGCCCCCAGACTGATAGCTGGGAAGCCAGCATGGGACTGACTCAGAACCTTCTCATCTAGAAGGACTGAGCAGTGTAAGGGACTTCAGACAGTGGAATCAGGATGTATTCCTGGTGCACAAAAGGACTTTGCAGACACATACCCCATGGAGGGATACTGCCTTAACCTAGAAACAGGAGAGAAGTCCTAGTCCCTACTTTAAATGACTTGTCAGATTTACATGACCCCACTTGGATGGCATTGCCCTACATGTGGAATTGGGGTGTAGGGATTGGAGGGGAGGGTGGTCCCTGTGGTTGTGAAGGGGGAGAGAGAGTAAGAGGAAGGGAGGGAGAGAGGGTGAGAGGAAGGGAGGGAGGAAGAGAGGGTAAGAGGAAGGGAGGGAGGGAGAGAAGGTAAGAGGAAGGGAGGGAGGGAGAGAGGGTAAGAGGAAGGGAGGGAGGGAGAGAGGGAAAGAAGGAGAGAGAGAGGGAGGGATGGAGGGAGGGAGAGGAACTGGGATCGACATGTAAAATAAAAAAATAAAAATAATAAAAAATACAATCATTGAGGAAAAAATAAGACAAATAATATTTCCAATATTGATATCATATTAAGTCAAGGGATGCTGCTTCAATGTGATGTTTGTCTTATTTCCCCATATAACATGATAACTACATCCTTCCTAACAATTCCAACTCACAAACAAGGGAATGCTCCCAAAACAGCACCCCCCATTTGAACGAAGTTCTCAAGTACCTGAGCCCATGGGGAACATTTCTTATTCAAACCACCACTTTCTCCACCCCTTCCCCCCAACACATGCACACATATAATTCAACACTGAAGAGAATAGAGAGGGAAAAAATCCCTGGCCCTTATGGACTGCTAACTTAGGCCAGGAACATAAGCTCCAGTAAAAGCCCTTTCACCCAAAGGAACAAAGCAAGGAAAATAAAAATAAAATAAAACAAACCAACAACAAATCCAAATCCTGTAAGAGAATAATTACCTCAGGGATGGAAAGTACTATGCTAATAGTGCTAACTCTTAAATAGATTCTAATTTAAAATATAACATATTGATTGAAAATAAATTGTACCTAAAGGATTATTTGCAAATGTGGATACATTATCTATTGTGAGGAAGAGTGATCTAAAAATCTTAGCAGGAGTAACTTCATCTGAAATTAAGTCCCTGTTTAGTTAATTCATATGCCACCCCATAGAACAATGAAGCTATACTCTGGTTTGTAATTTTCCTCTGGAAATCATCAGAATCTCCAATAAAAACAAGGACAATGAAGCAGTAACACATAACTTCTTCAGGAAAAAAAGAAATAAGGAATAAGGTGGAGAGTAATGGGGGCACAACTGGCACCATCACAAGTACATATGTACACACATGCACACACACATGCACACACACATGCACACACACACACTTACACACACATGCACAGACACATACACATGCATACGCTTCACACACATGCAGGCACATACACATGCACACGCTTGCACACAAACACACACGTACACATACGCATGCAGCACAAGCACACACACATACACATACACACACATGCACATACACATACACACGACGCATATGCACACACATTCAGGCACATACACATGCACGCACAGGCATAGATGGAGACTCCTCGGTATTTTTGAGGGGCATTTTTTTAGGCAATGAATACTCTGATTCTCTTAATCCTTAGTTAATTTTGCTAGTCAGCTGTAACATTCACTGCCATCATATGCTACTAGCAGGTTTTAGAAACTCCTCCTTTTCTCACACTCTTTCACTTTGGATATTACATTTATTTTTCTCTTCTCAGTTATTTACCTTATTAATGAACTCATTCTGTGCATTTGCATAAGTAAGTTTCCGTGTACTGCATGCATGCAGGAGCCCTTGGTGGCTAACAGAATGTGTCCAATTCCCAGGACTAGAGTTACCCAGGCAGTTATGAGCCACATATGTTTGCTAGTAAATAGAACCTATTCCTCCACATGGCCCATGCTCTTAACCTGCTTAGCTATTGCTCTAACCCTATTCAGCAATCTTGAATGAAGGACATACATTTGGTCTCTGAATAAATATATATTCATCTTGTTTTCTTAATTACTCCACATCATTTTGTATTAATGTATTTTGTTTTTGTCTTTATGTGACATGGAAGAAATTCTTTGAAAATGTCTCTTGGCTGACAAATCCTTCTTTGCCTATTTTCCTAACAATAAGACAAATACTGTTGCATCATGTTGTGTCTAATGCTTTGAAAGTACAAGCTTTGGCAAATGACATACAAATAGTATCTATCCTATCTTTTCCAGTACTCAGGGTTCTTACTTTTATTCTTTATTTTCTCATGGCATGTTTGACATTGAATTATAGACCTTTGTTGTACGTGGTTTGCCTTAGGTCCTGAATTACTGTATGAATTTAGTGTTGTTTAGTTCTTTACAGTTTCTGACCTTGACGATTGAAGATAAAACATCCTCCAGTAAGGTATTCACATACATATGTGCTACTCTGTATATTATAATGTCTCCTCAAACATTTGTCATATCTGTCTTGGTTTGGATTTCTACTGCTGTAAAGAATCACCATGTCCACAGCAACTCTTATAAAGGAAAACATTTAATTGGACTGGCTTCCAGTTTCAGATGTTTTGTCCATTATCATCATGGCAGGACATGGTGGCATGCAGGCAGACACAGTGCTGCAGAAGGAGCTGAGTATTCTACATCTAGATCTGTAGGGAACAGGAAATGAATTGAGTACCACATTGAGCATAGCTTGAACAAAGGAGACCTCAACCACGACCCAACAATGACACACTTCCTCCAACAAGGCCACAGTATTCCAAGAAAGCCATACCTCCTAATAGTGCCATGGCCTTTCGGGGTCATTTTTTTTTCAGCTGCCCCCCCCCTTCCAATATGTTCCAGGTGGTAACACTGAACATCTCTTTTTCTACTCTTTTGAAATGTATGATACATTATCATTATCTGCATATACCAGCTGTGTGATAGCACTTCAAACACCATTGCTCACATCTGACTGAAACACAGTATCTATCTGTCATCATCTCTTTACACTCCACACTGGAGTCCTACACAACAGCTCTAATTTCTTCTAGGTAACCATTATATTGACACAGTCTGAATGAAGTTCAATTACGAATATTTCACATCTGGTCAAGATCCAGTCTTTCTTAACATAATGACTTAACATAGTGACTTATTTGGCTTATTTAACTTACTACAGTGGTGTACAGTTCCAACTGGGTTCTCATAAGTGACAGATTTCACCTCTTTGTTGCTAGATAAATTGTGTAATGTGGTGTGCAAGTACCACATCTGTACATTGAATCTTATGCATTATTGTCAAGCTATGTCACTCCAAGCTAATATATAACCCTCTCACTTTGATTTTGATTTGCTTTATAGTTAGTTATGTTGAACACTTTTGTAAATTTGTTGAACTCTCGTACAACTTTTTTGAGAAATGTTTATTTAGGTTTGTATCTTATTCTCAGATTGAGGTGTTTTCTCTCCTCCCCCCCGAACCCCCACTATGGATTCTAATGTTTCTTATAGCGATAGATTTAATTCCTTGTTACACACAGTTTGCAAAAGTTTTCTCCTATTCAGTAGTGAGAATTCCCTGTGTTACACAGAGACTTTTTAATTGAGTAAATTCTTTTGGTCTACTTTTGTGTTTTCTTCTAACTTTAGCTCCTTGGTCAAAACTTTTTTTCTTTTCCTACAACTAATTTCCTAGTTTAAGACCTTATATTTAATTTTCCAATCAATTCAGAGTTTGGATATTTTTTGTAGCTTATAAAATATGGGGTTCTTGTTTTATTTTTCTACATATAAATCTCCAATGTTCCCAATAATATTTATTCAAATGACTCTTTTGTTTCTTAAATTCTTAGTACCACTGTTAAAAACCAATTGGTTATAAATGCATGTATGTTACATGTGTGTCTGTTTTTGAAAATATCATAATATTATTTGATTGCTAGATATTTTTACCACAGTCTGACCATAGGCTCTAAAAGGGTTAATGTTTTCCTTTTTTGCTCAAAGAAACTTTTTCTGTTGATTCTTTTTTCTGCCATTCCATACAGATTATGGGACTAACTTTTGAAGTTATTTGCAGAATGGCAGTAGTGTTTTGATAGTAGGGATCACTTTGGGTATTGTAGATATTTTGATCATACCAGCTCTTCCAAAATTTAAATAAAGATTGAGTTACATGTGTGTGTGTGTGTGTGCATGTGTGTGTGTGTGTGATTTAATTTCATTCATCAATTTTTTACAATTTTCACTGTAGATATTTTTCATTTCTTGGTTGAAATTTATTCTTCTCTTACTTATTTTCACTCCATCTTGTTTTTGACACATTCCTTTCCTGTATTTGCTGAAATGTCCATGCACTTTTGCTATTCAGTTCTGTTGAGGTTTAGTTCAGACCATGTTTATTGACTTATATATGTTGAACCATCCTTGCACCTCAAGGATTAATCTTCCTTGAGTGTGGTGAATAATATTTACTAATTGCTTTGGGTTTCATTTGCTTGTTTTTTATTTTTATTTATTTTATTTTTTCATCTATATCCTTCAAATGTTGTCTGAGAAGTTTTTATTGTGGTTTTTGGTTTTGTGTATGTGTGTGTGTGTGTGTGTGTGTGTGTGTGTGTGTGTGTGTGTGTGTTGGGGAGTTTGTCTCACTCAGGGGATAGCATTTTGCTAGTGTTATAAAATAGATAATTATTTCCCCTAACTCAGTTATTCTGAGTAATGTAAGAATAGTGTATATGACTGGTTATTTTCATGATTTGTGACATTAGCAGCCTTCTAGTCATCAATTTCTCTTGTCAAGAGACTTTTGTTATTGGTTTAATCTCTTTGCATATTTTGACTTATTCAGGCTTGCTATTTTTTCATTATTCAGTACTACCAATGTACATGTCTGTCCATTTCTTCTAAATTATTAAGTTTGTTAGACTATGACTACTCACATTAACCTTCATTGATCACTTCTATTTTTGAGTAAAATTGTAATAGCCCCCTTTTCATCTCTTAATATAGATATTTGAATCTTTGAACTTAATACACCCAAGTCAGTCAATTTTATTTTGGTGCAATATCTTTTGAAGCTATGGTTTAACCAATTTTGTTTTTTTTTTTAAGTATCATACATGTTGTTCTTATCAGGAGATCCACAGTCACATAGGAAAACTGAGGACCCTGTGTTCTTCATCTTCTTGCTTCAATGGTTCAATATTCAAAGTCCTTTGAAACAAATCCAAGTATATATCATTAGAAATCTCTGTCCATGACTGTTATTGAAGTGATGAATGTTGTGGTCACATTGTCTTGAAGAAAATTAGACATTTATTTTCTCCTTGGAAAATGTCTACAGAAGAGTAATGGTGATGTCCTGAAAAGAAATTCAGGACTAGAAGGGATGTATGTATGTATGTATGTATGTATGTATGGACATATACATATATATATTTTTTTTAAAAAATCAAATGTAAAAATATGTCACTTAAAATGATTTATTCAAGTCAATTTGTGTACACAAATGTACATATAAATGTACATTTCAATGTAATGAGTATTTTGTTAAATCATCAATAGCAATGACTTTCCTTATTGGTTTCTAGTAAGTCTAACATACCTGCAACATTTCTTTGATACAGGGGCTAACTTTTATATTTATAAATTCCATGTGTATTGAAAAGACTCATTTGAGCTGCTTTCTGTGCTAACCAATTTTATATCAACTTGATACAAACTTTAGTCACTGGAAAGAAGGGAGTCTGAAGTGAAAAATTGCCTCTGTAAGACTGGACTGTAGGCAAGCCTGTGGGGATTTTCTTAATTAGTGATTGGTGGATGAGGGCCCAATCCATAGTGAGTGGTGCCATCCCTGGGCTGTGGTGGTCCTGAGTTCTATAAGAAAGTAGATTGAGCAAGCCATGATGAACAAAGCAGTAAGCAGTACCCCTCCATGGCCTCTGCATCAGCTCCTGGTCTCAGGTTCCTACCCTGTTTGAGTTCCTATCCTGAATCCCTTTGATGATAAATCCTGATGTTGACTCTTAACCCTTTCCTCCCTAAATTGCTTTTGATCATGGTAATTCATCACACCAGTAGTAACCCTAAGATACTGTCTATCTTCAATTAAATATTTGTTTAAAGACTTATATGCATATATCTTCCCTCCAAGTATGTTCTTTTATAAACTCACTCAATTTTTCAGAGATAGATAGATATAAGAGCGCATTTGGGGTATTGGGCTCTACTATGCCACTGTTCTGTTAATAACGTGTATGTAGTTTTGCTTATACAATATTGAAACAATCAAGGGGAAATTCTTAGAAGAGTTAATTAACACAAAGTTATTAAAATTTACAGGAACTGATTGAGGAGAACTTCACTGTGTGCTGTCAGACCATGTTTTCTGCCTAATATCTGAAAGTCAATGTGTACACTTCTGTCATGTTTCTCTCACATTCTGCATAATCACCCCATCACCCTGTACTAGAAATTAGACTTGAGTGCTCCCACCATCAATGGCCCCAAAATGGCAGATATTAGAGGAGGGGACCAATTGTCTTTCCCGCATAAATCTGGGACTCCAAGTAGTCCCTTGCAAACTAATCTTTGTTTATTTGTTCATTTTTACTTCCTAAAGTCTATCAATAGAAAATGAGTAATGTTAGGTTGATTCTTAGCACATTTTCCTTTTTAAGAGAAGTACACCAGATTTTAAACAGTGCCCTTAGTAAGTGCCCTTAGTAAGTGCCCTTAATATCTGGCATATCTCAGCTTTTTGGCTGGTTTGTGTGATCCAACTTTCTATTCTAGAAGATGATATGGTAAAATATAAAAAAATTAATATAATTCTATTTAGTTGGTAATGCAATTAGTAAAGAAGCCAAGCAATCTTAACACAAGAAATGCTATCTGAATTATATCCTCAC
This sequence comes from Phodopus roborovskii, assembly GCF_943737965.1. NCBI lineage: Eukaryota > Metazoa > Chordata > Mammalia > Rodentia > Cricetidae > Phodopus > Phodopus roborovskii. Next base: position 12,168,342 of record NW_026126434.1, read on the forward strand.
CTTTCCCCTTTTGTTTTCATAATTTCACAAGCAAATACCAGTCTTATAGAAGAATTACTGCAGACAACCTCAGTTTAACAAAAAAACAAAACATGACACTGTTCAAAAAAGCCCTTTCTTTGAGAAGTTATACCCATCAGATTGTTATCTCAGAGTCAAAAGTAGTTTCACCCACCCCTTAGCTCCTTCTTCATTGCCTTCATCTCACTCATACTCACCTCAGCTTCCACTTCAAATCCTTGAATTTATACAAATCAATCTGTGGGAGCAAATGCGAACATCTCAGTTCCTCAAATCATGTCACTAACCATAGCTCATAAAATTGTAGAACCTTAATGTCCCTTCTCATGTCAAATATCATCTTTCACATAACTAAGAATAACAATGTCATTTTATTTATTAAGTCAAAAAATCCTGCTTTGACATGACATGCCTCATTATTGGCTGACATTCTGGTGCTGGATTTTATCTTGCTCTTGGATTTCTACCTCTACTGTGAACTGGCTTAGTTATTGATGCATGTTCTGTTAAAAGTACTTTAAATACATGATGAGTGTTTGAAATTGAAAGGGACTTCTTCATTCTGGGCTCCTAATCCATCCAAATGCTTAATCTGCTTATATTATTTACAAAGTCTTAGATATCTCTTTTTCTTGCTGCTAGTTGTGGGTCATGATACCCTTAGCTGGATAATAGAGAATAAGGATAAGATATTGTTTTTTGTTTTTGTTTTTGTTTTTGTTTTTTTTCCTGAATAAGCAAGATGATACTGACTGCTCTCCTCACTGCCTCCCTCCCTCCTGCCCCTGGTGGCTATGTGCATACTTGAAGCTTGGCTGCAGTAACAGCCATTCAGTGATAAGCCTAAGGACAAAAGCCAACACTGTGAGGACTACAGAATGCACATGGGGGCTGGGGCTGGATCTCTGTTGATACAGTTCAGCTGCAGGATACACTAGTTATTGCTTGACTATTAAATCAGACAGCAAGAAACATCTCTTTCTAAAGTTACTTTTAACTGGGCATGTTCTTCGGGCTGCTGAAAGTGTTGTAATTTGGAAGATGAAGATGCTGGAGTCTCTGTAAACATGGATTGGATGACATGGGGATGAGCAAACAGATTGATTTCCTGAATGAGGGATACAAGAGACAGCACAATATAATACAATATAGCACTCTACATTTTAATATATAAAACCTCAAATTACATATCTAATTATATTCTGTGCCTATTTTTCATTTTTCATGCCTCCATCATTTTCTAGAAATCATTTTAAATTATTTTGTATTTATTTTAAATCTGGATCTTAAAAGAATGATTCTATCCTCCTAGTTACTATTTATGTAGGATTACATTCTCTCCATCTCTACTCATTAATGACTATTTTAACTTGGGGTATAAATTTACAGGTAAAAGCATGTACTCTATCTACTCATAAATTATATTTTATTAAAATGTCAGCTACCTGAACACTGTATTATTATTACTCACAACAAAGAAAATATAGTGTCAGTTTTCAACAGAAAAGGGATAAAAATTGACTCAATGTTTTTTATGAATACACATATATATATATATATATATGTATATATATATATATATATATTCATGTGTGTGGGAAGACCTATATGAATTTGTATTTACAAATGTGTGTGCCTAGATGAGGTAGGAAATTGATGTCTTTACTGATTACTCTCCACCCTTATGCTCTGAGGCAGGCCCTCTCATTTCAGTCTGGTTCCTGTGGTATAGCTAGCTATCCTTCCTTGGGAGATTTCTATCTTGGCTTCCCATTTGCTGAATGCTGCTGTTAAAAGCAGGGCATCATGCTTGTCTGGCTTTGGCTTTGTACTGGAATGGCTCCAGTCATTCTCTTCACCTAGTTAGCCATCTCCCAAGACTCACTCACAAGTATTTTTTATTAAAACAAGAATAAAGTGCCCAACTCTCTGATTTCAATTTGATGCATTTAGTTTTTAAAGTATCACTACCTGAACATTTTCACATTTTAATTTATTACTAAAACTTTCAATCTCTTGACTTATGATTTTTATTTTAAAGCTAGGGAGAAGAGCAATGCTTAGCCAACATTTTCTAAAATGTCACAACTTTTCATGAAGTAGGACTTTGAAATCCACACAGACAATTTTCCCACAAATTAAAGTCCCATATGAATCTGTCTACTTTCCAAAACGAGTTTATGATTCCAAAATTAACTATGCAAACATCTATAGGTGAAGAGAAAGTTGCCCCACATTTAAGTATCAATATTTTAGAGCACAGCGACTCTGGTTATAATCAATTTGAGAAACAGCTGAAAAAGTGCAATAGGAGTTATACAGTTCTACCTTTATCTCCTAAGAGTCATGAAATGCTCTGACAAGGCAATTTTGTCTACTACTGTCTTCCTCTAACTCCTTAAAAATTCTTTAAAAATCATAAGCCAATCAATTTCCTTGTCAGGTAACTGAATACACCTTCATAGGCTTGGAAGTTATATCCATTCATTCAATATTTTGGTTGAAGTCTTAAACAGAAAATGATATGTGCAATCCATGTGTTGGCTCTATGTGGTGTGTACGTGTGTGTGTTTTTGTGTGTGTGTGTGTTATGCATGTGTGCACTTGTGTGTGTAGATATGTAAATTTACATACGTAGGCCAGAAGATAACCATGCCTATCATTCCTCAAGTGTCACCCACCTTTATTTTTTATTTATTTTGAAACACAGCAAGTTGACAAGGCTGGCTGACAAAGGAGCCCCAGGAATCCACTTTGACATACTTCCTGATAGCTGAAGTTAGAAGCACATGCTACCAGGATCAGCTTTTATACTGGCTTTTGTCATGGCTAACATTCAGCCTGACTCAATGATTAATGGCAAAAGTTATATGTACACCTCATGCAGTAAGAAAGATTTGAAAGAAACAGTCAATGTCATGAAATGTCACTGCCACCTTGAAAGTGTTCCCTGCTAAAGTAGGGGCAGTGACAGATAATTTTAATAAGACTGTATCATGTCCCATATTGCTACTTCCTCAGATGCCTGGGATTTTGTGCCTGACAGAACCTGGGACAATTATCTTGTCCTCTGTGTCCACATGATGCGCTGACAGGTTATTTTCTGAGAAATAACTGAGATATGTGACCTACTGTCATTGCCAGCCGAGAGTCCATTTTGTAGTTGACAGCAGCAGTCACTCCACAGAGAGCTTGACATTTGTAGCCTTGTAGCCTTTGGGTCAGACACATCTGGATTTGATTTCTCACTTGGAGAGGGGGCCTCACTCAGTGAGGAAGCCTTGGAGGTTTTTCTTGTTTTTAGTTAAATGCCAACATTACTTTGTTGCAAATGGTCTCTGAAAGCATGCTTTTCTTTCTCCATGCATGCAATCAACAACTATATATCTGCATATAATCCCAGCCTTTTCATTCCAGTTCTGTGTTCTCCATCTTGTTGGTGAGACACAGCTATCTCCTTTCTGAATGTAGGAAGGATTTCTGAAACTTGGTTTTTAGTATAGATCCAGTTCCTACAGTTGTCTATAGAGAGATTAGTAAGTCAATGACTATGCAGCCCAGCCAATTTTAGAATGCTTTAGTAAGATTTATTGTTCTTCTATGTATTAAATGAATGAAGTTTTATTAATGAATGATGGAAGACAGAAATAAGGCTTATTTGAAAAGACTCAAAATTTAATATTGTCCATTCTTCTTCAATTGACAATAAATAAATTGACAATGAATGCTTCAATTCCTCATTGCAGTGATCATTAGATGTCCATATTTCTTTCTCAAGAGTTACATATATTATTTCATATGCATTATATAAGGTAGGCATTAGAATAACTAAGTCCCACCCACAGCTAAACTCTGAACCGAACTCCTGGAATCTAGTAGAAGACAGGGAGGAGTCATAAGAAAATGGGGGCAAGACCAGGCTACAGAAACCCACAGACAGCTGATGAACAAGGGGGAGCTAAAGGACCCACAGACTAATAGCTTGGAAACCAGCATTGGACCAACTCAGAACCCCTGAACATGGGGTTAATAGGCCTGGGCAGTCTAAGGGACCTCTGACAGTGGAACCAGGATGTATCCCTGGTGAAGGAAAGGATTTTGGGAGCACATTCCCCATGGAGGGATACTCCCTTAACCTAGAGGCAGAAGGGAGGGGCTAGTCCTACTCCAAATGATTTGACAGAAGGCATCACCCTCCCTGTGGGGGGGGGGTTGTGGGATAGGAGAGGGGTCGGGGCTGGGCATGGAAGGGAGGGAGGAAGGGAAGGAGGGAGAAAGGGAGGGAGGGAGGGAGGGGAGGAGGGAGAAAGGGAGGGAGGGAGAGGGAACTGGGATCTATATGCAAAATAAGAAAAAATAATAAAAAGAAAAAGACTAAGTCCCTCTTGGTCATAAACACCAGTGAAATACTATCACCAAGATGGTTTGATTCTGTTTCACCTTTCAAACTTCAGGAAAGAAGTAGCACAGCAACAATTACATAATAGATTTTAATTTTTTTATTAGGGTTTATTCTTCTTCCTTTCTGCTAGAATTTAGCACCAATACTGTAGTCATCTGCAATACTTCCTTCCCCATTCCCCTTTATCTCTTTCTCAGACACAACTGCCTCCTCCTTCTTCTGGGTATTGCCAACATCCTTACTCAGCCCTCCATGAACCTATGGCCATTATATTAAATAAGAATTTATTTCCAAATCTCATTTTCTCTCTCTCTCTCTCTCTCTCTCTCTCTCTCTCTCTCTCTCTCTCTCTCTCTCTGTGTGTGTGTGTGTGTGTGTGTGTGTGTGTGTTGTAGCCTTTTATTTTAATGAAATGGAACCAAACTGCCTAAAACTGATGACAAAAGAAAGTTGCTTTCTATGAAACAACTTGAGTGTGGGAAGCCACACTGGTCCCTTCAGGCTCCTCGCCCTCTTGCTATGTCCTCCCCTTCTACAAAGCCTCCTGAGACACTCTCATGGGAACTCAATGGAAAGACCACTCTGAAAATACCATTTCAGACAAATTACTTATGACTAGATGATAAAATTGTATTTCAAGCATTCTACAAGGGAATAAGCTTGAGCACATTATATTAAATTTTGTCTTAATGATAGGGAGGTTTCACAGGGACAAAATGATTATTGTTTCTGTATTACACAAGAGTACTCCCAAAAATATGGTTAAAAATGATCAAACTCTTAACTTCATGATTAGTTGAGACAAGTCTTATTTCCTAGAAAATGCCATATTCTCACAGAAGTCTATTTGAAATGGTCAGTTTTACCAGGATTGTTGATATTTCCCAGAATAAAAAAGTAATGAATGGCATTAGAAAGAAGCCTTATCCCAAATGTAGGGTGCTGTGATTCATTGATTAGGATCCTACCTTGAAGACTGTTAGTTACCTGCAAAATTGCAAACTGTTGAATCACTAATTGGCAAAGTCCGTGACTTTTAGCCTTTCTGGCATTTTACAACATTTACAGAAATCATAGTCTAAACCCTACCTTTCCTCTTTTAAACCTCTGAAGTTTAGTATTCTTCAGTAGCAGCAGCTCCATGTTCTCTTCTGGATTCTAGAGCTGGCAGGAAATTCAGGCTTACATGTAATGAATGTAATTCCTTGGATTACACCAGAATGCATGACTAAACCTTACATCTGTGACCATCCCACAGTGAGCCATGTGTCTGCTTCCTCTTCAATCAAAGAGATTTCAATCTTTAAAGGTGTGATCTACAAGACAAATTGTCACTATTACATGTATCTGTGATGTGGGTTTTATTAGTTATGGGACTGCAGGCATTTCTGTTTAATGAGACAGAACATTGGTTTTGATAGCTTTAAAAATAGAGATAATTGTAAATATAGATCAATAATAGATATATCTTCTGTGGTAGAAAAAAATTGATGTACATATAGGCCAAATGGGACAGCTGGAAATAGAAAGTCATAGCTCTTATCTAGGGATATCTGGGTATCTATAGGTGGCTTGAGGACAATGCCTCCATAACAAACAGATGGGAGAGGTCCAAGAGCATTAAAGTTAAGAATAGCAAAAATGCTTTTAGACACTTTCTTCATTTTCTGAGCAGCCTTATGATGACTTATAGATGTTCAGGGGTGGAAATAATAAAACGCTCTCTGAGAGGCTCAGTGTACCTCAAATGCAAGGTTTTCTGCATACTTTTGCTGATACAGGGGATTTGGTGGTAGCTTTGAGTATTTGTGGTTTTATCCTAATTAATCCTCTTAACTTCAGGGCTCTGTGCATCAGCAATGCACTAAAAGTGCAGTGTATGCACTGTAGAGGTGACGCCACAGGCTGCAACAGAGCTTCAGTGGATAGGAACAGAAGAGGTTAGAGAAGTCAGTGTTTCCATGTAAAATGACCCCAGCACAGGGTGAGGCGACTGATTTGACAAAAATCCCACTGACTTTGATGGCTAGTGAAGCTGTAGATGCATCATTGTGAAAAAGAAAATCCCATTTTAAAATACCAAGCATAAAAACTGTACAACTTCTGAAGAACTTTATCAATACAAATTAAATGCATGTGTGTATATAAATACTGCTTTATTTGGACATCAGAGTGATGAATACCTAGCATAATAGTGGGTTTTAGTATAATATAGTGAGAACACAGGGGATACTAGTACATTCTGACACAGATAAATGGAAAATGAAGTAGATACATAACAGTATCTAAATTAGCCTTTTAGCATAGCAAAATATATAAAAAGGGAAATTCATGACAAATAGCAATGCATCTTTGTCATAGTTGTGGAGACTGATAAGCATTGGCATCTAGTGAAGGCCTTCTTCTTGCATCTAGAAATGACAGAAATCATCACAGAGGGAAAGAATGTGAACTAACATAGGCCTCTTTTAAATATACACAAATATTACTGTAGAGATTGTCCTCTCAAGTTCACCCACTCTGAAGCATATTTGAAACACCTCACCCTAGGTACCAGTACCATATACATTTAGAGTTTGCATTTCTAACCCAAGAATTTTGGATGCAAACCCTAGAGATTTCCCAAGAAGTAATTATCTTCATTGTGTACCCATAAAAACAAAAGACTTGCCATAGGGAGGGCATGAAATAGGACATGATTTACACAGCAAGTACAGAGAGGTGTGAATAAGATGGAACATTCAAGGGAAAATACAAAGTGTTTTGTATCTTTATCATGCATAGAACAGTAAATGGAGTTGTGGGGATGGGAAAGAAGACAAGATGAGGGAAACATCTTTTCTACAGTGAATATCCACCAAGAGTTTTCAATAAGTCTGTCTGGAAAATGGAGGGCATTGACTGTCAGTAAAATTCCTGGGACAGTAGTGAGCATAGACCCAAAAACCATGTACCTTCAGCAATAGTAATAATAATTTGGAGATTTTTTTAATTTTAGAATTATATGAGATATAAAATCAACCAAACTCAATAAGGGAAGATACATATAAAACATAAAAGGGGGCACTCCCATGTTTTTAGGAGCTGGAGTGTGTGGCAGTTGCATTTACCAAGATGAGAATCGCAGGTGCCATAGCAAATTTGGTAAAACAGGTACCATGTCTTTTTGTAGCATGTTGGATTGCAAGCTACCTTTGTTTCACCCCATTTTGGAGACATTTAAGATATATATAGTAAGTCTTGAAAATTAAATTAGAGAACCCCATAGTAACTTGAGACTTCTATTTGCAAAGGCTGTTAATGGAAGAAACAGGAAAAGATGGCAATATATCATCTAATTCAAATGCTTCACTTGGTTTCCCATATCATTGCCCAAGTAGAAACTGGGACTATCATAGAGGCCAATATTACAAGAGCTAATTTATAGTGATTACTTATACTGTTAGGCAACATAGAATCCAGACAAAACTACTAATAAGATAGGATGAGTAGACATATTCAGAGGAGGGAGGCTGGAAGAGAGGGAGGGAGAAAGGAAGGAGGGAAGGAAAGAAGGAGGAAGGAAATAAGAAAGGGAGAAGGAAAGAAGAAAGAAAGAGAAGAAAAAGAAAGGAAGGAAGAAAAAGAAAGAACACTTACATATTTTTTATTATAGAAAGAGGTAATAATTATTTAGGATCAAACAGGTGACCTATTCTCCCAACTCTCTGATATTTTATGACTTTTGTTCTAATTTCAATATTTATTTTCTGGATGCTCACATTGTATTTTAAATGGAATAATATGAGTTGGCTATAAGGCCCAGTGAGTAAAGGCTCCTGATATCAAGCCTAAAGAGCAGAGTTTCTGGGATCCACATCCTAGAAGAACACAATTCCCTCTCCCTCCCCTCCTCCCTTGACCCACACCAACCCCCTATCCCTTCCTCTTTCTGCTCCCCAGGGAGGGTGATGCCTTCCTTGGGGGATCTTCAAAGTCTGTCATATCATTTGGAGCAGGGACTAGATCCCCCCATCATGTGTCTAAGTGGATAGACTATCCCTCTGTGTGGAATGGGTTCTCAAAGTCCATTTTGTCTACTAGGGATAAATACTGATCCACTATGAGATGCCCCATAGATTGTTCAGGCCTCCTAAGTTTCACCCATGTTCAGGGGCTCCTATGCTGGTTTCCCAGCTGTCAGTCTGATATCCTTAAACTCTCCCTTGGAACACAACTCTTGAAAGTTGTACTCTGACCTCCACACATACATCATGGCACGCGCACGCGCGCGCGCGCACGCACACACACACACACACACACACACACACACACACAAACGTGTGTGCACGCGTGTCTGTGTGGGGGTGTGTGCATGTGTGTGCATGTGTGTGCGTGTATGTGGGTGTGTATTAACACATAGTAAATAATAAATATAATAAAATTAAACATTTGGGGGAGCTATCCTGGAACTCACTCTGGCCTCAAACTCAGATCTACTGCCTTTCCCTCCAGAGTGCTTGGATTAAAGTCCTGTGTCACCACCACCACCAGGCTTAAAATTAAACTTTTAAATGCAGTCATTCTAAAATGTGTCTTTGTAATTGAAGTAATATCACAAACCATAAAATCATCATTTCAATCTAGACACCAAAATGAAAGAAAAGTCATCATTATTAATAGGAACATAGGTTGTATGGTCTATTTGGAGGTAAATATAACTTTTCTAGATTTTCCTCCTATGAGCAACATCTCCAGTCAGTTTCATTTCTATGGAGAATGTGGTCGAGCAACTCCTTCCATTATTGTTTGCCAAGAATACAAGTGACTAGTACTCTCACTTGCTATACTTTGACATTAGAATTTTATAAAATGATGTCTTTTTTCCCCAGTTTTGGTTCATGGCTGACTCTTAATATATTCATTATATTCCTCTTACTTTAAAATAATCTAAGGATTTGTGTTTTAAGTTGTTTGAATTAATTTTTGGAATCAGAAGAATAATAGAATTCAAATCTCCATTTCTGTGATTAACCAATCAGCACAAACATGCATATATTTAATGGATTTTTTTTCTTCCAACTGTCTTTGTTGTCTTCCTTGCATCTACTCACCTAACCATCTCCAACCTCCTACTCACCCGTATCTCTTAATGTCTTTCTGCTTGTGAGTAAGTGTAACCAGAGGAAGTGAACACATTGTACAATATGAACAGATACAATTCCATGCTCAAACACAACAAAGGGACAATTTGTTCATTATATTTTTGTTAATTTTGCAGAAGGTAACTTTAGCTCCTTGACTCTATTTTTTTTCCAATCCTTCATTTCCCTTAGACTATTCATAGTCCTAGTTTACTGGATTTCCTTAAAGATTTACAGATCTTAAATCATACTTATTTATCTTTAGTTGTCTGATTAAAAACATTTTCAAATAACATACAGTTTCACAAAGGAGGAGAAATTATAAGATAAATACATAGATAAAAGGTCATTAAAAATGCTGTGATTGGAATTGAGGGTTTTTTTTAAATGTATTCAACCATCATTAGTAAAAGAGTACAACAATTTCTTACTCAGAATCTTATAATCAATTTGTACTCTGTTTTCTAGAACAATACCAGTGAATTAAACATACTTAGGTATTTAAATTATATTAATTTAGGTTCCCTGAAGTTTTAAATATTGATTATAGTTGTACAAATAGTCAAGATAAATGAAGATTAGATACAAGAATAAATGAACTTGTTTTTTAAAATTCTGAGTCTTGTGTCTCTGCATAAAACAAGTTTTATGCAGCACAGGAAATACCTATTAATTCATGTAATGTAATCACAGTCATCAATGAGATTTAGTCCATAATCATTCACAATAAAATTAGAATCTGCCTAAAGTAATTGAAGATTCTTTCAGAATAAAGTATGCTAGTTAGAATTGAAATGTCATATACCCTATTTGTATACCATATGTAGTTGTTTAATGTCAGCAAATGTGGAATCCTGTAGTTTTCAAAGATAAACACTATATAGCAAATATGTTTTGTCTTTCAAAACAGAAAGTATAAAAACATTTCTTAATTCATTTATATTTCTATTAAGGAGAGTTTACTTTGCCAAAAAGGAGAGAATACTGCCAATAACTGGGAGCTGGTGTCAAGTTTCAACATAGTACTGATCATATTTAATGCTTATTATGAGTAACTTTGACTATCAACTTGATGTGATCTATAAACATCTAGAACAAACTCCAGGCATGTCTGTGAGGGTTTTACAGTACGTTTTGCCCACATTGGGAAGATCTACCCCCAGAATTGGCAGTACCATTCCATTGTTGATGTCCTGGACTGAACAAAATGGAGAAAACTATCTTAACAGCTATGTCATTTCTCCCTACTCCTAACTCCAAGCTCAATGTGACCAGTGGCTTCATACCCAAATGTGAATAAAGCAATTGTGCATACCTTGACAGTTCAAAGTACAGCCAGTTCTTCATGCATTGCTATTTGATTTTGGTTTTAAGCCATCTTTATAGGTATTTCTTCAGTTTTAAATTATGGAATCACAACATACTCACCAAAGTTTAAAATATGCAAAATTACTCTTAGGGCAACTAATCTCTCACATTGGCTTCTCATTAGTTTATCCCTTAGAGTTGACAAGTTCCTTGTTCCTTTTTCTTTTTTTTTTTTTTTTTTAACCAGGCAAGATTTTATTTTTAAAGTATGTGTGAAAATATGCAAAGCAAGGTGTGCTGTCTTTTTTTTTAAATCAATCTTCAAAAAGAGCTAACACATGTCAGAATATATATGTGTGAATCAAGATGGCAGCTCTATTGAAATCCACAGTCATTGTAATTTTCTTGTTTTATCTCATTCAATAGTAGTGTGTCCCTGATTCCTTGGTGAGAACCCTAACTGGCAAAATTGCTCCATGTTTATTTATCCTTTCAATGTTTCAACACACACCTCTAGTATTATCCCATTATTTTAACTCCATTGTCTTATCAGCTCAATGATTTCATTGACCTCTTGTCATAACAGTAAAACATCCATGTATCTTCTTAATAGACAGTTAATGGAAATCAAATATTGGGGGGTCTATAGACACCTGAATATTCCTGCTATTCACTTGACTTGTAGATTGATGGAGCACTGAATTCCATATTTAAAATAAATTTCTCTTAGAAGTCAAAGGTAGGTATCATTTCATCATTTCTCATTCAGTGGCCAGCTTTGTTCATGGAAATTCTAGGTCAACATATTTTAACACTTGACACATCATAATTTTTCTTTTAAAGATTTACCTCTTCTCTTCACACTCAGCAGTTTTCTGAATATGTGTCAGGGTGGATAGTCTCACATCTAGTCAGTACAACACTGTGCTCTAGTTCTTGTGTGTGTGCTTAAATTCTAACTCCACTATCTACATTTTTCCCTGAAGAAAATGTTAAAATAATTCTTTAAAGTAGCTGTTCAATATTTAATTTTGGTAAGTGATATCTATCCAGAAAATTGAATTTTCTAATTTTGTGGAGGTTTTCAAAGTATGACCTGAAGATTCTCTGAATTTCCTCAGTGTCTGTTGTTATGTCCACCTTTTCATTTTTGATCTTGTTAACTTGCATGTTCTCTCTCTGCATTTTGGTTAATTTGGAAAAAGGTTTACCTATCTTGTTGATTTTCTCTAAGAACCAGCTCTTTGTTACATTAATTCCTTGCATTGTTTTCCTAGTTTCTACTTATTGATTCATCCCTCAATTTGATTGTTTCCTGGTGTGTACTCAACCCTTTGGGGTGAGTTTGCTTCTTTTCATTCTAGGGCTTTCAGTTGTGCTGTTAATTCTCTAATGTGACTATTCTCCATTTTTTTTTTTTCATGTGGACACTTAGTACTATTGAACTTTCTGTTCTGTACTGCTTTCAAAGTTTCCCATAAGTTTGAGTATGTTATGTCTTTATTCTCATTGAATTCTAGGAAGTCTTTAATTTCTTTCCTTATTTCTTCCTTGACCCAGGAATGGTGCAATTGTGTATTGTTCAATTTCCATGAGTTTGTAGTTTCTGTAATTTGCATTGGACACAAAAGAAAATGTACATTTGGAGACAAAAACATCTTATGATTATCATTATTATTTTAAACTTTATTCTTTGCAAATACCAAGTAAAACAAATCACACACAGAAATTTACTGGGCATAGAGAAAAATGATAACTCACAAATACCTGAAGCATTAGCAAATCTAGAAGACAGACTTGCCTAATATAGCTGGAGACAGGCTTCAGGGTGTTGGTCATGGATAGTTTTGTAGATGAATTTTACATATTCATGAGTTTGAATGATAAGCAGAAAATCAGTATGTTCCCAGGGTTGAAACCATAGACAACTGGGCACAGACAGCAGGAGTTTAAAGACTTGGGACTGACTGTATATTCTTTCAAAGAATCGCCACCAACATATTAAAAACTGCTTTAATAGTACAAATTATAAAAAGTTCTAGATTTTCCCCCATGTTATCTCCCTCAGTATCTCAAATTGTCTTTCTTTTAAACTCCTCTTCCTGCTGCCAATAGTAGTATTTGTCCTAATGTATTGCAAAATATGTACACATGGAAATCCTTTCCTTACTTTCCTTCCTCCCTTCCTTCCTTTTCTTCCTTCCTTTTTTCTTTCTTCCTTTCCCTTCTCTCTGCCCCTCCTTTCCCCTCCTTCCTCCCTCCCTTCTTCCTCTATCCCTTCTTCCCTCCTCCATTCCTTCCTATCTTTCTTCCTTTTTTCTTCCTTTCTTTATTTATTTACTCTCTGCCTTTTTGGATGAGAGACACTGGAGAGATTAAGGATTGAGTTTGAACAAGAGGTATCATGATATACGAGACTTAATGGGAAAATATAGTCTAAACTTAAGGATAAATAATATATAAAAGGCCAAAGTAATCCATAATCTTCACAAGTAAAATTCTATCAAGTACTATAGATTCAAATGATGTCCAATCAATAAAAGGGCTGCAAGAAGATGAATACGTCAAGTTTTGAGGGCATGGCACATCTAACATGTTCATGTACATAGACTGTGGCAAAGGAAATCAATTCATAGATAAGTTCTTCAAATCTATATACATATATTTGCCAAAATATATGCATTTGTTTATTTAGTATTTATTTAGTTGTATGGTTGTGTGGGTGTGAATGGTAAGGGTTCCAGAGATATATGTACATGTGTATGGAAGCCAGAGATAAATCTCAGGCATTATTTGTAATGAGGCATCCACCTTGTTTATTCAGTGAGATTAAGTTTCCTCATTTTGTCCTATGGCTACATGAATAATCTAGGCTAACTGGCCAGCAAGCCTCAGGCATTCTCATAACCTCTGCTTCCCCAGGTCAGAGGTCACAGAATGTTTAGTTCATATTTTCAACTGTGTGCTGAGATTAAACTCGGGTTCTTACATTTGCAAAGCAAGTACTCTAATGACAGAACTGTCTACCTAGTTCCTGTATAAATGTGTTGATAGCTGTACTAAGTTGATAAACAATAGTATCAATGTACAGTGGCATAGTATACAGTAATAAATAAGGATGAAAACACCTTATGCATGTTGAGAGTCAAATCATATATATTTAAGTTTAGTGGAACAAGATTCAAGAGACATACAGTATGATATGCTTTGTTAGATGAACAGACCAAATAATCCATTTTCCCAAAAGGAAAAATTTCTCTGCATTGTAGTCACTGTGAAAAAAAAAAAACAGTTTCACATTTTTAAAACATCAGAAACTATTTTCTGTATTTTCTGGACATTAGAAAGCCAAGGTAGGCTTAGTTTAGGCTTGCTCTTATGTTTACTGAAGCTGCCACCCTTGGCTACTGAAGGGTGGCACCCACTCTCCTAACTGTTGCTTGAGTCCTTCCCTCCTTGCAAGCTATTTCCTAGAATGCCATTTCTGATGACTTCAGCCTCTCTACTGGCTGCATATACTGTAGAAATGAAGTCTCTAGAGCAAATAGTATGAAGGGAAAGAGTGACCAAGATGGAAACTACAGCACCTATGTAACCTTGTTAATAAACTAGGTCATGTACATCACTTCTGCTCTGTTTACTGAGCATACAGATAGTATAACACAGGGGTGGAAAACTCAGAGGTTTGTGTACCAAGAGAAGCATTAGGGATCATGTTAAAGACTCATTATCATATCTCATGAAAGGTTAAATTTGTGTACTCTAGTATTTTGTGGTAATGAGCTGATATCAATGACTACAATGACTACAATTATTAATAATTAATAATTAACTCAGAAAAAAATAGGCAATATATTAACCCAAAACCATGTGATACATTATAGAGAAAAGTCATTAAGTATTCCTTGGCACAGTTGCCACTTTAAATATGTCCATTTTTTTCAAAGATTTATTTTATTTTAATTATGTATATGTAGGTGTGTGTGTGTGTGTGTGTGTGTGTGTGTGTGTGTGTGTGTGTGTGTAGATGCACATATAAGTGCAGGTAATGGTGGAGACCAGAAGTGGACATTGAATCTATTGAAGCTGGAATTATGGAAGGTTGTGAGCTGCCCAACATGGATGCTGGGAACTGAACTCAGGTCTTCTACAAGAGTATTTCATGCACTAAATTGCTCAGCCAGTTCTTTAGTTCTAAGTATATCAATTTTCAAATCATTTAAAAAGTGATAGCGGTTTAAATAAAAAAGATGTGAAGAAAATTTGTAATAGATAACTTTTTCCTATTCAGAGGCATTGAGATACACTAAAATAATAGAAATATTTATTAATATAAACATATGGCTTTCCCATGAAAAATTTCAAAGTATAAGCTTAGAGAATGAATCAGTTTCTATCACTAGAGACATTGAAGTATAAATATTCAACTTATTAAGTAATCAGAGATTTATAAATAAGATAGCTGTGAGAGGCTGAGGGCATAATTTTCAACTTCAGTAAGCCATGTCTTGGGCTTGTGAGATGGCTTAAAGGTTAAAAATGCACATTTCTCTTGCAGAGGGTCAGAATGTGGTCCTAGCATCCACATCAAGCAACTTATAGCTGCCTATGACTCTTGGTCACAGGAGATTAAATGGCATCCATGTGCCTGTACTTACATAAACACACACACACACACACACACACACACAAAAAAAAAAAACAAAAAAACCCTTAAAATCTATTTCTAGAAGTCCTTTCTTTGATTTCATAGTTTTTGCACATGGCAAAAGCAGAATTTGTGAGGAGGATAAAAAAAAATCTCTTCTTATTAACTGTGTGATCTGTCCTAAATGTTCACAGTCAGTCAGAATTCCAAGATACAACCTCTGAAAAGGGGCAGTCGTGGAGTTGGATTTTTGGAGGTTCCCAACAATTCTCTATTCCAGGATCCATATTGGATCCATAAATATTAAATAAATATGAACTTTAATATTGCTGCTAAATAAAGAGGAAACAAGAGACTGAAGTAATCATCAAAGCCACTCTATGACGAATTGTACTTTCTGCCATTAATCACTCCCCCAGCTGTAAGACAGAGCACCATAAGAAAGCACCTTAACTCTGTGAGGCCTTCTGAAGTCAGACTTCTCTTTACATTAGTAATCTTCAAAGATAGCAGTATAATTATAAACATTTTAATCTCAATTTACCAGTGATTGACATTGTGAGTTGGTGATGTCATTTCTAAGCATTACTTATTAGGAGTCTGGATCCTTTTCTGACCTATTTAATTAGTAATTATGTACCTTCAGCTACTTTCAAATGCACATAATAAATTTAGCAAGGATTAAGAGGGATAAAATATGCGTGAGTTACTACTGAAGAAAGGCTCCAGGCTTAGTAGATGTTGGCTCCATAGGCCTGTTAATCTCATTGTCAGGAAATTAACATTAATTTTCCCAGGAGCACTGCAGTTTAGAAGTCTCAAGGACTTTACTTATTAAAAGAAGGCAGTGAAGACTTAGGGTTCAGAGAGTGAGTCCAGAGTCTCACTTACCTGCCCTTCACTGATTGGCGGGAAGACCTCAGTTTCCTCATTGGTTAAATCAAAGTAGTAATAGTTCCCAACTTTCGGAACTTCTGTGAGGATTGCATCAAACATGCTTGTGACATGTTCCGCATGTAGATAAGTAAGAACTCAGTGAGGGCTGGAAGACAGCTAGAAGCCAAGAAGGGCGCAGCACAATAGCCAGAGGTCCTGTGCTTCTTGGGGCTAAAGGGTAGAAAGAGATGGGGAAATCCCCAGAAGTTCAAGCACCAGCTGCCTCAGTGCACTAAGCAGAAAATGACAAGAGAGACTCTGCTTCAAATAGGGTGCAATGTGAGAACCAGGACCCAAGGCTGACTCTGGTCTCCACACAGGTGCCTGCTGTCCCTCCCTCCCTCCCTCCCTCCCTCCCTCCCTCCCTCCCTCCCTCCCTCCCTCCTCCCTCCCCCTTTTCCGCTACTCCCAAGGATTAAACTTCCTTTTCTTTATTATGTTTAAGAGCTTAAAGGAATAGGGGGTTAGAAAAATGACTCAGCAGGAAAGAGCACTTGCTGCTCTTTCAGAGGACCTGTTCCCTTTCCAGCACCTACATCTGAGGACTCCTAAGCACCTGTAATTCTAGCCTCAGGGGTTCTGACACTCTCTTTGGTCCTCTTGTGGTACCTGCACACCTGTGCTCAGACACTCATGCACATGCACGCACGCGTGTATACACACACACACACACACACACACACACTAAAATGAATCTTTAAATAGAAATGCAAAC
Organism: Phodopus roborovskii; assembly: GCF_943737965.1. NCBI lineage: Eukaryota > Metazoa > Chordata > Mammalia > Rodentia > Cricetidae > Phodopus > Phodopus roborovskii. The sequence goes on from NW_026126434.1 coordinate 12,185,495, forward strand.
CCAATGAAGGTTATCAGTCATTTTATCTGTTCTGAACACTGTGAAGAAAGCACAGGTTCCCAAAAGCATTCAGAACAGGTTTAGAATTTAATGAATAAAGCAGACAAGATCCTTTGTTTAAGGCAAGCAAGATGTTGTCCCAAGTCTACCTTTCCTTCATAAGTCTACACCTCAAAGCTCAGAAGTTTATCTTACATAGCATTTCAGTTGATCAGAATGAATTTTTTAACATGTACCTCCTTTTGATGAATGATAGAGAAGTATGTACCTGATACATTCTTTTTGGTGTGTGTGTGTGTGTGTGTGTGTGTGTGTGTGTGTGTGATGTGTGGTGTGTGATGTGTGGTGTGTGATGTGTGGTGTGTGATGTGTGGTGTGTGTGAAGGTCAGAAGACAACTAGTGGATATCAGTTTTCCACTAGGTATGTCCCAGGGATCTAACTCAGGTCTCCCCCCTTGGCAGTGATCACCCTTCCCCACTGATCCATCTTGCAGACCTACATTTTCCTAAAACCCATGTAGATTATTAATTCAAGACAGATTTGCCACATTCCTAAATCTTCTTTTGGCGGTTACTTAATTATAATATAGTTACTTTGTATTATCTTGAAAGTAGTAAGGACAATAATTCCTCTTTGGATCTAGGCAACAACATGACTGTGATCTAAGTAAAGCACAGACACAGATGAGGTTTAAGGTAATGAAAGAGAAACAACACATTACACACTAAAGAAAAAGTCGTAATTCCCATCTGTACTTCCAGAACAGGAAAGAGATAATGGGGACAGCTTTCCTGCTAGAGTAATGCTAACAGATTGAAAGTGTTAATCAAGACTTAATGTGCTACCTGCATGTTGGTAAATAGTTTTGAGGGAGGAGGATGGGAACTTTTTTTTCACCAGGCTGCAACAGCTTTTGAGAGCACAGAGCATGCTGCATTGTGTGTTTAGGGTAAAGAGAGGATGCTGATGGAGATAGAAGCTGTTTACTTTCTTTGTTTATGGAAGCGACTTGGGTGGGTGGTTTGTGTTCACAACTAGAACTTGAAAGAGATGTGGACTAGCTGAACTTACTTTTATTAAGAATTCCCACCTCCCTCCATACTGCAAAAATGAATAAATAGATTAGTAAATAAATATTCACTCATTCAATGTATTTGAATGCTTCTAGAAGCCTGCATAAATATGTTTTGATGTACCTCTGAAATGAACAAAACATAAACCACATTGAAATGAAGGCTAAATAGTGAGAATTGTGCCCATACTTTTTCTTGGCTTTCATAGATTTTATTCATCTCTTCAGCCACTCAACTCATTAAATATTTATCTACTACATGCCAGGGTAGGCAGCTAGTATACAAACAAGAAAATGTTTCAAAAAAATCATTGGATGTTTAAAGTCACTGTAAGGATATGACTCATTCATCAAATAATTTGCTGATTTTGTGGCAACTCCTCTTTTTCCTTAAAGAAGTGGTTTCATTAATAAGATTAGCCAATTAGCATGATGTAAACAGGAGTAAGACCATAGATTGAATTGAAATAGGAGATGGTGATGCTAGAGGCAGTAGAGGTACAATTTGGCAATGAATTTAGGATATTATTATTATTATTTAGGATATCATTTATTGTTAGGTGATAAAGTACGTTACACTTGATATTTGGATAGAGATTATGAAGAGGAGTAGCAGGTTAGAGAAAACACTTGGCTCATTATTCATTTACCTGTTTCCTTTTGGTGGGTGGCAGGGCAGAAAGTAGAATGCTGCTATGGTTTGATTTTGACTTATGCCCTCCAAAACTTTGTTTAAATCTAATCTTGATTATGAGATAGTAAAAAATGGAACCCAGTGGAACCTTCAAGAGATCTATACTGTCCTCACAAACAGATTCACCAATTAATATTTTCATTAATGGATTTGGCTGCTGATGGGTTACCTCAACAGTGAGTCTGGCTTGTTCTCTGCCAAGTTCCCCATGCTTTGGATCACCTAAAGACATGCCAGAAAAACCAATTGCAGAGGCAGGAGGTGTTACTCCCTCCAGGTGGTAGTTACTCCTGGTTTTGAACTGCTTGATGTGGGTGTGAGAATCAGGTCTGCAAAGAACATTCTTTCTACTAAAAGTACAAACATTTCTCTGGTCCCATTTAATTTATATTTAAAGTAGAGAAGCATTTTTGTTGGGTACTTATTTTAATGTCTTAACTTAAAAACAACAAGAGTCATCCATAGAATTACCTAAAAAGATTCTTCCTTGTAAGTAGTCATTGTTCTGCTGTTTCTGAGCTACTGTGGATAAGATACTGTTAGGGTGTTTTATTTTAATTATGGAGAGCATCTTATCCAAAGAATGTTCATAACAACTTTTGTTGTGCTTATAAGATTAAATTAGTATCTATAACTGATATTCTTCTGTTTGGCATTTCAGAGGCCTTGTTACCTTTTTTAGTTTTTAATTGCATTGACTATATGTGAGTGCAAGTACATACCACAGGTGGCTCTCAGGAGACAGTCTGTAGTTGGTTTTCTCCTTCTGCCACATAAATCCCAGATATCAAATTTAGCTTGTCAGGATTGGCAGCAGGAACTTTGTTTGCTGAGCTAAGTTGCCAGCCAGGGATTTTAGTTTTGTAAATATATTTACAGTCATTATTCCAACTATTTTTCACATCAACTTGATTTTTCAATTTATTGAGTTTCATATTCAATAGTTTTAAAAATGAGAAATGCTCTCAAGCTTGTTCAAAAGAAGCAGAACATAAAGAAAAAAGAGAATATTTTATATTTCCAAAACTATACTTTTCATTGTTGTTGATTTTTTTTTCCTTTCCAAATGTGAAAATAACTGAAATAATGTTTGATTCTCTGTATTTAAAATATTAAAAATGTAGCAAAGAGATGTGCATTTAAAATACAGTTCTGCATTTCCCAGAAAGTATAGGAATGTTGAAATATAAAGGAGATAATCTCTTTATTATTTATTTTCATAGTGATCCCTGAGTTCGTGACACAAGTTAATGTTGCCTTGGATGCCTTAAGCAAGAACTTGCTGACTGTGTTTGATGATAATCAGTTTGTGGACATCTCAAAGAAGATCTATGACACAATTCATGATATCAGATGTTCAGTCATGATGATTCGGGTAAGCCCTCTTAACCTCTGCTTGAGTTTTTTTTCAGAATTCCTCACCATATGGATTATTTGGAAGGATATCAACAAATATTTGCTATCATTGGACTTGTATTAGTTCCTAAATCCTTCAGTACTTCAAAATTTCAGGGTTTCTCCAAAGCTAGATCTAGTGTCATTTGACTTTCTTCTTTTTGGTTATATTTATAACCAAACCAAACCAAAACTACGACAACAAAAATTCAGAAATGACATGCCTGCTTTCCCTGAAAGGAGCAAGGACAGTTCTCACTGCTAAAACAAGGTGTTTGTGTGACCAAATCCTGCCATCCTAGACACAACATTCTGCAAGAAATCTGATATCTAGAACTGCCAGGAACAACAAGCCCTTTAAACTTCACAATCTGGGCATACTGTATTTGAGAGAAAAAAAAAAAAAGTCATCACTTTCCCAAGAGTGTGACTGCGTCATTGTTTCCAGATACACTGCAGATACAGAGACCAAAAAAAAATTTTTAACTCAAATGTTAAAGTGTGTTTTTAAAAATGTTACTAAAACAAAACAAACAAGAAACAGTAAGTTCTGTTAAAAAATGCTTATATGAGAATAGGAGGGATATGCCTTTCTGTTTTCTGTAGTGTAGGAATGAGAGACCTGGGAAAGTGAGGCCGGGTTGTTCAGGAAATCATTGCAGGCTTATTATGAGGCACTATGGGTGTTGATCCTGCTGCCAAAATGATTTTCTGTGGAACACAGCTCAGAATGATTTCACCTGAGGTGAACAAAATCTTGAGATTTACCCAACCATTCATCCTCCATTAAATGCTACACTAAGGGCTATTTACCTTGGCCTACTGCTCCAAGCCAATAAAGCACTTGGCATCCAATAAAGGGATCTTAGGCAGGGTGGTGAATGCCTGCTGAAATGTATGAGAAAAGTTTGTAGGTATGAATACAGTTCCCTGTGAAAGTTTCCTAAACTAGCTGCTAGTTAGATGGAAGTAGATATGATGAGGATACATTAATAACATTGGAAGTGTCTGTGTAAGGCCCAGACAAGATAGTCTGCACTGAGCAGTATATAAAATTGGAATGTTTGCAAACCTGGTGAAGAGCCAGAAGGCATTTTGAAGCCTAGCAGAACAAATGGAAGGATTGTAACAGAAAGATCAAAGGTATGACGGTATAGGATCCAGTACTTGGGGCTTTGGAAAAGCTGAAAATAAACCCAATGGTGAGTATTAAAGGGAGAGTCCTAGACATATACAGAGAATTCCTAGTCACCATGGTTAGTCTTAGGAGTTTGTGCCTTTGCAATGTTTTTGTAGAAAGAATTCTGGTTTAAACATGACCTTTTCCTGGCCTACCAGTGTGAAGTGTTGGGAAGTCACACTGAAAATTGTCACTCTTTGCAATGGTGAGAAAGCTCAGGCTCTAAGTGTGTCTAATCTTTGAGGTTCTGTATCTTAGGTAAGTCACACAAAATTTTTAATGAGACAGGATCTTCATCTTAATGATGTCTTTATAGGGACTCCATTGTAAGTTGAGGAACACCTGTAGCAGTGGGCAGCTTACAGAGATTTGGTTATGTGATTGGAAGTATGGTGCTGTAATACTACATGTTCAATCAACAGTGCCCTTGAAGACTGTTTTTTCCTTATCTCTTTGTAATTGAGTGAAGCATGAAGGATATGTGGGCCCAGGTCACAAAAGCTAAATGTTTAACCACATACAAACTTGATGAAATGTTTTGTTATGATCAAACACAACATATTAACCTTCTCTGTAAGCAGTTCCTAACATGTGAACTCCATGATTGATCATCCAGATTTTCTTGAAATCTGTCTAAGAATGAAAAAATTATCAAACCTCTAACCTCTTTTAGTAGATGTTCCAGTATTTAATTTTTTTCTTATTTTCAAGATTGCAAATCAAATTACCTTGCTGTGATTTATCCATATTCTTCCCATAAAGAGTTTTTTGTGGGACAAGAGACTACTTTGTTGAACTATGAATAGCTTAGGAGGAAGTAATTTTTCTATAGTTGTTTCTTTTTCAAGGTGAATATTTCTATTTCTGTTAACTTTTTAACCTAGGATTATTCTGGTGTCTTGTGTTCTTTTCCACTTCTTATTTATTTTTCAACTAACATTTTCCCTTCCTTCATTCTTTCCCTCCTTCCTTGCTCCCTTTCTTTCTTCTTAGCCTTCCTTGCTTCCTCCCTGTCTCCCTCCCTTCCTCCCCTCCCTCCCTACCTACCTACATTTTTGTGTGTGGGCTTTATTTCAGCTTACAATTCCACCATTGAGGGAAGTCAGGGCAGGAACTCAGATGGGACAGAAACCCAGAGGCAGGCAGCTGATGCAGAGAACATAAAGGAGTGCTTCTTATGGGCCATTTCTACTGCTGTTTTACTTCTTCTGGCTTATTTTCCCCAATTTTAAACAAAGAACCATTGGACTAAGCACAACTTTTACTCTTATTCTTGGTCCAAAATTCTAATTCAGCTAGATTCCCTTCTTTGTCTAAATGTTCATTTATGCAGTCTGTCTGGTTGCTTTCCAAGTTGATTCTTGACCTCACCAATTTATCACCAATTAGAAATATGAAATGTTGAGTTTTATTTCCCTTCATGTAAATTATTAATAAAAATACCCACATATTGACTGTTCTCTCCAAGGATGCAATCACCCTTTATCTGTTTTCTTTTGCACAGCCAATTGCTTAAAATAGTGTAATACTAAAATTATAATTCCTTCCAAGTTCTCTGAGTCTTGAGATTTCTGTTAACTCTTCTTGCTTCTTGTCACTAGGCTCTCCAACTCATTTTTCTAATGTCTACTTTCTAAGAACCTCCATTCTCCTGGATTCTCCAATTTATCCACCTTTTCCTCTGCATATCAAACTACTTCTGTTTATTTCCAAACATTATATTCTTACCCTGGTGCTTGATAATTGGTTTCCTTGGTTACTCAGACCTACACTGCAGTCAGGATGTTGTTTTCACAATCCAGGGCATTCTGAACCATTTGATCAACAGGTAAAATGAACCTTTAACATTTTCTTTGATTATCACACATTTTATAATGCAGCTTTTGAGAGTGAGCTGATGCTAAAATCCATCCCCTTTATCCTGTCATCTGTTTTTTATTAGTTTATACTAAACAATTACATTTCAAAGAGTCTTGGGATTGCAAATTGGATTTTATTAAGTAAGCTGAAAAAGTCACAAATTTGGATGAGTACTTATATGACAGCCTTGAATTGTATAACTCATTCTCTTTCACTCAAGTCCAGTTAGGTCTGCAGTTTTTATGCACACTGTCTTTCTTGGGCCTGCAGCTACTTCTTGAGTCCTATGATATGTCACTTTTACCCACTGTATTCCTCTCCATGGTGCCCACACTAATGACAACAGTTCCCTGTCAACCCCAGGGAACACGTTTTCTCCACAGGAGTAAGTGCTGTCAGAAGTGAGCTTCCTCAGGCTTTGTGGCTCCTTTATTGACTGTAGAGAATCTTTTCAATTGCCATTTGGGATTTATTAAGCACACTGAGAATGAACACCTTTTCATTTCTCACCACTCAACAGATGTCCTGAAGTCACTTAGTCACTCTTTTCCTCATTCCAGGGGCATCTGGCCAGGGATTCCCATTTGAAATGCTGCCCTTTGGGGAGATGTCATGACTACATTACAGTGTTAGCACTTTATAAAGGAACCAGTTAGCAGGAAGCCTCCCTATGGAACTCAATAAAAAACATGTAAAAAAGTAACTTTAGATTTATATGTAAATTTAAGTCAAACCTTGGCTGAAGAGTTTTGTAGTAGGGTTCTTGCTGTTATCTTTAAAAACAAAGGGTATAATGGAGGAAATCCAGAAGCTCCTTCAGGCATACGCCAGCCAGAACAGAGGACTCCTGCCCTGAGCACATTTTAGTGCCTTTCTTGTGCATCTTTTGAAGTGACTTCTGTCCTTGTGAACACAGGTGACTAGAGTAAGAATATACACCAAGAAACAGGCTAGAACACAGAAACACAGCCTGTTGGTGACTGCAGCTCATGCTGGGAGAAAGATGTTCAACTTGAAGTTTTTCAGGGAAATGACTTTTCTCCAAACAGTAGAAGCTGCTGGCCTAATGGAAGTGGTCCAGAAGGGCACTGATGTTGATAAATCAGAACTCACAGCTCTCTATCAGCATAGGAAGTGACTCAACTTGGGTGAATCTAAGGAGCCAAGTATTTTTCTTTGACATATGTTTTGTTCAGGACAGATGATTACGTAGATTGAAGAATAATAGAGGAAAGATTACTAACCTTCAAGGATTTTTGAGGAGGTGGTTGGGGGGCCATGTGTGTATGTTCTTGTATGAGGTATGTGTGTGTCCATGCTTGCATATGTGTACATGCTTCCATTGTGCATATGGAGGCCTCAGTTATCTTTCTTTATACCCTACTACTTATCTGAATAAGTTTTCTCACTAACCTGGGATTTACTCAGACAGACTGACCAATAAGCCACTAAACTGCTGTCTTTCTCTACCCCTCTGCACTAGTAATGGGGTAATCGATATGTTCTACTAAGTCTGGCATTTTATTTGGGTTCTGGGATTTGAACTCAAGACCTCATACTTGCTTGTACAGTAGAGATATCTTTTATTGAGCCACCTCACCAGCTCCCTTTCAATGATGTTTTCTTCTTTGTTTGGGTAAATTTTTGTTTAATATCAAACCAAGTAAGTTTTTAATGCTTTGTCCTAGGAATCCTCCAGAAATGCTCATCTTATTTCAAATAAGAGGCTTAACTGCATGAAAATTAAAAGTAATTTCTGTGGGCTGAAAAGCATCCTAATGAAGAAACTGGAGAAACAATTTATAAGTGATGGTTTTTAGGGAACAGGCTATAAAATAGAGCAGTAGGTGGAGGGATATAGAGAAATTTGTGTTTTAATTTCTATAAAATAAGAGCTAGAGTTGGGGAAAAGGAAATATTCTAGAATGTGACAGTGTAATGCCTAGGAGTGGTGTGATACTTCAGGTCACACACTCAGGAAGTCACAGGAGGGGACTTGGAGTCATTACACACTGGCTTCAGGTTTTCTTTTACCACAGGAAAAGAATATCACTCTATATTTTCACCACGGGATTATTTAGGCTGCAGTGATTTCCCTTCCCTTGTGGGTCAGGTATAAACACAGAAACCCAAGAAGTGCTCTTCTGGATAATTAGTTGAAGACACTTCTAATGTGTTCCCAGTTCCCTGGGGGCAAACACATTGGCCACCTCTCCAGTTCTTCAATTTGTCAGAGCACTCACTTGCCTGGCCTATTGCAAATTACAGTCTCCTGTAGCCCAGTTCCCCGTAGCCTTGACTCAGCAAAGGGGTATTTGATTTGGCCATCATTACGTTACCTGACATCTTACAAGGTCTCACATAGAAAATTAACATCTGCCATGCCAGTCCCTCTCTCTCATTCAAGTTGATGTTTGCATAGTTTCCATCATACCATTGTACAAATTTAATTACCTGGCTATTGTATTTTTGTTCATATAATAATGAAAGAAGGAATTTCTATTTTACAGAATTGTACATAGAAATCAACGAATGTTAAAATGAAGTGAGTGGTTAGTTTCAAAATTTGGTTCTTGTTTGACCTGTTAAAACCGAAGTGCAGGGAACTTTTGGGGCAAGCATATGATGATGCTACTTGGATACATTTTAATTATAAGGATACTGAGCTGTCAAAAACAGAATTGATATGTTTTCCCAATGAATCGGAACATGCTATCTCTTTGAGGTAACCTGTGTTTGTTGTATATTCCATGGTCATTTACATGATCATGAACATGTAATGTGTCTATGTTAGTGCTCTTAACCATACTTGCACAGAGTTGTTTGTTTTGACTTTTTAAAAGTATAGTTTTTTTTCATGTCTACATTATATTTTCTCAAATTTACCCTCTTTCTTCCTCCTAACTGCACACTTATCCAGCCCTTGCCTCATTTCCTCCTGTCAACTTCATGTCCTTTTGTTTTTAACTCACTGAGATATATTTATGCTACTCATACCTTCATGAGTGTGGGGCCTTGATCGGGGCATGGTACACCTATGAGAAGCCTAATTTTTAAAAAGAAATTGACTCTCCCTCCCCTACAAGTCATCAGTTATCTACAATGCATCTCTCAGATATATCTCTTCAAGACATTTCATGGTGCTGTAGATGGCAATTAGCTAAGAAACATTACCTGGTCAAAGTGCAGAGTGTGCTAGGTTTCTTTTTAGGGATGACCATTTTAGGAAACCTTGTCAAGAACATTTCTTCTGTAATTGTTTTTAAATACTTGTGTTTGTGTGTATGCGTCTGTGCTGAACTACAGGTTTGCACATGTAAATGGGGATATGTGCTTGCCAAAGCAAGTTTGTGAAGGTCAGAGGACAACCTTTGATGTTGTCTACCTTCTTGCTTAGGACAGGTGCCGCCACATCTAGTTTTACATGGATTTACAGGAATTTAACAAAATTCTGGTCTCCCTGTTTCCACAACAAATACTGTCCCCATTGAGCAACTCCCCAGTCCACGACAAGACCCTTGAATGCAATCTGATGTTGGGTTGTGGGAAAAAGATCCTTCAGGATACAGCTTGGAACTTGACAAAGTGCATGTTATTAACATTTACCCCCCCCCCATTGTCAGTCCCTTGGTGTAATAAGCTCAAAAGTCATAAAATGATTACAGATTTAGTGATTAAAATGGATTTTATACTGTCTTATATTGCAGTGTTTCAGAGTGAAATCAGAAATTTAATTAAAGTCATAAAACATAAAAATATGCCATAGCAAAAATAATGTCTAACTTTAAAAAATGACTGTAAAATACATTTTAACCACTCCACAGTGGTCTGTTTACTAAAACATATAAAAGTTAAAATAGCGATTTTTCTGCTTATGTCCTATCATAACTAAGTTAAAACTTTAGGAAAAATTCACATGCCTGTTTACCAAAAATTTGTATATACAACAATCTATTGTGGTATATAATTCATCATAATATTTTAAAAATTAAGTGTTTTGAGTATAGGAGAAGAAGAGAGACAAAGTGATTAGGTACACAACAAAGAGTCCCTTTCAATGTATTTACTGTTTGAACTCAATGAAGATAAGAATTTTAATCAAATACTAATCATAGTGTTTATGCCTCACTAAATATATTGATCAGGCTTAATTTGGGGGCATTAATCTTCCTTAGTATAAAGGAATCCCTTCAGAAGGGACTCTAGAAGAATGATGTAGATGATAATGATGATAACAACAGAAAACATCAAGGCTTGCATTTGGAATGATATTTCTGTACTTGCAGTGAGCTGAAACAAAGCACATGCCCAAAGCACGTCTAAATGCCTCACTGTCCCAGAGAAGGTATAGGAAATCACTCTGGCAGCCATGTATGCTCACCATTGGAGCAGCCAATACAAAGGAACAGAAGTGCTGTCTCCCCAGCTTCGAAGACTCCTGGAATCCGTTCCAGAGTATAACATGGCCCTGATTGTGGAACATTTGAATGCTAAATTGACAGAAGAAACTGCTAATCAAAATGCCAGTGGGACATGTAAACGCAAAGAGACAGGAGCTCGCCAGTTAATACACAGAGACTAATTTTCTCCTTCAGAGGTCTGTTGCTGTTCCATCAGAGGCTTTAGACATTAGCTGCCAAAGAAACACATCAATCAGAGAGGCTGAAGATTGTTACTCTGATTTAAGCACACTCAGAAGCCCTCAAGCTTGCTCTCTGGTGTAGTCAACAGTGGCTGTGGAGTTCTTGGGCTCTCTTTTAAATAGTGTAAGGCTTACTCACACTTGTTTTTCTCATCTCACACATCAAGTCACGCCCCGTGTGGTGACTTGAATAAGAAATGTCTCACATAGGCTCAAATATTTGAAGACCTAGTTCTTGTTGGTGGTGCTGTTTGTGAAAATTAGGAAACTTTTAAGAGGCAGAGCCTTGAGAGAGAAAGCCTGTTACTGGGAGAAGGGTTTCAAAGTTCATTTTCTCACTCCATTTCCAGTTAGTCATCTCTGCTTTCTTTCTTTAGTTTCTTTCTTTGAGATGTGTTCTCTTAGCTTCCCCCTCCAGCTTGCTGTTACCTGCGGCCATGTCTCCCTGCCATTATGGACTCTCCTCTGGAACCCTAAGCCATAATCAACTCTTCTTCTACAAGTTGTTTCCAGTCATGGTGTTTTATTATAGTGACTAGAAGGTAACTGTATTGTCCCTTGCTTTCTTTCATTTTTGCATTTATTAAATAGCCCTTGCATCCATTTATTTAAATACATTATTATTGAATACTTATTGTATGGCAATAAAACAATCCACATTAGTTGGCCATAGAGTCCAGGCAGTGGTAGCACATACTTTTAATCCTAGCACTGGGAGATAGAGGCATACAGATCTCTGTGAGTTCAAGGCCACCCTGGGCTATAGGAGATTAAATCAGGCTAAAAGAGAAACAGAGCTCACCTTTGCTCATATACCTTTAATCCCAGCATCAGGGACGTGGGTGGAGACAGGAGTGATTTGACTGGTCTGAAAGAGAAATACAAGGTAGGAGGAGACAGGAGCTCAGAGCATTGAGTCTCAGGATTCCTAGAGACAGGATCACACATTTGGTTTGAGGATTCAGTAGAGGTGAGAATTAATGGCTGGTTGCTCTGCTTCTCTGATCTTTCAGCAATTACCCCTATATCTGACTCTGGGTTTTTAGTATTAAGACCTATTAGAATTCACACTACATAAGACCTCCATCTTAGGAAGGACACAGAAAGGAAACCTCTGTTAAGTCTTTAATATGAAACATCTTCCACAAAGGCTTATAGTTGAAGGCTGTTTCACAAATGCAAGCAGACTTCAAAGTGAGGCTTTAGGAAGTGACTGAATTATGATGGCTTTGCCTTCATCAATGGATTAGCTCATTGACTGTCTAAAATCAGTATAGATTATTTAAAGGTAGATTTAAGGAAAGTGGAACATGTTTGGAGAGAGTATATCATAGGCAGTGTGTCTATGAATGTCCTATTAAATGAAAGTTAACAAAAAGTACCTAAAAATATCAGAAGGTAAAGCAACATACAGTCTGTTGTGTAGACGATTACTTGTAGGCCTAATTTGATGAAGCAGTGTTGTTCTATTCTATAAGAGCTATGGATTTTCAAAAGGATAGTGCATGCTCAGAGATATGGTACATTGTGTCAAGGTGTCCTGAAACTGACTAGAAAGGGCACTAAATACTTCAACTATACACTGAGAAAATCCCCAACTGCGATTAGAAATGGTAAATGTCCATAGGTCCTAGGTATATGATGAATATGGGTAGGGAATGGAGTGGACACTGAATATTCTGGATTTCATGGCATTCAGAAGGAGTGCCTGGAGGGTTTTGTTGTTTGTTTGTTTGTTTTCTTTTTTGTCTCTTCTGGACATTTTCTTTTAGACACTCTGTGTTGTTTCCACACAGTAATAGAAGAAAAGTGAGGGTGATACCAAACCTGGCAGTGGCTGGGATCCACAATCTACAAAGTGAAGTCCTTATTTGTGTAGTCTTAAAATCATGATCACAAACATTATAAGTCATAAAATCATGATCATTGCTAATGACTCTCAGTGTATCTTGAGTTTTCTTAATAGTCTTGCTTTGTTGTTTTTTAGTTTCTGCCTTGAACCCTGCTTCCCTTTTTTGGGGGGAAGGCCTCTTACTTCTTATGCACTTGCAAATGTTTGGTGAAAATCATTAGTCTTTGCTTGTGTCCTTTCTGAAATAATTGTCTTTAAGTACAGCCTCGGTTATTGATTTCTTTGGAAGCATTTGTCTCACTACCAGATGTTCTCAAGATGCTGCCCTCATGCTGTTCTGTTTACCCTAGAGATGGCTGGTGCCAGCTCTCACAGCTTTCCATAATGAAAAGATGTAGGCTCCTCTGTTTCCTCTTCTAACTATGTGTTTATTATCTTAATTAGTTTTTTTTATCATAGATGCAATCAATTACTTTTAGAGATTCATCCACTGGCTACCTGAAAAATATTTGTTTTTTCCTAATGCATATTACTTCAAGTCTCTCTCTTTTGTTAATAATCTTATGCCTAGCTCATGATAGACTCAAAAACTCTTCATTAAAAGGTTACATGAGTAAAAGTTAACCAATGAGAATGTTTAAAATCATATTTTATTATAAATATGTATGTAACACATCTTTATACTATAGATATAAATACTACATCTTTGTTATAATAAATAGTGCAATATAGGACAAGCTGTGACAAAAATTAACCTCAACTACTCTCGTTCCTCTTCTTCAATGTTTTCTAGTACTACTTGCTTTTTATCTTTTTGTTTGACATTTTTCATTTCCCTGTCTGCCTAAGTCCTCATACATAAAATAGCTTCCATGTGTGCATCTTTTGATTTTATGTCTGGGAAGAAAAAATAAGCATTCCATATTGCTGTGAAACTTGATTTGTTCTTTGTGATTTTGTCATTTTACCTCAGTTAGCGTGGGCTTGTTCCCACTGTTAGCAAGGCCACATGTTCCTGAAAGTTTTCTTCTAGGAGGGCAAAGCAGGAAAGAAGAAAGTACATGGGAACTAGAGAGAAATGTTTCTGAAAGATGGAAACAATTTCTCATTTGACTCCTCTGTTTAAGTACACAGTGGACAACTGTGCTGATGAAGTCCCATCATAACTGAACTGAGCTGTATGAAGTGTCAAATATCTCAAGACATTTAGTTGATTTCAAAGTTTATAGAAGTAGATTGAGTTTATGGAGCTAACTAATGTCCAAATTAGAATTATAGTTCAGCTCTCATGATTCAAAACAACAAACAAAAATGTCCATGTCCAGCAAAGCATATTACTAGTGCACCCATGATTGATTGAATTGTATCAAATACAAGATTAAATTTAACAACATCAATGTATTTGATATTAATGAGTAGGGATTGAATTCCTCAAAGGCAGCAAGATGGCTCAGTGGGTAAACGTGCTTGCCACACAAATCTATTAACCTGAGCTTAGCTCCTGAAACCCAAAATGGAGATGTGGATATGGGAACAACTGTCACAAGCTGCTCTCTGACCTCCACACATTTGCAGTACTATGGTGTTCAAATTCTCTGGAAAAGATCAAAGACTTAGACTCAATTCAAATTTAGATTAGATGAATGCATTCTTGCTGCTCACAGGGCAGCAGCCTTAGAGCCAGAGAGCATGGCTGCCTTACTGAGTTAAAAGAAGGGTTTATAAAGGTAGGAGGCAAAGATGAGGATTACAGTTTTCTATGGAATCCATGGCTAGGCAATAAAGTTGTTCTGCTCTCTCACCTGTTTCACTTTCCCGTTGTATAGTAATGAAAGATCATTTTATCCCAGTCCCACAGTGACAAGGGAGTTTACAAAAGGAGAAAACAGGGACACCATTATCTTATTCTTATCTTCAGGCCACTAGGATCTCACAGGTATTTCAAGTCAATGGCCCTTAAGGAATGTCTGGTACCATATTATCCTTCTATTGTCATCACAGGATGTTATGTATAAATTATTACACCAGTCTGAACACTCTGAGCAAAGTGTCACTAATTGACTCCGATAACACAGTGCCATCAAGTAAGTTAGGGTTGGCTGTCAGATCCCCACAGCAGTAGTATGTGTACGAACACACACACACACACACACACACACACACACACACACACAAACACACATCCTACACATGCTGTAAAAAAAAATAAATACTAATAACATGTTAATAAATAATTAAGTGCATCAATATAAGAACTAGAGAAGGGACAGGTTAAGGTAAGGGAAAATTAAAGTAAGATGAGACAGGAAGGTCAAATGACACCATTTAACTGTATCAGGCTTTCTTTAGAAGTGAGGCAGATCAGTTGTCTCTATGTGTTTCTGTAGCCTGGACTTGTCCTCCCTCTCTGCATCTGGATTCCACTTCAGCTCAGTGTTTAGCTGTGGGTATTCATTTCTGTTTCCATCAGCTACTAGATGAGGGTTCTATGATGGTGGATAAGTTAGTCTTCAGTCTTATTATCAGGGAAGGGCATGACTTGGCAGATTTTGTTGACTCCTCCTGGAAGGCACCACCCTCCCTGTGAAGTGGGGGTGGGAATGGGATGGGATGGGAGGGAAAGAGGGGGGAGGGAGAGAGGAAGGGAAGGAGGGAGGGAGAGGAAACTGGAATCAGTATGTAATAATATTTTAATAAATAAATAAATAAATCTGCTAATTAAAAAAAAAGTGAGGCAGAGAAAACTATTTTTTTAAAAGTAAAGTTTCTAATAGAACTGTGAAAATCAATCAGAGGTAAAGTTCTGCCCTTAAGCCACTGATAAGGAATGTAGCCAGAGGGAAGCAAGTTTTGCTGCTGATCAACAACTGATAAGAACCTTACATGTTTCCTCTCATTTCACCCCTAAAGCAGCCCTTCAGGCAGAGAGCTCTCAAACCATTCTGTTGATAAGAAAAGACACACTGAAATTAACATTGCCTTCCCCAACTCTCTCTGATAGATAATCACTGACAGGCCTATACACAAGCACCCCTGTCTACCTCCTAAGTCTGTGTTTCCTTGCTGTGTAGCCCCTAAGCAGTAAACGATCTCTAGCTTTGACCTAGACTCTCTGGATGTGAAGTGTCTAGGTCAGAAGTGAGTATTTCTGAACTATCCTTAAGAAAAGGAAAATATGATTACATTCAGAGTTAGTTAATTCGAAGAAGCTATGATTAGACTTAATTAAATATTACATTTTATTTTATAATGGCTTTCAAAATATAAATAAATACCCTGCCATTACCTAGTGCCCCCCCTTGTTTATAAATCAGCTTGGTGATGGAATGAATTTGTATAGGTAAAGATAGGTATTATACCAAAGCAGAACTGTTAAGACTACAAACTTAAGTGTGGGGATGCAGTACAATGATAGTGTACTTCCTTAGAATAATTCAGGTCTTGTGTTTGATCCCCAGCACTGATAAAAAATAAAAACTAAAAAATCATGAACGGAGAACTTTTTTCTCATTAAGTTTTCTGCAGGTTGGCCAATTTCTTTTATTTGTGTTCTAATTTTGCTGGCTGGCCCTGATATAAAGACTTGGAAAAGAACTAGACTCTAATGAAGAACTTGTTTATTTTCTGACATCCTATCTAATATGTTACAGGAATGTAGGGAAGCTTTATAGCTATGTTGCAGTCATCTGATTGTTAGTTTGGATTGACATTGTTCTTTGAAAAGTGATTGTTTTAGGAGATGGATGATACTTAGTGGTAACATGACCTGTTGCCCAAGTCTAATGGCCTGAATGTAATCATTAGCACCCACATTGAAAGCTGAATATGTGAATAAACTTCTAATCCCAATGCAAGGGATATGAACTCACTGCCAAGCTGTCCTAGCCTCATTGGCAAGTTTCAGGCAATGAAGTGATCCTGCCTCAAAAAACCAATCATGAGACACTTTAATTCTGTTAGCTAATTCTCTAGTTTCAATTTTTCTTTGAAAACTACCAAGATTTTTAGAATATGATAGGCTGTCTCAGTGAATTTTACTATAGTGCACAAGTACAAAAATTTACCATTTTGGATACCAAAATGTATCCCTCTTAATACATAAAATGGGGTTCTTTCTTTTCTTGTGTTTGGTTTTTGTTCGTTTGTTTGTTTTTGTTTGTTTGTTTTTGTGACGGAGTTTCTCTCTGTAGACCTGGCTCTCCTGAAAGACCCGCGGAGGGCTCGAACCCTCACGCCCCGACTCAGGAAAGGTGCCCCCCCCCAAATCACTCACAAAAGCGGTCTTGATGCAAAAGCATGAGGTCTTTTATATTCCAGTGCATTGGGGCCCTCAGCCACACTCCACGAGGAGTGTAGAGACTGGGAACCCCTGGTACAGGGTTCAGACAGCTTTTATAGGGTTACAACAAAGCCCACACATTACAAACCAATCATCTCATAGCATCCAGTGCGGACCAATCAATTTGAACTATCCAAGCCCTCTAGGGCTTCTGGGTTGTGTGGCACGGCTCATTTCCTGTTCTCATTCACTCACAGGTGCTGTCGGTAAACCCGCCCTGTTGTAAACAGTCAAGGATGACCTTTTTCCTACTCACTGCTAGGGGGCAGAGTCTAAGGAAAATTAGGCTAAATTTTTCCATCCTTACATTCCTAGAGATTCACCTGCCTTTGCCTCCCGAGTGTTGCGGTTAAAGGTGTGCACCACCACCTTCCAACTTGTAATTTATTTTTCAAAGTTAAAGTTTTAGAAACTAGTAAAATGACTCTAAAAGTCCATCCTAAGAAAGTGGATCCACCAACCCTATAAGAAAATTTATGGAGTCAAGATTATAAGAGTCCCTGTCAAATATCAATGTTTCAGAGTGTCAGTGGTATTGTATTATTAAGCATCTAATTCTGCTTCACAAATGAAGCCAGAGATGCCCTCAAAGAGACCATAATGAATCAGTCTTTTTGAGCCTTCCTTCCAGAGCCTTTGCATGACACTATCGGCATGGCATATTTTTTTTTTTTTTTTTTAAGTTCACTTTTGAGGGTTTCTGAGGAATGTTTTTCTGTATTTAGTCCTAGGTGGCCTTTTAAATCAAGGAAATTCAGTGCGGATTAGTGTGTGTGCTTAGTGGTTTTGGGTCGTACACAAGATAAAATAATATTCTTTTAAGGAAAAAAATGTGTCACCATGCATATTAGCCACTTTTTTTCATCACTATAGTAAAATACCTGACAACAAAACTATTTGAGGAAGGAAAGATCTATTTTGGTTCACCATTCAAGGATGCAATCTACCAGGGTGGAGGGGTCATAGAAACATGTGATAGAGGCAGATGGTCATATTAGTCTGAAGTCAGGGTAACAGAGAGCAGTCAATCACCAACTTTGTGATTGTATGCACTTTAGCACCTTAGCTTAGCCCAAGGAATTGTGTCTTCCACTTTTAGGACAAGGCTTACCACCACAGTTAACTAGGTCTAGAAACCCATTCCCAGAGATTTGATTCCATGGTGATTTCAAATTCCATCTGATTGACAGCCAAGATTAACCATCATATCATGGTTGTATAATAAGATTTTGAATTTTATTTTAGGATCAAAATGGTTTAGAGTTCAATATTTGATTTATTCTATTTGAAAGTAGTTTTTAATTATCGTTATGTATTTGAAATTTTCTAGTAATAGTCTATTTTTAAATTTTAATTTCACAAATATCTTTTGTTCAAATGTTAATTTTGCTGGGCTGTGCTGGTACATGCCTTTAATCCCACAGGAGACAGAGGCAGGTGGATCTCTGTGAGTTCGATGCCAGCCTGGTCTACAGAGTGAGTTCTAGGACATCCAGGGCTGTTACACAGATACACTGTTTCAAAAAAAAAAAAAAAAAAAAAAAAAAAAAAAGCAAAAGCAAAAGCAAAACAAACAAACAAAAACAAAAACCACCACCACCAACAAAAACCCACCACCAACAACAACACCAAAACCCAAATGTTAATTTTGACAAATAAAAATTATTTAATTTTTTTCCCTTATTTTTATTGGGAGTATATTTTCATTTATGATTTGTTTCTTTTAATATGTCGCTGTTCCATAAAGTATCCCACTAAGAGCTTGTTTTGAGTTAGGTTTTTATGTACTTGTTCTTAAGTAAGCTGCTCTTTCCAGTTTGATGTCACATACTATTCCTACTCTATGAAAATCACGAAATTTAATCATTCCCTTAGTATGTTAATTTGAAAGGTTTTTTTCTATTTTCCTGATGTCTTTTTTTTTCTTATTTTACATATTGATCCCAGTTCCCTCTCTCTCCCTTCCTCCTTCCCACCCTCCCATGCCCCTGACCACCCTCCCATCCCATTCCCCCCCACTCCACAGGGAGGGTGATGCCTTCCAGGAGAGGTTATCAAAATCTGTCAAGTCATTTGGAGTAGGGACTAGGCCCTCCCTCCTGTCTCTAGGCTAAGGGAGTATCCCTCCATGGGAAATGTGCTCCCAAAGTCCTTTTGTGCAGAAAGGATACATCCTGGTTCCACTGTCAGAGGTCCCTTACTGCCCAGTCTTAATGATATGCTCAAAATAGTTTAAGTTCATGTGAACAACTATTGTAAAATTTAGTTTGTCTTTCAGCCTATAACTTTAAATAGGTCATGTTTAAATTCTTTTATGGTTTCTCATTTGTATTTTGAGATGTATTAGCTATATTCAAATGCACTGGTTGGAAAAATGTAACATTTTGCATATCTGCAATGCTCTATCATTGCCAGGAAGCCAATAGCGACACAGCTATACGTGATTTTATTTTGACTCCACTGGTTTTTACAAACTCCTGATTCTTTGTGTAGTTGACCTTTATTTGAGGAAGACATGTCTATTAGGAATTTGTATGTGATTTAAATGGTATAAATGAGTAAGTTTGGAAAACTTGTTTTGCTTCATCTCTGTTGGGCTGACAATTTTTTCTTACAAGAGAATTCATAAGTCATTCTCCACAATACATTCCTGTTTCCTTTGAAATCCTTATACTTTATTCTCTTTAAAATCAATTATGTTTATCCAACTGACTCCAAAACTTTATTTTCCTCTTTTTTGTCATAGTATTAACAATTTTTATAAAACCTAGAAATATTCTTCTGTAATAAAGTGCCCATCACTGTTATTCATATTTTTCTGTGTTTCTCATCAAAATTTTTTTCCATGCTCCCAAACCATTCTTTTGTTCTTAACAACTGTCTTCTTTATTATAAGAATATTATTCATATTTGCTTGATGATTTTAATCAGCAGTCCAACAATCTTTCTATTCAAATTCACAGTATGTAGAAATACTCATTTTTGAATTACCTTTCTATCTCTCTGTGTAAAACTTTATTTTCTAACAAAGTGCATCTGCTGTTTTAATTTTGCACAGAAGTGCATCTGGTCACACAGTAGGCTGTCTATTTGCTTCTTATAGGCTTCTGAAGGTATTATGAAGATGATTATTAGCTTTGCCTAGCTGGTATATATTCAAAAGGCCCCAAATGGAAACACACATGGCTGATGTGTTCAGGTCACTGTTGCTGTACTTTATAAATAAGAAAGCCAATGGTGGTTATTGTAAATGAGCCATTGGTATAAGTTAGTATTTGTTTAAATATTATGACTAGTTTGGTTTAATTTTTCTGTACTTGATTGGCATTCTTCCTATTATGTTGTAATTCAGCCTTTCCCAATTTTGCTACTTTATTCTGGTTGTTAATTATTCACAGACTTTTATATTTATTTTCATTACATTTGCTTATAAATCCAAATGGTGGGGGAAGAATGCATATGCCACTCTGTGTGTGTGTGTGTGTGTGTGTGTGTGTGTGTGTGTGTGTAGGTCTGTTAATCAAGCTCAGGTGGTTCCATCTGGTAACATTTGCCTTACCCTGTTGAGGCATCTGAACTGGCCCAAGTCTTTGTAGTATAAAATATTACAGAGTGATCCTTTTAATCCAGACTTTACAACTGAGGAGCCTTGAATCAAAAAATACACAAATGACTAAATCCTTGGTAAAAAGCACTGACACAAAAGTTATACTGTACAAGCTATGCATTTCTTAGTTAGCACTTGGGTACATACAGAAATAGATAGAAGCCCTTTTCATTGGCCATAATTTAATATTCTTTTCCTATTTTAGCATTTATAACTCATTTCTTAGAATAGCAAGCAGATGAATTTAAACTTAGCATATTGGACAAACATAATGTACAGCATTTATATCATGAAAATGTATCTACCTAAGTGAAGAACCTAGTAATATATATCAGGCATGTCATACTATGCAATACACTTAGCTGAAAGTGAATACAATAAATACAACAACAAACAAATTAGTATCTAGTATATATATATATATATTTGCCTGCCTGTATCTGCACCAAATGTTCACAGTGTTCATGGATGCTGGAAGAGGGCATTAGATCTCCCAGAACTGTTATAGACTGTTGTGAACCTTGGGCCTCAACCAGAGTAGTAGTGCTCTTGACTGCTGAGCTACCTCTGTAGCCTCTACTTTGTTTGAATTAACCATAGTCCTAAAACGAACTGTAAAAAAAGTTTTGTTTTTATATGTTCCACAAATACATTTAAAAGTGCATAGCATAAATTCTTTATTTACAAGGAATCATAGATTCCAAAGGTTGGCAAAGTGAAATAAATAATAAATCCATTCTACTAGTTTATCAAGAATCAAAAACATGGGGTCCAGAGAGATGGCTCATCAGTTAAGAGCACTTGTTATTCTTACAGAGGATGTGGATTTCATTCTCAGCATCCACATGGCAGCCCAAAACTGTCTCTGATTTCAGTTTTCAGGGGATCTGACATCTATTCTGACCTCTTCAGGTACAAGGTAACACATACATGCAAGGAAAACACACATAAAATAAAATTAATAAAGCAAAACAGTATTTTTAAAGAATCAAAGCATAATTTGACTTTGAATGTTTTTTTCTATTTTAGAGTTTGTCTAAATAATTAAATAAAGCTGTCCAGTGTGATAAATAGCTCATATTTTTGCAGGAAGATGTTATAATTTTCCTTTGCAAAGAGAAAGGTTTACCATCTTCTATTTTCATAATTTTTGTGAGACTGACTTTCCCAAATAGGCCATTCTTCATTCACTTATTCTGTAAGTCATTGTTGTAATATTAATATTACATGTACAAATGTTTTCTTACAAAAATTCATTACTGGCCTCAAGAAAATGGCATTTTGCGAACATAATGAAGCAAATATTAACTAAGAAACCAATAATGTCTTCAAACTGCTGAGAAGAACATCTTCTGAATAGAATAGTTTGTTTCATTCAGATGAAGACAGAACAGCATGGGAGCTTGCTTCAAAACATCATTACTTAATCCTTACCATTATAATATCCTCTAGTCTTCAGTAATCCTCTTTAAATTACCATGAAGTAGCCTCAGAATTTAGTTAAAAATTAGCTACACAAAGTTGGGTTTTTTATTACTATTGGAAACAGATTCTTTTAATTTTTTTTTCATCAACATGGTTTGTCTTTTTTTATTATAATTATTTTTTTATGTTACATATCTATCCCAGTTACCTCTCTCTCCTGTCCTATGTCTCCCAATCCTCGCTCCCATCCTATTTCCCACCCAATCCACAGTGAGGGTGATACCTTCCAGTAGGGATCATCAAAATCTGTCAAGTCATTTGGAGTAGGGTCTAGGTGCTCCCTCCTGCCTCTAGGCTAAGGGAGCATCCCTCCATTGGGAATATGCTCCCAAAGTCCTTTTGGGCACCAGGGATACATCCTGGTTCCACTGTCAGAGGTCCCTTAGACTACCCAGGCCTTCTAACTGAGACTCACATTCATGGGGTTCTGAGACTGTCCAATGCTGGTTTTCAAACTATCAGTAGGGAGTCCATGAGCTCCCCGTTGGTCAGGTCAGATGTCTGTGGGTTTCTGTAGCCTGGTCTTGACCCCTTTACTTATCACTCCTCACTCTCTAAACTGGATTTCAGGAGTTCAGTTCAGTGTTTAGCTGTGGGTGTCTGCTTCTGGAAACAGATTCTTCTCTCATACAATACATTCAGACCAAAATTTTCCTCCCTCCACTGCTCCCATCTCCTCCCATCTCTTCCCTACCTCCCTTCTCCTCAGATCTTCTCCCCCTTTGTTTCCCTTCAGAAAGGAGCAGGCATCCAAGAGACAACAACCAAGTGTGACAAAACAAAATACAATAAGACAAGGCAAAAGCTCTCGTTTTGAGGTTGGACAAAGCAACCCAATAGGAAGAAACATTTTAGCTAAATGATAGTTTGAATAAGAATGGCCCGTGTAGGCTCACATATTTGAACTCTTGGTCTCTGGTTGATTAAACTATTTTGGGAAAGATTAGGAGGTGTAGCCTGTTGGAGGAGACTGTCACAGTGGATAGGATTTGAAGTCTGGACAGTCAAAGCCTCTCTCTCCCCTCTCTGCTTGTAACACACAAATCAGAGCTCTTAACTATCATTGCATGTCCCACAGATTAACTACTATGTTCCATGCCATAATGGTATTTGGACTCAACCTCTGAAACTGTAAGCAAGCCCCCAGTTAAATACTGTCTTTTATTAACTGCCTTTGCCAGAGTGTCTTTTCACAGAAACAGAAAAGTAGTTAGGTCACATATATGATATTCTTCTATGGGTACAAAATGAAAAAAATATATTATATAATAGAAGCTTTAGCTAATATACATATTATCCTTTCATTGGTAGATATAAGCAAATAGTTTCTCTATTCTTTCAACATATCCATAGATTAATAAATTTCCCTATTTCTTATAATTGTGTGGTGTATTTGCATGTTTGAGGTTAGTCATCTAACTGTACAAATGAAAATGAACCTAGAAAGTCCACAGCTAAATGAAACCAAAAGAGTATGAGCATGGTAGAAAGTTAAGCTGGGGAAGGAATGGGGTTTTCTCTGGCTATCACATCAATAGTGACATGAGTGAGACTGTATAGCAGTGTAAAATGAAAAAAAAATATGATTTTACATTTTCATTGAAACTTATAAATGATCCTACCTTAAGATTTCCCACAGCATATATATATATATATATATATATATATATATATATATATATATATGCACTCCAAAGGAAGTGATTGTATTTATGCATTGAAACAAAAAAAATGGCTTGGAGATTAAACATTACCAAATATTTAGATAATTACCCCAACTCTGGAATATGTTAGCTCTGTCTGTTTTATTATAACATAAGTAGTCTCATGTGTAACATTTCTAAGAATTTGTATCTGTGCTTTATGTTTATGCCTTATTATTTTTGTATTAGATTGGCCTAATTCTGTAAGAATTTACTTATCTAGGGAAAAAGCAAATGCTATATTAAGAAGATAAAGTTGATTATTTAAAAAAAAAAAATTGTGTTTAGTCCTGACTTCTGTGTATCTGTGCTTTACTCTGTCTCATTTTCTTGACTGATGCCCTTCCTTGTCTTCCTTAATTTGCAAGGATTAAGAAAAGATAAATGAAAGTATATACTTCTCAGTCACTCCAAATAAGACTCAAGGCAACACAAGAAGAGATATTAAGTTTGCGTTATTTTTTCATTAACCAGAATTACCTTATTTTCCAAAACCCAAAATAGGAAATGGGTGCATCAAATGCATTAAAATTATACTTTAAATAAATAGGACAGATGACTGAATTATTAAGCATATATGTGCATACTGTGGATCTAGTAGATGTCACAATACATATAAATACAAGTTTAATGATATATGAACTTTTATTCTTAATCATCAATGCAAAATTTGTGGTGACTGAAAAAATAGTGCACCTCATCTTCTACTGTCTTCCTACACAGAAGAGGCTTATTTCTTGTTTTTCTTTTGTTTTTTTTTTTGCCCACTGGACGTCACTCCCCTGTTGTCTCTGGCCTCTGCATTCCATATTCCACTAAGTACCAATGCCAGATAGAAAAGAGAACTTACTTTCCATTTGTCTACTTCATACTTCATATTGCTTTCTAGTCCACAAATTGTAATTTATGGTATATATACCAAGTCACATAGAAAATGAAGTACACAGAAAGAGGAGTAGAGAGTCCCTCTTGAGAGTGTTGAAGAAACGTTTCCTTTTGTCTAATGACTCACTCCTGAATTGCAAGTCTGTAGGCAAGATGGCTAGAGTGTCCTACAAGGGAGTTATCCAATCACATTGAAAATCTTCCTCATCCTCATGCAGAGGACTTGCACATTTATGGAGCATCTTAAGTGTATCTTCTGCTTCACCCTAGAAACTTCTGGGAGATGGCTTCTTGTACCACAGAGACAAGGCTGCTATTATAAATCAAGAAGTTTTATCTCTTCTAACTGTATGAAGAGAAGATACACCAATTAAAAAAAAAAAAAAAAAAACAAACAACTAAGACAGAGTCTCAAGTAACCCAGGCTGGCCTTGAATTTTCTATGTAGCCCAGGCTAGCTTTAACTCTCCCAGTGCTGGATGGGGTTACTGTCATGGGTTCCCATACTCAGTTTAGTATGTGCTTTGCTTCCCCCTTTCCTGGAATACTATAATAATAAGTCAGATGCTAGAAGGCCAGAAGCTATTCTAGTCAAAAGCTGTAAGACATGGGAAAACATTTACAATTTTGAGAGGTATAATTTTATTGATCCCTGCAGTAAAAAATGCACTTATTTTAAATTTTTGTGCATATTTATATTATGTTCAATCTATTCAGAGTTGTTTTAAACACTAATTGTGTGTGTGTGTGTGTGTGTGTGTTTGTTTGTTTGTCTGTGTTCATGTGTACAAAAGGACAATCGCTATAAGAGGGCATTAGATCTCCTGAACTTGCAGTTACAGTCTGTGGTGAGTCAGCCCATGTGTGGGTGCTGGGAACCAAACTCAAGTCCCCTGAAAGAGCAATGTGAACTCAACTACTGAGCTATCTTCTAGCCCTCATGTTTTGTTTAATTTAAATATGTTTCAGGAAATAATTAAGGTAGAATTACCAACAAATACCCTGTTCTTTAAATTGTTTCTTTAAAACCTACAAATATTGTTTACATTTCTAGTATTTTAAATAATAGTGCTTTAATTTAAGCATATATATATATACACATACATACATACATACATACATACACACACACATATATATATATATATATATACACACACATACACACACACACACAAACAAAAAAGAATTATGAAGGATATGTAATTCCATGTGTAATCACATACAATACTGTGCATTTATCTAAAAACTCATGTTTTCTTGTCAAATTAATATGTTGTTTCTTAAACTCACACATAAAGCAAAAATTAGACCCCTGCTTACCAACATTTCTAAGAAGAAAAAACAACTTAGGCAGATGTGATAGCCACTGCAAATTTCACCATACACCTTTCCTTTGTTGAGCAGTAGATGTATTATTATCCTGAAGAGAGTCCGATGGGTAGAATATTCCACACCCCATTTGTTTGGCAGGCTACCAGCATCCTTGGCAATGGAGGGAATATGCTAAATCTTTTTCTCTCATCTCTCATTTGTAATTCAGGTTCACATTGAAATCAATACCAACAGCTACCCCATTTTTAAATAGGGTTATTTGGTGTTTTGGTGACTACTTTCTTCAGTTCTTTATATTTTGGAGATCAGCCCTTGTCAGATGTAGGATTGGAGAAAATCTTTTCCCAGTTTGTGGGCTGCTGTTTGGTCTTGTCCACTGTGTCCTTTGCCTTACAGAAGCTTCTCAGTTTGAGGAGCTCCCATTTATTAAGTGTTGATGTCAGTGTATGTGCTCCTGGAGTTATGTTCAGGAAGCAGTCTCCTATACCAATTTGTTCAAGTGTACCTCCTACTTTCTCTTCTAATAGGTTCAGTGTGGCTGGATTTATGTTGAGGTCTTTGATCCATTTGGATTTGAGTTTTGTGCATGGCGATAGACATGGGTCTATCTGCAGTCTTCTACACACCATCATCCAGTTGTGCCAGACCATTTGTTGAAGATGCTTTCCTCCCTTAATTGTATTCTTTTAGCTGTTTTGTAAAAAATCAGGTATTCATAGTTGTGTGGGTTAATATCAGGATTATCAATTCGATTCCATTGGTCTACCTATCTATTTTTGTGCCAGTACCAGGTTGTTTTCAGTACTATAGCTCTTTAGCAGAGCTTAAAATCAGGGATGGTGATACCTCCTGAAGTTCTTTTATTGAACAGAGTTGTTTTGGCTATCCTTGGTCTTTTCTTTTTCCATATGAAGTTGATTATTATCCTTTCAAAGTCAGTGAAGAACTGTGGTGGGATTTTAATGGGGATTACATTGAATCTGTAGATTGCTTTTGGCAAGATTGCCATTTTTACTATATGTATCCTATCTATACAAGAGCATGGGTAAGTGTTACCCCAAGATACTTTATATTGTTTGTGGCTATTGTAAATGGTGATGCTTCTCTGATTACTTTCTCAGCCTCTTTGTCATCTGAATAAAGTAGGGCTACTGATTTTTTTGAGTTTATGTTGTATCCTGCTAGTTTGCTGAAGGTGTTTAGCAGTTGAGTTCCCTGGTTGAGTTTAATGGGTCGCTTATGTAAACTATCATATCATCTGCAAATAGAGACAGTTTGACTTCTTCATTTCCAATTTGGATCCCCTTATTCTCCTTTTGTTGTCTTATAGGTTTAGCTAGAACTTCAAGTACAATATTGAAGAGATATGAGGAGAGAGGGCAGCCTTGTCTTATTCCTGATTTTAGAGGAATCGCCTTAAGCTTTTCTCCATTCAGGTTGATATCAGCTGTTGGTTTACTGTATATTGCTCTTGTTATTTTTATGTAGGTTCCTGTTAGCCCAGATCTCTCCAAGACCTTTATCATGAAAAGGTGGTGAATTTTGTCAAAGGCTTTTTCAGCATCTAGGGAGATGATCATATGGTTTTTCTTTTTCAGTTTGTTTATATGGTGGATCACGTTGATAGATTTTCATATGTTAAACCATCCCTGCAACCCAGGGATGATGCCTACTTGGTCATGTTGGATGATTTCTCTGTTGTATTCTTGAATTCAGTTTGCCAGTATTTTATTGAGTATTTTTGCATCGATGTTCATCAGGGATATTGGTCTGTAGTTTTCTTTCTTCGTTTTGTCTTTGTGAGGTTTGGGTACCAAAGTTATTGTGGCCTCATAAAAAGAGTTTGGCAATGAACCTTCTGTTTCTATCTTGTGGAACAGTTTGAGGAGTAGTGGTATTAGTTCTTCCTTGAATGTCTGGTAGAATTCTGTGCTGAATCCATCTGGCCCTGAACTTTTTTTGGTTGGAAGGCTTTCGATGACTGCTTCTATTCCATTGTGGCTTATAGGTCTATTTAAGTTGTTTGTCTCTTCTTGATTTAATTTTGGTAAGTGATAGTTATCCAGAAATATGTCCATTTCCTCTGAATTATCAAATTTTGTGTAGTACAGGTTTTCAAAGTATGACCTGAAAGT
Source organism: Phodopus roborovskii (assembly GCF_943737965.1). Taxonomy (NCBI): domain Eukaryota; kingdom Metazoa; phylum Chordata; class Mammalia; order Rodentia; family Cricetidae; genus Phodopus; species Phodopus roborovskii. The sequence goes on from NW_026126434.1 coordinate 12,213,681, forward strand.
TGTCTGGATTTCCTCTGTATCTGTTTTTATGTCCCCCTTTTCATTTCTGATTTTGTTAATTTGCATGTTCTCTCTCTTCTTTTTCATTAATTTGGATAAATGTTTGTCTATCTTGTTGATTCTCTTGAGAAACCAACTCTTTGTTGCATTGATTTTTCTGTATTGTTTTCCTGGTTTCTATTTTACTGATTTCAGCACTCAAATAGATTATTTCCTGACATCTACTCCTCTGGGGTGAGTTTGCTTCTTTTTTTTTCAAAGGATTTCAGTTGTGCTGTTAATTCCCTAATGTGACTATCCTCTGTTTTCTTCATATGGGAACTTAGTGCAATGAACTTCCCTCGTAACACTCCTTTCAAGGTGTCCCATAAGTTTGGGTATGTTGTGTCCTCATTCTCATTGACTTTTACAAAGTCCTTAATTTCTTTCTTTATTTCTTCTTTGACTCAGGTATGGTGCAATTGCACATTGTTCAGTTTCCATGAGTTCATAGGGTTTCTGCAATTTGTGTTGTTGTTGTTGAATACCAGTTTTAAAGTGTGGTGGTCTGTTAAGATACAGGGGACTATTCCAATTCTTTTGTATCTGTTGAAGTTTGTTATGCCACCTAGTATGTGGTCGATTTTAGAGAAGGGTCCATATGGAGCAGAGAAGAAGATATATTCTTTTGTGTTTGGATGTAATATTCTATAGATGTCTGTTAAACCCAGTTGAGACATATCTTCTGTTAGTACTTTGGTTTCTTTGTTGAGTTTCTGATTAGTGCTCCTATCTAGTGGTGAGATTGGTGGGTTGAAGTCTCCTACTATAAGTGTGTGAGGTTTTATGTGAGCTTTGAGTTTTAGTAGCATTTCTTTTACGAATGTGGTTTCCTTTGTATTTGGGGTATAGACACCCAAAATTGAGACTTTGTGTTGATGGATTTCTCTTGCGATGAATATGAAATGACCATCTTCATCCCTTTTGATTAATTTTTTTTTTGAAGTCTAACTTGTTAGATATTAGGATAGCCACACCTGCTTGCTTCTTGGGCCCATATGATTGGAAGATCTTTTCTCAGACCTTTACACTGATGTAATGTGTATCTTTGAAGCTTAGATGTGTTTCTCCTATGCAGCAGAAGGATGGATTCTGTCTTTGTATCCATTCTGTTAGCCCGTGTCTTTTTATATTTTATAGGCGAGTTAAGACCATTAATGTTGAGGGAGAGTTAGCAACATTGATTGCTAATGCTTGTTTGTTTGAGTTTTTTTTTTTTTTTGCAGTGGTATTGTGAATATCTTTGACCTGCTTTACCCTTGGTTTCTGATGAAGTGGGATTACATTGCCTACTTTTTTGTGAGCATATTTAACTTCTTTGGGTTGGAGTTTTCCTTCCAAAACTTTGTAGGGCTGGATTTGTAGATATGTATTGTGAAAATCTGGCTTTGTCATTAAATATCTTGTTTTCTCCTCTATAGTTATTGAGAGTTTTGCTGGGTATAGTAGTCTGGGCTGGCATCCGTGACTCCTAATTCTTGTAGAACATCTATCCAGGACCTTCTTGCCTTGAGTGTTTCCATGGAGAAGTCAGGTATAATTTTGATAGGTCTGCCTTTATATGTTATTTGTCCTTTTTCCTTCACTGCTCTTAATATTCTTTCTTTATTCTGTACGTGTCAAGGGGTCTTTAGTCTTTGGTCCAGTTTATTTGGTGTTTGGTATGCTTCTTATACTCTCATGAACATGTCATTCTTCAGATTGGGAAAGTTTTCCTCAATGATTTTGTTGAATATGTTTTCGGCAACTTTGAGCTGGGCTTCCTCACCTTCCTCTATACCTAGTATTCTTAGGTTTGGCCTTTCATAGTGTCCCACATTTCCTGGATATTTTGTGTTAAGGATTTGTTGGACATAAGATTTTCTTTGGTTGATGAATCTATTTCCTCTAGTTTATCTTCTGCTCCTAAGATTCTCTCTTCCATTTCTTGAATTCTGTTGGTTATGCTTGCATCTGTAGTTCCCAATCATTTGCCCAGTTTTTCTATTTCCAGCATTTCTTTTGTTTGTGTTTTCTTTATTGTCTTTGTTTCAGTATTCAAGTCTTGAACCATTTCCTTCACCTGTTTAACTGTATTTTCTTTGCTTTCTGTACTTTCTTTAATAAATTTGTTCTTTTCTTCCAATTTTTTGTTTGTTTTTTCTTCCATTTCTTTAAGGGATTTTCTCACATCTTCTTTATTAAGGGCCTCTATCATTTTTATGACAATAATTTTTAAGTCTTTCTCTTCTGCTTCATCTCCTTTGTTGTGCTCCGGTCTAGTTGGTGTAGATTCCCTAAATTCTGGTGGTGTCATGCATGTCTTTCTGTTGTTAGGTGTTTTCTTGTATTGCTGTCTTCCCATAGCTTCTTCCAGTAGGTGTTGTTGGGGGTCTCTCCCTCTCTATATAGTTCTTCCCCTGTGGGCTTATGTGGGTCAGAGGTTCTATGTTGTAGTTCTGGGTGGTCCAAGCTCTCTAGGAGGTCTCTTCACAGGCAAGGGCCCTAGGATGGGGGTCAAAGATCAGGCTCCAGCAGAAGACTGGTGATGGGAGTCAAAGATCTTGAAGGCTGGGACTCAGGATGTTCCTTAAGCTGATAGGCAGATCTAGCCTGGGCCTGGCACTCTCCAGCTGTGGCCTTTTTAGCAGGGGTCCTGTGATAGGGGTCAAGGATATAGTCCACAGGAACTCAGAGTGTCCTGTGGAGACAGGCGGATCTCTGGGAGGGGCCTGGAACTCCAGTAGAGGACTGGCAGTGGGGGTCAGAGACCAGGCAGGTGCAAATTATGGGTGGTCCCACATGGATAGGCAGATCTATTGTGCTCAGAGCAGCTCTAGGAAGTTCCCTGAAGGTGGCTGGATTGTTGGTTCTACCCTCTGTCCCAGTGCTCAACCAGAGCGGTGGTACAGTGGGCAAGGTAGGGCACAGGGTAGGGGGAGGACAGGCTCTTGGTGGGGTGGGTGGGTGTGAATCAGAGCTTCAAAAGCACTCTCGATGGGGACAAGACATAGGGACAGCAAGATCCGGAGCCAACCCAGGGAGTTCACAGGGAAGGGGATAGGGGAGTATCTACTCCAATTGGTCTCAGACTCACCTCTAGCCAAGGCTTGGTGATAGGGGGACAAAGACTGAGCTGATACTCAGGATGTTTTCACACTGTTAGTTGGATCTAGCTGGGACCTGGCACTCTCCAGCTGAGGCCTCTTTGTCAGAGGCCCTGAAATGGGGTCCTGAAGCAGGGTTTCACTGTGTAGCTTTGTAGACCATGCTGGCCTCATAGAGATCTGCCTGCCTCTGCTTTCTGAGTGCTGGGATTAATTAAAGCGAGCCCAACCACCACTAGCTAAAATAACTTCTTTAGCTCCCTTTTCATGAAGCGAGTTGCTTTTCCAGCATTCTGGAGCCACCACGTTGTGGCGCCATAATGTTACACATAGTCGTGACCCCCCCAACCCCCCACCGCTATTCTCACTGCCCAGAGCCATGGCACCAGCCCCAAATAACACACAGAGATGCTGTATTTGATATAATTCTGTCGGCCAGTTACTTGTTTCTTATCGGCTAGCTCTGTCTTAGTTATTAACACATTTCTATTAATCTTAGTATTTCCATGTGGTTTCCTCTTACTGGGGAGTGGGGCCTGGTCTGCTCTCCCCAATCTCTCCATGTTGACTCCTCCCTACTACTTCTTCGAATCCTCCTTGTCTCCTAGTCCTGCCTATCTTGCTTTCCTATTGGCCAACAGTGCTTTATTCATTAACTAGTATGAGAAACATATTTACAGAATGACATCTCCCATCAGTGGTGCTGTTTGGGGGTTCTATAAAATCTTTAAGAGATGGAGACTTGATGAAAGAAATATAGCACTTTGTAATAACAACTCATCATACCATTCTCCAGACATAATAAAAAAAGTGAAATCAATAATACAGCACTTGTAATGGATGCTGAGTAGAATATGTTGTTAAAAAGTTGACAACTAGGAGTGTTGCTCAGTTATTAGTGGCTTAACTTAGAATATATAAGGTCCTAGGTTTCAGCCTAGCACACAATGCAGGCATGGTGATTCAGCTCACCTGTAATTTCAGCACTCTAGAGGCCAAGGCAGAAGGATTAGAAAGTCAAAGTCATTTGGATATATTATGATTTCAGAAGGTAACCTGGGCTGCATGAGATCCTCCTAAAACAGCAGCAAGATAACTTGAATATTGACATGTTGATCTCTGAATCCTTAAGGCATAGATACTATATAAAACTTTTAAGGACAGGTATCAAGAAAGAGTAAGTGAAACATGGCAGAGGAAATGTTAGACATTGTGTAGAATTTACCTAGATGGTTGTTGGATGTTCAAAATTCACAATTTATATGTGTATGGAAGAGAGGGAGTTGTTAGAAGTGGGAGAGAGAAAAGAGAGGTATAGTGAGAGGGATACAAAAGATATAGGGTAAGGATTAAAAAAATTTTTTTTGAAGTCTCTCTGTTGGACTCCCAAAGCTGCAGCTCTGCTGGTTAGTTGGCTGATTATCTCCCTGTTACTTTCTTTGGCAAGCCCTTCGTTATCTCCTGCCACATTGCCCTCCCAGGCTGCATGTGCATACCCATAGTCAGACATTCCTAATGAGTTTATCATTGCTGCCTTCTATAACATATGCCCACCAACATCAGGGTTGTTAGAGTCAAATGCATTCTCATACTCTGTAACCACTCCCCTCCTCATCCTTTTCATGAATGGGGTGAGAGTCAGGCCAATGCATGTCCCAACTGCTTATTCCTGTTCTTGTTGTACTTATATCGGAGCCTTGGTTTGGGGGTTAGAAAACTCCCTTGTGTAATTTTTGGTGTCAAAGCATAGCTCTCTCTAAAACAATCTCCTAATAAATGGTGCCCATAGCTTCTGGGGCCATTTCTGGAGTCCTTTAGAGCTGTAACAGGAGAGAGGTGGCAGGGTACCATCACTCACTTTTAGTATTTCACTTTTTATATTCTGTGTGAGGTCTAGCACCTGCTGAGGAGCTTGGCATCTATTATATCTTCATGCTTTGGCTTTGGCCAAAATTTCTTTTTCATTCTCTCTCTCTCTCTTTTTTTTTTAACTCTTCAAACTGCTGCCCTCCTGTGTTACTATGCTGGGAAGCATTCTAGGAAGGAAGCCAGCTTCAAATTTACATTGGTCATCAATCAGGCGATTCATTAAAGTTACTGCATAACTGAACGTCCCAACATGTCACTTCCCTGAGAGTTACCACTTAGTGCTGCGGATGCCCCAGGGAGATCTGTGTTTATGGCACATGTTGCTTCTGCAATGTAAAACCTAAGAACATTTATGACTGCATAGGCCACCCAAGACTTTCAGTTTCCTGTATGTATATTGAAGCCTGGGCCTTAGAGAGATGCCAGAAATAATTCTATTATTTTCAATGATATTATGTGTTGAACAGATTATGCAGTGTTTAGAAATTGTTCTTACAAATCTGTACAATTGGCAGAAGAGCTCTGAAAGGAAAAGTATTGGCTCAGAACCTCAATGGGCAAGTTCTTATCACAAAGGAGATTCATTTTCCCTGGAGGGAAAAAGGTCAAGGGATAAAAGAAAAAAGACAGGAGATATACCATGAGGAAGAAGGGAAAAAGGAATAAAGGAGCTTACTCCTGTCTTAATGGTTAAAATAAAAAACATCAATGTCAGTTCATGCTGGAGGGATAAAGGGCTGGCTCTGGATAGAGGGGAGACAGACTTGACACACAGAAAAGTGTTGGTTTATAAAAGGAAAACAGGAAACTCCATGTTAGAATGAGGTGCTTAATTTTAATTGTGCATGTTAATTAGGTGAGCCAATCGGGGCTTTTGATTGTTAGACTTCAATACTTTATTGCTGAACCTTCATAGTCAGCCTCAGGAGGAGGATTGGCCAAGTAAGAGAATAGACTTTTGTGGCAGGCTTTAGGGATGTACTCTAATGGTTTTTACCAAGGCAGAGGGAATGGGGGATAAGGGCAAGACCTGCCAGTCATGCTTGCCACACTCAAGCTGGCCAGAGGCTCTTCAGGCTCTTGTTGTTCATATACACTTAGTATAAAATTTTAAATATGATCAGCAGAGAACTAATATCTTTCCGTTTATATTATAAACACAAATATCACGTCATTGTATTTAATGTAGTGACCCTTTAATACAGTTGGTCATATTGTGGTGACCCCCCAACCATAAAACTACTTCCATTGCTACTTCATAACTTTAATTTTATTTCTGGTATAAATCATAATGTAAATATCTGATATGCGACAACCCCCCCTCCCGAACTCTCTGGATTGGTCCATGATCCCGCTGCTCCTGTGTCCTGTTCCCATGGAGAGCACCCTTGGAGCTCATATATACCTCCACCCATCCTCATCACCAGCCGTCCCCTACTCTACCCTAGGCCCTATCCTGCTCACTGTCCTGCCTGCTCTGGTTGAGCACTGGGACAGAGGGTGGACCTAACAGTCCACACTACTTCCGCGACTTCTTGGAGCAACTCTGAACACAGGAGACCTGCCTAACTAGTAGGACCACCTGTAATTTCTACCTGCTTGGTCTCTGACCCCCACTTCCAGTCCTCTGCTGGAGTCCTGGGCCCCTCGAAGAGATCCACCTATCTCTGTGGGTCCACTCTGAGTTCTGCCTGCAAGATCCTTGGCCCCCAAAGCAGGGCCTCTGCTAAAGAAAGAGGCCTCAGGTGGAGAGTGCCAATTCTTAATGAAATCCAACTATCCTTGAAGAAACACCCCGAGTATCAGCCCAGACTTTGTCCTCTTCTGCCAGCCATTAGCTAGAGCCATTGGCTAGAGTCCACACTACTTCGGGGGACTTCTTGCAGTGACGCTGAACATAGGAGACCTGCGTATCCACGCGGGACTACTGGTAATTCCCACCTGCTTGGTTCCTGACCCACACCTCCAGTCCTGTACTGGAGTCCCGGGCCCCTCCCAGATATCCGCCTATCTCTGCGGGATCACTGTGAGTTCCTGCTGGCATCTTCTACTGGATCCTCATCCTTGACCTCATTCCTGGGTCCCTGTCTGCAGAGAGACCTCCTAGAGAGCTTGGACAACCCAGAGCTACAGATATTGAACCTCTGACCCACATAAGCCCACCAGGGAAGTACCATAGAGAGATGGGGAGACCCCACCAACACCTACTGGAAGAAGCTATGGGAAGAAAGCAATACAAGAAAACACCTAACAATAGAAAGACAAGCATGACACCACCAGAATCTAGGGAATCTACCCCAATGAGAATGGAACACACCAACAAAGCAGAGGAAGCAGAAGAGTACGACTTAAAAATTACCATCATAAAAATGATAAACGCCCTCAAAGATGATGTAAGAAAATCCCTTAAAGAAGTGAAGGAAAAAAACAAACAAAAAAGTGGAAGAAATGAACAAATTCCTTAAGGAAAATAATGAAAGTACAGAAAACCAAGAGAAAACAATTAAGCAGGTGAAGGAAATGGTTCAAGACTTGAAAACAGAAATAGAGCAAATAAAGACAACACAACCAAAGGAATGCTGGAAATAGAAAAAAATGGGGAAATGATCAGCAACTACAGACACAAGCATAACCAACAGAATCCAAGAGATGGAAGAGAGAATCTCAGACACAGAAGATAAGATAGCTTTGGTCATCGACCAAAGAAAATCATGAATCCAACAAATCCTTAACACAAAACATCTAGGAAATGTGGGACACTGTGAAAAGGCCAAACCTAAGAATAATAGGCATAGAGGAAGGTGAGGAAGCCCAGCTCAAAGGTGTTGAAAACATATTCAACAAAATAATGGAGGAAAACTTTTCCAATCTGAAGAAGGACATGCCCATGAAAGTACAAGAAGCATACCGAACACCAAATAGGCTAGACCAAAGAAAAAAGACCACTCGACAAATAATAATCAAAACACCTAGCATATAGAATGAAGAAAGAATATTAAGAGCAGTGAAGGAAAAAGGACAGGTAACATATAAAGGCAGATCTATCAGAATTACACCTGAATTCTCCATGGAAACCCTCAAGGCCAGAAGGTCCTGGATAGATGTTCTACAAGTATTAAGAGAACACGGATGCCAGCCTAGGCTACAATACCCAACAAAACTCTCAATCACTATAGATGGAGAAAACAAGATATTTAAAGACAAAACCAGATTTTCCCAATATGTATCTACAAATCCACTCCTACAGAAAGTATTAAAAGGAAAACTCCAACCCAAGGAAGGTAACTACGTCCACAAAAATGTAGGCAACAGATTATCCAACTACACAAGAAACCAAGGGTAAAGCAGGTCAAATATATTCACAATACCACTGCCAACAACGAACCTAAAACAAACAAGCATCAATAATCAATGGTCCTTACTCACCCTCAACATTAATGGTCTTAACTCACCTATAAAAAGACACAGGATAACAGAATGAATATGAACACAGAATCCATCCTTCTGCTGCATACAAGAAACACATCTAAGTTTCAAAAATAGACATTACCTCAGGGTAAAGAGTTGGGAAAAGATTTTCCAATCAAATGGAACCAAGAAGCAAGCAGGTGTGGCTATCCTAATATCTAACAAGTTAGACTTCAAAACAAAATTAATCAAAAGAGATGAAGACGGTCATTTCGTTTTATCACAGGAGAAATCCATCAACACAAAGTCTCAGTTCTGAACATCTATGCCCCAAATACAAAGGAACTAACATTTGTAAAAGAAATACTACTAAAACTCAAAGCTCATATAAAACCTCACACATTTATAGTAGGAGACTTCAATACACCACTCTCAACACTAGACAGGACCACAAATCACAAACACAACAAAGAAACAAAAGAACTAACAGAAGTTATGTCTCAACTGGGTTTAACAGACATCTATAGAGCATTCCATCCAAACACATGGAACCTTCTCTAAAATCAACCACATACTAGGTGGCATAACAAACCTCAACAGATACAAGAGAATAGGAATAGTCCCCTGTACCTTATCAGACTACCATGCTTTAAAATTGGAATTCAACAACAACACAAATAGCAGAAAACCTGCAAACTAATGGAAACTGAACAATGTACAATTGTACCACACCTGGGTCAAAGAAGAAATAAAGAAAGAAATTAAGGACTTTCTAATATTCAACGAGAATGAGGACACAACATACTGGGAACTTATGGGACACCTTGAAAGCAGTGCTGCGAGGGAAGTTCATTACAATAAGTGCCCACATGAAGAAAACAGAGAATAGTCACATAAGAGAATTAATAACACAACTGAAAACCTTAGAACAGAGAGAAGCGAACTTACCCCATAGGAGTAGGAGCCAGGAAATAATCAACTTGATGTCTGAAATCAACAAAATAGAAACCAGCAAAAAAATACAAAAAAAAAAAGAATGCAACAAAGAGTTGTTTTTTTTTGAGAAAATCAACAAGATAGACAAACCTTTATCCAAACTAATGAAAAAAGCAACATACAAATTAACAAAATCAGAAACGAAAAGTGGAACATAACAACAGAAACAGAGTAAATCAAGAAAATTTTCAAGTAATACTTTGAAAAATTGTACTCCACAAAAGTTGAAAATTCAAAGGAAATGGGCAAATTTCTGGATAAATATCACTTACCAAAATTAAATCAAGAACAGACAAACAACTTAAATAGACCTATCACTGCAATGAAATAGAAGCAGTCATCAAAAGCCTTCCAACCAAAAAAAGTTCAGGGCCAGATGGCTTCAGTGCAAAATTCTACCAGACATTCAAGGAAGAACTAATACCAATACTCCTCAAACTGTTCCACAAAATAGAAGCAGAAGGTTCATTGCCAATCTCTTTTTATGAGGCCACAATAACCTTGGTACCCAAACCTCACAAAGACTCAACTAAGAAAGACAACTACAAACCAATATCCCTGATGAACATTGATGCAAAAATACTTAATAAAATACTGGCAAACTGAATTCAAGAATACCTCAGAGAAAAATCCACCATGACCAAGTAGGCTTCATCCCTGGGTTGCAGGGATGGTTTAACATACAAAAATCTATCAACGTGATCCACCATATAAACAAACTGAAAAAGAAAAACCATATGATCATCTCCCTAGATTATGAAAAAGCCTTCAACAAAATTCAACACCCTTTCATGACAAAGGTCTTGGAGAGATCAGGGATAACAGGAACACACCTAAACACACAACTGCCAACATCAAACTGAATGGAGAGAAACTTAAGGAAATTCCTCTAAAATCAGGAACAAGACAAGGTTGCCCTCTCTCTCCATATCTCTTCAATATCATACTGGAAGTTCTAGCTAAAGCTAGACAACAAAAGGATATAAAGGGGATCCAAATTGGAAATGAAGAAGTCAAACTGTCTCTATTTGCAGATGATATGGTAGTTTACATAAGCGACCCACTAAACTCTACCAGGGAACTCCTACTGCTGATAAGCACCTTCAGCACACTAGCAGGATACAAGATAAACTAAAAAAATCAGTAGCCCTACTTTTTTCAGACTACAAAGAGACAGAGAAAGAAATCAGAGAAACATCACCCTTTACAATAGCCACAAGTAACATAAAGTATCTTGGTGTAACACTTACCAAACAAGTAAAAGACTTACATAATAAGAACTTTGTGGCTCTAAATAAAGAAATTAAAGAAGATACCAGAAAAAGGAAAGATATCCCATGCTCTTGGATAGGAAGGATAAATATAGTAAAAATGGCAATCTTGAGAAAAGCAATCTACAGATATAATGCAATCCCCATTAAAATCCCACCACAATTCTTCACTGACTTTGAAAGGACAATAATCAACTTTATGTAGAAAAACAAAAGACCCAGTATAGCCAAAGAACCCTATACAATAAAAGAACTTCAGGAGGCATCACAATTCCTGATTTTAAGCTCTACCACAGAGCTATAATACTGAAAACCACCTGGTATTAGCACAAAAATAGACAGGTAGACCAATGGAATTGAATTGAAAATCCTGGTATTCACCCACACACCTATGAATACCTGATTTTCGACAAAACAGCTAAAATTATACAATGGGCTGAGGACAACATCTTCAACAAATGGTGCTGACACAATTGGATGAGGTTGTGTTGAAGACTGCAGAGAGACCCATGTCTGTCGCCATGCACAAAACTCAAGTCCAAATGGATCAAAGATCCCAACATCAATCCAGCCACTTTGAATCTCTTAGAAAAGAAAGTAGAAGGTAACCTTGAACAAATTGTTTAGGAGACTGCTTCCTAAACATAACTGTAGGGGCACAGACACTGAGAGCAACAATTAATAAATGGGACCTCTTCAAACTTAGAAGCTTCTGTAAGGCAAAGGACACAGTGGACAAGACCAAACTGCTGCCCACAAACTGGGAAAAGATTTTCACCAATCCTATATCCAACAAAGGGCTTATCTCCAAAATATACAAAGAACTCAAGAAACTTGTCAACAAAACACCAAATATCCCTATTAAAAAATGGGGTACAGAACTGAAGAAAGATTTCTCAATAGAGGAAATCAAAAAAGCTGAAAGACACTTAAGTGTCAACATCCTTAGCTGTCAGGGAAATGCAAATCAAAACAACTTTGAGATACCATCCTACTCCTGCCAGAATGGCTAAAATTAGAAACACCAATGAAGACTCATGCTGGAAATGTGGAGAAAGCGGGATACTCCTCCACTGCTGGTGGGAGTGAAAACTTGTACAGCCATTATGGAGATCAGTATGGCGGTTCCTCAGGAAAATGGGAATTAGTTTACCACAGGACCTGGCAATCTCCCTATGTTTATAGCAGCACTATTTGTAATAGCAAGAACCTGGAAGCAACCTAGATGCCCCTCATTGAAGAATGGATAATGAAGATGTAGCACATCTGCTCTATGGAATACTAGTATGCAGAAAAAAATAATGGTATCTTGAAATTCGCAGACAAGTGGATGGCATTTGAAGAAACCATTCTGAATGAAGTTACCCAGTCACAAAAAGAGGAACACAGTATGTACTCACTCATCTATGGATTTTAGACCTAGATCAAAGGATCACCAGCCTATAATTCACACCACCAGAGGAACTAGGACACAAGGTGTATTCTAAGAGTTTCATATAAAGTCCCTCACAGAAGCTGGAAGGGACAAGTCCCCCAGAGCACAGGGGAAGGGGGGGCAGTGAATGGAGAGAGGAGTAGGAGAAAGCAAGGGGTAGGAGAGGAAAACATGTGAGACTAGGAAGATTAAGTCTGGTTAGCAATAGAAGACAGGAAAGAGAGAGAGCAAGAGAGAGAGAGAGAGAGAGAGAACATAAAAGAGGGAGCCAATATTGGTTTGAAGAGAAAATTGAACCCAAAGAAAGGTATAGAGAACTACAAGACTGCTGCCAACTAACAATTTGAGCATCATTGGATAGGCTACCATAAATGCCCTTCTCCGATAGTGAGATCAATAACTAACTTATCCATGGAGCCCTCAACTAATGTCTGTTGGAAACAGGAGCCAACACCCATACATAAACACTGAGTCGAACTAGAACCCAGGTGCAAATGGAGAGGACAAGACCAGGCTTCAGAAACACATAGAGACAGCTGACCTGAAACAAGGAGAGATAATGGGCCCCCAGACTGATAGCTGGGAAGCCAGCATGGGACTGACTCAGGCCCCCCTGAATATGGGTCTCAGCCAGAAGCACTGAGCAGTCTAAGGGACCTCAGACAATGGAGCCAGGATCTATCCCTGGTGCACAAAAAGACCTTGCAAACACATCCCCCATGAGGGATAACTGCCTTAACCTAGAGTCAGGAGAGAAGCCCTAGTCCCTACTTCACATGACCTTTCAGATCTACATGACCCCAACTGGATGGCATTCCCCTACATATGGAATTGGGGTGGGGGGATGGGTGCATGTGAGAGGGTAGAGAGTGTAAAAGTGAGGGAGGGAGGCAAGGAGGGATGGAGGAAAGGGGAACTTGGATCGACATGTAATATAATAAATTAAATAAAAATAATATCTGATATGCATGATGTCTGACATGTAAGCCCTGTGAAACGATCATCCAATCCCCAAGCAGGGCTCTGACCACAAGTTGGGAAAGCCTGCTTTAGAGGAAACAGTGTTCTTAAATGGATGTATGCTTTGTTAAGCATAAGAAAACAACCACCACAACAAAGACCTTTAATTGCTTGGAACTTAAAAATCTGCAGAAACATTAGAAAGACCTAAGCAGTGGAGAACACTAGGGCTCCCCTGGGTCTGTAAACTTTCCCTTCCTCTGAAAAAAATCCTTTCTCATGAGTAAACCTTATACACTCACACATCACATAATTATTTGAACCTAGTTTTTGTTTTCTTATCAGAATAAAATGTAATAAAATTCATATTCAAAGTATGAATCCTCAACTGAGTGGATGTGTATTTATTCAAGATTCCCAGGCTTATGTTTTGGCATTCTTATTTGCCTTATGAAAATTAAACCAAGGTACTTCAAAAGCATGGACATTTCTTTTTTACCCTCACATTTCTGGGTTGATGTCTTGATTCTGGTCACATCTCAACCTTGCTTTGCATGTGTTATAACTGTGTGTTCTTAGTACCAATGATTCATTTCCAGTGAGAACTGGGCCACACAAATGTGATGCTCTTTATGACCTTTGTATAGCAACAGTTACACATTTGTTAAGGTTTTCTTCATTGTGTCTTGGAAGAAGTGTCTGAAGAAAGTGCCTTGGAGTTACTGGAAGCCATTTAAGGCTGTACTTCATCATTTTCATCTGCTACTTGTGAATATGTAAGATAAAACTCATCAGTACATAGATTATCCTTTTGCCTCTCCCCATTTTGAATGGTCACACAATTACTAACTCCCTTGTCTTCTCCCTTGCCTTCTGTCTACCTGGCTCTTATGCTTGGTATGGGAAACCATAATCATTAGCTGTTTTCACCTTTTCCTTGGGGTTGTCTGTTATGTGGGTTGGAAAATTGAGCACAGTAGAAACCACTTTGGATATTCGCTTCCCTCACCCCATTTTCTCATTAAACTTTATGGAGAAGTTCACTGATGCTGACACAATAGTTGATTGTGACTGGAAGGAGCATTGTGTTGGCAGGTACAAATTAGATCATCTGGACTGGTTTTGTGTTTTGCTGTTTCAGCTGCCACAAGTGACTACAGCAAAATACATTTCTTATTAATATGAATAAATAAGTCAGGTAGAAAATTGCTTTAAAGACACTAGCTTCAGAATTGCACCAGGATTTTCAGTTCAAATGAATGCAAGAACCTGACAAGAACATCAACACCACTGTTGGTACTGGTCTCATGCAAGTCTGAATTTATATGTTCAGCAATCATTTGATAACATTTAAAAGCTATCACAAAACATTTTTCCTACCCCATTTCTCACTCCTGCCATAATTGGCAATGTAAATGCAGTGCTTTCAAAATTAGAATTGTTATTTGGCAAAGTAAGTACTTAAATTAATGGCATGAATGAAAGATAGGCTTATTTTTGCAGTTCAAAATAACATGAATAAAATAATATAATTCTGGACTCACTGAAGTTAATATCCATGCAGATAACAGAGATACAGAGAAAACATGCATTACATATTTTTACTCATTTTCTAAGAGTGTATATATGTGTGTGTGTGTCAAACACATTATTTACTTTGCTGACATTTAATGAAATATTTCATTGTATTCTTCCTTTGCCTTTGACAACCTCACTAGCTTCATCTTCTCTGAATATTGCAGTCATCTGAAGCAATTTTCCCTATGCTGTCATTATGTTCAGAATACTCTAGGCCACAGGTCTTCAAGTGATGCTATCCTGGGAAATTTATTCCACAAGTGGTTGGTCAATCCAACCCACTCATCCACTATGCAGGATCAGTGATCTCTACAGGATAGCCACTTACTTTGATGAAATGATTTTCAAGACGTTTACTTAAAATCACATGCAATTGTTAACAACTGTAAGGTAACATCCAGGAATATTTATTAAATCATTGTTAAGTTTACTTGGCATTTTTCTTGGAAATGACCCTTAGGGTTACTCCAAGGTAGTATTAGTTGACTATTCTTAAAACATAATTATATTAAAAAATAAAAATAAAGATTGGGAAAGCATGTGGGAAATAACTGAATTTCTATTTTGTAACTAATACTTTATACAATGAAAGCTCATGTCCTGCAATTGAGTATGTTAAGTAAAAATTTATGTTTCTATTTATCAAGTTATATGAGGCTAATGTCACTTATCTTTCTGGGGAAGTATTTGGGTTCAAATTAACACAATGGGATTAGTTTAATGCCTTTTATATCACCATCCCATGGGAAGTAGCAAATAAATGATTACCTTTGTTGTTAAAAGAAATTCATAGATTTTTTGGTATTATATTTAATTTTAAAGCTTAAATGTTCTTGTAAGTATGTACAAATAAATACCACATACAATTAAATGCCATGTTAAAACAACAAATTATCTTTTTATTTCTACTAATGAAATCTCAATAAAATTTAGAGAAATTAAAAGGGATGGTGTCACTGTATATCAAGCTATACATATATTGTCCTGTGTATTTATGAAGAAAAACTGTCCTTAATTATTTACCCATTTCTCATTTCTATGTTCAAATGGATCATTTTCTATTCAACCCTTTCATACAATGGCGAGTTTTAAAGTTTTAATTTTCTTAAGTGTTGCATCATAGAAATCTATTTCTAATTTTGAAGCTGAGAAGTTAGAGCATGACTAAACAGTCATAGATGCAAATGACAGGAGATGTCTAGATTCCCAAAAATATCTTTCAACAGATAGTATGTGTGATGGAGAAAAAAAGTTGCAGATATAGTACTGGATAAAGCAAGCACATTGGAATAAAAATTGATATTCCTCTGCAAATCTGTGTCTCACAAAGATCAAGCTTAGTTATGGGACAGAAGAGTGGAAAATGGAAAATTTTGTGAGTACTTTAAAACAATCTTGTCAACATGTCCATTAGCTTGAGAAAGTGCTGACAAACTTTTAAGATGTATTTCAATAATTACCCTCTTCACAGATTTATTGATTCTCGGTTCAGTTCTATAGTATGACAAAAATTCGGTTCAAAAAATTGAATGTCTGATCTCAATAATGTCATTTGATATTGTTTGTTTTTCAAATTCTTACTGGGTTTCTACTCTTTATCCATCGCATACCCCGTTTCTTCAATAGGCATTAACATCTCTATCAGGAATAAGCTGAAATGGAAATAATTCAGACTAGAGGGGGAGGCCAACATTTAAACTGGTTGACTGTATAGTATTATAATTGCTATGATCAAAGCATAAACCAAAAAAATCCAAGAGGGAGTAGAAGAAGTGGTCTGTTATATCTGGGTCACTAAGAGCACAGAGATGCTAATTACGGGCACCAGGAGACAGGGCATTGTTGTGATGAGATTTATGTCTGCAGAAGATATTTTGAAATGAATCTTGGACTGGGGAATGTTTATCTGACAGGCATTGGGACAGCAGCAAAGTTTTGATTGGGAAGTACTCTTAGAGTCCTGGCAGGTTTAGTTCTTTATTAATTGATGTTAACAGTGCTAAAAGCAGAACCCATTTTACATTTTCCTGACTAGTTCGTAATAGGTCAGTTCTGCTTTCCCACCAATGCTAACATGAACTAAGATGATAGTTTACGCAGGTGGAGATTTAGGGCCAAAGGTCAGTAACTCTGAAGATGTATAATAGTGATGCTGTAAAGAGGGTGATGATAGTTTTATCTTCATTCTCAAGTTGAATGGATTTGGAATCACCTAGGAAACTCAATTCCATATTGATTCTTTAAAGACATCCTTTGGGAGCAGTATTATCCCATGGGCTTGGTCCTATACTGAACTAAAAGATTTAAAGCTATTAAAAGCTAGTGAGCACCATGGTTCATCTGTGAATCTCCTCTGTTTATTCAAAGAGAAGCACTCACCTTCACAATGTCAGGCTTCTCTGCCATGGCAGACTGTATCCTCTCAAACCTCCCTTCCCTTTATCCGTTCTTCAGACATTTGGCCACAGCAAAGAAAAACTATTGAATATAGGAAGGAAAAAGTTGTTAGCGAAGCTATTAGTGACCCAACTAACCCAGATCAGTTCACATGGTGAGGAAAGTGATATCAGCAACAAAAGTTAATGATTCCAGGACTAAAGCAATATAGTTATGCAGATTATGATGGAATGGGAATTTTTTAGTTTAATGAGACTGATACTGCTTAAGACTTGTATAGATTTTGGAAAAGGAAAAATACTGGGTTATAAGCTCTGTGTCACGAAGTCAGGTGGTGTGGCAAACAAGCTGGACATGCTCTAATTTAGATCCTACAGGTTGACAACACTGGTTTTGAAAGTATCTATATTAGTGTGTGTGTGTACAACATACATATACATACATATATATGTATATACATAAATCATTACAGGTGAAATGTTTTCTACAAGCTGCAGCCTAAAGCAATTTGCCTGATAGCAGCATACTGCCTAAGTTTCATCTATTAAGTACAATGTTGTATGCTGAGTAATATTTAACTCATCACCATTTCAGTGAAATACACTAAGCACTAGGTTGTGATTCACACATGTTTTTTCAGAAATTGAAGGACTGAGAAGAAATAGAAAAGGACTGCTCATAGTCATGAATTAGGAATTAAGTCGAGAAAAATCTTATTGGCTACATTTGCAATACAGTTGTGAGGGGAAGTCCAGTCATCGCTGTATTCTCATCCATATTTCATCTTGAACTTCATCATGGAGCTTAAATCATCATTTCCAAACTGGCTGGTATTTATTCAAACTTTCAAACTGCTTTAGAGCATTTGTAAGCTGCTTTCCTATCTCCAAATACCCATACCCTTGTAAGAACTTCTGGTCAGGTAATCACTCTGGGTTAGTTTTGCTTTTGTTAAATACTTGGGAAGCTTTTCAGTCTGTGACCTTGGTTGCCTTTTGCTTCTGTTCATTTTTTTTTTTTTTTTTTTTTGCCTTACAGCCCAGTTTCACTGCATTTGATGTAAATCATTGTCCCATTAGTTTTAAGTTGTTTCCATATAACTTTGTCTAGACACCCTGCACTTTCACTCCCTTCCCCGCTGTTACCCCATGAAGCCATCCTCCATAAATCTTTTGAAAATGTCCCAAATCTACTCTGTACAAATGAGAAGTGTGTGTGTGTGTGTGTGTGTGTGTGTGTGTGTGTGTGTGTGTGCGCGTGCGCGCGCTCGCGCTCGCTCGCTCACGCGTGTGTGTACGCCTTTGAGCAGACCTTCATCATTTAAAATTTATAGAAAGTATTTTAAAATAAGTATGTAATGTTTCTTTGTTTTTCCCAAGTCCTACTTCAAGTTCCTATTGAAGCCATGTTTGGCGGTATATTTTTGCTGTACTACCATTCCTCACAAACTTAACCCAGGAAAATTATTAGTTTGAGACCAGCCTGAGAAAACTAGCCTTGTCTCATAAAGAAAAATACACATATAAAAAGATAAGTAATTTATCTGAAGTAGGGTAACATAATGTGTAGTAGTAGCCATTCAGTCTCCAAAATGTGGGTAGGATAAAATTCTAAGTTAAAATACATATAAAGAACACTGAAGGAATTTTGAATCATTAAATGTTTGTTACCCTAAGAACATGTCAGAGGTCTAAATAACTGGATCCAGTTTCTGTGGGTAAATAAGAATAATAATAGCGACAATAGCTGCCAAAAATATGTAAGTTGGGCAGTTGCCATCTTTAGTGTGAGGTTAAAATAATTTAATACAGTGCATAGTTTTTAAGAAGTAGGCTTTTGCAATGTTTATTTGAAGTAAGTACCATTCCTACTACCTTCTGGCTGACAGAGTCTGTCTGAGAAGCAAGAATGTTTGTCTGACCCCTCCCTGTCTGAGAAGGGATCCTAGCATATAGTACTGCTCTGAACTTTCACTGGGAAAGCAATCAGTCACATTAACCACATAGAACAGCATTCTCATGCTAAAGAGAGCCCTTCAGCAGAAAAGGAGAGGTAGTGTTGGATGTGAGGAAAGATTTGCTATCCCAGTGTTAGCAACTCATACTGTCTCTTAGAGCATGTGAAAACTGCTCTCCACAATCTTAATTACCCAGCAGTCCAGCTACAATAGAAAAAACACAGCTTGCAAAATCTTCAAAAGAATAAAGGATCCCAGGGAATGTTGTCTATTTCACTAAAATGAAACAGAGTGTAATAAGGTTAAAGATGTCAGAGAACATTTGTAATATAAATATGTGTGTTTGGTCTGTAATGTTTGTGTGTGTGTGTGTGTGCTGATCAGGAGGCAGTTCCTTTCAAGTCTATGCTTCTTTTCATTGGTACTAAATTTGAATGTATTGAATACTATTAAGCTTTATTTTTCATTAATTAGTAAGTGTGCACATATGTGCTAGGTTATCTGGTGCTGAACAGTATTATAACTACGTGTGCCACTGTTTTTCATAACATCATTTATGTACACAGTGTACATAATTTGTGATTTATTTTCTTGTTTTCTTCTTATCTAATTTACATTGATTTACCAAATAAGTCAGATGCTAATTGTCTTATCATCAATCTTCCATGAATAAAATTTCAAAAGCAGAGATGACATGTCAAATGCAGAGTTGACTTGGTTCATCAAGGATGCTTTCAGAAAGTATCAACACAAGAGAATTCAGCACACAGAAACACACACACACACATACACACACACACACACACACACACACACACACACACACACACACACACACACAGGGCTGTGTCCATGCTTCCTATTTGAAAGAGTTATGACTGTCCTGGCCATCATGCTCAACTAACTATCTAAAATGTCCCAGTAATTTCCACCTACTTCTACTCTTTTGGATGCAGAGTGCATCCAAAGCTACCCATAGGATCATGGGGTACAATATAGATATGAGAAAATAAAAGCAAAAGTGATTCAGGCACCTCAATCAGGAGACCTCAGGAAATAATCACATAAATTTCCTCCATTCCTTTCTAGGGGAGATGGAATATGGAAGTTCTAGGATATTCCTTAAAGATGCTAAGCAGTTGTGGTCATAACTTCATGACATTTTCATGAACTTGAAGCTAGCTTGGCAAGCCATCTCATCATTATCTTGCATTCCTTACCTTGGTCTGATGCTATGTGATTGTAGTTCCCAGGGAGGTGTTAGCACCATGGTTTTGCCAGGATTCATTTTCTAGAGATCTTAGGAGTAGACACCTACTTCTCTCATTAATGTTATCTATCTGATTGGTCTGCTACAGACTTTCCGTATTCTACTTCCAACTTAGGATGTTTTTAGTTTTCTTCTTTTTTTCTCCTCCTCCTCCTTCTCCTCCTTCTCCTCCTTCTCCTCCTCCTGCTTCTTCTTCTCCTTCTGTCATTTAGCAATATGGGTATCTTTTCTATTGGGATATTGGGACAGTTTTTATTCTTTTAGAATTATATAAAGTTCTTTTGTGTAATGCTTTATTTTTCATGTGATGCCTTTCTTATTTGAAGCCTTTAGAATGCTCTTAAAGCACAAATACTCTTGCTAAGGACAGCCTATGCATCTGTGTGAGTGTGTGTTGATAGGAAATGGCTACAAACAATGTCCTTACACACAAATGCTGATCCTTCACAACATTAATTTATAGATCCCTATTGTGGTGATAGCTAACATGTGCTCACCCAGCTGGATGTTTCTTTATTCAGGGTCTGTTAGCTTCTGTTCATATAAGTTCATCTTATCATAAAAATAGTCTTTGCTTCAGGATACATATTAAATAAAATTAGTGGGGATACTGATAATGTTCTATTAATTTTACTATCTGTCACAGCATAGGGACACACCTCTCTTGACAGCTTTCAGAGAAAAGAAGGGAGGAATTAAGCAAAGATCTTCAAAGATGAGCCCAAGTTTGCTCTCACATGTGGGAATTCCTAGACTGTCTGCTCTTGATGCTGTATCTTCATTATTATGTTGGAAAATACACAGCACTCTGTGTACATTGCCCAAGATGATCTGATAACACCTAAGGAAATGAATGAAATGGTCAGCCATGTTACTGTATTCTTTACCTTAACAATGAGGTTAGAAAGGGTCACAGGTATAAACATTTACATTTTGTCTTTTTTTTAAGTTATGCATTTATTTATTCTCTGCTTATAATATATAGCAACACTCTAAGATTGGATTTAATTGAATTCTGAATGATGGAGAAGTTCTAATGAACCTGCTTCAGTGGTGTTTTCCATGGAGAAAAATAAAGGGTAATTAGAAATAAAATGACACAGGGCAGCTCTTGACCTGTTCTCTCAATTCTAGTGATATTGGATTGCAATAAATCTGCAAGCCCTGTTTACTGAGTATCCAATATGATCAAGGTCCTGTTAGTGTTTCTAGAGAAACAGCATCTATACTAAACATTTATACTCATCTGCCTAAATTATTCAACGTAATTTCCAAAGTGTGTATGCAGGCAAAGCATTGAGTTGTTTGTCTTGTAGCTAAATTATTCATGAAGCCCACTTTTTACTCAATCTATTAACACAACAGACTTAGGTACTCTTCACTTTGGTGATGGGGGAAAGGCAGGATGATAAATTTGGATTATATAACATGGATATACCCTAGTTCTAGTGTAGCTAATCTTGTCATTCTAGAATGACAGAAGACAATACATATGTTTTAATCTGAGATATGAGAGAGTGGGGATGTCCTTTCCCACCTTGCTGTTTCAAATTTCTGCCATTCCAATTCTGTTTAAAATTGAGATTGTTTATATTTCAGTCTTTCCAATGAAGCACATCAGGTATCTATTGTTTTCTTGGTTCTTTGAGACAGGGTTTCTCTGTGCAACATTTCTGGCTATCCTGGAACTTGCTTTGTAAACCAGGCTAGCCCTCAAACTCAGAGAGATCTGTCTGCCTGCTTAATGATACAATTTATATGATTGAAATACTCTAGTAAGGAGAATTTATGCTATTTAGTGCCCCCAAGCATATATATATATATATATATATATATATATATATATATACACACACACATACACACACACACACACACACACACAATATTCACGTGTTTTAATCCAGCCATTTGTTTCTGCACTAAAATTGTTGCCTGAACTTAAACGATCAACTTCTGAAGATCCCTCTGGCTGTTCCAGAAGCATAGTATTATCTGAATATGTATCTTTAAATTTCCATCAGCTTCCTTCTCTAAGACCTAACAGAGTTTAATATAATTATATTCACTGACTAAGTGTTATTTGACTATGTGTAGGCAATATGTTCTTGAGTATTAAATATATAGCCTTATAGCACTCTGTACCCATGATCTTTATTGTTTTCAATGAATATATATACTCACAAAAGCCATGAGATGGACTCTTAGCAAGCAGAGGTAGCCTGGCACATATTTTTATGCCATGTGAAAATCTCTTTCCTGCATTTTCTGGTTTTATAGCTTGATGAATACAAGAGATCAATCATGAATTAATTTCTGAACTATAATGATATCAAAAAGTGCTATCATGTTCATGTCTAATTTTAGAAGATACAGCACTGTTTTTAGAGACAGTTTCTAAGATGACTAGTTCTTCTGAGTGTGTGGCTTGTTGATTATATATGGCCATAAACCACTCTATAAACCACTGTGCCAAATCCTTCAAAGACTGCCAGGGACTACCCTTTTAATAAACTAAAATGATATAATAGATGCGCCTGCCATTCCTTTTGATATATGTTATTCTCTTATATTCTTGACTCTACTGACTCATCATTTTTATTTAAAACTACTCAATATTTCCTCAAGACTCATTTGTACCCTTCTAGTCTCTGTCTCTTCCTATGACAAGAATAAGTCCCTAGGTCTATTCTTTGATTAAAATTACACTCATAGATGTGGTTATTTGATTAGTTATGTCTCCTCTACTATTTGGAACAGATGGCCTGCATTTGTATCTGAACTAAGACTCAGACTTGAGCTTCTTTTACTCACTTTATCCCAGTAATCATTAAAAGGGTCATTCACTACTGATGAACACAGACTTTCAGCTTTAGTTTTTCTAGGGAAGCGATTTTTTTGTTCACTGATTTTATTCCTCTAAGTCATAAACACACTACTTTCTGTCAGGCTTTTCATTGCACATTGGAGACACGCTTGGTAACAACAAGGGAAATGTTTGCCTTCTGGGAACCCGTGCTGAACATAGAATGGAGATACACTCAGACGAGTAACAAACAAACCAAGTCTTGACTTGAGTCAGAGTTCACCATCTAAAGTGACAGCAACCTAACATGTAAGACATGTAAACTAATTCACTTGTATAAGTTGGGGTTGTTAAAAATCACATCATGCAAGGGGGACTAGAAATTGTATATACTGTAAGATGGGGGAAAGAATGGTATTCTTGAAGAAATATCAACAGGCGGCAGTGAATGGCACAAGAGAAACAGAAGCTTGAGAAGCATGTGAAGTTCAGATCATTTGTTTAAGCATGCCCTACACTCCAGCGCTTATCTCACAGTACTGGGGGAAAGGGTCTTTTTTGCATGCCATGACTACTGGCTGCTAATTCTTAAAGCCTGGAATGCTCACCTTCATGGATTTGGGGAGCCAGTCATCAATATCTCTTTTACTAAATTAAGATGACTGGAATAGACACTTGGAATCTTCTCAGTTCTCTAGCTTTGCTGATTGCCTCACTGTAAGCATTGTGGTAAGTTCCTCTTGTACGAAGTATTTCCTGTACTCAGTCAAGCTGTGACCCAATATAATTATATAATTGCAAGTTTAGTGTGTGTGTGTGTGTGTGTGTGTGTGTGTGTGTGTGTGTGTGTGTGTGTGTGTATACATGTGTACAAGTCTATAGCGAGGAATGGTGATATTACCATTACCTATAACTGATTATGTGATAGGGTTTACTTGGCAGAGCTTAGAAAAATAGTATTAATGAGTTGGAAAGCTAAGGAATGTTATCTTTAATTTACTAATAAATTTAAGAGCATACTTCTAGGAAGGATTTCATAATAAAAAGTAGATTTTCCCAATGGCCAAGGAATGGGGCTCCTATTCATGAAAGTGTGGCATGCTTGAGACTAGGTATTTTCAGTAGCCAGAGTGTTGGGAAGAGATCGAAGCTAAGAGAAAATCATGCTAGAGTTTCAGAGTTAAGCATTTGGGCTGAGACTGGGATTGAGAAACTCCTTGCGTCACCAAGGAGTGTGTGTGAAAACATGATACAGCTTTCTCTGAGATAGGAAGTGACAGGCAGGGCTGATCTGGGACAGCACTGCATTGGCAAGATTGTTCATCCTGGTGGACATATAATGCAGGCTGTAGAGCATACCTTTCTGTTGCCCTGCTGCTTGAACTTTCCACACAAATGATCCTGGTAATTAATTACAGGAAAACTTTTGGAAAGTAAAAGATGATTTCCTTTCCCTTAGACCATGCTTACATTACAAAGGGGCATGAGCACTTACCTTTCTCCAGCAGACATCTGTTTTTTGAGCAAGGACCTGTGTCTTGGCCTCTCAAAGACAATTTTGTCCAGTCGTATCCAATGACAGCCCAGGATACTTGGAGTAAAAGGCCCCAAGAGATCTCATTTCTCCTCTTCAGTAAGAAACTCCTTTCCCATTTAAAATGTCTGTGCACCTCTCATCATTTGAAACTTGAAGGTGTGATGCTTTGATTTGATCCCAAGTCAAAAATTGTTTACTTTAAATATAATACAGATTAAAAATTAAATACTAAAAGCTTACTAATGACTCTCAGTAACATAATTGCCACAGTTCTTGTAAGCTACATTTTCTCTATTTCCTTTGTTATTGGGTCATTGTCTGAGACACCAGGCAATAATAGTGGAAGGTCTTTATATTTTAGGAACAGGTTGCTTTGGAGGATTTTTTTTTGGGTAGTTATCTTTGTTTTAGACTACTAAGAGAGGCTGATGTCTATGCCAGGGAGTGTTACCTGGTTCAGAGTCCTCTGTAACTCAATCAGAGACAGGATTAGAAGACAGAGGCAAACAGAACAGATAAAACCAAATACACCTAGGCCTTAAGGACATTTAAAGTAGATCAGACTTTAGTTTTCAATGATGGTGAAAGGAAACATACCTCACTGGCAAGTTGTATATATCTGGAAAGGTAACTCAAAACAGATTCCTATGGGCTCTGTCCACTAGACACTGACTAATAAAGATGTGTCAGGAGGACACCATGGCGAACACAGCACAATACAATCTTTTCTGAAGGGTCTTTGACATGAGATTATGTTAAGTTCAATTGCTCCTCTTCCAGCTAACCTTTTTTTAGAGAGAGGGGTTGATATAGTCTCTGCCATCTATAAAGCATTCATGGTGATGACCTTGTGGTTCTGCCTGTAAGAGCTGCAGAGAGTCCCCAGGCCTGAAGCTGACTTGTTGCCAACCAGATCAGGTTCTAAGGGGAGCCATATGTCTGCTGAGAATCAAAGCTGTTTCTTCCCAACCTATTTATGCCTGTTGAATTTTGTTACTGTAGTCCAGAAATGTGTTATGTTAAGTGAAATAAGAAGGAAAAAAATTATGATGATTGTTTCAAACTAATTGATTTGGAAAGACTCCATGAAAGAAAATCGATAGAACAATTATAATCATTCAGGGTGAAGGGATGACAACAATAAAATATTGGGGATGACAGATGAAAAGCTTTGGGCATATGGCCTCATTTATTTTTCAATTCTTACAAAGTTCTTGAAAACAAAAACTGCTAGAAACGGAGACACAAATATGCCTTAATTAGAAATGAAAGGTTGGTTCTAATTATTGATTATAAATACTTTGGATCATAAAACTGGAGTTTTTATTTGTTAATAAATACATACTTATCTCTCTTCTTTTATTTCCCAATTTCTGTTTTTCTTAATATTTACTTGTGTGCGTGTGTGTCATATGCATGTGTGTTTGTGTATGATGTATGGCAAGGCCATGGCATTTGTGTGGAGGTCAGAAGACAAGTTTGTGGAGTTGGAATTCTTCTATGTTTATGAGGGTTCCAAGGATTAATCACAAGGCATCAGGTTAAAGAGCAGGCAATTTGCCAGCTGAGCCACCTAAGAGGCTCACACACACATTTTTTAAATAAATGTTTCTAGTTGCATTAAAACTATTAGTTTTTCTGTGCTGGAGGGTCCTAATGTATTTGAAACTGGTTAAAAAAACCCAAAGTACCTCATCTATGAAAATTATTTATATAGCAATTATACTAGGAAATACTGATAGACTTTTGCTTCAAGTAAGTAGTATCTGGAACAGACATTTCAGTCATCACCTATTCTTGAAATAACTTATAAACTAAAACATAGATACCTTTGGTAAATTGAATATTTGGAAATAGAAATTAACTTTGTATATCCTAATACCAAGTGTTAGGGAAGCTTCATAGATGTCGACTGACTTTAACAAAAGCACAAGGGTTTTGTATCAGCTTGTGTAATCAGGATAAAGACACTACATGTTAGGCATGCCTAATGTTGAGTACTGCAGAGTTTTACATGCATTCCAAGGAGATACTTATTACCAGGGTCAAGGCCATCCTGGGCTACAAAATAAAGTTCTGTCTCTAAAGACAACAAAACAGAGCAACAACCAAACTCAAACCCAAGCTATATGCTGAAAGATTGAACTAAAAATAACCCTTATCCAGTCCAGGTACTCTTTTTCATAGCACCCTAAAAGCATTATCCTTTGGGGGTCCTGCAAAATTTATTAAAACGTAAAACTAAATCTGTCCCCAAATACATCAAAATAATAATCGCGAGTAACTCCATGACTTTGTAGCTTAAATTTCAAGTACTTATAAAACACTTTACTTAAATATTTACTAAAATTCATGTGTTGGAAACTGAATTTCAAGTGGATCTGTTAGGACATGGGCTTAAAGGGGTTTATTTAGGAATGAGTCCTATAATCTTTCCTGAGTAACAGACCTCATGAACTGAATAACTATTATAAAACTACCTGTGGTGAGAGCTTGCCCTCCTTTGTTCTTTTGCCAAACACAGCAAAAATGGCTCTCAGTAGAGGCTGGAAGCTGACACCCTGTCTTAGACGTCCCAGACTCCATGGTTATGAGAGAGTAAGTTTTAGATTACCCAAGGTCAGGTATTCATTTCAGCAACACAAAATGGACTCAGACACAAGTTGAACTGATGTGGGATACCCTTATGTGTGCTGTGAATATGTGTTGCTTTTATTGATTGATGAATAAGGTTCTTTTGGCTAATGGCCAGGCAGAATATAGTTAGGCAGAAAATCCAAACAGATTTATGGAGAGAAAGAAGGTAGAATCAGGGAGACTGGAGTCTGGGAGATACCATTTATGTACTGGGGAAGCAAATCGTGAAGTAACAAGCCATGAGCCTCTTGGTAAAATATAAAATAATAGAAATGGGTTAATTTAATTGTGAGAGCTAGTCATATGTCTGAGCCATTGCCAAGACAACTATCATTAATATTAAGCCTCAGAATGACTATTTAATAAGCGAATGTGGGGACCAGTGGGAAGGAGAACACCTGGTCCAATGGGATTGGGAGAGACAGAGAAAAACTTCTAACTACTTTGAACATTCTGTCAGAAGCAATCCTGTGCTCTAATGTACACGGTAGCATTAATCTTAAAAATATACAGTGCATATACAGTGGAATAGTATTTAGCCCTTCAAAAGAGGTAAATGGCATCATGACTAAAATGTAGATAGATCTGTCGGATATCATGTCATTTAAAATAAATCAGACACATACTAACAAGTACCACATCATCTTGCTTATATGTGGATGGCTGGGGAGAAACTGAATCTATAAAGTTGATTGATGGTTACCAATGATGGAAGTAAGGCAGGGAAGGTTGTGGGAAGAAATAATTTAAACAATATAAAGATGGAATAAATGACTTGAAAAATGCAAGGTAGCATGTGTGTCTCATAGAATTACATATTATTAGTTTGACTAAATGTTACTCATTCGCTTCATGATTCTATAACATTGTTTTCTTTCTTTTCTGTTTGTGTCTAAATTTAGATAAACTCAATGGATCTCTCTTCAAGATTTATAATTTTTCATTAAAAACTGACACTGGAATACTCCCATTGATTTTTATTTCTGTTATATTTCATGACTTAAAATATCTACCTCATTACTATTAATATTTCCTTTTGTATTAATAATAATCTCTGGTTGGTAAAATGATCCCATATGTCTTTTTTATTTCTTTGAGGTATTAAAATATAGTATTTAAGGTCTTTGTCTGGTGAGGGTAATGGTTTATCAGGACCAAGCTCTCTTGAATTGACTCACTCCACACTATTGCTCTCTTTCATTTCTGTATCTTTGTTGTTTTAAACACTTGGATATCTTGCTCATACATTACTTGTTATGTATACTGGGAATTAAAAATGCAAGTCAGGCAGGTGTTTTTTCACTGAGTTAGATACCTAGTCCTTCTCTTTTTCAATGTTTTGAGATGGGGTCTCTCTAAATTGTGCAGGATAGTGTTAAACTCACCCACTTTCACCCAAATAGGCTTTGAATTGCCCGTTTTAAATATCCAGAGAGTTGGGATTGCAGGGCCTGAACCAGGCAGCCAGAAAACTGGAAATTTTAATTCATACAATTTGGCTTGTCTTTCTTCTTCTTCCCATAGTTAGGTTTTTTTTTTTTTTTTTTTTTTTTTTGCTGCTGTTTGTTGGTAGTGTTACTGTTGCCTATCTGGTGCCTTTAGTTGTTCCTGTGAGATATATCCTTTTGTAATCTCTTACTACTTAGCCAACAGTTTGATGTTAGCCAACAGTTTGATAGGTATATATGTGAGCCAGGAAGGCTCTGGTTGTTTTCCTAGAAGCTCAGTGGACAAGCTGTGCTATACCTTAAGTCTCTTATTGCACATCTCAATTTGTACCCTCACCTATTCTCTGGACAAAATCTCTATCAACCAAAAATAAGAGCTGAGGGAAATGCCATCTACAAAGCTTTGGACATGAATGTGGCATTCTAGATGCCAAATTATACCAGAGCCTTAATTCCAACATTGGGAAGCCATTCCTAGCTTTGAAGTTTGCCATCGGCTTGAGTTTCTGCTAAGTTGATTGCAAATGTCAGTCTTGTGAGATTCTTGGGCTGAGCAACCTCTGTGTTATATCTAAAAAACGTGTTTTTAGTTTTTATTTTTTTCATGTGGAATATTCCAGGAAATAGGACGAATAATGTTTGTCAGGGACTTGGTCTTTGGGGAGTTTCCTCATTGATTCTGCTTTCTTATTGCTATTCTCTGGTCATATATGGATGTGGGAATATTGGTTCTCAGTGTGATGGATAACCTCCATCACCAACTGTACAAAATTTGTTATGACTTAGGAAACATCTCCAGTATGTATATAAGGAAGTTTACAGAGAAGCTTAATTGATGAGGAAAGACTTGCCCTGTAGAACGTGTACCACATGATCCTCTGAAAAAGAACAAAGCCTTCTGAGTAGTATATTATTCCACTTTTTTCCGTTCTTTTTACCATGCCTTTTCTACCATGAGGAAGAACTCTGAACTTGAATTGAAAATGGGCCATTTATCCTTTAATCCCCTTTTCATCAGGTGTCACAGTGATGAGTAAATTAACTAATACACAGGTAAGCACTTGATTACAGGGAGAGGACATATTAAACCAGGTGAAAAGAACCACAAAGCTTCCTACTCTTAGGAAAAGTCATCGAGCATTTTGCAAATAAAAATTAACAATATTTTGTCTCTGTAGTTTAATGAGACAGAGTCTTATGCAGCCCAGACTGTTATTGAATTCACTATGACATAAGAGTGGTCTTGAGGTCCTGATAATTCTCTTTTCAGTGGTGGAATTCTAAGCATATGCTACCACTTCTAGATAGGCACAATTTACTAAAAGATAGTAACCAACTTGATAACTTTTTAAAGTTCATTTGGTCCAAATTTCCCAGTATTCTCAAGCTTTGATGGAGAATATTCTTGGACTCCTTAATCAGCCACTAGTGATGATGTCATCAAATCAAATCTTAATATTGTGGTGGACCTTGTTTGCACAAATAGTTTATAGCAAATGTCCCAAATGTATTCCTTTTTCCTGGTGGAGACTATGTTCTCAACATGAACCTAGGTTTAGATTTAATTTCTTTAAATTATATTGCAAAGTATAAGAGTCCTTTAAATCTTTAATGAACACAGAAAATGTTGATATTTCTTATGATAATGCTGATGGATTTTTAATTTAATTCAATTGAGCTTCTCACATCAACTATTTAAGATAATGAAGGTTTCTGTTAAGCAGACCCATCTTAAGCACTTATCTTTATAATCTTCTTTTAAAATTCAAATTATAAGACAGACTGGATCACACTAAGGAAACTTTTCCAAAGTTGAAATTTTACTTTACATTTCTAAGTTTTCCAAAATATTCACATTTAGTGATAGGGGTGCACATACATGAACATGTATGAGTAGACAAACAAATACATATTGATGCTGAGATGCAGATTGTGATTGCATTACTATTTAACACAAGCCTCCATATGCACATTATGAATGAGAGTAAATTTGTAATGAATACCTAATAATATCTAATAAATATCAACCAAAGAATATTTAATTTACTGTAAGACTGTTCTTCAAAAATCTGGTCCATGACGTATGTACATTTTTCTTCATTTAGAATTCTTTTTTATACTTATTTATTATGTGTATGTATACATGCCCTTGTACCATGAGGCATGAGTGGAGGTAATCAGTTATTTCCCAGGGATCAAACTCAGGTCATCCAGTTAGATGGCATGTGTCTTACCGTACACTGAGACATCTTACCACCTCTATATTTTCTTCATTTTTTAAAGCTACTTAACTTCTGACAGATTTTTTTCCTCCATGAAATAAAAGAATAACACACTTGATTTCAGTTGTTTTTAAGAAGCTAATAAGAGATGACTCTAACACTTTGGAATTTACTAGGTTTACTAATGTAACATTTTAGACAAATTTTACAGGAGAACTAATTTTCTGTGAATTTTAAAGTAAGATAATTTGGCATCTCTTCCCCTCTAATCTGAGAATTTTCAGAAAAAAAATTCTTATTATAGAACTTTATACTGTTCTATCATTTAAGGTGCCATAACAATGTATTCATTTGTTTGACTTTAAAAACATTTTGATATTACAATATAATATTACAATATAATATAGCATTGATCCCTTTCCTGTCCTCCCTCCAAAACCTTCCATGTGCCTCTACCTGCACTCCTTCAAATTCATGGCCTTTTCAATGACAACAGGAAAACATACCAAATGTTAGGGGCCTTGACCTTCCAAAGAACTATAGTCAACTAAGGAAAGCTGGGAGCAGGAGATTGCCTCCTTCAGAGAACATACCAAATGGTTTTTCCATGCCAAATGGCCATCCGTGAAGACATTGGTTCAAGTAACATAATGTGGACTGAGATTGTCATATTTAGAAATAGAAATGTATATATATATGTATATACATGTCTATAATAATACTGTGCTTCTTTTTACAAATGCATTCTTTATTTTCATGATTTAATTAACTGTTTTGAATAGAGCATCTTAATGTTTCATAACATTCCTTATCGGCAGAACAATGTTAGTTGGAGCATCCATTTTCATGTTTTATCATACCATTAATAATGCATAGGTGTATCTGTAGTTTAATCAGTCTACTATAAACATTTATTTAGTAATGTTTGGCATTGTTGTAGCCTTTATTGCATCTGCTATCATATTACCACGTCTACTGATTACACTGGGTAAAAGTGGTAGTTTCCTATTTCTTTACCCAAAGTTTTACATCTAATATTAAAGTACCTCATTGGTTACTAAACTGTTGATAAATGAATGATCAACTAACTAATCTATAAAATTCAATGGGAAGGCTATTATGTGTTTTACCTAATGATGGGCATTGTCTACCAGTGAAAACTATGTACATATGGCAGTGATGATTACTATATTCAGAAAGCTCTGAGGGAAGGGGTACAGGGCTGGGAGGTAGCTCACAGGTTAAAGCACTTGCTAGTCAAATGGGAAGGACCCAAGTTCAGATCCTAAGCATACACATGAAGATAGGTGCAGTCACACTTTCTGCAACCCTAGTACCTTACAATGAGATGGAAAGATAAGGCATTTAATCAATTAGTGATTCACAGGATCACTATGATGGGTGATACCTGTGATGGGTGGTACCATCTCTGAGCCTGATGACCTGGTGTCTTATGAAAGCAGGCTGAGCAAGCCAGGGAATGCAAGCCAATAAGCAACACTTCTCCATGGCCTCTGCATCAGCTCCTATCTCCAGGATCCTGACTTCCTTTAGTTCCTGTCCTGACTTCCTTCAGTAATGATCACCCCCTTGGAAGTATAAACTAAATAAACCCTTTCTTCCCCTATTTGCTTTTTGGTTATGGTATTTTGTTGCAGCAATAGAAATCTCAACTAAAACACACACTAACCTCCAGGCTCCTTTGGTCCCAAGAAACACTGTTAGTCCCCATTAATGTATTATGCATATCAAAGCATGATTCTTCCCATGTCTCCATTCCTCCATTCCTCCCCCACTATGCTTCTCTGACTGTTACAGCTTAAAGCTTCCCCCTCTCAGCACTACTTGCTTTCTTACAGCCAGCAGCCCCTTCCCCCTACTCTTTTCTCTCTGAGAGGTAACCATGACACCTGTTAACTACCCCAGATGCCCCTGGCTATACTTTTTTTCCTATCTACAATAAACCTTTCTAAAACCCACCCATGGAGAAGTTCAGTTCTGTGGTTTCACTGCAAAGCAGCATGATTGTTTCCATTCAGTTTGCTTAATTTACAATAAACTATTGTTTACAACCATATGCAATGCTGGGGGTTGTCACTGGGTTGTATCATCTATATACTATGTGGCCACAAACTAAGATTTGTTTGGGTTTTCTCCCACCTATTACAATTTTTTTCCTCTAGCGTATGTGGTAGCCATCATTTAATTTTAAATTAATCTCTTCTGATGGATTCAACACTTCCTTATCAAATAAATAGCTGTTTCAAAAATCAGCATGCATTCTTCTGAGGACACTTTGGAGAGTAAGACCCACCA
Organism: Phodopus roborovskii; assembly: GCF_943737965.1. Classification (NCBI taxonomy): domain Eukaryota; kingdom Metazoa; phylum Chordata; class Mammalia; order Rodentia; family Cricetidae; genus Phodopus; species Phodopus roborovskii. The sequence goes on from NW_026126434.1 coordinate 12,246,913, forward strand.
TGACAGCTCATTCTACCACAGAGTGGCTTCAATAAAAGCACATTTAGAATTAAATTACCCTTCAAAATTTTACCCCCAGTAGGTCTGTGAAATTAAATAAGTTAAGTTAAAATAAGTAAGGAAGATGTGTAAATTGACATGACTGCTTTATGGAATGGTTAAGCGAAAGGTTTTTATTGTACACATATGAGAGAGAGAGAGAGAGGGAGAGAGAGAGAGAGAGAGAGAGAGAGGGGGAGAGAGAGAACAGCCAGAGCCATCTGAAAGAGTCCAGAGCACAGAGAGAAGGTAGACTGAATATGACCAGCAGACTGGACCTGACTATGAGAGAAGCAGAACAGGGAGATAGCTTGGGTTCAGGAGGAGAGGGAGAGAAGGGGAGAGAGAGAGGAGAGAGGAGAGAGAGAAAGCACTGAAAATAGCAGAGACAAGGAGACTGTGTAGCCAAGGGGAGGGAAACCCACAAGCTTGAGGGAATTTTGTGTAGAGACACAGGTTGAAGATCCAGGATTTTAGGATGTTAACATTAACTGAAATGTATACCAGGTACCTGTGATACTGAGGAATTTTGGGGGTCAGCTGGAGCTTTGGTATGCTGATAGGTACCATAGGTAGCCTTTTCACCCTTCTGCCAGTAAAGGGGGAAAGGTTCCTGAGAAATGCTATAGGCCAGGTTGAGCCCATCTCTGGATATTTGGACTGATTTTTGGAGTTTTGGGAATTGGACCAAGTTTCATTAGGAACAGACAGAAAAGTCAACCCTTAGGGATCATGACTTCTATCATGTGTCTGACTATAGTACTTTAGATCAGACAGGGTTCAGGAAAGCCCATGTGCTAAGCTGGGACATCAAGCTGTCATGCCTTGTGGAGGTATTGGAGCCATAAGAAGGTAGAGCCTAATGAGGAGAAGTTAAGTCATTTGAGGTGGAGGAAGTTAGGTCATTGATGTTGAGTCTAATGGGATTAAGTTAGGTCGTTGGGGTAGAGTCTAATGGGAGGAAGTTGGATCATCCTTTGGCATAGAGCCTGTGAAGAAGATTTTGGTACCTAAGATTTCATCTTGGCCTTGCAGTCCTGCTGTGATATATTGGCTCAAAAGCAATATTCCCAACTGAGCAAAGGACTGTAAACCTTAGAGATCATTGACCAAAATCAATGTATTTCTATTTAAGCTGTTTATCTCAGGAATTTTTGTCACAGGTAAAAGCTAGTAAGGTCATTAGCATTGCTGAATTATGAAAATAAGAAAATTTCCCTCTAAGGTATTTAAACAAGTTTTTATTTCTTGGGTTTTTTTTTTTTTTTTTTTGTTTCATACGGGTTCCTCAATAGTTTAGTGATTTATTAGAAACTAGACAGATTAAATGGAAAAAAGACAATTAATTCCACAAATGTGAAATGTTATGTTCCAAAACAGAATATCAGCATAAATTATAGAATCTAGAAATAAGTGTAGCTTCTTGAAGGAATGTAGATATTCACACTTTGTATTGCAGGTTATTTGTGACTTTGAAGCATCCATATTGATTACAATACATTATGTTTATGTATTAAAAGCAAAAAGAACCACAGAACATGAAGAATTAAGTTTGTAGGGGGAATTATTTCATTATTTTGTAAATACTAGTTGGATGTTAGCACTCAGAGTTTGAGACTACAGGACAATTTTACACAATATTAGCAATTGTAAAATTGCCTTTATTTCCTGCTTGTACATTGTAATGCCATTTTGATATTTTAAGCAGTAATAAGCCTAAAGGGAAATTAACTGAATGCAACAATAATGAAAAACATGCCTAATGGTTATTGAATTTTATATTATTTATTTCAATGACTGTACTCTAATTGATTAGAATGTCAAAGGAACTATAATTGGGAGAGAGATTTAATTTCTGTTTAAGTATACCAGCCAAGAAAACAAATAAATAAAAGTAACAATAGCTGAATAGAGGTGTAAATATTCAATGGTTTTCTGATTAATTGAATATAGTGACTGTTTCTCTGGGTATATTCATGTACTTTTTAGGCAATGTACAAATGCCACACAATCAAATGCCACTTTTTAATATACTATGACTATAGAAATATAAGTCATTAGGTTAGTGAGTTGATAGAACAAAGGGGTGGAATTATATAGCTTTGAAAATTACTCAGAAAAGTGAGCATAGAAAACCTATCATTACTAGTAAGTTCTATTAATAAATAATCAAAACAGAAATGAAAAATAACTGGTGCATTTTTTCAGAGTGAACAATAAACTATTTCTTTGTTGTAGAGTGTAAATTCTAAATAGTATTCACATTTTATGCAATAACTCCTGTTTTTTCTCCAATTTGGCAGGTAGTATTACATACACGTCTAAGTACAGAAACAACATTTCTTTTTGTTTTACTTCACCCACTTAAGTTAGAAGCTGACAAGATGTAAACTGGATTGAAGTACAAGATAGCAAAGGCAAAACAAAACAAAACAGTCAATAAGATGTTACTCCGTGGGGATGGAGTGATGACTCAGTGGTTAAGAATGCTTGCTGCTCTCCCAGAGGAGTAGAACCAGTTCCTAGCACCTGGGGCAGGAAGCTCACAACTTCCTATAACTCCAGTTCCTAGGGATGTGTAGTGCCAGTGCTATGATTTTGTTCCATCAATCAGGAAAAGGCGTAGAGATTGAAATAAGAGACAAGACACCGGATCATTCGTCTAATGGCAATGTCGGAATGTTGAATGCTGTTTACTGAGGGGATGGAGTGGGTTTATATACTGACTTACAGCACAGTGGAAAATAACAGGATTTTTAGACTTAGCTCCTCCCCGCCAGGTGTGTGTTAGCAAAACATGAATAGTACCAATAACAACTCCAGGGGGCAGGAAGAGTGCCAATAACAGCCCTGGGGCAAGAAGTTCAGGTCAAGATCTTCAGGCTTGCTCAAGATGCCTTGGGGTGCATGCAGGGCCCTACAGGGATGTGATGCCTTCCACTGCCTTTTCCGTTCCCACAAACACAGCCATGCACATATGTCACATGTGCATACATAAAAATAAATCTTTTAAATTAGAATGCTACCTAATTGCAATTCAGTGACTGTTTTTGAGTATACATTTATTTTGAACTTGACATAAATGAAAAATAATTGTTCATGATTTGCCTTTGCACTGGTGGAATTTTAACCTAACATAGAGAATCCTTTAGTTTACCTATATTATGACCAGAAAAAGTCCTGACCTGTGTGAGCTACCTAACTTTGTTAAATCTCCTAATCTATGAACAGCATCCATTTATTCACATGGCCACTAGATGGCAGACCCACCACTAACCACAATTTAGCTACAGAGTAAAATTTGCAAGTGAATTTGAATTACACTGGAGAACAATGCTTTGTTCTGCTCTTGGCTTCCCTTCTCTGTAGTTTGGGGGAGTCATGACAATGAAGATAATCTTGAATTTCTACTTTCTTTCAAGGCAAACTACTTACTAACTTACATGACTTCTAATAATCCTTTCAGATCCATAAATACTGTTGTATTGCACAGGAAAACACAGGTTTCCCAGGGTATATGGCAAGGCTATTTCTTTCCATAGACAACTACAAGGGAGATGATAACTTTGAAGAATTCTTGCTTGAGGGCTCCCAACTTTACTTACACTCTTTGAGATGTACTGTGAGAAAACTATTGGTTCTGTGTGTGATGTGTATTTGGTGCTTATGTCCTATACCTTTATGTTTCTAAAATAAGCTCAGTCCCTGCAGGAGCCTGCAGAATCAATTAGAGCTAAGGATAATTCCCTGTCAGCGACACTGATCTCTTACTTCTTTACTTTCTCATGTCCTTTGGATTCTGTACACTGATTTCCCCACCTCCTCCTCCTTTCCATTTTGTCTTTGGAGTACACAGAAACCTCCTGTACCCAAGCCTGAAATTGCCTCTTGATTTCTGGGTAACAGTTCATCTCCAGCTTTTAAAAATGGCCACCAGTTTATCTAAAGAACAGTGAGCTACCTTTTGCAGAAATTAGAAATCTCTCTCTCTCTCTCTCTCTCTCTCTCTCTCTCTTCTTCTCCTCCCTCCCCGTGTATGTGCGTGTTTATATACCCTTTCAGCCAAGCAAAAAATGATATGAAATGATTCCCAATACTGCTTTAAGCTAATTGGAAGTATAAGGACAACATATATAGCCATTAGGTCAAATTTTCTAGCAAACATTTCTGAGCTCTGAAAGCAAGTTTGAAGTTGGATAAAATTCAAGACTGTCTAGCTTATCGAGGAGAGTAAAGGTATGAAGGAAACTTATATTCAGCAAGTCTATTTATTCATGTGCTGGTTACTTTTATGACAACTTGATATCAGCTAGAGTCAGTTTGGGAAAGGGAACCTCAATTGAGAAAAATGTCCCCACCAGATTGATCTGAGGGCAAGATTGGAATGCATTTTCCCTATTGTTCATTAAGGTTGAGAGCCCAGCTCACTGTGGGTGGTGCTATCCCTGGGCTGGTGGTACCTGGTTCTATAAGAAAGCAGGCTGAGAAAGCCACAGAGCAAGCCAGTAACCAACACCTTTCCATGCTTCAAATTCTGCCTAGAGTTCCTGATCTGATTTCCTTTGACAATGGAAAGTGACCTGAGTTGTGTGCTGGGACAAACCCTTTCCTATCCAAGTTGTTTTTGGTCATTTCATTAACCACAGAATAAAAGCCCCACTAAGACAATTCAAATAACAACTTGATGCTTCAGTCATCAAATGAAATACCTCAGCAGAGGTTAGACTATTTCATGTAGAACGATGGGGAATTTAAATATCTGCCTCTCCTAATTGAACTGTGTATTGTTATTAACACAATGACTAAGATGTAACAATGGTATAGTATTTCCTCCTCATTAATGAAACAGTATAGATTCCATAGAAAAAAAAAAAAAAAAAAAAAAAAAAAAAAAAAAAAAAAAAACCATGAAAAATAGGTTAAGATACTGAAAACCCATACTTAGCTCCTGAGATTGCATTTGTGAAAGTCCTTTTAGAGGCTGTGTTTTATCTCTTTCCTCACTGTGTTTAGGTATGACTGTTAACTTCGAGATAACTGTAGAGTCACAAGCATTTGTAAATAACATTGAAGGACCAAAGTGTCCTTATGTGTTTATGTGTTTCCTCTAGTGATATAAATAGCAACTTAAAGGTAGTTTATTATAATCAGTATGAGTAATAAATAATACCAATATTTTGATATAGTCAAGACACAGACCATTTTCACCTCTACTAGCTTATAGTCAAACGTGTTTCCTCCAGCTCATCCCTTCTTCAGCAACAATGAGAAATGCCATGTATTTGTATAGTGCTGTCATTTTAAGAATGTTCTAGATGTATTCTGTCATCTTTATTTTCAAGCAGCTACACTATTTTTTCCCAGCATTTCTCAGTTGTTTTTTGTTTGTTTGCTTGATTATTTCTGCCTTCATGGTGTTCTTGATCTATCATTGGTTAGTTCTGTCTCTTATGACCAAGTAGGATTGTGTTTCAGTTGTTTGGTCAGGGTTGGTTCAATTATTCACTTATTAGAGTACATCTAGATGCTTTCTAGTTTTAGCCTCTTATGGATTAAGTTTCTCTGAGAAGTCAGGCTGACCTTTTGTGCAAACATAGCTAAGACACTTTTAAAAATGTATGTGTATGTGTTGGATATGTACATGTGTATGTCAGATGAGTACCAGTGCCTGTGGAGGCCAGAGGAGAGTGCTGGGTCCCCAGAAGATGGAGACAAAGAAGATTGTGAGCCATCAGACTTGGCTGCTGAGAACTAAACTAGGGCTTTCTGGATAAGCAAGGAATGCTCTTAATCACTGAGCATAGCAGATATCATAGCTTTTAAGTGACATGTGATCAATACCAGGGATGTAATTACTGGATTTATAATATTTACATCTCAGTTTTGCTTTTTTTTATAAAGGGTAAAACTTATGTGTGTATGTGTTTCCATTCATTTTCATAGTAGTTTCCATCTAGGTTTCAGCAAATGATAGTACATTTAGAATATGTGGTAAGTCCCAGAATTTGTATGAACCCTTTGCTTGGTTTTGGATGTGTTCAACCTTAAGTTAGTGCTGCACTGCATTTGTAGTTAGAATGATGACTTCGGCCAGTTAGACTACTGATGCATTGTGGGACCCATTTTAAAACTCTTCAAAGGAATCAATCCTTTATCATCTAGCTAGAGTTCAGAAAGAAACACTGTCAGTTTCATTTTCCACCTAAAATGCTAGTATTTCCTTTAAAAGTAGATATCTCTATCCAGGTGGTGGTAGCATATGCCTTTAATCCTGCCACTTGGGAGACAGAGACTGATAGATCTCTTTGAGTATGAGGCCAGTCTTGTCTACTGATCAAGTTCCAGGATAGCTAGTTATGCAGAGAAATCCTGTCTAGAAAAACAAACAAACAAACAAAAAAGTAGATATTTACCCAAATGCAGTAGTGTTATTCTTAAAATAATTTAGTCATAAAAATGAATTCTGGTACATTTTGGTTGTCATTTGTTTGTTTTTTACATTCAATTGTTTCATATAACTAATCGAGCTGTCTATTGGCCTCACGCTAAAATATACTTACTGTTTTTTATTACTAGAATTAAATTAATGCAAAGAACTTAGAGAAAGTTTACTGCCTTATCTTCCTTCAATTTATGTAGACATATTGTTTTAACCTGTATTTATGTTTACTTAAAATAAAAAATAACATAAAGATTTTAAATCCTCTGAGTTTCCCAGTCCACTTACCAAAGACAGTCAGGTTTTACAGTAGCTGAGTAGGTAGGTCATGCATGGGTGCATATAGATTCTGCATTGTGAATTTTACATGAATTTAAGACTTGCAGAGAATTATATGCTAAGGCTGCCTTTCCCTTTGTTCAATTACTGAAGTTCAAGGTTTTTTTTTTTTTTAAGGAAGAACACCCTGTTTTAAAAATAAAGATCTATTTGTGATTTCTGGAAACTTTAGTAATTTAAAAATCTCACAGTATCTCACAATCATAAGGTCAGATAATAGAAGTATGTAAGTCTTTTCCTTAGTCTGTGCAGGCTACTGTAATAAAGTGCTTCGATTCAAGCATCTTATAGTTTGAAGGCTTAAAAATCTAAGATCAAAGCAGATTATGTCCTGGTGTCATCCCACCATCTGATCCATGCCATGACACCTACTGATTATGTCCTCACATGGAGGCTGGCTCCCAGGATCTCTTGCTAGCTCTCTGAAAGGTTCCTTTCATGACCTGTTGTTCATTTTCCAAACATCTCACTTCCAAAACCTAAACACTGTTTGTTTAGGAGTTTTGACATGAATTTTATGGGAAAACACATTCATTCTGAATTGTGAATTTTGCTTCAGGATTACATGTTGTATGAAGTCTCAATTGCTTATTTCTCTAAGTTAAAGAGTTTTATACTGAAGTAAGAATATCTGCTTTGTTTTTGTTAATTAGAAAGTATTTGACACTTCTGACTTATTTGATGACTTTAAATATTTGCTATCCATAAGGTTAGAAGAGGGTTAGCTATGCTTTCATTTTTGTACTTACATGATTATTTGAAGAAGTAATATTTTTCCTAATATTTTGTCCAGATCATTATTTCTGTTCTTTTCCGAAGACCTTCAGAAATGGAAACACACATACACATGAGCACGTGCACAAACTTATGATGTATACAAACACATACACACTCACACACTCATGCACACTCACATTTTCATAAACCAACACAAGCATATTCGTATTCCCACCCCTGAAATGATCTCACAAAGCTATGGCAATCATGTAACAACTCTTTAGGTTTCTTTAACCATCTTGCAGCCAAGAAAGTGTAAATATCCACATTTCAAGATTAGTTCTGTCTTGACTAGCTACAAACTTCATTTATTAGAATACCTGAATGGATTTGCAAAGGATTGAGTTTGTCTCTGTGTTGTGCTGTTGTAGAGGTGTAAGACACTGTAGAGTTTTAGAATTTTTTACTTGTGGGTTTTTGACTATCACTGACTTAACCCAGGATAAGTCTTTTGTCACTTTCACTAGTCACCTTCACAAGAAATTTTGAATAAATTAACAATCTGGTCATATTTTAAGTGGCTATTTCTCATAAATCCCTAGTCTCACAAAGAAGTAATGGCCAGCATCTGGGAAAGAACCTTGAGTAGAAAGATGAACCAGATATGCCCCGTGATTGTCTGTGTAACTTGTCAGTTTAGAAGAGCTTGGACGTCCAACATCCTCTTTATTCACAACCCTTCCTCTTGTTGACAGTGTTTCACTCAAATGCCTCCTCTTTTCGGCCTGCATTTTCCACTTCCAAAGGAAGCTTTCATCTTGACTTTAACAGTTATCAACAGCAGTATTACCTTAGTCCCACTTACTCACTTTGTGATATCCTTGTCTTTATATGAATATTTATATTGTGTACCCATGTGTCTTAACCTTAATACATACGCCTTGACATGTTTTGCTTTCTGTGACAGCAGCTAATTATGCCATCTAATTCTACATCTTGGTTAACATGGCTTATATTTCCTTACTTATTAATCTAAAGAAGGATGGGCACCCCTTGCTTGAGGCATTAAGAAGCAAGGAAACAAGACTAGGAACAACTCAACCTCTGAGACTCAACTCTGGTGTGTGTGTGTGTGTGTGTGTGTGTGTGTGTGTGTGTGTGTGTGTGTGTGTTTGTGTATCTGTGTGCCCATGTGTAACTCAGAATAATGGTACCACATACGGAAATTTTGAGGACAAAATGATGGTATGTGGCTTTTAGAATCAGAAATGACAGTTTTTCACTGTAAGCTCATGGTGAAAGTGAAATCTTTCCTTCATTTCCCAATTCTTGGAGCAGTAGAACACCAATTACAATTTACATATATTTGACTCACCTTAGTATTCAGGGCCAGTCACTACCACTGCTTGTTTCTGGAACCCCAAATGAATTATTTAAACCCACAAACTTGATTTGCTCATTTTTGAATAAGGATGTGACAAAATTTTTGTATTCTGTGATGACTTCAATAGAGAGCAAGTTAGAAAACACAGAAATGCACTTTTTAAATAATAGAGAACCATATGAGTACCTAAGGCTAATCCCTTTATGCTTTGAAAATGATGTTAGTGGACTGGGTGGTATTCTGCTAATATTATCACTTCAGTCCTGATAACCATCATTTACGCATTCCTCATCCAGTTGCTTGTTACATAAACCTAAAGCCCTGAAAGAACAAGTATCAATATCTCACATTTCTGAATGGAATAAACTTGGGGAACAATAATTTGAACTTTGTCTTTCATAAGTGACAGGTGGGAAGTTCAATTATGCTTATTTCTTGGCCCTGCTGTGATAATGTATACCCAAACTGAAGACTTAAAATGCAATTAACCATTCCACAATTCTGGATGCTCTACATCCCAAATCAAGGTAATATTCTGAGAATGCAGTGTTTATGAATCAAAAGGCCTAGTTACATGATTAAGCCAAACATATGCCACACTACCTTATCTCTGTCTTTTACATAGTTGATGGTATACCTCTTCTAGTTCTAATCTTGAGAGCAAATTACTTCAAACCTGTTTCTATCATGGCTTAGGTATCACCATGCACTTTTACCTCTGCATCTTATTTTTCCCCTTCTTATAAGAATATGAGTTGTATTGAATTCATGAACTATAATGTTCTTGAAAATATAGCCCCAAACACAAGCCCAGGTGCAGACACCTGAAAAACCTATAAAGAATTGTCACTCAGTACTAACTAAATTGCCAGAAGAAGGTTTGATTTTTCTATACCATTTTGGCATTGCATTTTACCATGGTGCTGTCTTTGAGCAGGAACCATGTGAATACTCTCAGCATCAATCAATAATTCTTTATCATATGGGCTTCCATAGAATCTTTCTCCTTCAAACCCAGGGAAGACATATCCTAAAGTATATAGTCTTGCAAGTTCTCGAGTTGCCATGAGTTCTGGTGAATGTTTCACCATGAGGTTGTGTGGTTCTTGCCTGTTCATTTGGATAGCATGATAGTCATATATTTGTTTTAGTCCTGTAACTAAGCCTTTTGATTCATAAGTACTTCAGAAGCTGTATCCTTAGAAAATTAGTTGAATTAGTGAATATGCCCCACCAATTAGTGGGTAGGAGTTCTGCATAAAACTTCCATTTCAGATTTTACATAAGATGCCACTTCTTATACATACAATAGAATCACAACTTTTAAAATAACATGTATAGCATTGTGTCTTAGTTTTGTTTCCTATTATTATGATCAAATACCATGACAAAAGCAAACTAAAGGAGGAAAGGTTTGTTTTAATTCACAATTCCAGGTATCTTCTACCATACATTTGAAGTTCCAGTGACAGGAGATTGAGAGAACTGATAAGATTATAATCACAAGTAAGTGGCTGGAGAGATTGCCTGGCCATTAAAGGCTAGGCTCAAAACCAAAAATATAATCAAAAGTAATAGTGGACAGGAATTAATTTATGCTAGTGCTCTACTAACTTTGTTCACTCTTACATAGTTCAGCGTCCCCTTTCTAGGGAATGGTGACACCTAGAGTCGGTGTGCTTTATCTTCTCAATCAGTATGATCAAGATATTCCCTCACAGACATGCCTACAAACCAAACTAACCTAGAAAATCCCTCCATGAAGCTCCATAATCTAAACTTTGATTTATTATATTAGGCTCTAGAAGTCTAGAATTAAGGAGAATTTAGAGCAATTTTGGAAAATAGTAAACATAAGATAGAAAATGCTTCCATCCAGAAGTAACAGCTATGATTTTATTTACTATTTCTTTACAATATTACTGAAAATTTTCTGCAGACTTGAAAGTTTAGATTCATAATTTTAGAGCATTTGTTTTTTACATTGTATAACTCATATTTCATATCTTAATATTATTAGCAAATATATTATTAAATAAGAGTTCATCCCACACCTATACCATACTGATTTAATGCCTGTCAATACTTAGGCTACCTGCTTTATCATTTTCAGCTATTTTTAAGTATTATGCTTGCATTTTCAAAGTTCTCTGAAACATAGTAGAAAATATCTAAGTTCAAAAGTGCTCAGCACCTTTCAAAGACAAAATACAGATTTCTTTCAACCTTCTTTCAAATTTTAATTGTCCATGAGACATAAACTGGAATCACATGGAAAGAGAATATTATCAAGGAACTTTCTAAATCATGTTGGTCTTATTCTATATCATCTGCTCCAGGACAAGTATTATATCACCTATTTTTATTTACTTAAATTTTTGTTTGGAACATGTCACAACTCAGACAAAGATCTGAGGACAATGGTGTTGTACCTGCAGAGGTTGTCTGGCATGTGAGATGGATGCCTTTTCTTTGGTTCCCAAACTGAGTGAACTTTTTCTGATGATGATTTCCTGATTAGCAGATGCTTTTCTCCCAAAGAAATGTCAGCAACTTAGTCCACAGGTAACAAGTCAAGGTTTCTGAATTACTTTCTCAAAGAAAAGTTGTTTAAATTAAAGTGTTATAATGAAATGAGTGCAGTAAAAAATGCTAAAGAGAGAAAATAAACTTATAAAAATAAATAAAAATATAACTTTAATATCTAATTTATGAATATATACATATATTTATTGTAAAAGATTATTCAAAATCATCAGGAACATGAATAAAATAAAAACAAAAATGCTAAAACCTACTCTAAGATAAATGACATATGACATAAAAAATGTCCAATTACTACCTTCCAAAAATAGCATATCTGACAGGGAGTTAATTGAGGCAAATATTAAATTAGGCTTTGCAGCTACATATTTACAGCAGGAAAACAAAAGCATTGCTGACCTAGTGAAGTGATTATTGTATACATTTGTACTCTATGCCAAATAAAGGTATTCCCAACTGCATTTTCTAATCATTTTTTTAATGAGTATGGTAAAAGCAAATCACGTGCTTTTGCTGTTTTATTATCTGGTCATATGCTTAAACTTTCAGGAAGTGCATAGCATTAATCATATAAATTAGCTTTCTCTCTCAGATGGCAGGCATGTAATTCAGGCCAGGAAAGGACATGCAAAGTACTGCAGAAAGTGCCAATGCTACTAGTGTGTTCTGCCAGTGAGGGAGTGTTCATATGTTTCACCACCTGATTTTATTCCTAATTCCATTAGTGAAATCCATTTGAAATATTATAAGATGTTATAGATATTGACATTGATAATAGAAACTAAGTCTCTAAGTATGAAATATTTTTAACTCCCCAGAAGCACAGATGACATTTTTTAATATTTATGTTCCCTCCTGGTTTCATGGTTTAATTGTATTAAATATGTAATTAAAACTTCATTATAACCAGATCCTGCCATTCTTCATCACACCACCTGAAAAAAATCACTGTACCAATTTCAACTAATTCAACCATTAGGGTATCTACTACCTATTTTCCTATTTTCTCCTATTTGAGGCAACCTTAAAAATGGCCTAAATAAATAAGAGTAGTTTTTTTCTTTTTAAAGAAGCATTATGCAAGACAGATAGATTCAAAGTACTATGTTTTGGTCATATTATCTTTCACACAACCCTTTCTGGATTCATACCTTCACTTCCCATACATCAAACTATGTATTGTTTTTCTTTCATCAAGACTAATTTGTGCAGCCACATGTTCTTGGAAGTATTATGGCCTTCCACTGGAGCCTGGACAGCTTATAAAAGGCTAAACTCAAAGAGAACCTACTGTCCTCTTCCAGCAGCTAACATTACCCAATGGCTTGTTGGCTGCAGGTGAGGTTTCATGCCCAAAACTTTTTTCATGTTGGGATTTGGTCTGGCTTGGGCTTGCACATGTCTTGAACATGCTCCCACAACAGCTGTGAGTTCATATGCACAGGTAACTTACGCAATTCAACGTATGCTCTCTTATCTAAAAAACGCTTACCATGACTTACAAGCCCCTAGACAGTGTGGTTCCTGTCATTTCATTTAGTGTCATTTTCCCTTGGATCCCAAGGGTGTGTTACATTTATTCCAGGTCTTTCACAGGTCCTGTTCCTCCACTGAAATTCTCTGCACTTACTCCTTGGTTCCTACTAGTGGGTTCTTAAGCATTTCCTGCAGCATCACTCCTTGTACATAATCAGCAAACCCTTTGATATACAGCCTTCCTCTTCCTATAGTTTTCTTCAAAGTCCATATTTCAGTTTGTGATATTGGGGATCTTTTTTTATTTTTTATACATTTGTCTTTTCCCTGTAAGCTTTAAGCTCTATCTGAAGGATGAACACTGCATCTCTATTGTTTCCATGGTACATGGTTGCCATTAACAGATCAAACATTTGCTTTACAACATAGTGGTGGTACATTCAAGAGAGTTCTATAGGATCTACACATACAAAACTTACATATTTTCAGTGACACAAAAAATATGGTTCTTCAAAACACTGATTTGCCTATGAAGTTAAGATTTGTTTTTGTTTTGGTTTTTTTTTTTTTTTGTTTTTTGGTTTTGTTTTTTTCATCACTAGAAAGAGGATAATAAGTAGAACAAGAAGATAAGTGCTTGGAACAACTGAAGAGAGAGAGAGAGAGAGAGAGAGAGAGAGAGAGAGAGAGAGAGAGAGAGAGAGAGAGAGGACTAGACATGGGAAAGAAAAGTTATTCATAATCTGTACTCTAAGATGCTATGGAGAAAGGTAATAGTTCATTCAATATTGAAATGGTGGAGGTTCCCTTTGCCATATTAAATTTAGGTATACTTATTAGTTTTTAATGATCAAGCTCCACTCTACATATTCATAATATAATAAAGAGCATTAACATCTGACTTTAGGGAATTATAATTAAGTCTGTGAATACCGGAGAATGACAAAAATAAGATTATTTAGATTTTCAGCCATTATTACAAGTATTAAGAAAGGGATTGATAAATTTTGAAATGAGATAGTCAGCTGTTAAGGTGGTGATGACCTGTGTTGAGATCAGAATTGTAGGTACTATGAAATTTAGAGGAGTAATATGTTCTACTACTCTGGGGCTACAGTTTAGTTTTTTCCATGAACATTAAAGAAAATAAAAATAAACCTTAAAAAGAAACTTAGTAAGCAGTATGAATATTGGAAATTTAAAGTAGGAAAGATTGTATTGATTTTGCAGTGTGATAGATGTCTCCCAGAAGTGGTGGTTACCTGGTACATGTGTGATTTTACTGTGTGACCTGGAAACCTGCCTTTGTGCCACAACTAGGAAAATAAAAGTATACTCTATATATACTGCACATATGTATGGGTTTTGTTATTGTTAAAATGCCAAGAAAATCGTCTCATATTCTACACAGACCCAAAACAAGTTTGAGATATATATGTAGATCCCCACAGGCTGTGTGTACCTAATGGATAAATGTTTCTGGCATACTGAAGCATGCCTATCTGGAGCTACAAGATGCATTTTATTGCTGCCTGGCTTTGGAACTCCAATGCCTGTTGTTCTGATTCCTTACAATGCTTGAGTTTCTAGAGCATCTTCAGCTGATTTTATTTTTCTCTTTCATCCAAGGTCATGATGTCACCATGACCAAGTGGTTTAACCAGATAGTTCTAGCTTCCTTCTGATTCTTTATCACATTTACATGTCTTCTGCAGATCTGGCCCAGCAAAGTGATACAGCAGACAAATTTACTTCTAAATCTTTGAAATAGTGTTGCTGCTTTTTTGAATTACTGAAATGGCACCAGAAGCATTGTTTCATTTGACTGAAGACAATCTCTAGAAGCAAACATTTCACTGTCTTAGTTAGTTAGTTAGTCATTTGATTTCTCTGCCCTGGCGTGGATTTGGAGTTGTTCTTTAGTAAACCAATAGTTAAACAGTTTCCATACTGAATTTATGTCTTACAACAATGGCTTTGGGCACTGGAGTAGATTTTCTGTGTTAGAAGTAGAAATAAAACTTTGCAAATGCTTTTTCTCCTTATTTTGCATACAATGTTGTGTTTCTTTTTCTTGATCCATTATATTCTATTTTGTCTAAACTACATATCCAACTATATTATATATGGCAAAGCAAATTTCATGCCATAATTCTTAAGATTTTCTTCTTAATACATAGATTTTCCTTGTTTGCTGGATATGCTTTTGAAGGAGACCTAGGTTCAGTTCCCAGGTCATACTGTAGCTCACAATTATCATTCAATGGAATCTGACACCCTCTTCCCTCCTCTACAGGCTTTAGACACTTATGTAGACAAAACACTCATCACATAAAAAAAAATAAATCTTTTGAGTGGGAGTACACCTTCAAGCTAAAGTTCTTGCTTAACTTTCCCTTTAAAAGATACCATTACCTTTTCTTCATGTTTTCCCATTTTCATAAAGTCTCTGCAGCATCACGTCATGGTCCTTCATCAAACCCAAGCATCCTGGAAGTTTCCTTGACATGTTCTAAGATTCATTCATGTTTTCCCAATTCTTCTGTTCTTTTCCAGTACAAATTATATTCTTTTTCTTCCATTATTCTGACTTTGATAATGTTGTTATTCACCTCCTTCTACCCTTCTTATTTTGTTTTCCTTTGCAATGATGTATGAAACCACTTCACTAGTTTCAATGTTGTCTTATGGTTTCCTGTTTTGGTAATGCCTGTCCACCATGAGTTTATAAACATGGGAAATATGTGAGCACAAATCAATTTTACCTCTGTTACTTTCTTGTTGTTTAACCATAAACAACCTCTGCTGTGTTTCTGAGACCTTTTGTGGCATAATAATGAAGTTAATTTCTTGGAATTCTGTTTGATTTTTAAATAAAACCATCTCTCTAAAATCATTTCTGTTATACTACCTTTATAAACACCATAAATTCACATTAGCATTGTGACTTTTGGGGTCTTAAGAAAATGATCTTGAACCAACATTGGGTAAATATTTAGCACCTATTTTTCCTTGTGGTTATTAGAGTCTATTTTTGATCTTTTCCAATATAATGTGTATCACATAGGAACATAGAGTTTCCTCTTTTCTATTTTCACCAATTTTGAATGTCACCTACATAATATTTGTAGAAAAATAGCAAATTACTTTTCTCTCTCCAAAATGATGCAATTTCATATAAAGCCAGTGTTAGAAGGTTGAACACAGAGTTATATTTTACTGTGACAAACTTGATTGATTGATGTTATTACAGTAATAAGCTCCCTTGTGGTTAAAATCATTACTCTAGAAGAAAGGTTTGAATTCCAAATGGGATACAGGCACAATTTTACCCATTTCAACAATTGTTCTGTAACTAAGGGGTATTTCTAAGGCACTTCCTTTTCTCTCTTCACCATGGTTCCTTTTACTTGATTCTCTCCCTGTTGTTTTCTCTGTCCGTGATATTGTCCATCAGGCTTGTATCACTATAGATTTGAGAAACAGAGAATCCCCTGTCCAAATGTTCATCAAGAATCCAATGAGCTTTCTTCAGGTCATCCAGATCACTAATGACAGAGCAAAGAAATGATTCCACCCGAATCTAGTTCAGTGTCCTGATTCTTTTACTGAGGTAACATACAGGAGCAAAAGTGAGGGGTTACGTAGGTGAACATGGGTGACTGGGGAAGCCAAATCAGTGTATAGCCCTCCTCAATGTGGGTGCCAGCTAGCTCAAGTTGCAATACTTTGTGCATGAACTGTATGAAGGCAGCTCTACCAGAGAGTCTGCTCTTTACAGGGGTTGTTTACAAGTTCATTGGGAGGGTTTTTGAAAATCCGCTGAACCTCCTAACTTTTTTGAACGTCCCAAGGTCCTGCCTCTTCTCTCCATCAAAGAATATTTCAATCCTACTGGAAAGGGCTACACTAGGGCCAAGTGTGTTAATATTTGTAAATGCCTTAAAGCATTGCCTGGTTCTGAAGTTACACGCATTTATCTCTATACTTTAAGTATTTATGTTTTATTATTCTTAAAAATAATTGAGTAGCATTTGTCTAATGAATAAATCTATTTTTTTTTTTGCTAGTTTCAGTGTGGTTTCTCATTAGCTATTAATTCAAAATTGGTTTTGTATGTGACATCCAAGCCCTTTATATGTTTCATATGCTGTTAATTATTCAGACCATCTTAAAGGTTGAGAGTATATTTCATAATTGAAAAAATGTTTTATATAAATAGATCATATGATTACATTTTCAAATTCATTGGTACTTCTAGTTTAATACTAATATTTTATACATATCTTTCTTACAATTTTATAATTTTGAATGCATTTATTTATTTATTAATTTACATTTTTATTGGGATGAATGAATCTAACCAAGTTGACCTTGGAGGAAGAAAGTTCTTTAGTGTTTATGAGTTGAGCTATATTGCTTCATTTCATGGCATCATCAATCCCCTGATGACTGATGTTTTATAGACACCATTGTTCTTTTGGGGCTATGAACACATGCAAAAGGTAATTCATAGGTCAAACCATCCATCTTCTGCTATGTGATTTTCAGGTACTTCAATGCTACCACTTTCCAATTTGTCCCTGTATTCCAATTTCCTAGTAGAGATTATGAATGTATACATATACTTTCCAGTGAACTATTTTTGGTCAAAATGCCTATATAGTTTAAATAACTCAGTGGAACGCACTGTATAGTATTGAGTCAACTGTGCATTTACTACAACATAGGCTACCAGATATAAAATAAAATATCCTAGGCCTTGTTATCATTAGGGCATAGAAGGCACATCTGTATTACATTTGATATGTAGAGCAGTTACTATGGCCAGAATAATGGCCTGCTAGTAGGCACTACAGATGCCTTATCATTCTGTCTATAGGAGTCTTTTTTGTTTTGTTTTTTAAAGTAGATCTCCTGGTATAAGGAAACGAATACCTCAGAACACTTCCAGAATATGTGTGTTAATGTGCATGAGTACATGCGTATGTGTCCTCTTGTGTACTTTTGGCTTCCTCTGTTCAAACTTATGTCTGTGGCATTTACCTGTAGGTAGTCACCATTGTGTACAGCCATATATCTTTTCTTATGACCATATACAGCCTTGAATCAATTCATCACAATTTACTTAACCAAGAACTACTAGTGGACATTAATCTAATTTTGAGCTGCATGATGAGCTGCTATGTACATTGTAATATATATATATATATATATATATATATATATATATATATCAGTGTGTGATGCTATGTGCATAGAGACATGTACATGTGTATACATGTGAGTATAAAGGAGAGAGGGAAATCCTAGCTGTTGTCCCTCATGTGCCATCTACTTTGTATTTGAGACTGAGTTTCTCTTTGGTCTGGAATTCTCAAAGCAGGGTAGGCTTGTTGGTCAGCGAGCCTCGTAGATATGACTGTCTCTGGCTTCCCAAATCTGAGAGTCTACAGGAATGCTCTCATGCCTAGCCTTTTAAATGTAGATTATAGGGGATGCAATTCAGGTTTTTGATTCAGCTTTCACCCATCCTCTAAAACCTTCTAAAACATGTTCCAATAATTTGGGTATCTTCTTTTATTAAGTGCCTTTTTAATCTTTTGCCTCCTTTTCTCCTGCACTATTTTCTTACTGATCAACTAGAACTTTTTATGGATTGCAATTTTTTTCACACCCTGAGGGTGAATGTTTGCCTGCATTAAAAATCACTTTTGTTAATAGAACTTATTAATGTTTATACAATCATGTTCCATGTTTAACTTTCTCATTGTTTTAAGGTATAGAAAATATTCTTTACTATTTATTTATTATAGCCTTATTATTTTATATTGAACTCTTTGATAATCAGTTTGTATAGAATAAATGTAGACACAGCATGAAGTAAAAATCTATATGATATTTTCTGATGAGTATAGCAACTTAGCTATAAGCAGTTTATTTACTGTTCCTTCCCACAGAACTATGACATTCTGTGTTATCGATGAAGATGTTATGTTGTACAGAGCAGGAATATATGTAGTCTTTACTCCAGTTTATCTTTCCTGAGCCACAGCTCTTTCTTTTGTTCCTAATTTTTAAAACTGAGTATATAGTATGGAATTTGGTTTATTTAAGTTGTAGCAAATTAGGAGTTCTTATTATTATTTGTGTGGTAGAGCAGACCACCAGCAATTTGCATCTAAGGCATAGTATCTCAGTTGCTTAACATAGAGAATTTTGAGGGGGAAATAATGGCTTCTTGTGTCACCAGGAGGCCTATTATTATCAAAGTATATAGGAGTTATTTCTAAGATGTGTTCTGAGGAACATAGAAGTGTAAGGGAGAAACCCAGAGGCAACATGCCATTGTTTCTCACTGTAATACTAGAGAGATGTTGAAATCCTACAGCCCATTGGCCAAACTGCCTGCCAGCTGTTTTTGTAAATAAAGTTTTATTGGCTAATTTTGTGCTACAATGTTAGAGCTGAACAGTTACAAATGAAATCTTATGGCCCACAAAGTCTAAAATACTTTCTAGCTGCCTTTTTATGGGAAGTAATTATCCACCTCTTGTCAGCTCTTGCCCTAGAGAATCTTCATGTGCTCCTAAAACAATTAACACCATAGCTGCCCTTCAGGATTACATATGCTGTACTGCTACAAGGCTTTCTGATACTGTCTCATCCAGCAGTCTTCCAGGAATGGACTTGACTGGGGATTAAGAAAAGATAAAGCATGAACCAAAAGCTGGTGTCAGGTGCTCTGGTATTTTAATGGAAAAGCCACAGTACCCTGGAAGTTCAGCTGCTGCACATTTCTGACATAGTATCACATTGATTAACTCTGTGGTACATCTAATAAAATGTGCTCTTAAAGTTACAGTGATTTGAATGTTTGAGCTATGAGCATGGTGGCTTGTACCTGTAATGCTAACACTCAAGAGCCTGGGGCGGAAGGATTTCTATACATTTCAAACCAATTTAGGGTATCTAATGAGTTCAAGTACAGCAACAGCTACAGAATGAGAACTTATTTCAACAAAAAACAATATACAAAATGGAAATTTCTAAAATACAGCTTTCAGTGAATAAGAGTAAGAAATGTGTGTTTAACTAAAAGCTTTCAATCAATTACAAGCCATGAAATCTGGCATATGTATTTTCCTACAGATTGCAGTTTTGTAACTATTATAAATTGTGATATGATGGAGAGTATTAGACTTAAACTAGAAGTATTAGAATTTGTATTACAGACATACAAATTGATAATAGAATGGATTAAGTATTTAGAAATAAACTACATAGAAATGACCAATTGAATTTTGACAAAGGTGCCAAGATAATGCACCAATATAATGGGCTGGGAGACGTCAACTTCAACAAAAACATGGTGCTAGGTAATTATGTCTATTTAACCATATATAATACATATATATATATATATGTATATATATATATATATACATATATATATATGAAATATAACTCAAAACAAATTAATAGAAATAAATGATGTGAGTTAGAATATTGGGAGGAAAAAGGACAGAAGGAAAATTTTAAAGTATTTACATATATATACTTAGATATTCTTGTGTATGTTAGCTTATTTTCTATTTGACATGGACTTGGGTCATATGAGAGGAGAAGCCTCCATTGATGAATTGCATTGATCATGTTGATTTGTGGGCATTTCTGTGAGGGACTTGTGTAGGTGGGTCCAGAGAGCAAGCCAGTGAGTGAGCCAGGAAACAGCAGTCCTCCATATGTTATGCTTTGAATCCCTGCTTGAGTTCCTGCCATAAATTCCCACAGTGCTGGATTATGACCTGGCAGTGTAAAGCAAGTAAACCCTTTTCTTCCCCAAGTTGCTTTTGATCTGAATGTTTTATCCCAGTCACAGAGAGAAAATTAGAATAACACGTTAAAAAAAGTAGGACAATAGAAAAAAGAAAAATATGACAAATGTCATCAGAATTAAAACTTTTATTTGAAAGATACCATAAAATACATGCAAACAAACCAGAGATTCAGAGAAAATATTCCAATATATCTAGTAAAGGATTTTATAAAAATAAATTTTATAAAATAAAACATGCATATTGGAATGTTACTAATAAGACAAAAGATTTTTAAACGATCAAATGCATTATAATTTTACCAACTAATTGTATAATATATATATATATAAATTATAAGAATCGATATGTCTCACATATTCATATTTAATATATCCATGTATCTTCTATTTATGTATCTATCTATCCATTTAACTATCATCTGTTTTATAGACCATTTTTCCTTTGAACAAAATGCCTTAAATTGTTTAATTAGTATATCATAGAAATAATTCTCTGAAGGTTGCTGGCTCCAGGCAGCCAGTCAGCTGTAGTATCCACTGAGAACTTTCTCTGTCCAGCATGGTGCATTCTTATGGCATGATTAAATGACAGAGGGGAAATGTTCTCCCTCACATATATATATCGAAGGGTTGAATCCATAGTACATATTTATTTGTAAAAAGCAACCTCAACCTCTAATCCCAGTACTGCAGAGGCAGGAGGCAGGAGATCAGTCTGATCTACAGAGAGAGTTCCAGGATAACAGGATTATGGAAAGAAACCCTGTCACAAAAACAAAATATGAGGCCAAAAAATACCTCAAGGAGATCAACAGAAGCAAAGTTGACTAGAGAAATTTCTTATAAATTCCTGGAAGCTATTTTTGTGTATACACACACACACACACACACACACACACACACACACACACACACACACACACATATGTAGGTAAATCAACCTATTAGCCAAAAACAGAAATCTAATTTTTAGAATAGGAATACTATTTGGGCAAAGAGATATGAACCACAAACTTATTTATATTTCAGTAGATGACGAATAAAGTGATAATGGGTATACTATCCTTAATATTTATTATTGAAAAAAAATGAGGACAACATAATTGAGTATGTGAGATGCATATTTTATGACAGGATATATATTGCCAGTTTCTAGTGAAATTAAATCCAACTAGAAGTGTTCATTCTGGTTAACATTGTTACAGATATGAAAATTATTCTTTATGTAGATAATTTCTCTAACAGTGAATGGCATAGCAAAAGAATGTTAAGTATAATTGTAAACAAGCTGACATTGCTCTGATGAAGTCCTAAGCAGCCTTGGGGTGGGGGTGGGGTGAAGTGTAGTCTTTGAAAGCATGAAGGAGAAGCTTCTGCTCCACAGAAAAAGATGTAAGATTACAGATGCATTGAACTAACAGAGGAAGGGAGAAAGCTTCTGAACTATGGGTAAGCCCTAGGTATGGAAAAGGCTACAGTGTTCCAGGTGTTGGGTTTTTCACTAATCTTTAGAATTTTAATTTCTTGCAGAGAATAATTATAGCTAAGCAGGTACAAAGAAATAGTAATGTGAAAATTTTAAAGATAAATGAAAATTTTGGTGTTTAATTATATTTCAAAGAATAATTCTTCTGGAATCAAATTACTAGCAGGACAATTTTACAATAAAAAATTAATACCTTGGCAAGAACCATTTATTAATACTTTTTACTTTTTTTTTTTTTTTTTTTTTTTTTTTAGTAATGGCACTATTCTCCACAGTAAATACCTAAAAGGAGAAAGACAAATAGAATAATATCCACAAGGGCTGGGGATATTTCTTAGTTAATGAAATGTTGGGCTTGCTAGCGTGAGCATTGTTGAACGTTCTCATTTTTATGGGGACCATGAAAGTGTGTTTCACCCTTATTCAGTCTAGTGTGTTCATATGTCCTCTGGCCTGGATTTTCTATTAAGATTTTAATATATCAATGTCTTGTTTAGATGGTTCTAATCTACATTGATAAGTTGATAAGACTGTTCCCTTTTACTTTAAGCAGTATGTGTGTACAGTCTTTGTTCATGATGGTTCTGTTTACATCTCCACCAGGGTACAGATTTAGCCTCTGAGTTTGTACTCACAGTAAAGTAAAATGCTCCTTGTAAAATGGATTTTTCTGAGGGTGTGTTGCAGCCTGAAAAGTTTTTCACACAGTGTGGAGTAACTTAAGTTCAAGGTGCAGACTCAATGAACCTTTCCTCATAGTTATGTATTGTTTTCTCTGCAGCTCCCCACTTTAGCTGTGTGTGTTGCAAGTTTGTGTGGAAAAGGAACGTGTACTAGTGCTGTACAGATTTTAGGCTATTCATTGTCACAGGGATGTAATCCAGGTAGAAAGAGCTGATAACTGGTATAAATATATAAAATTATATGCAGGCTTTTCTTTATTTTAGTACCCATATGCGATGTTTGAATTGGTGTATTACTAACTAAAAGAAGTGAGAAAGAGAACAAATACTTGATAGTTATATGTTGGGTGAAAAGTGGGAATTGTGAGTTAGTGTGTTTGTGTTTTTATTAAGGAGTAGTAGACAAATCAGGAAATAAGGTTTCTGAAATGTAAATATTGGAATTGGAAGGTGATGGTAATGATGAAACTTTCATATATATATCCATCCATCCATGGAGGTTTGGCTACTGAAATACTTCAATTTTTTACCTACTAAAACATTAGTTTGAAGACATAATAACCAGTAGTAAAAAAGAGTTTCTTTTTATGATGCTCTGGTCAACAAAAACAAACAAGTATATTATTAAGTTCTGAATAGAATCAGAATGTCCTAATATTTTATGTTTCATGAAAATTGAAGAAAAATGAAGGAGCAGTAAGTATATGAGTATGCATAAAGTTATATAACTAATCAGAAAGTTACTTTCTTGCATAATTTCAAAAAATCATAAATATATCTGTAATTTGTCCCAATTAAAAAAAATATGTCTTAGTTGTGCTAAATCCCACCTTCTGCTTATTTTGATGCATAAGGGTTAGGAAGAGGTTTTTGAGATGCCCCAGTGGGAGAGGAAATCACCGGATGCAGTGAGAAGCAGTGAAATCATGAAATAATTAAAAAAACTACCTTAATAAAAATGAGATTACATCAGATATAGAATTATTTGTATACCTTCAAATGTCTCATGAAGGTAAGATAATGACTACAGGACACGCAGTAGGACTTATTTTAATTTACAGTTGAGTATTAATCTATCACTTAGCCATCCTTTTAATTAGGCACCTAAATCAAGATTGTATTTCTACATTAGAAGTGACATATGGTTTAAAGTTCAAGATACATCAGATTATAAAATTTGTATTGCCTACATATTGAATTCATATTAAAAGGTCACACTGACAAGACGAAGAAATTAGTGGAAAGATTTTTTTATGCAGCCACCTAGGGTTTGGGTGTTATTTCGGTAATTTAATTGGGATCGCAGTGGTCGACTTATCTCTTGTTATTGTCAGAAACTTCACCAAGGAGAGGTTTCAGGAGGAATTAGATGACACAATGATGCATAAATTCATTCATTTTGATGCATTCCATTCATCTCTATTTAAGTCATCAAAGTCATTTAAATTAAATTTGATTTGTAGTATATTTCAACATTTTAGTTATGCTTAATTAATTATGAGTAGATAGAAGATTTGTGGCAGAGCTACTGGACTTCATAGACAGAGCAATGATATATGCACCCCCAGAGCAGAAAACAATAGTTCTACTTTGTCCCAACTTGTTTTCTGAAAAATATTTTAACCTCACAGACAATTAATTTAAAATTATGGACCACATAGAAATAATAGTTTTAATATAATAATATATAAAAATGTATATTCTTTCTATTTCATGGTTCCTTTTTGGTATATTAATGCAAACCTGAGAAACATTGAAATATTTCCATATTTTATGAATGTATAGTGATATCTCAATTTATAATATATATTCAGATGGCAATTATTGTATAATAGTATCCAATAATTCTCATATTTTGCAGTTGTACTCCATAGAAACTTATATAGGTATATTTTTCAGGAAAAATAAACAAGCATTAAAATTCCATGTGGAAGAATTCATTCAGACTTTCCACTGTCATTATTATATGATTGCCACATTCTGTCTTCTAGAAAATTTCTATCAGTAGTACCTAAAAATATTAGATGTTAATGAAGAAAATGCTATCAAAATATCAAGTATTAGGCATTATTGTTCAGTTGTTAATCATTTTTAATATTATAGATATAATTTTCTACCTATAGTTTGAGGAGTAAGTTATAATAAGTAAAATACTGCTGAGCAAACTATATTTTGACTAAATACTTTCTCTGAATATGAATGATTTGAACATTGTCATCTCTCTCTCTCTCTGTGTCTCTCTGTCACTTTCTCTGTCTCTCTGTCTCTCTCTGTGTCTCTTTCCCTCTCTCTCTCCTCTACTTTGCAACTTTTGTCACAACAAAATCCCCAAAAACAAACCCAACAAAGACACAAATAAGTGAGGAGAGAAAACTGTGCCCCATTAGTCATCTGACTGAAGACTAACATGTATCTTCTTTTCTTTGTTCTTAGTCTGATAGACCTAGGAACGTGTCACACGTTTTGTTTCTTAAGTTCACTACACTTTCAAGGCCATCATTTTCCTTCTTACTCTACATTTTGCACTATAATGAAGATGAAGGGGTAAAATTATACTCTCTCTAGGTGGGGGAATTGGAAATTGGATATGAAAACTGAAGGATGTGAATAACATAAAATGTAGACACTCTTTGGATTAGATGTCAACAAATTAATTTGAATTTTTGTCCTTATGCCATAAAGAAATAGAGTCCATGCTCTCAGTATAGCTCAAGTGTTTAAAACGCTTTTAAAGATAATTGGTTAGTCTCCACACTGAACATAATTGTACAAGATGCCACCAGTATTACTTAGTGTAAATATTTTCAAACCCACAAAATGCATCCACGTTTCTTGTTCATTTGTAGCATCACTGAGAAAAGGGAGAGCAGGAAGAACAGAAATTCCCTTTTCTGGAGTTTAACCCAGGAGTTTCCATCATGTCTTACAGCAAGAAATCAGGGTCAGCCCGGCTGGATTTCTTGTATATAGCTTGTAGCCACTATTATTCTAGCCAGTATTATGCAGTGCGTGGAGGGTTGACCTGTGTCTTTAGTTTGACAATACAATTCTCTATTGCAGTGTAAAATACTATACATCAGATCTGTCAAGTGTATTTGTAGAGCTGTACATAGGACAACGTGAGGAAACCCTTAAGTTAAGGTGAATTATTCAGAAGCTATACCCATGAAATTTCACCATTAGACTTCATGGCTACCCGTGAAGAAGGATGACATCCACAGACACACTAACAGTGATGAAGGAAGCTCATGAGGCTGCAACCTCAACAAAGAATTATAGACTACTAAGGGGTATTAAGAATTGGAGAAATAGTCTCCCTGAGTAGAGCACACCAATTGGTTATCTAGTACAAAATGTTCAGCCAAAGAGACATACACATGCAAGTAAAACTATGTAAACTTAGCAGGTTTTGTTTATATATTTAGAAATTATATACCTATGGTATATGTATATATGTAACAATAATTAATGAAAAATGGGCTATGCAAAAGAAAGAGCAAGAAAGGGCACCTTACAGGGACTGGAGGGAGGAAAGAAAAGGGGTAAATTACTTGATTATGTTATAATCTAAAAGCTAAACAAAATATTTTTAAAAAGAATGGATTACTTGAAAGCCTAAAACTTGGGAAATTTCAGAACTTTCATGAGCAAATTTTCTTTGAACTCCATAAAAAATATTGTAGTCAAAGGAGAGCCTTATGTTTAGCAGAGAAAACTCCAGGCCAGTACATTGTTGTAAGCTATTCCTATGTGATGTGTGTCTCTTGGGAGCTGGAAGAAAATTCCAGCAAGGTATAAAAGGCACCCATGATAGTCTTGCCTATAAATATTTTTAAATTTACAACCCTGGCTCAGAAGAACATATTTTGTGAGGAAATACAGTGTGATAAATGGAAATTGTGCTCCACTGAAGTGAGAAAGGGAAAAATATAGTTTTATTTCTTGCCCAACATTTCTGCATCATATCTCTAAGATTGTAGCCATAAATCTGAGATGACTCTCAGGAAATGCAGGGAGTGATTTCATTGCTAGTCAGAGTTTAGAATTCCCTTCATTCTGTTGGTCAGAGAAATTCAGAGAGCCAAGGTAAACAGTGGGGCCAGAGAGCCAAGGGGAAGTTTGGATTTCCTGGCCATTTAGAGTAGATATATGAAATCCTGAAGAGATTTCTTTCATGCACAATGTGAAGGCTGAGATGTTTTATTATTGCCCATCAATGGCATATAGAATTGCATTTTTGCTTTCTCTGCCTCAAAAAATGGATTTGGAAATGGACTTGATATATTTGCTAGTCAAATATTCTTATCCTATCTGTAAATAAGCATTATGATGTATTAACCTGGCCTGTGGCAGTAAATTAGAAGATATAAGTAAAGATAATTGCTAAATCAGTAATTCACAATTACTTCTCAAGAAACAACAATTGAATGAATTATTCTGGATGGGCATTAAACTTTCAAATTTTGCTGTATTTAAAACTATAAACTCATAATTAAATATATATGTCATACAGAATACATATGTATATATTTATATGCATATATATTACATATTCATATATTTTCCCAAGATTATTCAATTTTGTTTTGCTTTGGAGTACTTTTCCTCTTTATCTGGATTCAATAATTAATTCTACTCATTTATTTTCTGTAATTCTGTATATAGATACAGATATATAATTTATTGCTGCCTAAATGTCTATTTTTAAACATGTGTTTGCAATTTTTGTTTGCTTGTTTTGGTATTTTGAGACAGGGTTTCTCTGTGTAGAGCTTTGTAGAGTAGGCTGGCCTCAAACTCTGCAGAGTTCATATCACAATTCTATGGGATTGTTGGCATGCTCACTGTTGTAGAATTGTTCAAGTCTTGTTTAGACAGGTCTTGTTGAGACTTCACTAGTATAACTTCCCTGTCACAGCTAGCAGGCTCCATCTCATAGCACACTTCTATTCCTCTAGTTTTACAATCTTTCTGCTTCCTCTTCCCAGAAGTTACCTCAGCTAGTGGTCATGGATCACTTTATACCATATCTTGACTGGAAATTAGTCATCTTGCTATTTAGATATTTGCAATTACAAACTTTATTTAGCCACTGGAATTTGGGTGGTGTTTATGTTCTTGTTGCTATGGGTATAGCATTCTCTTTATGTATGTAGCTAAGAAATCTTGCATATAAAAAACAATATCTCTGCCTCAAATATAATACAAGAGGATCTATTCCTACTGGTTTTCATAATTTTCTTATTATTGTTGTTGACATTAAGAACTTTAGTTTACTCAAACATCATATGATCAACTATTTTCTCTCTCATCAATCATACAAAACAACTTTGAGGATGATGTCACCATTACCACTTCTCCATAAAGTTCAAGGTACCTCTCTCTCTGTAGTGGTTATGCTTCTACAGTATTTCTAACTAAGGATGTACAATCAGAGGACTCTGATTCAGGTTTCCTTTAACATGTATTGTTTCCCTTGGTTGTCAATAAGCCTTCAGTAATATTGGATTTTTTTTGCTTGTTTCTTTTTTTTTATTTTTTTAACTCAATATACAGTTTGCTATAAAGCATTCTGAATTCATTCATTTGTTTGCATCAGTGTTTTTGTGAGGCTGAATTTCATTATGTATAGCACACTAGCCTCCAATTTATAGTCCTACCGTTTCATCCTCTCTGTGCTTGTATTACAGGCATATATCACCATATTTGGTGCTATATTCATTAAAAAAATTACTTAAGACATTTTTATAAACCAGAAATTAGAACTAAAAGCATCTACTCGTATATGTTTGTATCCTTGGTCTAGCCATTCATTCATCTAACCCCTCAACTTTTGAGCCACTTTAATTAATTCATGATGATTTTATCCTATAGGAACCATTTCCTTTTATTTATTCAGTTTGGTTGAGGTCTATTGATCAGATGTTGTATTTGTTGCCTTTTGTGATGGTTTGACCAGGTATGTTCAGCAAAGCTCAAGTGTCAAAGTAGTGGTACATGGCTAATTGTATGTGGGAGCACTTCAAGTGGGAAAACAGGGTGTGGTAGTGACTGTTTACAGTACATTTAAACATCAGCCCTTTCCACTCTATCTCTCTGCATCTTGATTACCATACCATGAGCATCTTGCTCTAGTACATATTCCTTGCCATGATGCTTAACCTCAAAGTGAAAGGACACAATGCCATGGGTGAAAACTCTGAAAAAATGAACAAAGATCACTCTCTCCTCTTATAGGTTGATTGTTTTTCAGGTATTCTCTCTCATAGTCACAGAGAGAGAGGGGGGCAGAAGAGAGGAGAGAAGAGGGAGGGATGGAGGGAGAGAGAAAAGAGAGAGGACAGAGGAAGAGAGGGAGAGAGAGAAGAGTGTAGGAGGGAGAGAGATAGCAAAGGGAGGAAGAGAGAGAAGAGAGGGAGAGAATGGAAGACAATGACTGAAGAGGTATTATTCCCTCCCTTAAGGAAGACTTAAACATCCACAAAATTTCTTTGGCCATTTTTGAAAAGGTGCTCCCGCCCTCAGTATTCCATTGCATTTTGGCTTGTACCAAGATATTTCAGCTTCTAATCTATTTCCTGTTCTATCATAGAATTGGCCAATTTTTTTCCAAGTACCTTTGTTACCTTTACTGGAGAATGGTATGGAAATGGTATGATAGATTCTGATTTACAAGATTATAGGGAACGACTATGAAAACACTGTTACCAGAAAGAATTTCACTGATTCGTAGCTCTGGCTAGCCTTGGATTTCCCATCTAGACCAGGCTGCCCTCTAATATAGAAAATATCTTGGCTGCCTCCCAGGTGCTGGTGTTAAAAGCCTACAACAGCAGGCCTAGTCTAATGGTTTCTTAAAGCAAATAGTTGGCAAAACTCTAGGCTATCATCATTCCAAGTATTTACTATTATTATTATTTTTTTTTTTTGCAATCCCTCCTGATGGCCATATTGAGTTCTCATGTTGAATCTGGCATCTGAAATGGAGTGTGTATGTATGGTACATGAAGAAAATCAAGATGTTGTACAAGCTAAAAAGGATAGGTGTTATAGCTCAAAGAGCGAGTGACATAGATTTTTCTAGCTGTGACTAGAAGGATTTTAAATTAGTTATACAGATTTATTAGCAATAAAATTATTGCTTTTTAATTTCTACTGTTTAACTACGAATTACCAAAATTAGGCCAAAGGCTAACATGGATTTTTGTTTAATTAAGAAACCTGATGTAATTTTAACTGCCAACTTCTACTTCTGAGCTTGAGTGTGTTACTGAATCTTTCACAGTAGTGACTCAGGGGCCCCAGGCTGATAAAATGAGGCCTTCCTGAGTGAAGTTTCTGGATCCCTGGCTTTAACTGAATCCTGTGTGCATTATATGTTATGCATATAGAACGAATGACATCATGGAGACACACAAACAATGTGTAAAAGTCATTTGCACCTCACTTACATGATTATCCATGCCTTAGAGAATGTGTAATTGGATTTTTTCTGTCCTGCCTGTCAGTTTCTACAGCCAATAATGAAATAACAGTGTAAGGCTTTATGTTAAATGCAGTTGTTTGGTCAATGACTCAGACATATTACTGGCTAGTTCTAATAAATTAACCCATTTCTATTAATATGTATATTTTCATGAGACTGTGGCTCACCAGTAATGCTCCAGCATATTACTTCTTCAGTGACTACATGGTGTCAGGGTCCCTGACTCCACCATTCTCTCTGTTAATCTTTTTGGATTTCCCACCTGACTATATTCTACCTAGCCATTGGTAAGAACAGCTTTATTCATCAACCAATAAAAGCAACACATATTCATAGCATACAGAAGGACATCACACATCACTCCACAACTTCTCTTTATGTATTTTCATTTAAATTAAGTGACAGTAAGAAGTATGTAGTCCCTTCCATCTTAAGCCATGCCTCAAGGCACTCTAGGTCTCTCTTCTGACTTATTCTTGCCATAGTTATGTAGTTATGCATTATTCAACAAAGGTTGCTTTAGGTTCTAAAGCTTACTTAAACTTACTCCATCAGGCCCAGCCTGGCTCATTTGAATCCTGGCCCTTTTGGTGTTCTGAGTTATATAACTTAAGAAATCATGACTAAAAAGAGACACGTGATGCTCTCCTTTGAAGGATTCACTCTGCTAACAACTTCCCATCTTGATTTTAACAACTTGATGTTTAAAATATAATCTAATATTCCTTCTATACCCTTCTTTTTGTATGTCTTATTCCACAGACTGTTGACATGCAATGAATCACATTTTTCAGACTAAAAGATCTAAAATAGTAAACATTAAAATAACATAACTGATCACACCTTACCAGTATTCAATCAGGTGGGACAAATATTTTAACTCTTTGTCTAATATTAGCACCTAAAATTTCTGACAACAGTATTAATTAGTCATAATAAATGATATTGACTACATTAACATTAGAAAGGCAGAATACCTAAGATTCATTTTTACAGTAGCCAAAATCTTTAATAATTTAAATCAAAGTAGACTTGTTTATTAAATACTTACCTTTTGAAATATTTTAAGTAATAAATATTACTGGATGTCAGTAATGTCTACTAGCTACTCAAAAAATATCTATTTTAGGTACCTCAAAATTAAATGCATTTAGTATACTTACTCAAATTTACATACTATAGCAGGATTGGATTTTGGTAATTAATTACTCTGGTGTAAAAAGTTTTAGTTTGTTCCTACAGTTATTGTTTTAGAAATGAGAAATGAAAAGTAGTCATTTTTACTGAGAACTTACTATATGCCCTTGGCCATTAAAAAAGTGACTGCATGTGGAAATGAAAATGTACCATTCAATATGTACATTCAGGACTAATCCATATTCGTCTGTAGAGCTGGCTATATGAATACCTTAATTAGGAAGAGATAAAACGTACACAAGGAACTTTAATCTGTACAGTTCCTATGTTCACAGAGTAAATGTCATCTAACATAAGGGAATCCTTGTAGCTCAGCAGTATCTAGAGTTTCATGAATGCTTCGTTCAGTGACAAAATGGGTAGATGATTGTATTAATGTCCATATAAATGAAAACATAAGTGCAAAAGTACATTCAATGCCATCTTTCCCAGGAATGCTGAACTAACTTCTTATTTAATTCATTATGTACCTAAACAAAAATTCACTTTTTTTTAAAGTTGTGATTTTTATTTTTGTTTCATTATATAATGGATTTAGAGTTAATGAAAAAGGAAAAGTTTCATTTGTTTAGACAGCCTAATATTAAAGTAGGGATGGAGGGTTGGTGTGTTACTATGAAAATATACCTGCCTATACATCAACTTCAGTATTCTGGGAAGTCTTGTTACAAAATAATATTTTGTGGGCAGATTAGAGAGCATGTGGAGACTTAAAAATCCAACTGAAATCTTGGGAATTAAACTAAAAATTTTCATTGTACAAATCATACAGTATCTTCCCAGAAAGGTGCATGTACAGTATTTCAATGATTCATCGATTTTATAAAAAGTAGAACTTTAAGATTGAATAGTTTCATATCCTTATATAAATTATGACAATATTACAACACCTGACAGGCTGCATTGTATCTTGGCTATTTTCTAAATATTTTTAAATGTAATCTGTAACAATTCATGCTTTCTTGTCTTACATTATAATGAAAGTGATATTTGACATCCTCAGATTCAAATAGAATAATAGCACACAGCAACTGATGGCAATTAATTCAAACAAATACTGTTATCTAGAGTGAGGCATGATTTTTATCTTGCCATATTGTTAATAGAGATATACTTCCAAAGTAAATTGTCTCTCTTGTTGTCATTTAATTTTAAAGGAAGACAACATTTCAAGAGACTAAATGTAATCCCTTGTTTCTTCATAGTTGCACAAACTCTTCAAGGGAAATATTAGACAGAACAATGTTGGGGAAACCTGAGTGGAATAATAAATTACACGGAATATATTGAAGATGTATACAAACAGTGAAAATTAGAACAAAAAGTAGATGGATCCAGAAATAACTTCAGTAGAATATAGCTTAGGTGTTGTTGTACTGATTTTAAAGACACATTTTTAATGATCATTTTGACTGCTTTGCTATACTATAAATACAATAATTGAAATAGCAACCACATTGCCATTTGGAGTCCCTTCCTTGTCTAAGGTTATTTTACATTTATGTAAAATTTCCTTGCTATTAATACTTAAGTCCATTTAAAGAAAAATATCATGAACAACTAATTTCATTTTTAATAGTAACTTAAGTGTTCCCTTACTATAAATCTATGAATTTCTTAAATAACATGTTTAACCAATGAATTTAAAATGAACGTGTAGTTTTTCAATGTACATATTCATTGGAAATTCTTGTTTTATGATCCCAGTTCTTATATTCTTGGGTCATATATTGGTTAATGCTTACATGTTAGATAAACACATGAGGAAATAAATCCATCATTTTAATACACGATAGAGCTGTAATTAGCATTTAATAAACATGCATTTAGAATATGCCTGCTGTTTTTTCATAGGTATAGGTGTGTAGGCATAGTTTCATAGACATAATGTAAAGCTCTCAGTGCCTCAGGGGTTTACATGATAATAAAATCTCATCTGTGTAGCTTCATAACTTGATGTTACCCTTAGCTTCTAAACAACTCCCAGTTTAAAATTTCTAGTCTCTTACCCTAGTCAGACTATACAGAATTTGGACAATTTGTCTGATTTTACTGAACTTAACTGTGTTTTGAATAAATCACTTATTATTTTAATATGTAGCTTATTATATTTTGTAGAATGCTATTCTATTAAATAGATGCCAATTTATTAAATAACTTATTTTTAAATAATTAAATTATTATTACCCTGTTGATTCAGATCTGAGTTGGTCTTGGTTCTTGGATAGTACAAATCAGCAAACTATAACTATCAGTGTGAAAGATTTTATGTGAATAAGATTCACTATATTTTTGAGCAAATTTGGAACAGTGTGTAATGACTGCTTGTCTTCTCTGTATGTCTAACACATGAAAAGACACATGTACATTTTAGGATGATTTTCCACACTGTGTTTGCTTCCGCACCTGTCTATTTCTACTGCTTGGGACAAATTTCTCTAGAAATAGCATAAACCATGAGCCAAAAGTGTATATATCCCTCCCATCTCATCCCACCCTCCCCCCCTACTCCACAGGGATCATCAAAATCTGTCAAGTCATTTGGAGTAGGGACTAGGCTCTCCTTCCTGCCTCTAGACTAAGGGAGTATCCCTCCATGGGGAGTGTGCTCCCAAAGTCTTTTCCTGTGCCAGGTCATGGATACATCCTGGTTCTACTGTCACAGGTCCCTTAGACTGTCCAGGCCTTCAGTAGCCACTATGAGTGGCTGCACTGAACCACATCTTATATGACGATGAATTCCCTTAACTTGTACAAAGAAGCCTTTTAGTTTAGGGACTTAAAATAAATCTCTTTATACGACAGCATAGTTCTTTCTAAGGGGTTGTTAAAACATTTGCTTTGTTTTATCCCAGTGTTGTATTTATACCTGAGCTGCCAGCTTGCTCTACTTGCTTCTATCAGAGTAGGGAATTCTTATATCCCATAAAGCAAAATTTAATTCACGAACCACCAATAATATGCCCAAAGTCTACAACTAATCTGAATTGCTGTCTTACTGAACATCTCCCTAGTAATGACTAACTTCTTTTATATGTGTTCATTTTTTTAAGTCAAGGAAAGAGGAGACTCAGGTTTGGATACCCTGCCTGGAAGTGTGGCATGGCTGGAACAAAGCTACTGGTTTGAGCTTTCTTACTGTGCCTGGCATTTCTTTGCAAATCTAGATGAATTTGGTTATTGTTATTGTACCTAGCATCCTAATGAATTTGGAACGTGAAAGGTTTCCTCAAGGCTAAAGTGGGAAGCTAAAGCGCAACTCTCCATTCCCTCGAACTTGTTGCTAGAGAATATTTTCCTAAATCCACTTTCCTGAATGCTGAAAGTGTGATACATGAAATGATGAAGTAACTGATCCTACAAATCCATCCAACTAAGAAGACAATGCAATGCAGGGGAAGGGTTGTGTGTGGGTGGAGGAGGGGCTCCTTGCCTTCACTATTGCAGTCCCCTTTAGTGTCTGCTGTGATCATGAAGACGCATGCTGCAGCTTTTCTCATACTCGGGATGCTGTGCATCAGCTCCAACCATGGAACATTAACAGACATATTCCTATGTGCTTGGTGGCCTTTCTCAGTTCTGGCATTCTTGCCTTTTATAAAATTGTTGCACATCCTTGAAATGGCCCGTGGAACCTTAAGCAAATTTCCTTATGACATTTGTTGCCTTTTTTCCCCCTGTCAGTAAAAGCAATAAATGGGCATTGTAAACATTTAGAAACAAATCAATTTCAAAGGACAAAAGCTGCATGTAGTATTTCAAAGCTCATAGATGGTAATTACTAAAGTCTATTTGATATGTTTCCTTTAAGCTCTTTGGCCAGATACACATACACATGCACTCACTTAAAATGAAATGATACCTGTTAGGGGAAGAGAGTTTCTATTCCCATCTCTTGTGATACTCAAAGGTCCTAAGTACTTAGCTTGCCTTGTTCTCTGCTTGAGGTTCTCTCTGTTTACACTCATGTGTGTGCACTTTTCTTTGCAATTAACTATTCCTTGAATATCTTATCTGAATATCCTAAGTAAAATATGTAGACATTTAAAATATAGTAAGCTGTGTTGCACTGGTTATTGCAAAGATTTTTTAAAATCATATATGCAGTGTATATTTAGTTATGGAGTTTGATGCTGAAGATAAGATATTTTTAATTTTTTCAAATCTCAGCCCAATGTTTTATTTCCTTCTGAGGAAACTTACTCAAAAAAAAAAAAAAAACAAAAAAAAATCTTATCCAGTGTCACAAGCTATTCAGAAAAACTTGTCCTCAAATCAAATATCTAGTGATCATTGCAGTTTTCATTTTACTATAAGAATTTTAGCACTTCCCTTATACTTTCTGTTAAAATGTAAATATATAACATAAACCACAGCCTTGTCATAGAATACTTTGTGTCCTTTATTTTAGCTCATTAATATATGCTAATTTGAATTAAATTAAAAATAAATGGAAAGAAATGACTTGGACAGTTTTCAGATCTGCTGGTACACTGGTACCCAGGATGTGAGTGAAAGTTTAATTCAACTTTACCTTGGTGTATATCAAACCTCAGGAACAATTCTGGGAAACAGATTATCTCTCAGTTCAGTTTGCAAAGTTATTTCTAGTTATGTTGAGGCAGAGGTGGGACAGAGAGGAAGGCCTGAGTCACATCTGTGTCACATCTGTAACACATGGCAGGAGAGGGAGATTCAAGATGAGTCTGGTGTGACTCTCAAAGTCTCCAAATCCATGGCCTACCTCATTCTGTAAGTAGCATATTCATGCTTTTGACACTGTATTGTGTAGGTGTGTGTGTGTGTGTGTGTGTGTGTGTGTGTGTGTGTGTGTGCGTGTAGGTATGTAGGCGTTTATATGAGTGCAAGTGTCTCTGGAGGCCTAAAGTCCCCATAGGATGTCCTCCATGAATATAATCCACTTCTTTTTTGTGAGACAGTTTCTTGCTAAATTTAGATCTCACCAATTTCACTAGACTGTCAGGACAGGAAGCATAGACACCCCCAGTCTGTCCCTCCCTAACCCGGGATAGCAGAGGTGTGCACACTAGCTTTAGACTGGGTGCTAAGGATAAGACTTAAATCTTTATGCTTGTGTGGCAAACACTTTCCCTGACTGAAGCATTTCCCTAGCCTCCCTTGAACTTTTGTAACACACACACCACTTCTTAAGTTTCTCAAGCTTATCCTGCAATTATGATTATCATGTCACATGATGCATAAAATAACTTTCAGACCCAGTTTTGAAATAGCTTTTATGAGCTGTGTGATATTGAACCATGATCTATTAAATATAATCTAGTAAGATAGTAAAATAACAAGAATTAATAAATAAATAGTATGTTAATTGTTAAGATTGAAGGAGAAAAGGAATATGGAATTACCAGGCACCATTTTGCCAATGAATTATATATAAAGAGCTTAATTAAACATGCATGTTTCATTTTCCTATTTGAAATAGATGAATGTCAAAGAGCTTTGTTTGAATCTAGAAATTTTTACTATTTGAACTTTACAAAGATATGCTTTCACCCAAACCTTATTATCTTTCATAGTTTCAGTTGTCTTTTATGCCTTTATTTAAGCTTCCAGCTGCACTCATCTTGTGGTGGACTTCATGAATTAGGAATGTTCCTTCTAGGATCTGAGATACATTACAAGCACATTTGGTAGCTTAACAGGGACAGTGATATTGATGATGTCACTGTCATTTATGATCTTCCTGCTGAATTGATCTGTACCTTCTACCACTGTGTTTTGCTGCTATCTTCTGAGCAGAAAAATGATTAGCTACTAGTTTCCAGATTGAGGCTGGGAGTTACCCTGTGTGTTTATATTATTACCAGAATCCTCAAAAATCCTACCATAAATTTGAGCAATTATTATTATCCCATATAATGGGGCTGAATGAGCTAATAAAATAGTAGTTGGTGGAAGAGAATTAGGAAAGTGTGTCAGGAAAGTCACTGGTTTTTTTGAACATTAAAGATAGTAAAATTCCAAGTTGGGGTCAGAGATATGGGGTTTGTCCTTCTCTTCCTCCCCTTTGTCTTCCTTTAATTTTTCATCCTTCTATCCTTGTTTTGTAGCTCTTTGATGAACAACAATTTTCTTTTTGAAACTTTAGCTTTACAGAGTTGTAAGATTTGTAAAGATGAGTTTCCAGTTATAAAACCATTTATTCATCTCACTGCCAATGCAAAAAAGAATAAATGAGACAATTATAAACAATAGTAAAACATTGAGCTTCCTGAGAAAGAAATTTATCTGTCTATATGTTATCTACTTATGTAAGTATCTATAAAATTATTCTGCTCCTCAAGCAAGTTTTAGGACAACTCTACTGATTCCTTGTTCCCTCAAATAAAATTCCCAGGAGGCATGTTTTCAAGTGTCATACATGATTATGTATTCTCTTTTACATAACTAGGGCAAGATCTATGAAAAATAAAATTAATTTATTCGTATAAGTGATACAAAACTCTTTTCCTCCAGCCTGGTCCCACAACCATGTCATCCCCAAATGAATATTCAGAGATTTACATTGATTATAATACTGTTTGCTGATAACTAGAGCTTCTTATTGCATAGCTCTGTATTAATTATTAACCCATTTCTATCAATTTATTTATTGCCATGAGGCTGTAGCTTACTCAGTAATTTCTGGAAGTGGTGTTACTCTTCTGGCAGCATCAGGACTCTGTCCTCCTATGTTTCCCGAATTCTCCTTGTCTCATAGTCCCACCTATCTTTCTGCCTGATTGGCTGAACACTGCTTTTATTAATCACCAATAAGAGAAACATACACAGGATAAGATCTCCCATCATCTCCTCTTTTCTGTCTAAATATAAAGAAAGGTTTTAACTTTAACACAGTCAAATTATATATGACAAAACAGTTATTAAGCAAGACCTACAATTACAATATTTAGTTCATTAACATTTAGCAAGATTTCACAAAAATATTCTATCAGTTATATCTTTGTGAGTAAAAGTTTTATATGAAACTTATCTTTTATCATAACTAAGAAAAACCATAACCATAACTATCTGTCTTCAGCTCCATCAAAGTTCACAGAAGAATAGTATATGAACTCTAGAATTGACAGAGAATGTGGCTACCTGAACACTCATAAGAAGATCTTATGTAATATTGGGACATCAATCTTCAGCCCATAGGCCACATTGTGTCTTGCAGACTTCTTAGCAAAGCAGGAAATTTTAAACTGTCCACCTGTTTTGGCAGTTTGTCAATCATTATTATACATATCAATCCCAGTTCCCTTTCCTTTCCTCTTTCCCTCTCTCACACCCTCTCATGCTCCCTGACCACCCTCTTCCCTTCCCCTCCCCCACATGCAGGGTGATGCCCTCCAGGAGGGGTATCTAAATCTATCAAGAGATTTGGAGTAAGGACTAGGACTTCTCTCCTGTCTCTATGTTAAGGGAGTAACCCTCCATGGGTTACTTTTGTGCACCAGAGTCCTTTTGTGCACCAGGAATACATACTTTTTCCACCGTCTGAGGTCCCTTAGACTACTCTGGCCTTCTAGCTGAGACCCACGTTCCAGGGGTGTGAGTGAGTCCCATGCTGGATTCCCAGCATTCAGTCTGAGGGCCCATTAGCTCCTCCTTGTTCAGGTCAGCTGTCTCTATGTGTTTCTGCAGTCCGGTCTCGTCCTCCATCTCCGCATTTGGATTCCAGTTTGGCTCTGTGTTTAGTTGTGAGTGTTTGCTTCTGTTTTCATCAGCTATTACATGAGGGCTCCATGATGGTGGATATGTTAGTCGTTGATCTCATTATCAGAGAAGGACATTCATGGCCTTTCCACTGTTGCTTAAATTGTTAGTTGGGGTCAGTCTTGTAGGTCTCTGGACATTTCTCTAGAGTCAGTTTTCTCTTCAGACCTAAAATGGCTCCCTCTTTTATGGTCTCTCTCTGTCTTGCTCTCTCTTTGTCTCTCTGTCTTTTCTCTCTTCTATTCCTCCCCTGACTCAGTCTTCCTAGTTCCATGTTCTTTCCTCTCCTCCCCTTTTCTTTGTCCTAGTTCCCTCTCCATGCACTAATCTCCCCACCATTCCCCATGTCCTCTGGAGATGTTGTCCCTTCCCCCTTCTGTGAGAGCCTTATATGAATCTCTCAGAGTACACCTTGTATGCTAGTTCCTCTGGCGGTGTGAATTATAGGCTGGTGATCCTTTGCTCTATGTCTAAAATCAGTATATGAGTGAGTAACTACAATGTTCCTCTTTTTGTGATTGGGTTAACTCATTAAGGATAGTTTCTTACACTTGCCTACAAATTTCAAGATTCCCCAGAATAGTATTCAATTGTGTAAATGTGCCACATCTTCTTTATCCATTCTACAGTTGAGGGGCAACTAGATTGATTCCAATTTCTTGCTATTACAAATAATTCTGCCATGAACATAGTTGAGCATATGTCTTTATTGCATGGATGTGGATCATTTGGGTACATGACTAAGAGGGATATTGCTGGGTCCTGTTGTAGACTGATTCCTATTTTCCTGAGGAACCACCATACTGATCTTCAAAATGGGTGTACAAGTTTTCACTTCCACCAGCAGTGGAGGAGTGTTCCCCTTTTTCCACATCCTCTCCAGCATAAAGTTGTCATTGGTGTTTCTAATTTTAGTCATTCTGGCAGGAGTAGGATGGTATCTCAAAGTTGTTTTGGTTTGCATTTTCCTGATAGGTAAAGATGTTGAGCATTGTCTTAATTGCCTTTAAGCCTTTTTGATTTCTTTTTTTTTTTTTTGCATTTTTTATTAATTTATTTTATTTTATATAACAAATGCCAATTAATGAAAACAAACATTTATACACAATATTTAGGAATTTGAGCGTTGTTCTTTCCAAACTATTTCCTGCTGGTAAGGGGGGCTGTCATGAGGGATTCGAAGAAGATTCAGAAATCCTGGCTGTAGTCTGTAAGGCTGCTTGTCCAGCTGTTTTGAATGTAGTATCACCTTGTACTCTGTTTCAGGTGGTCTGGCTTGATCAAACCACATTAGTCTGGAAGGAATCCACACCTTTTCATTTTCTGTGGAAATAAATATAGAAATCCGTTTCCCCAGTAAGTTGTTCTTGAACTTAAATTTTGGAGTCAAAGCATTTTTTTTAATTTAATTTATTATTTTACATGTGGATCCCAGTTCCCTCTACCTCCCTCCTCCCTCCTTCCCTTCCTCCCTCCCTCCTTCCATCCCTTTTACTCTCTCTGCCCTCTCACATGCACTCTAACCACCCTCCCCTCCCATCCCCCCACCCCAATTCCATATGTAGGGGAATGCCATCCAGTTGGGGTCATGTAGATCTGACAGGTCATGTGAACTAGGGACTAGGGCTTCTCTCCTGTCTCTAGATTAAGGCAGTTATCCCTCCATGGGGGATATGTTTGCAAAGTCCTTTTGTGCACCAGGGATACATCCTGGCTCCACTGTCTGAGGTCTCTTACACTGCTCAGTCCTTCTGGCTGAGACCCATATTCAGGGGGGGCCTGAGTCAGTCCCATGCTGGCTTCCCAGCTATCAGTCTAGTGGTTGTTAGCTCCTCCTTGTTCAGGTAGGCTGTCTGTATGTGTTTCTGCAGCCTGGTCTTGTCCTCTCCATCTGCATCTGGGTTCTAGTTTGACTCAGTGTTTATGTATGGGTGTTTGATTCTGTTTTCAACAGGCATTAGTTGAGGGGTCCATGGAGAAGTTAGTTGTTGATCTCACTCTCTGGGAAGGGCATTTATGATAGCCTTTCCATGGAAGCTCAAATTGTTAGTTGGGAGCAGTCTTGTAGTTCTTTCGACCTTTCTTTGTGTTCAATTTTATCTTCAATCCAATATTGGCTCCCTCTTTTAAGTTTTCTCTCTCTGTCTCTGTCTCTCTCTTTCCTATCTTCTATTCCTAACTAGGCTCAATCTTCCTGGTCGCACATGTTTTCCTTTCCTCCCCCTCATGTTCTCCTACTTCTCTCTCCATTCGCTGCCCCCCCCCACTTCACCTGAGCTCTGGGGGACTTGTCCATTCCCAGTTCTCTGAGGGACTTTATATGAATCACTTAGAATACACCTTGAATCCTAGTTCCTCTGGTGATGTGAATTATAGCCTGGTGATCCTTTGCTCTAGGTCTAAAATCCATATATGAGTGAGTACATATTGTGTTCCTCTTTTTGTGACTGGGTTATCTCATTCAGGATGGTTTCTTCAAGTGCCATCCACTTGCCTGCAAATTTCAAGATACCATTATTTTTTTCTGCAGAGACGTATTCCATTGTGTAGATGTGCCACATCTTCATTAACCATTCTTCAAATGAGGGCATCTAGGTTGCTTCCAGGTTCTTGCTATTACAAATAGTGCTGCTATGAACATAGTTGAACAGATGTCTTTGTTGCATGGATGTGAATCCTTTGGGTATATGCCTAAGAGGGGGATTGTCGGGTCCTGTGGTAAACTAATTCCCATTTTCCTGAGGAACCGCCATACTGATCTCCAAAATGTCTGTATGAGTTTGCACTCCCACCAGCAGTGGAGGAGTGTTCCACTTTCTCCACATCCTCTCCAACATAAGTCATCACTGGTGTTTCTAATTTTAGCCATTCTGGCAGGAGTAAGATGGTATCTCAAAGTTGTTTTGATTTGCATTTCCCTGATAACTAAGGATGTGGAGCATTTTCTTAAGTGTCCTTCAGCCTTTTTGATTTCCTCTATTGAGAATTCTTTCTTCATTTCTGTACCCCATTTTTTAATAGGGTTATTTGGTGTTTTGTTGACTAGTTTCTTGAGTTCTTTGTATATTTTGGAGATCAGCCCTTTGCCGGATATAGAATTGGTGAAAATCTTTTCCCAGTCTGTGGGCTGACGTTTGGTCTTGTCCACTGTGTCCTTTGCCTTACAGAAGCTTCTAAGTTTGAAGAGGTCCCATTTATTAATTGTTTCTTTCAATGTC
Organism: Phodopus roborovskii; assembly: GCF_943737965.1. Lineage (NCBI taxonomy): Eukaryota > Metazoa > Chordata > Mammalia > Rodentia > Cricetidae > Phodopus > Phodopus roborovskii. The sequence continues at coordinate 12,289,501 of NW_026126434.1, forward strand.
TGTGCCCCTGGAGTTATGTTCAAGAAGCGGTCTCCTATGCCAATTTGTTCAAGGGTACCTCTTACTTTCTCTTCCATGAGGTTCAGTGTGGCTGGATTGATATTGATGTCTTTGATCCATTTTGACTTGAGTTTTGTGCATGGCGACAAACATGGGTCTCTCTGCAGTCTTCAACACAACCTCATCCAATTGTGTCAGCAACATTTGTTGAAGATGTTGTCCTCGGCCCATTGTATAATTTTAGCTGTTTTGTCAAAAATCAGGTGTTCATAGGTGTGTGGGTGAATATCAGGATTTTCAATTCAATTCCATTGGTCTACCTGTCTATTTTTGTGCTAATACCAGGTGGTTTTCAGAATTATAGCTCTGTGGTAGAGCTTAAAATCAGGAATTGTGATGCCTCCTGAAGTTCTTTTATTGTATAGGGTTGTTTTGGCTATCCTGGATCTTTTGTTTTTCCATATAAAGTTGATTATTTTCCTTTCAAGGTCAGTGAAGAATTGTGGTGGGATTTTAATGGGGATTGCATTGAATCTGTAGATTGCTTTTGGTAAGATTGCCATTTTTACTATGTTTATCCTACCTATCCAAGAGCATGGGAGATCTTTCCAGTTTCTGGTATCTTCTTTAATTTCTTTCTTTAGAGTCACAAAGTTGTTATTATTTAGGTCTTTTACATATTTGGTAAGCGTTACACCAAGACACTTTATGTTGCTTGTGGCTATTGTAAAGGGTGATGTTTCTCCGATTTATTTCTCTGTCTCTTTGTTGTCTGAAAAAAAGTAGGGCTACTGATTTTTTTTTGAGTTTATCTTGTATCCTGCTAGTTTGCTGAAGGTGTTTATCAGCTGTAAGAGTTCTCTGGTAGAGTTTAGTGGGTCACTTATGTAAACTATCATATCATCTGCAAATAGAGACAGTTTGACTTCTTCCTTTCCAATTTGGATCCCTTTGATCTCCTTTTGTTGTCTTATAGCATTAGCTAGAACTTCTAGTATGACATTGAAGAGATATGGAAAGAGAGGACAGCCTTGTCTTGTTCCTGATTTTAGAGGAATTAGCTTAAGTTTCTCTCCATTCAGTTTGATGTTGGCAGTTGGTTTGCTGTATATTGCTCTTATTATGTTTAGATATGTTCCTGTTATCCCTGACCTCTCCAAGACCTTTATTATGAAAGGGTGTTGAATTTTGTTGAAGGCTTTTTCTGCATCTAGGGAGATAATCATATGGTTTTTCTTTTTCAGTTTGTCTATATGGTGGTTCACGTTGATAGATTTTCGTATGTTAAACCATCCCTGCATTACAGGTATGAAGCCTACTTGGTCATGGTGGATGAATTCTCTGATGTATTCTTGAATTCGGTTTGCCAGTATTTTATTGAGTATTTTTGCATCGATGTTTATCAGGGATATTGGTCTGTAGTTTTCTTTCTTCGTTTTGTCTTTGTGAGGTTTGGGTACCAAAATTATTGTGGCCTCATAAAAAGAGTTTGGCAATGAACCTTCTGTTTCTATCTTGTGGAATAGTTTGAGGAGTAGTGGTATTAGTTCTTCCTTGAATGTCTGGTAGAATTCTGCGCTGAATCCATCTGGCCCTGAACTTTTTTTGGTTGGAAGGCTTTCGATGACTGCTTCTATTTCATTGCGGGTTATAGGTCTATTTAAGTTGTTTGTCTGTTCTTGATTTAATTTTGATAAGTGATAGTTATCCAGAAACTTGTCCATTTCCTTTGAATTTTCAATTTTTGTGGAATACAGATTTTCAAAGTATGACCTGAAAATTGTCTGGATTTCCTCAGTGTCTCTTGTTATGTTCCCCATTTCATTTCTGATTTTGTTAATTTGCATGTTCTGTCTCTGCTTTTTCATTAATTTGGATAAAGGTTTGTCTATCTTGGTGATTTTCTTTAAAAACCAACTCTTCGTTGCATTGATTTTTTGTATTGTTTTCCTGGTTTCTATTTTGTTGATTTCAGCCCTCAAGTTGATTATTTCCTGGCGTCTACTCCTACAGGGTGAGTTCTCTTCTCTTTGTTCTAAGTTTTCAGTTGGGCTGTTAATTCTCTTATGTAACTATCCTCTGTTTTCTTCATATGGGCACTTAGTGCAATGAACTTCCCTTGTAGCACTGCTTTCAAGGTGTCCCATAAGTTCGGATATGTTGTATCCTCATTCTCGTTGAATATTAGAAAGTCTTTAATTTCTTTCTTTATTTCTTCTTTGACCCAGGAGTGATCCAATTTCACATTGTTCAGTTTCCATGAGTTTGCAGGTTTTCTGCTATTTGTGTTGTTGTTGAATTCCAATTTTAAAGCATGGTGGTCTGATAAGATACAGGGAACTATTCCTATTCTCTTGTATCTGTTGAGGTTTGTTATGTCACCTAGTATGTGGTCGATTTTAGAGAAGGATCATGTGGAACAGAGAAGAAGGTATATTCTTTTGTCTTTGGATGGAATGTTCTATAGATGTCTGTTAACCCCAGTTGAGACATAACTTCTGTTAGTTCTTTTTTTTTTTTTCTTTGTTGAGTTTCTGATTTGTGGTCCTGTTTAGTGTTGAGAGTGGTGTATTGAAGTCTCCCACTATAAGTGTGTGAGATTTTATATGAGCTCTGAGTTTTAGTAGTGTTTCTTTTACGAATGTGGTTGACTTTGTATTAGGGGCATAGATGTTCAGAACTGAGACTTTGTGTTGATGGATTTCTCCTGCGATGAATATGAAATGGCCGTCTTCATCTCTTTTGACTAATTTTGGTTTGAAGTCTAACCTGTTAGATATTAGGATAGTTAAGCCTGCTTGCTTCTTATTTCCATTTGATTGGAAAATCTTTTCCCAACCCTTTACCCTGAGGTAATGTCTATCTTTGAAACTCAGATGTGTTTCTTGTATGCAGCAGAAGGATGGATTCTGTCTTTGTATCCATTCTGTTAGCCTGTGTCTTTTTATAGGTGAGTTAAGACCATTAATTTTGAGGGTGAGTAAGGACCATTGATTGTTGATGCTTGTTTGATTTAGGTTTGTTGTTGGTAGTGGTATTGTGAATATATTAGTTCTGCTTCACCCTTGGTTTCTGGTGTAGTTGGATAATCTGTTGCCTACATTTTTGTGGAAGTAGTTACCTTCCTTGGGTTGGAGTTTTCCTTTTTGATTTCTTCTATTGAGAATTCTCTCTTCAGTTCTGTACCCCATTTTAATGGGATTATTTGGTGGTTTGTTCATAGTTTCTTGAGGTCTATGTATATTTTGGAAATCAGCCCTCTGTCAGATATAGAATTGGTGAAGATCATTTCCCTGTCTGTGGGATGTCGTTTGGCCTTGTCAACTGTGTTCTTTGCCTTACAGATGCTTCTAAGTTTGAGAGGTTCCATTTATTAATTATTGATCTCAGTGTCTGTAGTACTTGAATTATGTTCAGGAAACAGTATCCTGTACCAATTTGTTCAAGGGTACCTCCCTCTTTCTCTTCCAAAATGTTCATTGTGGCTGGATTTATGTTGATGTCTTTGATCCATTTGGAATTGAGTTTTATGCATGGTGATAGACATGGGTCTATCTGTAGAGTTCTATACACCATCATCCAGTTGTGTCAGCACAACTTTCCTCCTCCCAGTGTATATATTTAGCTGTTTGTCAAAAATCAGGTGTTTGTCAGTGTGTTTGTTAATATCAGGATTTTCGATTCAATTCCATTGGTCTACTTGTCTATTTTTGTGTTAATACCAGGCTGTTTTCAGGATTATAGCTCTGTAGTACAGCTTAAAGTTAGGGATGGTGATGCCTCTTGAAGTTCCTTTATTGTACACAGTTGTTTTGGCTATCCTGGATCTTTTGTTTTTCCATATAAAGTTGATTATTATCCTTTCAAGGTCAGTGAAGAATTGTGATGGAATTTTATTGGGGCTTGCATTGATTATATAGATTGCTTGTGGTAAGTTTGCAATTTTGACTATGCTTATACCACCTTTCCAAAAGCATGATAGATCTTTTCATTTTCTCATATCTTCTTTAACTACTTTCTTTAAAGACAAAAAGTTCTTATTATATAGGTATTTCACCTGTTTGTAAGCATTACCCCAAGATAATTTTTGTTGTTTGTGGCTATTATAAAGGGTAATGTTTGTCTGATTTCGTTCTGAGCACCTTTGTCATCTGAAAAAATTAGGGCTACTCTTTTTTTGAGTTTATCTTGCATCCTGCTAGTTTGCTGAAGGTGTTTATCAGCAGTAGAGAGTTTCCTGGTAGAGTTTTTTTGGGTCGCTTATGTAAACTACCATATCATCTGCAAATAGAGACAGTTTGACTTCTTCCTTTCCAATTTGGATCCCCTTGATCTCCTTTTGTTGTCTTATTGCTTAGGCTAGAACTTGAAGTATAATATTGAAGAGATATGGATAGAGATGGCATGCAGCCTTGTCTTGTTCCTTATTTTAGAGGAATCACCTTAAGGTTCTCTCCATTCAGTTTGATGTTGGCTGTTGGTTTGCTGTATATTGCTCTTATTATGTTTAGTTATGTTCCTGATATCCCTGATCTCTCCAAGACCTTTATCATGAAAGGGTGTTGAATTTTGTCAGAGGTTTTTTCAGCATCTAGGGATGTGATCATGTGGTTTTTCTTTTTCAGTTTGTTTATATGGTTGACACATTGATAGATATACATATGTTAAACCATCCCTGCAACCCAGGGATGAAGCCTATTTGGTAATGGTGGATGATTTCTCTGATGTATTCTCGTCTTCGGTTTTCCAGTATTTTATTGAGTGTATTTGCATCAATGTTCATGAGGGATATTGGGCTGTAGTTTCCTTTCCTTTTTTTTTTTTTTTTTTTTTTCATTTTTTTTTAATTTTATTTAACCAAGTCCATATAAATGAAAACAAACATAGACAATATTTGGGAATTTGGGCGTCATTCTTTCCAAACTACTTCCTGCTGGTATGGGGTGCTGTCATGGGGGATTCTAAGATGATGCAGGAATCATGGCTGTAGTCTGTAAGGCTGCTTTGTCCAACTGTTTTGAATGTAGGATCACCTGGTACTCTGTTTCAGGCAGTCTGGCTTGATCAAACCACATTAGTCTGGAAGGAATCCAAAGCTTTTCATTTTCTGTGGAAACAAAAATGAAATCCTTTTCCCCAGTAACTTGTCCTTGAACTTAAATTTTGGTGTCAAAGCATTTTTTTTATTTATTATTTTACATGTCGATCCCAGTTCCCTCTCCCTCCTTCCCTCTGTCCCTTCCTCTCTCCCTCCCTCCCTCCCTTCTTTTACCCTCTCTGCCCTCTCACATGCACTCTAACCACCCTCCTCTCCCATCCCCCCACCCCAATTCCATATGTAGGGGAATGCCATCCAGTTGGGGTCATTTAGATCTGACAGGTCCTGTGAAGTAGGGACTAGGTCTTCTCTCCTGTAGTTTCCTTTCTTAGTTGTATCTTTGTGTGGCTTGGGTACCAAGGTGATCGTGGCCTCCTAAAAAGGGTTTGGTAATGAAAATTCTGTTTCTATTTTGTGGAATCATTCGAGGCGTATTGGTATTAGTTCTTCCTTGAATTTCTGGACTAAATCCATGTGGCTCTGTTTTTTTTTTTTTTTTTTTTTTTTGCTTTTTCTTTTTTGGAAGGCTTTTGATGACTGAGCTCTTTCATTGGGGGTTATAGATCAATTTAAGTTGTTTGTCTGTTCTTGATTTAATTTTGGTAAGTGATAGTTATCCAGAAATCTGTCCTTTTACTTTGAATTTTCAAATTACGTTGTGGAGTACAGGTTTTCAAAGGGTGCCCTGAAATTTATCTGGATTTCCTCAGTGTCCATTGTTATGTTCCCCTTTTTGTTTCTTAATTTGCTAATTTGCATTTTCTCTCTCTGCTTTTTCATTAGTTTGGATAAAGTTTTGTTTATCTTGTTGATTTTCTTGAAAAATGAACTCTTTTTTGCATTGATTATTTGTATTGCTTTCCTGGTTTCTACTTTATTGATTTTAGCCCTCAAATTGATGATTTCCTGGCATCTACTCCTCTGGGGCAAGTTTGCTTCATTTTGTTCTAAGGCTTTCAATTGTGCTTTTAATTCTCTAATGAGATTATCCTCAGTTTTCTTCATATGGCCACCTAGTACAATGAACTTCCCTCATAGCACTTTTTTCAAGGTGTCCTATAAGTTTGGGTATGTTGTGTTCTCATTCTCATTGAATTTAGGAAGTCCTTAATTTCTTCTTTGACCCAGGTACGATGCAATTGCTCATTGTTCAGTTTCCATGAGTTTGTAGGGTTTCTGTGATTTGTGTTGTTGCTGAATTCCAACTTTAAAGCAAATCTGTTCATTTCTTCCAATGTTTTGTTTGATCTTTTTTTCATTTTTGTAAGCAATTTTCTCACATCATCTTTGAGGGCCTCTATCGTTCTCTTCTGTTTCATCTACTTTGGGATGTTCAGGTCTAGTTGGTATAGATTCCCCTAGATTCTGGTGGTGTCATGCTCATCTTTGTATTGTTAGTTGTTTTCTTGTATTGCCATTTTCCCCTGGCTTCTTCCAGTAGGGATAGCTGGGGGTCCCCCCTCTCTCTGTCTCTCTGATACTCCCCCAGTGGGCTTAGGTGGGTTAGGAGTTTGATGTTGCAGCTCTGGGTGGTCCAAGCTCTCTAAGAAGTCTCTCCTCAGGCAGGGTCCCAGCGATGGGGGTCAAATATCAGGCTCCAACAGAGGCCTGGTGATGCGAGTCAAAGATCCCACAGGGTGGAACTCAGGATGTTTCTGCAGGGCCCAGCACTTTCCTGCTGAGTGAGGCCTCTCTAGCAGAAGCCAGGAGATGGGAGATGGGGCTTGTCAGTCATTTTTATGTGTCCTGCATAATGTCTGGCAGACTCTCCCATGAAGCAGGAACCTTACAGTAATGCCCCATCTTGTTCATCACTTTCCCTTGGGTCATGCATATCCAGTTTATACAGCATACAGTCAAACAGTCCAGGCAAGAACACATTCTTGTCCAAATGGCTATTTCTGACATGTCAAAGGCAAACTCCATAATGAGTTTCTTCGATGCCCATCTTCCTCTCTGAAGTAATTGGTGTTGCCAGGAACTTAAGCATACTTCAAGTCACTTTTGGACTACCTAAGGAAGGCTTCTTAAGCAAATTCTTAGAGGAAAACATGAAATTAATTTCCTGACTTCTGATATAAGAGACAACTCATTAATACCTAGAATCATTAAAAATTCCCTGGACAATGGCGCCATCCTAGTTTTGTTCAGATGTAGCTATAGTCCACTTTAAAGAAGATAATTCATCCCCAGCATCCCTTAGAGTACATTGTAGGGTGAATCCTTTCCAAAGCCATTTAAGAACATATTTTTAGTCTTAAGAAAAATTAAATCAATTAAAAATCCTCCTCACTGGCTTCATAAGGAAAGCATTATATGCAGAATTATATTAAATCCTGTTAACACAGTCATACTATGTAGGCGTAATTATACAAATATAACTACAGGTGTTCAGGAAACACCATGTCCGCAACATGCTATTTGAGTAATCTGAAGCAAGAGGTATTTAGTGGGCTGTGTAAGGTCACAGTCTGAAAATAAATTTGGATCAAATTGGAGGCTACAAAGTTTACATAAAAATTTTGTGAAAAATATGTAGGAATTGGATATTACAGGAATAAGAAACAATAGAGGAGCAATCTTATTATACCATAGCTCTGTCTGTAGGTTTAGTCATTAAAAAACCTGAGTACCTGTGGAGTACTGAATATGCACTTGCAGTAGGGGTCCTCAGGATGTCAATCTCACAGGGCTGCAGACCTAACCCTGTGAACCCCTGTGTCCCTCCAGTCAGCCTAGCAACATGGATTAACTCACTGTCCATACATGGCTTAACAATTCAATGTTCAAGGGGCACCTATGTCTCTGTCAACCTTTGAAGCTACACCTTGATATATTAGTATGTAGATCTGATGATAAACTTAGGAATGCTGTACATAGTTGGTCTGTTGCTTTGTGTTTTCTGGTAAGCTCGGCAATGAGTGAATGCAGAATTTTAATTTTCACTTTGCCAATACTTCTATCTAGAAGCTTGCTGCCATTTTTGTCTTCTATGAAATTTTTGTTGCCAAGGACGATGGGATTACAGTTTTGTCTGACAGATTGAGATGGCATGTTGCATTCTTGGTTATCAAAATACTCTTGTAGCATGGGGTTTTTAGTCAGCAAATATTCACAATGTGGGGGAAAGCATGGTATATACTATATAATCTCAATTAGCTGAATGTATATACATTTGCAACATCTAGAAGGACACATCAAGCTGAGATGCTTGTGACTGGGAGACTGTTTTTGGCTTCTTGTGTTTTGTTTCCTGTAATGCAAATACTACAAAATAAATAAAAGCTTCTTTTAAAAGCTTAAAAAAACCTGAGTACCATCGAGCTACATAGATCTTTTGGACTTAGGTAGTATTAACTAGATTCTGGTCTGAGGAAAGCAAAGATTTAAAAAGTACAAAGGTATAGTGTCTCACACTGGATGGCCAGAATTCAAATTCAGATTTGCATTATTAGAAGTTATTGGGTTATTGTGCTGTATAGTTCAGTCTCCTGACACAGGTTGACATTTGACTAGAAACACATACATTTTCACATGCTGTATTTGACAGTTCTGTCACCTGGATGCAAACTTGAACCACTTTGAAAGAGAATTTTAGTGGGGAATTATCTGTATCAGGTTGCCCAAAGGGCATGTATATAGGGGAGCTTTTTAGTTGTTGATGGATGCAGGAAGACAAAACCCATTGTGGGCGACACTATTCCCTAGGAAGGTGATCCTATAAACAGCATAAACAGTGAGAAAGGTTGCTGAGAGGAGGCAGGTGAGAAGAATGCACTTGTCATGTGTCTGCCTTGGACTGAGGATGTGATGTGACTTATATGAGTTTCTGACTTTATTTGTTCAAGGTGATAGATTGTACTTGGAATTTTAGCCAAGCAAATGCTTTGTTCCTCTTGGTTGCTTTTCATCGGGGTATTTTATCACAGCAACAGAAATGAAAGTAGGAGACATGCTAAGCCTGTGCTCTATCACTGAGCATATCACCAGCCTCCAAGTGTTTAGTTTTCTAAAGTCACTAGTTGAGAAGAACTCTATTTTGAGAGATTATTATATATTGTAACCCGTCACCCCAATCTACCTTTTTTTTTAAAAAAAAATCATTTTATTCTTTCCACAATTTGCCTTTATAACTGAAAAAGTTTGCAAGTCTATCCCTGAAAATGTTTAAAAACTCTTCTTTCTTGATTTCTACTTAATTTAAACTGTTACATTATATATTTAGCTTTTTATTTTGCAATGCCTTCTAACCTCATACCTTACAGAACATGAAATGTGTGTCAGCAAGTGTTTTGAACACTCTCCCACTGATTTTGTTCATGAAGAGAAGAGGTCAATTTTGGTGGCTTTGCAAGAAAAATATTAGTTCCATGTTACAGAAAAAGAAAGTACAGCAGTATGTGGGTGTAATTGGTAGGTTTATCTCTTCCAGCAACAAAAATGGTCCTTGAGATTTCTGAAACCAGTCATAGTTTTAGTTATTTTGCTTTATTGGGACTGATTAAAATTTGGAATGAATGATGAGGCTATGTAGCACTAAAGGATGGGGCAAAATGGTAATAAATAAAAGGCATAAAAAAGAGATCACTGTTGAGGTATCAATCTCCAGTTAAAAGCAACAGAAAGGGGACTTGCTTAACAAAATATATTCATATATCAGAAGACTTAGATGGATATGTTAAGTAAGGATGGAGGAAACAATGTTTCTACTTGAAACTCCTGTGAGACTGCACAAAATGGCTAAGAGTGAAATGTGTGATTTTTGTAGAAGTTGCATGGTGTTGAACTCAGGTTATTAATACCTGGGAAGACAGAATCAATTGCTCCATGATCATTGTTACTCATAACTGGAAAATATCTATGGTTAAATCACAAATGCTGAGCACAGTGGAGGCCTCAGTGAGAGGGAAATATTAATATCAGCTAGTAGTCAGATGAAATAAATACAAAGGATTCTGCAGTGAAGCAATTGGGGTGCTCATTACAAGTGTTTGAGAACAAATGTCGACCGTGCTGCTTAAAGATGATTGAGGTAATAAATTATTTGGAGCCAATAGTGAAAAAGAAAATGGTACTTTCTTCCACTATACCAACTAATAATTCCCCATCCCATCTTTATATTGGTACCAAAGAAAGGAAGACTATGGGCATTCGTGAAATGCACCAAATACGCTGTAATAAGCAAAGTGTAAGGAAAATCATAATTGGTCTAAGGAGGCTATTTTTCAGTAGCCATATATAAAGAAGAGACACAGTCTCAAGGCTATCTTTCACTTCAGTTTGAATGATTTTGATTAAAAAAAAAAACTATTTTTCTCGATTTTTCACTAGGGCTTTGTATTAAAGACATTATGGCATAAAGTTGCTACTATGTAAAATGAAACAAATATTAATTAAATGTGTGTATTTCTATCTGTATTTGCTGTAGTGACAGCAGATACCTTTAAATTCTTATTTTGGCAATTGAAGTCACCTGATCTTCCTTCATAGGGTAGAGCATTCAATACTTACCTGCCCAGTTTAACAAAAAAAAAAAAAAAAAAAAAAAAAAGAGCTAAAGTATGATGGAGCTATGATAAGGACAATGAGATGAGGGCAATCATTGAAGTTATCCAATTTTATCTAGAGAATTTCTGAGGAGCTGGCTCAACTAACACTGAAAAAAAAATGAGAGAGAATGGAAATTAGCTAACTATTGATAATACACATGGAAATGCAAGTTTTCATGTAAGCTACTAGGAAATGTAGTTTCTTAATAGTTGTGGCAATATTTCATGGTTTATCAACCTAATGAAACTTATCTCACTTATTTGTTAGCTCTAAGCAACTTAGTTTACAGTAATCATACAGTGGCTTGTCAAGTTGTTCTACACTGACTGAAAATCTGAGCTGTAATTTTCCCTCTATAGCACATTTATTGGAATGTAATTTATTCACAATAAATTTCTTCATTTTCAAAGCAAAACCTGAGCCTTTTAAGTGTATTCATATAAGCTATAGTGATCATAATTATTTAATCCCAGAATTGCCAGCATCCCAAAGAGAAAGTACACACCTATTTAACAGTCATTGAATCTTTTTCCCATAAAATACTAGCCAAAATTTTTCCAGTAGATTTTCAAATTCCAATCATTTATGCCATGTTCTATATATTCTTTATAATTGCTATCTTTCATATAGCATGATGTAATCAAGGCTCATCTACTGTGTAAATGGGTAACTAGTTGGCTTCTCTTTATGAATAAATCTTATTCTACTCTGGATGGACAGTATTTGTGTACATTCTTCAATGGAGTTGTTTCCACTTTTATTTTGTCTATTATGATGTTGGTATGAAAATGCTGAGGTTTTCACATGAGTTACTGCCTCTCTAGTATGCAAATCTGAGGTTGGATTTCAAGATCAGATGTCACCTCAATAATCACTTTTCTGAGGTCCCACAGTGTCATTTTAAAGTGATGGCAACATTTTATAGCTTCATCAGCTGTGATTTGCTTTCTTTTCAGACTCCAGAGGAACTAGAGGATGTTTCTGACCTTGAAGAAGATCATGAGGTCCGTAGCCATGCCAGCATTCAGACAGAAGGAAAAACTGACCGAGTAAGTCATTTACAGAGGAACATCTGTGGGCTCTGAGTAGTCCTGTCAATCCAGGAAGACTCTCGTACATACGAGGCATGGATCTGGGTCTGACTTTCTGAAGCACAGAGAGGAAGGCCTTAGACTATGGGTATAGCAAGCTAAGAAAATATTTTTAGAAATTACAGTGAGGGCTCTAATGTTTGGTAAGGAATCATTCCAAATGGCTTTTGATCATGTATAAATCATGTTAATATGAAAGTGAAATTCATGCATGCTTGTTTAGCATAGAGAATAGGATTCAGGAATTTGTAAACATACTCTGAAATAATAGTATACAAAAACCTCCTCCTGAGTCAGTAATAGGAACTTTTCTTCTTGTCTTTAGTGCTTTCTTTTGTACCTCCCTTAGAAAACACACACACACTAAAAAGTTTTTTTTTTCTTTTAGTTTTGTAGTAAGAATAGCCCATGCTTCTCTTTCATCTGAGTACATTGTTCTGAAAATAGATACAATTTTTATATAGCCAGAAAGTATTTGCTAATACATGGGGTAGAGACTCCTTTCTAAGATTCAGGTTTCTGCTGGCTACTTGGGTTGTCAATACTCTTGGAGTTAATTCATGCCAGGAACTGTCTAGAACATGTAGTATCTGTGTGATAACATCACCAGAAACAGTAACAAGACAGACCACTGACCATAAAATCTCTTGGGAGAAAAACTACAATTTACTTAATAGCTTTCTTCCTTTAGTTTTCCATTATGCATATTCCAAGTGACTCAGATGGCCTTCCCATCTTTGCCAGATCCTTCCTTCTATTATGATGCAACATTTCTGTAGGAAATGCTTAACCATTGTGAATCATATGTCTCTACCTCCAATCTTTTATGTTGAGTATTAACATTCTTCAGATTCACTCTTTACTAACACATCCTCTTTCATTTGTTGATTGGAAATTCTTAAGTATTGTTCAATGGGTCCCCTTTGGAAATGAGCTTAAATGTCTATAGTAATGCATAGCTTGATAATATTTCTTTGGATCAATCAACTATCATTTCTTTCCTGACTTATTGTCCTTCAGCTCCTGGGACTTTTGCAAAAATCCAGTGCCCAAATCAACTACCCTCGATTGCAGTGTTCTGCTTTGGTTGGTGTTCAGGTACAAGAAATAGTAACTTTGCATTCACTTTAGTTAAATCTCATATTTTGTAAAATGTTAACATTATCTCAGGTTTATTAAAATTAATGAGGCTCAGACTTACATAAGTGTCCTAGTTATTGTTAACTACAAAAAGACATCATGACTGAGGCAACTTTCATAAAGGCAAACATCTAATAGGGGGTTTGATTAAAGTTTCAGAGGGTTAGTCCATGATCATAATGGCAGGAAGAAGACAGGCATGTGCTGGAACACTACTGCAGAGCTTTACATCATGATCCATGGGTAAGATGAAGAGAGTGAGAAACTGGGTCTGGAATGAACTTTTGAAGCATCAAAGCCCACCTTTAGTGACACACTTCCTCCACTAGTGTCACACCTACCAACCCTTGTAGTCCTTATCAAACAATTCTCTTTGGTGATAGGCATTCAAATTTATGAGCCCATGGGAGCTATCTCATTCAAATCACATTCTACTCCCTGGCTCCAACATTATAATTCCTGGTGCTTCTTTTCTCCTCAAACTGTACATTTTATATTCATCTTTCCCCAACTTGTTTTTTATTATTGTAGATTTGCATAAGAGTAAATACAATAACTACATGATGTAAGACCCTCAGAATGAGGAGTCTTCCAGGTTCAGTCGATACCCCAAGAACTCAATGTCCAGTCCAGTTGCTGCAAAACGCAAGAGGCTTTAATGAACAAGAAACGTTTGCACAAACGGGCTCCTCCAGCACGCAGGCTAGAGAGAAGCCCCCTCCCCTGGGCCCAGGTGTTTTTAAACCCACAAGCTTAGGGAGGGGGTGGGACCCTCCATCCATTGAGTATGTGGCCCTTGGAGGCTGGATGGTCTGCTATTAGGGTCAGCAGACCTTAGGGCCTCAGGGTGTGCTAATTAATCTTGTCTGGCCAAACCAGAGTTACAGCTATCTCTACCAAGCACATTAATCCAAAATTCTTCTATTTAGCCCTGGTAAAATTTTTGGACAAAGAGAATAAACATCTATATGGGATGGGTTTTTTTTTTTTGGCCAAAATATAACAATATAATCTCTAATATTTTGTTGTTCTGAAATCTCTTGAACTGGGTTATCAAAATCCCAATCACCCTTAGCCCCTTAGCACTACTGCTGTCTTCCATGTTACTTCGAGGGTGGCCTATTGAGTCCATTTAGAGTATTTAATTGTTTTTGTGAACCAAAGCCCCCAAATTTCCATAATCCTCCAACAAACAGCATAGTCAGGTTTATTAAAGCAATACCTCCCTCCTGTTATCAAATTATGTCTTATCATTCTATTATTGTGAAGAGACATTTTAATAGAGACTTTTATTTTAAAAAGACATTTAATTGGGGTCTTGATTATAGTTTCTGAAGATTAGTCCATGAAAATCATAGCAAGAAGCAGGCAGGCATTGTTCTGGGGCAGTAGCTGAAAGTTTTATATATTGATCTGAAGGGAACATGAAGCAATCAAGAACCTATTCCTGATACAGGCTTTATAAATCTCAAAGCCCACACCCCCATTGACACACTTCCTCCCATAAGGGTACACTTTCTAATCCTTTCAAAGAGTTACAATCTCTGGTGACTAAATATTCAAATATATGATCCTCTGAATGCCATTCTCATTCAGACCGCTACATTAACTTTTTAAATAAGTGGAGAATATTTTCAGAATCAGACATTTGATTAATATTCATTTCAATGTTCTTAGGACTTAAAACTAGTAGGACAAATTCTATATTAATATAGAAATGAACTAGCAGCACCAGGAGAAAAACTGATGTATCATTAAGAGAATGAAGGAGACAGAAACTAACACAGAGTAACAAAGTTGTCTTAGTGGGGGCAAGCTATAATGAAATATAGTTGTTTGTAAACAATAAAAATGAAAGTAACTGTTTAAATATTATCTCATCATTTAAATAATGTAACTCTACATACATTTTTATGTATCTATTATTTCAAGGTTATTACAACAGACCTTGTTTATAAAATATGATATGAGAAACCAAAAAGAATAGCAATGGCCATCTCTAACTCAAATAATATGACCAGAACCCAAAATAGCTTCCTATTTCGCCTCAGGAGATAATGATGATATCTCCTTTACTCTCATGTCTAAGGTATTTTGGAGTATATTCAGAGTTTTTGTTTGTTTTTGTGTTGATTATACTGTGTCTTTAGATGCATTTCATAAACACCAATACTTTGGGGGTATACTATGAAATTTATTATAGACTTTTCTGAGAATCATTTGAACACTTACTCCATGCTATATATTGAATTCATGGTCTCTGTAAAGAAAAATGTCTAGATTCCTTTTGGTTCCTGGCATGATGGAGGATTCAACATTATTTTTTTTTTGCTTCTTATATTTTGCATACTATGTTATATTGGACATGCACTGGAAACAATTTCAGATACTACTTAGGCATTGATTGACAGTTATTTATTATCATTTTATTTTCTGTGTTTCACTGCTAGTAGCTTTGGCTCAGCATCATCTGTTATAGCTGTCATCAGCTGTAAATGCCATTGAGTATTGTAAAGATCTGTAACTAAAAATAATGATTCAGAGTCTGTAGACAATGAGAGACAAATATTAAATGACCAATAGTGCATGCCTTATGAAGTGGCAGTTGGAGAGGCAAGCAAACATGATTATTCCAATATTGAGCATGGGAATTCTCTGGACCAATGGTGTGATTATATCTTCTGAACAGGTTGCACAGTGGCACAGGAGCTTGATTGTATAATAAATTTGCAGAAGACTGTTCACAGAGGTTATTGTTTATTCTGTTCATTCTTTAATCAAATATAATAAAGGATCTTTTTATTGTAAAGTCTCAAAGTGAAAGAGGCATGAAAATAGATTTCTGTTTAGACTTACTTCCCAAAATTATTGAAGTAAAGTTTTTATGAGTCTCCCCCTTTATTAAGATTAAACTAAATCCATACTAATTTATATTTTCTATAAACACATCAGTTCTGAGTATTGAGTACCTCATTGCAATTTATGTAGCATCTCAAAAGTTTGTCTCTTTTTAACAAAAGACTTGGAGTTTGTGTTTAATATTATTCTCTCCTTAATTTGGAGAATGAAGATACAAAGAATTTCGATAATTTATGCCACTCATATTGATTGTAACAACATCAAGGTTTTATGCTCTCTCTCTCTCCCCCTCTCTCTCTCATTCATACACACACACACACACACACACACACACACACACACACACACACCTTCTAGAACAGCACATTTTTATTTAAATTTGAAGCAAGCTTGTTTTACATGTCAATCCCAGTTCCTGTCCCCTCCAGTCTCCCCCCCCCGACATACCCCTATCCTATCCCCTTTCTGCTCCCCAGGGACCAGACTACCATGGGGAGTCTTTAACGTCTGGGGCTGGGTCCTCCTTCATGTGTCTAGGCTGAGAGAGTATCCCTCTATGTGGAATGGGTTCCCAAAGCCCATTTGTATATGAGGGATAAACACTGATCCATTATCAGTTGCCCCATAGACTGCCAAGTCCTCCTAACTAACACCCTTGTTCAAAGAGTCTGGGTTGGTCCTATGCTGGTTTTCCAGCTGTCAGACTGGAGTCCATGAGCTCTGCCTTGAAGAACAGTTCATTTACTATACAGATCAATGCTCTGATGACTCAGTATAGAACTGATAGTACAACTGACCACTGGAAAAATAATTTATGAAACCAAAGATCATGCCATGAAATCATACCTGTTTGAATCTTACAAAATTCTGAATGTTCCAATTCTAGATCTTCTATCAATTGGAAAATCAGTTTGTTGATTCCCATTCAACATCTACCTGGTAAAGCCCAGTCACTCAGTTCCCTGTGGTAAATTACTTTGGCTCCATGAATGAGTTTTAGGCAAATAGAGTAGAATTTCAGGCCATTTTTTGTGGGGGAGTAAAACTCTAATCTCCCAGCTCAGAACTCACTAAAGAAGAGGCTGTTAAGTTGCATAGCCCTCTTGTTATGCTGACTTTTTGTTTTGTTTCAATAAAAGAAAGGAAAGGAATCTAATTTCTCAAATACTTTCTTGGTTTATCTTCTGCCATGGGGACAAAAGTGGCTGCTGAGTCTCAGTAAATTATCTCATCAATGGAAAGAGAACAACTGAGAAAATGCTCCCCAAACCTTCAATGTGGATAGGGGCTTAAAAAAGTGAATTGAAAGAGCAGGGATTAAATTGCAAGAAATGATTCAGCTTCTAGGATTGCTGACAATGTAGAAGTCAAGAGTGTGGTATTTAGTGTCACATAAGTATTGGTTCTAGTTTTTGCTATATTACTTGTAAGAACAGACTTTGAAAGCCTTTCCTTACTGATGCTCAGTTTTCTCATTTGTAAAATTGTAACAGTGTCCCTTTAATATGAGTTTTCAAAAAGATATTAAAAATATGAAATTAATTCTATTCTTGGCAGAGAGGATATATTCTATCAATTCTTATTTTAAGATATTCTGATATTATAAGACCCAATAATCTTCCACAATTTCACTTCTTAGGGTGTCATTGACCCACAGGTGAACACAGTCCAAAAATTTAAGTGGACATTTCCAGAAATAAACAACTCATGAATTTAAAATTATATGTACTCATTATTACTTCATCCTACATAGAAGTTAAATCAGCCTGTATTCAGCCTATCCATTCTATATATACCACCATCCGATTAGCCACCAACTTTGTTGGTATTAGCATTTCAGCATTGCACTTAAGTAATCATTATTTTACTTAATACTGGCCCCAAACTGCAAGAGTAGCAATGCTGGCAATTTGAGTAAATTGCTAGTAGTATTCTATTTTGTTAATTGATAACAATAAATTTATTTTACACATTGAACTGTACAATAAGATGTATGCATAGGAAAATCATGTATAAAGTTTTATACCATGTATAAATTCAGGCATTCATTGAAACACATATGCCCTATCTAAGGAAGTACAGCAAGATACTTGTTTTCATGGTACTGAACATTTAAACATCTTACGCGTACTCTGTTACCAAAATTCTTTTGAAGTGTTTTGTTTCAGGAGTCACTTCAAGAGTTTAAAAGGAATTTGACTTTGATGCAATTCCCAATGTTACCAATGGTTGTACAGGTAGCATGGGGCTAAATTAGAGACCTTTAGTCAACCTCTTACAGTAAAGTAAATCAGAGAAAATAATGCAATAATTGTCAAGGACTTGCTTTTTTTTTTTTTTTAACATTGATTACAGAACTAGTCCTGTCATCTGGGAGGTTTTCTTCTTTGTAGCATTTTGGCAGCTTGACAGTTCATCCACTCTGTCACCATTAGAGGTCTTAACCACATTTGCAAGGTTACATTTTAAAAAAGGGGAAATTCATTAATGTATATGTAGAGGGAAGTTTCTGTTTAGTCCAGTCCTACAGCTGTTTAGTCCCAAATAAACACACAGACGCTAATATTAATTTTAAACTGTTTGGGCTATGACTCAGGTTTCTTAATGGCTAGCTGTCTCTTAATTATTACCCATTTCTATTAGTTATGTATTTTCTCATGGTTTTGGCATGGAGAATGCCCAGCTTCTAAACTTCCCAGTAGCTACATGGTCTCTTGCTTATGACTCACTCTGTCTTCCTCTTCCCAGCATTCTTGTAGACTGGTTGTCCCATCTGTACTTCCTGCCTGGCTTTTGGCCAATCACCATTTATTCATCAATCAATAAGAAAAACATATATTCAAAGCATGCAGAAGGACATCCTACATCATATATAACCTTACAAAAGTGGTTGAGATTCCTGCTGGAGACAGAAAAATCTCATGCTAGTATTTTCATACACCTCAAAGTTACACAGAAGTTGAATTCCTATCTATTATGATATATACTAATTAAAATAAATAGACAGAAATCTAATCCTGGCACTTCAGAAACAGTTTTTCAAGGAGACATCTAAAAGTGTTAATTTTCTCCATCCCAGCTCAAGATGTGCCCAGTGTTTCTTCCCTCCACCCACTCAGCTTGAAAGCCAATAAAGCTTTAAGTATAAGTCTACCCTGTCTCATGCAATTAAACCAGATCATGGGACCTTACAAATGAGGTTTGGTAAAGGGAGACTCATTCAGTAGTGCTTAATGAGGCCAAAGGCTTTTTTAAAGGTACCTGAAACTGTGGTCTCTCAATTGATAGACCTGTTTGTGTACATGCATAACAAAATTAAGGACTTACATTTTTAATTTCAACCATTGTTGGTTTGCCTTTCAGCATGAAGTTCTGCCACTTTTAAAAGGGCTCCCAAACCATATAAATTGCAGCAGCCTTTACTTGTGAGTTTATTACTTATTTAATATTTACCCGTGTGAATATCATATCTTGTAAACCTACTCTGCTTTAAAGAAATATCTTTGAGGCCATTGAATCCACATAAGCTCTATAAATAGAGGCAAATTAGGAGAGAAATGAGAACAGTTGCCTAGGTTACTGGACACAACCTCAAAATGTCAACAGCAGCAAATGAATTGGAGCATATCAAATCTTAAAATGATTCTTGGTGGGATAAAAAAAAAAAAAGTACCGATGTTCACTGCAAGTTCTTATTGGTGGTACCAATAACTACCTCATTATTGCTTGTCTACAGGCAGTTAACGAACATCCTCCACTATGAGAATGTGAAAAAACCTGCCATGGTTGGGTGGTTTACTTAAAATAAAGAATGGATTGGTTTTAATAAGCCCTATTTATTATCCGAATATACTTCGAATATAAATGTGTACTGAATTACCACACAGCATATGAAGAGACATGACCTCATTACCTGCTTCATGATATAATTTAACTTGGGTTATTATGACAAACAGTGCAAGGAGACCTGGGTAAAATTATAAAATGTGACAGCCCTTCCACAGAATGCTGCAACTTTTCTGATCATCAGGTTCTTTCATCTCAGTTTTACTTCTGTCAATCAATCTGCTTTACCATATCTTATATTTTCCTAGAATTTCTTGTGCATGTATTTTTATGTATATTGATTTGTACATCCATATGTTTGTGGATATGTGGGTGCAGTTGTGTGTGTGTGTGTGTGTGTGTGTGTGTGTGCATGTTGTATGTGTATGAAGTTCAACCTCCTCAGTGACTTTCAGCTTTAACTTTAGAGACAAGCTCTAGTATTGGCTGTGAGCTTAAAGAGAAAATTTGGCTGGCTGGCTACCTCCTGTCCCCGTGTCCCCAGCACTTGGATTTCAAATGGATACCACAACAAACAGTTTGATAATAAGTTATGAGGATCAAACGCAGGTTTGCAAACTTAGGTTTGCAAGGCAAGCACTTACAGACTTAGATATTTCACCAGGCACTTCCATATATTTATGAATAGCAGGTTCCATCAGACCTCTGGTCTGTGCCCCAAGGTTCTCCAGTGTTTCCCCTTTTTTACTGGACATTCTCATATGTCAAGATTTACTAACACATTAGCTCACAGCACTGGTACAGTCCTCTCTTCTAGACTCTGCCTACAATTAGACATAGGCTTGGCTCTTTCCTGTAATTGATGGCTCATAGGCACTTGTTACACTCACTATTTCCAAGGCTAAATGCCTCAATTTACCTTACAAATTTACTCAAAACTTATACTCCTGTGGCAATTTTAAAAATTCAACAAAACTCAGTTCTATATTTAAGAGTAATTTTGTAGTCCTTCTAAAGCTTGTCATAACATACATTCTGCATTTTCTATTCTCTTTAGATTTCTGTAGACTTATCTATTATTTCCATAATACCTGCTATTAGGGACTTGTATCAGGAAAGATTTTGGCCTAGGTTGTTGTGATAGGAAACCAAAGTCAGAATGCAGTATATGTAACTTTGCTTAAAATTCACATGGGCTGAAGTTAACATTGTGTGTGTGTGTGTGTGTGTGTGTGTGTGTGTGTGTGTGTGTGTGTGTGTGTGATGAATTATCTTTCCATGATGAAAGGTGCCTTCTGAAGATAAGCTTCTATTCTCCTGAAAAACTGGGAGAACAGGAAGAACAGGAGAGAATCTGGCTTGACTGTATTACAAGTGGATGGTTCCCACCTTGTAGAAGACATTTATAGGTGATAAAATGGAAAAGAAGCTTTTAAAACTATCTTCTTCTTAAAGAGGCAAAGAAATAATTTGCAGTCCTAAATGTTACAAAGTGAGTGTTCTAACAAAGGTGAGGTAATGGTACTGGAATCCAATGAGGAATTATTGACAGTTCATTCATGTTCATATAGGACATTCTGGACACTTCCTTGGTTCAAATACTGACATTTATTACCTGTATTGCTGTATCAGGTTCTGACATTGTCTCCTGTTTCTGCTTTTACCTCTCAACATGATGCTTACCATATTTACTACTGTGGTAGTCTAAATATAATTGGTTCACGTAATATCATAAAGAGTGGCACTATTAGGACATATGTCTTTGTTGGAGTGGGTGTGGCCTTATTGGAGGAAGTGTGTCACTGTGGAAGAAGGTTTTGAGCTTTCCTATGCTCATGATTCCTCCTAGTGTTCCCAGATGACTTCCTGTTGCCTTTGCCTTGTAGTGCTCTCAGTTACTACTCCAGTATTATCTGTCTGCCTACATGCTGCCATGCTCCCTGTCATGATGATAATGGACTGAACCTCTGAAACTGTATGCAAGCCCCCCAATTAAATGTCTTCTTTATAAGAGTTGCTGTGGTCATACTGTTTCTTCACAGCAATAAAAACCCTATGTAAGATAACCACCATACTTAAAGAAAATAAATCTGGGTCTGAGTGACATTCTTTTCTGTTAACATAAAATTCAGTCCATGACTGCACTGTGTGAGGGAACACACATTGGTAGGGTTCTACATTGGTTCATAACTTGTACAATCTCATATCTAGATAGACTCTTTCAATCAGGCATCAGTGACACAGATATTCTCACATCCACTGATAACATTCATTGTTAGAATGGAAGATTTCATGCTTAAGTTTGAACTCTGACTTAATTTGGAGTTCAGTCTATTAAGGTATTAACACATGAGGGAACATGCTTATTTCAGGTCTCTCATATTTATAGTGTTAGGCTACTGTATGGTACAAGTATATCTTGTGATCTATAAAGGCTGGTGTACTGGTTATAATGTGAAATGTCCCCCATGGATGCATTTGTTGGCATCCTTAGTGCTCAGCAGGTGGTCCTGTTTTGGAAGGTTTGGAAGGAATACCTTTAGGAACTAGAGTCTTGCTGGTGGAATTGAGTGACTTGGACAGGCTTTGGGATTATTTAGTAGTTCTACTTACTATCTGTTATTTGTCTCATGACTAATGACAGAAAGTAACAGATCCCTGTCACATATGCTTTGACCACCATGATAAACTTTTTGAGTCACCTGTAACCAAAAATAGGCTTTCCCATTTAAAAATGTTTCTTAACAGGCATTTGGCCACAACTATAAGAGAAGTAATGAATATATGTGGTAAGAAACATTTTCTCCAATGGTGTCTCTTTTAAAAAGAACTCCAGTTTCCAGGCCTACAGTACAAGTAGGCCTTTAATCCTCATAGTTTACATGAATCTGATAAATCTTATTCTAAATTGCTAGGACACTACTCTAAAATAATGAATGGTTGCTTACAATTTATGTCAGGGAACATTGGTAATAAATGCTCTGCCATTTTGCCAAAATCTTCAGGTGCCTGCTTAATTCTTGGTTATGTAAGACACAAAAATCTACAACATTGTTTCTTCAATTGGAAAAGAGTAATTCTTTATACACATAAGTATATAATATGATGTTTTCATGTATACATTTACAAGGTAAAATGATTAACTCAAATTATTTAACAGACCCATCACTCAGTATTTATTTTTATAATACTCATGTAACAATTTGAAATACAAATTGCTTAATTTAAATATAATCTGTTCTCTATAAACTCTCTTCTGTCTCTCTCTCTCTGTCCACATTTAGGGTAGATCAACCTGCACTAGTTGACCTAATGTAGAAATTCTGTCACAGAGATAGAGGTTTGTTTCAATGATATCTCTAATTACCAATAACTTGATTATTGGTATTCATTGCATACCCTTGTGTATAGAGGCTCATAGGCATATCATAATATAAAAGTCACTCAGTGAAACCCCCCATAGTCTTTAACAATTTCAAAGCAATTCATAAGTTTACATTCAGTGTCTTTTGAGAATCAAGATGCCTCTTAACTGTGATCCCCTTCAACTTAAAAAAACAAAACAAGTGCACATTTCCAATATGAAATAGTAAATATTCCCATTGACAGCAGAGAAACAAAGAAGGGGGCAAAGCAGAGGCAGAGTAAGATTTAACTAAAGCAAGACCAGAAGTCACTAAGTTAAATAACAAAACCTACAGCTCCATGTCTAGTGTCTGGATCATTGCAGCCCCAAGGGACTTGGCAACACTCCTGTTTCAGGACGTTCACATGAAAACTTATATCCTCTCTCTTGGATCAGTTTCACTTTATACCTACAGCCTTTCATGATGATTATTCCATAGACTGGTAATTGTAACAGATGAGTGTCTGTGTTGAAACTTAGGTTTCTCCTTCACTACTTCATTGGGGCCGCTCAAGGCATCTCTGCAGGGACTGTCAGCATGCCCTACATTGCCTTTCCTCAGAGCTCTGAAGGTATAAGATAACTCACTTCCCTGACCTCAATTCCTGGATATTTCTGCAAATAAAGGCAATAGAGTGTGGATAACACTGTCAAATCCTTCTTCCAGTTTGGCAAATACTGTGACTGCCTTGGATCATAGATGCATTGGCCGTGGTATGCTAACCTTAAACAAACATTCTTCTAGGCTGCTGGTTTGCGCTGGTAATGCCATGAGCTATGCATTCACTTTAAACTGCCATTTCAAGTTAATTTGCATCTTCACAAGATAGAACATTGGATGAAGGGGACTAACCCTCACATCACATTTCTTGATGTCCCTGGACAGAGCACATAATTTCTCTTTGGTGGCTCCATTATCTATAGCAATTACACATGTTATTACTTCACTTTATCACTGACTTTCATCTTGACCATATTCTTTTACCTTACCAAACTGAATACTTTTCGTATTGGTCTTCTCCATTCAATAAGCATATAACAGCTTGAATGCTATCTGTCTGGGACTTCCATCAAACATATTAATCCACTAAGTCTCACAAAACAGGATCAGTGTAATAAACTCTTTGCTAGAATATAGCTTCCTTGACATCTGCATCATCTCCCATTAGTGTTTTTACCCCATCTGAATTTCCATGGTCAATGCCTATACTATCTATCTTTCTATTGGCATTCTGTTCTAACAAACGCTCACCATAATGGCCCATCGAACTCTGCTTAGAGCAGTCCAAGGATCAAGGGGTTTTCTTTTCTTTCTTTTTTTATTTATTTTATATAACCAAGTCCATTTAAATGAAAACAAACATTTATACACAATATTTTGGAATTTGGGCGTAGTTCTTTCTAAACTACTTCCTGCTGGTAAGGGGCGCTGTCATGGGGGATTCTAAGAAGATGCAGAAATCCTTGCTGTAGTCTGTAAGCCTGCTTTGTCCAGCTGTTTTGAATGTAGGATCACCTTGTACTCTGTTTCAGGAGGTCTGGCTTGATCAAACCACATTAGTCTGGAAGGAATCCAAAGCTTTTCATTTTCTGTGGAAACAAAAATAGAAATCCCTTTCCCCAGTAACTTGTCCTTGAACTTAAATTTTGGAGTCAAAGCATTTTTTTTATTTAATTTATTATTTTACATGTCGATCCCAGTTCCCTCTCCCTTCCTCTCTCTTCCCTCCCTCCTTCCCTCCCTCTCTCCCTCCTTTTTACCCTCTCTTTCCTCTCACATGCACCCTAACCACCCTCCTCTCCCATCCCCCCACCCCAATTCCATATGTAGGGGAATGCCATCCAGTTGGGGTCATGTAGATCTGACAGGTCATGTGAAGTAGGAACTAGGGCTTCTCTCCTGTCTCTAGGTTAAGGCAGTTACCCTTCCATGGGGGATGTGTTCGCAAAGTCCTTTTGTGCACCAGGGATACATCCTGGCTCCACTGTCTGAGGTCCCTTAGACTGCTCAGTCCTTCTGGCTGAGACCCATATTCAGGGGGACCTGTGTCAGTCCCATGCTGGCTTCCCAGCTATCAGTCTGGTAGCCCATTAGCTCCTCCTTGTTCAGATCAAGGGATTTTCTAACCAAAGTTCTAAAATCTCTCCCAGTCTGCCTGCAAGTTAGTTGGCAAGGCCCATCAACCAGTTGTCAAGCTAATCACAGCAACACTTTTCAGTATCATTTTTTTTCTGTGTTAGTTACTTTCTCAACACTATAATCAACTATATGAAGAAGGGTTTGTGTTTTATTTACACAGTCAAAGAGTATGCAGTCCATCACAGTATTACTTGTCACATTGTATCTACAACATGAAAGCAAGATTGATGAACACTGGTGTTCAACTTGCCTTGAATTTCAGATTCAGTCTAATTCCCTATTCCATGGAATAGTGCTGCCCATGTTAGAGTAGTTCTTTCCAACTACACATTCATATATATGTTTAAAGTTTTGTCTCAGAGATGGTTTTAGATCCTGTCAAATTGCTACTATATGGGGGGGGGGGCGTAAATTTAGAAAAACCCTGTTCTTATCAGATAGGCATTGTAAAATATTGTCTTTGATTTTAAATAGATGATATAGCCATGGGCCAGAAATGATATGATCTGTAATACTTTGTACATGCCATTCTGAATGCTGTGTTGAAAACAATGTGGGTGTGATGTGATGCAGGGTATCAAAGCCATTGCTGTATAGTGATCAGAAATGATAGAGGTTCCCACTTATGTTTTAGATATAGGGGATTTGGAAAATGGTTGGCTGAACATACACCATGATGTGTGAACCATTCAGATCTTCTCAAGGATGAGTATTGGATGTAATGCATGCAGAGACAATAGTTATGGGTAACCTAAGATATTTGGGGGCTTAGTTGGGGGCTTAGTACTGAGAAAATGTTCTACCTATTTTTGTTGCTATGGAAAGCATTGAATTGAGCCATTTAGATATGGCAGAATAAATAAATTTTGAGTGCATCTGGTTGAATTTTTTTTTTTAGAAAACCAAATATAGATGTGAATTAATCAGATTTGAAATTTACAAACTGAACTAGAAATTATCTTCTATGTATCATTTTCTGTAACAACTTTACAACCTTCTAAACTTTAGTTTTATCCATTACTCAGTGGCCGTTTCCTCAAATCCAATTTTAGCTGTAGGTCTGCTTTACTTAATATTCAAGTCTTGCCTTCCACAAATTTCTTTGCAGGCACCCTTGATTTCAGTATTAGCTTTTTAGTAAGGCCACAGTTGAGAGCTTGTTTACATCTATAATGCTTCCCGTAGCCACAAAGGCATACTAAATTATAAGTGGATAGTTATTGCACCTCAGTAGAAATTACACTGTTCTCACAATAGTAGCAAATGTTATCTTATTATCAGATTTTTAAAATAAATATAAAGGCCCTTGTTGATAAGATATTTTGAAAAACTAATATACTTTACACAGATATTAGTAGTATATTAATAACCACAGGAGAATTTTAATAAAGTGTTTTCTATTGTCATTAAGAATTTTGCCACATATATTTGAAAAACGTCAAGGACATATCCACAACAGACTACTCCATATCTATAGGCACATATGCATACAGGCTTAAGCACACTTTGGTACTCATATTTATGTTAAAAATAAAAAACATCCAAAGACCATTGATAATATATAATGGTCCTGTTACAAGAAAGGAAATATATGCAATTCTGTGATGAAACTGTTTAATAGGCATAAAGAGATTTCATACTAGAGTGAGATGCTAACATTAGAAATATAAGCATATATATTATGGTTCTAAATTTTCAATGTAATTTGAATAGTCACATATACTCATATCTAACAAGAATGTTAAAATTAAAAAGAGTATTGTAATTAATTGTCCTAACCTCTTGAAGTCTGGATACAAATTATTAAGCCATTTTCCCTGATGATAAAGTAATAGAATTGCAGAATAGATTCAATGATCCCTCTTTCCAGCCTGATCCTGTGGAATGGAGTAGAACTCCCAATTGTAACTCTGTTTTTTTATTATGTTGAGAAAGGTTGAAAGCATGAGAAAAATCAAGAATCAGACCAGCACACCAGAGAGTTCTGCCTGTACAATCTGGAGAGGCCCAGTGCAAAGTATCTCTATGAGGAGAGACTTCTTACAGTTGCCTTATTGACATAGATGTTGTAATACTGTATATTTCCTGTATATTGCATGGAAATATTGAGCAGGATCTCTGGTCTCCACATAAAAGATGATGGTAGGAAGTATTTAGCACTGATATGTGACCAAAACATCCCATGGGACTGCTAACTGAATTAGGTTATTTTGTGGAGATGTTGGTGGCTAGTAAGTTTTTTGTGGATGAGGTTTTATCTTCCTTTTTGTTTTTGCTTTCTATGAATCTGTTTTACATACTCCTGTGTGTAAACAGAATAATTTGCAAGCATATTGTATATCCTACTACAAACACAAAAACAAACAAAAAAAGAAAAGAAAAAAAGAAACATTGTTCACAGACTTTAAATCCCCTGCTTGAGAACCTTAGGCAAAAATCATTCTCTCTCATCTTTTATTTTGAAAATGTTCCCAATTACCATAGATTTTGTTTGTGCGGTATTTGCCCACAGGTTGCATTTGAGATGGTGTACATATTTCTGTAAGCTTGCTCCAAGTAGCCTAGAGTTTTGCTTTTGGGAGCCTAACTAATTGAAGATTTAGTTTTATTTCCCTTTTGTGCCATCTATAGACATGGCTTCATCTGTATCCCATCTCAGTCTAAGCTCTCACATTAGATGCTGCCTATTCAGTGGTGGATCTTATTTCCAGTCCCAAATGGGATTTTACTTGAGAAACACTTGTCTGCTGCTAAATACCATTCTGGTCCAGATGTCTGCCTCTCTGAATTTATGTCCAGAAGACAGGAAGAATTATGTTTTGTTTATTTAATTTTCTCATGCACTCTGGCCATATGGACAATTTTAGAGTATTGTTAGTGCTGTTGCTGTAGGTTTTTCTATTAACCCAGTGTTTTATTGTGTTCCACATCCACAAAGGGACTTTTTAAAAGTGTTTTGAATCTTAGGTAGTAACTGTGCCATATTTTGATGCAGAATTTGATGTAGTTATTTTTTCCATATATGTGTGAGATAGATTCCAAGAACGCTGTGAATACATTGATTTAGAGAAGTTCATGTCTCCTGTCTAAAGTGGCATCATGCTAGCTACATGTGTCCTCTGTTCAATTTAATTTGTCTCTTAATAATTAACAACATCTAAAGCACTAAAATTACTACAGTCAATTTTCTGTAGTGCTCAGGTACTTATGACAAGAGAGAAAGAGCCTGTGTATTTCAGTGAAGACGTAATTTTCTCTAAATATTTTTGAACCATGGATGGTTGAATCTGCCCTTTATGGGACTGAAGGAATATGGAAAGCAGATATTTTGCATCTACAATAATTTCACAAGAGCATAAAAAAATGGAGTTGAATTGTGCACTCCATATAAAGATTGAAATCCTTTTATTGAGATGTAATACAAGAAGTGAATTTTAGGTTGTATCAAGTCTTGTGACATTTCTTTGGACAATTACTGTTAGCATGAGTATTTATTGATAACTATAAGCATAAAAATATACTATGTAACTCTACACTTAAATTTGCTTGAGCTGTCACTATAATGCATAGCAATCTAGGGTATCTCTTGTTTCCTTTCTTTTGTCCTCGGACATTAAAGCAAAACATCACAAAGAAGCTATAGAATATAATTCCATACTATATACACAGAGAATATTCAGTGTTAAACCATTAACTCATTATGCAAACTAGTGTTAGTATTTTCTGGGTATATTTGAAGCATACTTCATCCAAATGAATGAGTATTGAATAGAACAGTTAAACCTACAAACAACTGCTCCCCCCTCCCCCAGTTTTAATTGTTGCCTTTTCCCAGTTGTGATAGACCTGTTCTTCTGCCTCTTTAATTGCTTTCTCCTCATCATATCCATGCATGATTTACTTCCCCCTAGAATAAACATTTTGTTAAAATCTTGAAAAAGAACTGAAAAAAAATTCATATTTCAAAATTAATGTTTCATTCTTATATGGCAATGCTTTTAAATATTTTTTTATTGATAGAGTTTTGAGATGTTCTAAAGCTAACTCTTGCCTAACTTAGTCATTACTTGCTTGCAGGATTCTTTGCAATTTATTCAAGCATACCTATTTATGTATTGTCCTTATGCATTTCTGTTCTCATCTTGTGACTCTCTATGTTGCTCCTAAATACTTTAACAGACCTTGCGAAATACACAAATGATAGACATCGATGATCTTAAAGACAATTAGAATATTGGGTTGTCCTGATGTCATCTTGTATATAGTCAAACATTAGTATCAAGTGAAATGCATGGGACAGTGAAAGCAAAAGGACAGGGAGAAAGAAAACTGGCTACAGAGGTGGTCTCAGTATGATGTGTACGAAGTTTGTAAATGATTTCAAAATTTTCACTGTAAGAAAGCAGTTTGATTATAGCTTAATTAATTCTCAAAATATGGAAATTTATACTAATTGTGGATGTTAGATCACAAGTGAATCAGTAATTCCTGGGTCATGGTAGTTACCAAGAAATAATGTTTGTTTAATTTCTACAATAACATACACCACTTCATGCTACATTTTAAAACCCACAACTTGATATATTAAGACATATTAAAGAAAAAAGAGATACCATAATAGAAGGAGCCATTATAGTCTTTTTTAATTTTTTAAAATTTATTTTATATAACAAAGTCCATTTAAATGAAAACAAACATTTATAGACAATATTTGGAAATTTGGGCGTTGTTCTTTCCAAACTACTTCCTGCTGGTAAGGGGCGCTGTCATGGGGGATTCTAAGAAGATGCAGAAATCCTTGCTGTAGTCTGTAAGCCTGCTTTGTCCAGCTGTTTGGAATGTAGGATCACCTTGTACTCTGTTTCAGGAGGTCTGGCTTGATCAAACCACATTAGTCTGGAAGGAATCCAAAGCTTTTCATTTTCTGTGGAAACAAAAATAGAAATCCTTTTCCCCAGTAACTTGTCCTTGAACTTAAATTTTGGAGTCAAAGCATTTTTTTTTATTTAATTTATTATTTTACATGTTGATCCCAGTTCCCTCTCCCTCCCTCCTTCCTTTCCCTTCCTCTCTCCTTCCCTCCCTCCCTCCCTCCCTCCCTTCCTCCCTCCCTCCCTTTTACCCTCTCTGCCCTCTCACATGCACTCTAACCACCCTCCCCTCCCATCCCCCCACCCCAATTCCATATGTAGGGGAATGCCATCCAGTTGGGGTCATGTAGATCTGACAGGTCATGTGAAGTAGGGACTAGGGCTTCTCTCCTGTCTCTAGATTAAGGCAGTTATCCCACCATGGGGGATATGTTTGCAAAGTCCTTTTGTGCACCAGGGATACATCCTGGCTCCACTGTCTGAGGTCCCTTAGACAGCTCAGTCCTTCTGGCTGAGACCCATATTCAGGGGGGCCTGAGTCAGTCCCATGCTGGCTTCCCAGCTATCAGTTTAGTGGCCGTTAGCTCCTCCTTGTTCAGGTAAGCTGTCTGTATGTGTTTCTGCAGCCTGGTCTTGTCCTCTCCATCTGCATTATAGTCTTGAAGAGAATACTGACTCTAGAGAAATGTCCAGAAAGCTACAAGGATGACCCCAACTAATAATCTGAGCAGCAGTGGAAAGGCTACCTTCAATTCCCTTCCCTGATAATGAGATTGATAACTACTTAATTCCAATATAGAGCTCTTATCTAGTAGCTGATGGAAACAGAAGCAGACACCCACAGCTAAACACTGAACCCAAATCCTGGAGTCCAGTTGCTGAGAGAGAGGAATGATAAGAAAATGGGGTCAAGACCAGGCTACAGAAAACACAGAGACACATGACTTGAACAAGAGGGAGCTCATGTACCCCCAAGTGATATCTGGGAAACCAGCATTGGACCAACTCAGATCCTCTGAACCCGGGTCTCAGAAGGCCTGGACAGTCTAAGGGACCTCTGACAGTGGAACCAGGATGTATCCCTAGTACAAGAAAGGAATTTGGGAGCACATTCCCCATGGAGGGATACTCCCTTAACCTAAAGGCAGGAGGCAGGGTCTAGTCCCTACTCCAAATGACTTGACATATTTTGATGATCCCTCCTGGAAGGCATCACTCTCCCTGTGGAGTGGGAGAATGGGATGGGAGGGGAGTCAGCAGACATGGGAGGGAGGGAGAGGGAACTGGGATTGATATGTAAAATAAGAAAAAATAATAAATATTAAAAAAACACCCAAGTTGATAAGTAAATGGTATTTCGTGCAAATTTTTAGATACCTCATAACCTATATGTACTTGATGATAATGTATGACACATAATCCTCAAATACAGATGTGAATGTTCACAGGTGTTATACCTAATTTAAGTAAATGATAAATGATAATTACATTTATATTATATTAAACAATACTTCAATATTAAACTGTACCAGCATGTACATACATATATGAATATTACTTATGGGCTTATGAATATTACTTATGGTGAATGCCATAAGTATTTGAAATTATGTAGTGTTTTACAAAATATTTTCATGTCATATAAAATATTATGTAAAATATTGAAAAATTCATATTTCTTGAAACTTTGGGAAAATATGTTTATCACTTACCCATTTATTCATTCAAGCACTTATACATTTTATATTATTATATTCATTTTAAAGATCAAATATAAAAACACTGGGAATCCAGCATGGGACTGACTCAGACCCCCTGAACTTTGGTCTCAGCTAGAAGGACTGAGCAGTCTAAGGCAACTCAGACAGTGGAATCAGGATGTATTCCTGGTGCACAAAAGGACCTTGTGGACACATTCCCCATGGAGGGATACTGCCTTAACCTAGAGACAGGAGAGAAGTCCTAGTCCCTACTTAAATTACTTGTCAGATTTACATGATCCCACCTGGATGGCATAGCCCTACATGTAGAGTGGGGGTGGAAGTGGGAGGGGAGGGTGGTCAGAGTGTATGAAAGAGGGAGAGATGGAAGGGGGAGCTAGGGGGAACTAGGATCAACATGTAAAATAAAAATAAATAAATAAATAAATAAATAAATAAAACCATAGAAAAAATGCTCTTAGAAATAGTAGCCATCTAAGATTTATTTTTAATTGTGCCTATTTTAGTGGGACAGTATTTATATAGTTTTTCATGACTTAAATGAGGCTCATTTGAATTTGTTTCCAAATTATATTCCATGCTTCCTTACTTGACTAGATTGAAATCCTAAATATATAAATGGTGCATATCCTGCACAGGATTATTCCATACTTTTTCCATCATGGATAGAAGCACCTCACTTCATCCTGTAGCCATCACTAAATGCTGAATGAGTGCATTGAAGGTGATTCAAAGTCAAAATTCTGACAAAACACCAAACTACACTATAACAGAGGAGTGGGTGGGGTGTGCTGATATAAACAGGAATGCTCATATATAAACAAACAGATCTCCAGTAACTCACAGTCCTGTCTTCTGTTTTATTTTCTGTCCTTGTGCTCAGGCTAGCATGCCTCCTGTCTATTTCCAACCAATTTACTGTAAACTGGGGCATGAAATTCAGGTACCTAAACTCAGGTGCAGAATGGAAGAGAATAAGATTTGAGTTAAATACTGTGGTGCGTGCATGTCTAGATCATGTTTGAGTTGCTTACAGTCTTCCCAATATTTATTTACTGCATTGCTCAAAAATTTATATACTGTCTGTTTGCATATCACAAGAGCATCTCAACATTCTGCAATAGTGATTTGCAGAAGCACAATACAATTGAATTTAATTAGTTTAAATCCTGATAGCAGCTAGTGTTCAAAGAATTAAATGTGTAGGTGTTTAGATATGTTGCAGTTATAGTTTTTATGAACATTTCAGTTGTGTGTTAAAGTAAATAAATGTATATGGGTATTACAAAATTTCCTGGATAGTTTTAGGCTCTTTCCAGAGAAAACTGCATCCTGTACAAAGGCCATATTGTATCCTGGGCTAGCCAGGATTCATCTAGCATTTGGAAGTTACTTAATAGAGGGTGCTGAGACACATGTGGTATCTCTGAAGGAGCCCTGATGTTGACCATGTGGCTATGATATTTTTGAAGAAGTGTAAAAACAAAAATGAAAAAGTGAAGTTAACAGGATCTGATGATTGTTTCCATGTAACAAAAATCGTCTTGTGGAAAACAGATTGCATACCCTCCTTTCGGGTTTCTAGTGTTGAGTAAACAGTGCTGTCAATAACAAGGAAGGAGAGGAGACTCAAAGAATTGTCTAATAACTAGCTAGCAATTTCCAAAACTGTGACAGAGTGACTCAGAAAGTAGTGCATGCCTGTTATTAAAAGAGATAAGAAAAAGAGTTTTAAAAAGTAAGATGAAATGAGAATTATATAGATAGCTTAAAAACAACCTTATAGCCTAGTTATATATGATAAGGTCATTGTACCAAGGCTGTCTGGACCTCACTTTGTTGGGAAGACAAATACAGTATTCCTAGTTTCCCAAGGAAGATGATCAGAGCTTTAGTATTTTCTCATGCCAATTAAATTCACCAAGTTTGTAAGGAATGTGATATAGTATACATTTGAGAACACTATTTGTCAGGATATAGTCTTCCTGTCATGATAATCTATTTTGGAAGATGATATATAATAGCTCCACTGTTTGGGGTTTTTGAAACACTTCAATATAATTTGAAACATTGTAGCAGTTCATATCTAAATATTATTATAGTCAAGTCCGAGCATTATGGATATCTTCATATTGAATAAAGTAACAATCATCTCCTGAAGTTCTGTGATATCCAGTCTGTGTTCAATCTCTCCATCTGTAGCCCTGAAAGCTAGATACAAATTGTGGTAACATGTAACTATTTCATATAGAGTAAAAATACTTGAGTATTTGAGATGCCATTTTTTTAAAAAAAAGAGAGCATTTTCCATTTTGTTATGGACATAATTTCCATGGTTGTGAAGTGTATGTATCATGCTTTAGTATTCTATTATTAATTAAATCATATATTCCTATTAATAAAATTCTAATTCTGTGTTTATTACATAGGAGACTATAAAGTCTTGTGATGTATCTAGGAATTAATTGTCCACAAAATGTTTATAGTTAAGAAAAACAGAAAAGTAGTGAAAATGGAATTGCCAATATGTGATAATATATATCACATATTCTCCTACCCTGTTTAGTAATATTTTAAGACCATTTACATTCTCTGGGACATACAGTTCCTTATATAGTATGTGAAATATGTGAGTGTACTTTGTGGGTGATGAGGTAAGTGTCACAATTAAATATTTCTGTAGTCTTTGTGACTTTGGGGCTCATTTACGCAGTTCTACTTTGGGCTCTGCAAGGCAGGACAAGTGAACAATCTGCCCTGGATTCTTCCAAGGAGCTTTTAAAACTTAGGCTTAGTTTAAATATTTTATGTGTTCTGTTGATAAGCACAACTTACCAAAGACCTTCATATTTCTGGTTCTATTTTCTATGTATGCATACACATACCTTTCATCCAACAAAATCTGTGTGTGAGTTTATTATTGCTCAATATTGACTTTTACATTCCTTGTTACATGACTCACACTTGTCAGCATTTAAAGTTGTATGAAGATCTATATGAAAATCCTTACTCTTTTCCTTTTATGAAATCTTCCCCTTATCTTTGATTTCTAAAGACTTACATTTATTTACCATTTGTTTGCTTTCATGACTGTTAGGGGAAACCTATACATGTAATATTGTAGGTATTTTCCTCTTTAGTTCTTGGATTGTTATTTTTGACTACTGGAAATTGAAGTTGGGTTTTCATGCATTTGGACTGAACTACCACTGAGCTGTTTCTCCAGTGACCCATATTTTTTGTTTGTTTTTATTGAAAAACAGGGTCTTACTATGTTAGGCAACTGACTGTGACCCTTCTTTCTTGGCCCATCAAGTAACAGGGATTAAGGCTTATTCCGACAGGAAAAGCTAACTTGTAGATATACAACCCCCAAAATCAAATTATTTGTTATCAATTTGCTCCTATTTTCAGAGGACTTATATTCTAGGTAAGACTATCAAAAATTAAAACAATAGAAAATAGGTTGTCACCTTTGTTAATGGTGGCTCTGTTTTCAAAGACTTTGCTTTAGGGAGTTGCATTTTTGTATTCAAAATGATTAGACTATAACAAAAAAATCATAAATGTCTATAAGGAAAGATTTGGTAAGGTATTCTGAATTCTACATAGACTAGAAATTAAGAAAAAAACCCTGCTATTTACTATTCAAAATATGCCCCAAAAGATGATAAAACAACCTAACACAAATAATAAAGAAGAGAATAAGGAAAATAATAAATGGGATATATCTCAAGATATTTATGTGAAACAACAAGCAGCATTGTATTGCCTAACTGGAAGGTACAGAGTTTGAAAGTAAGAAAGAATTAGTGAAACAAAGGTTATTACTAATTACCCCATGAAACTCCAGTTTCAAATATGTAGCTCAAGAAGGAACCAAGATTGCTCACTGCCCACAAAAGACAAAACAAAACAACAACAACAACAACAAAAAGGAATATCTTCAAAAAGAGTAACACAAAACAAATGATGCCTGTTGCACAGTGAGTACATGACCACTTACACAATTTATAAAATGGAATCCCATTTATAAACAGGAGTACCTTCCTATTTACAAAATGGAGAGCTGTCCTGTTTAAACTGTTAATCACCTATCTGTTTATGTAGGATTGTGGGATACTATCCAGTTTACATAATGGAGTACCACCCTGTTTACACAGTAAAATACCATCTTGTTTATACTGTGGAGTATTGTCCTGTGTACACAGTGGAGTACTGTCCATGCAGATCAACAAGCAGAACATAAATGTGTGCATCACTTAAGTTGCAGATCAGATATGAGTTCTCAGCATGTAATAGCAAATACAAGAGTTCATGGATTATGAATTCATAGTTTTTTGTCTATGAGTTCTGTAACCCAGATACTGATTATCTTTCTAGGGGATCACTAGATAAAGATAGTTAAAGGCTTATAGTGTATCAATGATATGCTTTATTTGATTCTGTTGCTAGGTACATATATTTTCTCAAATTGTAAGAGTAATTCCAGAGAAATAGTCACTGCACAGAAGAGCACACCAACTGGTTATCTGACATCAAATTGTCAGAGCTGAAACTCACATAAAAGTAACATTATATAGACTGAGCATGATATATATAATATGTAACAACAATTAATGAAAAAAGAAGCCATGAATTTAAAAAAATAGCATAAACAAATATATGAAATATTTTAAGAGAGAAAGGTTGCTGTAATAATTTCAAAACATGAAATAAATTATTAAAAATATTTTCAGCGATATATTTATGACCTAAATATTCTCCTGTTTTATTTTGTTATTTTAAGTGACAAGAATTGTACAATTGAAGTAAACATTCAAATAAAAGAGGAAATTAGTGCCAGAAAGTAGAGAAAGAAATACATAGGATGAGATGAACATACAATGAAATGTGACAGATACATTATCTTTAGCAAAATAGAAAAATAAACAAAAGCAAGGGTTGCATTTCATGAGGTTTCTAGCCCATATCAAAAACTTACTATGAGAACACCCATCACATATGTAGATTTATTTGGCTAGGTTTGCTTTTCCTTTTTCCCCAATTAAATATTTCTAGAAATGTAGTTACAGTCTATGATGAAGACTGTAGAGAGAAAACAAATTCTGACAAGTGTTATGTATTGGAGAATACCTCTGAGGACAGTGTGGACGTTTTGGTGCATTTGAAATGACACTACTCATGTTTGTTGTCATGGTAATAGAACAAGAATTCCTGGCTACACTTCATGGTTTGAATTATGGTTCAAACACTGCCCAACACTAGACTTCTTTATTCAAATGCTTATTCTCCTGGAGATATTTAATTTTCCTATTTGTAAATTGGGATAACACTAGCACTTAACTCATGGGACTTTCAAAAAGATGGGACCTCAAATTTAAAAATAAAATGGTGCCTAAGGAGTATGGCACAAGTTGATGGCAGCTATTTTCATTATCTTTGGTTTTAAGTTCCCAAATTAATAGATATACAGTGCAATATCATTCATATGGCAAGAACCCACAAAGTTATTTGTATCAGAATTCTATGTTTTAGAATTTGTAGATTCAGGTATCTGTATATCTGATTATATATTGCAAAGTTTCTACTTGACCTACTTTTTTAAACTTCATTCTTATTCCTTTTCATACCTTGTACAAAATAATTCAAAAAGCATTTTTTTTAAGCTGGAATCCTCAACATAAAGTATTCTCTTGGGTTTTACTTTTAAATTTTCCCAGTGATTGTAATTGATTGATGGAATTTAATAAATTATTCATAGATCAACTTAAACTCTTCAGTAAAGGTGTCAGACAGAAAATTAATGTTTCATTATTGTTGCTGTCCTGTGCAAAGTATAACTAGAATCTTCTAGAACTTTCAATTTTACAAACTCTTGCACAACTATTGACTGTTCTCTCGTCAGATCTGAAAGTTGTTTGATTGTAACTTACTATGTCAGTTGAGAGTATATGGGATGCAACGTATGAGTATGCTATTTGTGACGGTTTCCATTGCCACTGGGCTCCCTTAAAAGAAGGGTAAAAGTTGTAATTTTTGTAATTTTGTTTAGGGTAAACTTATAAAACTGAATTAAGGACTTCTTAGAGATCATAGAGGAGATCAGTGTCATTCCTAGCAATAGATCTTGGAATACTCTTGACCATATTATCACCGTAATATTTTATTGTGTCATTCATTAGTGAATAACTTTCCCAATATTCCCTAAATTTCCATTAGCATTATGGGTTACTCTGGTTATCAGTATCTTAACATTACTACAACTATGATTAAAACATAAAGGCTAAAAGTTACTTGGGGAGGAACAGGTTTATTTTATCATATATTTACTGTTAATAGTTTATTACTGATGGAAGTCAGGGTAAAAGTTCAAGCAGGGTCACAACCTAGAGGCAAATACTGAAGCATAGTTGACACAGGGGTGCTGCTTTCATGGCTTGCTCCTAACAATTTCCTCAGTCTCCTTTCTCATACAAGTCAGGACCATCTACAATGTTCCCAGAGTACTGAGTACACCCAAATTAATCATTAATCAAGAAAATGCTTCATAGATTTTCCTACAAGTCAATCTGATGGAGATGTTTTCTCAGTTGTGAGTCCTTCTTCCCAAATGACTCTAGTTTGTTTTAAGCTACCATATAATAATAATAATAATAATAATAATAATAATAATAATAATAATAATATGATATATCCAGCACATCCAGTACCACAGACTCACTATTTCTCACATATAGTATGTCCAAAGATGCCTCTGTTGAATCTATTTCACAGTTGTTAGTACTTGAATGTATAAACATTTTATGAGAGGAGCAAAATAATGACCAGTATTCAAGATGGAAAAACCCATTTCTGTTTCCCAGCTCGCTTAACGAGTTGACAGCTTACAATTTACTTAACATGCTTGTGTATTACATTTGATTCTGGTATTAGTGAGCTGTATCTTCATTTATGTCCCTTGCCCTAAGCCACCAGAAGTAAGAGCTGCTTGGTTTTTAACACTCTGAACAGGACACATCTCCTAAGAGAGAAAGTAAAGAAAAAAAACCACTACTTTCAATTGGTAAGAAAGATAAATTGTATAGCTCAATAATTAAAAATCTAGCCTCTGGGCTGGAGAGATGGCTTGGTTACTAAGGACAGGCACTATTCCTGAGGAATTTCTGAGTTTAGTACCAAACTCTCTGTCACAACAGCTCCATAGGGATTTTCACCTCTGTTCC
Source organism: Phodopus roborovskii (assembly GCF_943737965.1). Classification (NCBI taxonomy): domain Eukaryota; kingdom Metazoa; phylum Chordata; class Mammalia; order Rodentia; family Cricetidae; genus Phodopus; species Phodopus roborovskii. The sequence continues at coordinate 12,328,389 of NW_026126434.1, forward strand.
TCACCACACTGTGACCTATGTGCTCATACACATCCACACGCAAACACACCCCTGCACCCTCTGCATTCACACCCTCCACATACACAAACACATGTGCATAATTACAAATAAAATCTTTAGAAAAAAATCCTAACCTCAGGAAGCTTAACTGTAGTCTTCAGAAGAAATTAAATGGAAAAATGAAAATGTGCTGGGAATATGAATATACATTGGTAAGTTTTCTTTTGAATAAGAAAGAAATATGTCATTTTTTGAATTCTTAAACCTGTGAGGCTTATGCTAAGAGAGTTTAAGGGAACCACACCAGAAAGCCTTACTCTCTGTTGTATTTGCTATGGCAGATATCAGGCAAGGCATCCTAATTCCATGAGTCTTAAGCACAACAGGTTGAGGTCCTAGGTTAGGTTAGTAATAAGCTAATGATAAATGAAAGTTAATACATATTGTTCTTTGATTTATATTTTTGTTTGTATTTTCAACTTACCATTATTCTAAATTTTTTAAAGATGTGGCTTCCATATGTATCCCTGGCTGGATAAGAACTCTCTATGTAGACCGGGCTGGCCTCAAACTACTAGAAATCATTCTGTCTCTGCCTCTTGAGTGCTGGGATTAAAGGTACGCATAACCACACCCAACCTAATTTCTTTATTTAATTTAGCTAAGCTTTTTTGTTAGTATATACTACTGATCCAGTGAGGAATGTTTTTTACTATTTTTGAACCTAATATTCAGAAAATCACAGTTTTCTGATATTGCTTTCCCATGTAGATATACTCATTCACTAGAATCCAGAAATACTGATCATATTTTTTATGTAAACAGTCTAATAAGAAACTCCAATACTCATATTTTGTCCTTTACAAGACACTCCCCTTTCCACGTATATATACCTATTAGAAAGTATCTGACATTCTAGTGTGTGTTAATGTGTGTGTGTGTGTGTGTGTGTACGTGTGTGTATGTGTGTATGTGAGAATATGTCCACAGACATATATTTGTGTGTTTATGTCTCTCTCTGTGTACATGCTTGTGTCTATATATGATATATGTGAGTGTGTATTTGTATGGGATTGTGTTTGTGTGTGCGTTTATCTGGGTGTATATGTTTGTGTCTGAGTATGTGTGTTTGAATGAGTGTATGTGACTTGAGTGTGTGTGTGTGTGTGTGTGTGTGTGTGTGTTGTTGGGATTAGATTTGGACCTGGCTGTTTGACAATATAATAGCAAAGACAGCTTCATAAAACTTTATGGTCTTTAAAATATCAAATCAATTTCATTTCAGGATTCTTTTTTTTTTCTTCTATTTGACAAAACTGACAGTTTCCATTCGCTGAGATTTAGAATTTGGTGGTGTTAGAATTTGCATGGTTTCCTACCAAAGCCTTATTTCAGATGCAATGGGAAGATGCAATTTGCATGCTGTTAAGAATGTAACATATCCACAGAGTGCTATCATGCCAAAGCAGATAATGTTTGCTGCTTGAACAGCACCTCTAGTCCTTTTATGCTAATAAGGGAGGGTGCCCTTCATAACTCCTGCCCTTCACTATTATTCTTCCATGGGAACAGTATATATGCTAATATGGATCTGATGATTTTGCTTGTGCTAAATATACATATTATCTATAAGCTTATATGAGCATATTGTGTAATTGTTTATGAATATATATATATATATATATGTATATACAGTGCTGAATGAAGTATATATGTGTATGTGTGTGTATTCACACATAGATAAGTAGACATAGTGTAATTCCAAGTAAATTTTATTTAATTTTATCTTTTCAAGTGTTCTATTAATATAATTAAGTAATGTATTTGAGGAATATACATTTTTAACAAATGTGATGTTTCAGATTCAATTTAAAATTTGGGTATATTATAAAAGTAGTAGCAGGCTATTTTATAGAGGAGAGTTAAAACATCAGAACCAATGTCTACCTTTGTAACATCAAATGTAACTGTATAGTTTGAGACCAAATATTTAAAATTATGTAGCTTTTCCCTTTTGAATCAAATAGGAAACCTTAGATTGGATGATTTTAACTCTAGGTATCGTGATTTTTAAATGAACTATTTGTATAACTGTACCGTAGTGACTGCTTATTCCTAAGATGCTACATTTGTAGAGGAATGATTTTAAATTGAACCATCACATTTCAGGCTAAGATGACTCAACTGCCTGAGGCAGAAAAGGAAAAGATTGCTGAGCAAGTAGCCGATTTCAAGAAGGTGAAGAGCAGGCTGGATGCTGAGATTGAGATCTGGGATGACACAAGCAATGACATCATTGTTCTTGCCAAGAAGATGTGCATGATCATGATGGAGATGACAGACTTCACACGGTAATTTGTGGGAAATGAGGTGTGATGAAGACTGGTCATGGCTGCATGTTTGTCACATTGCTGAAAATTCCAACTTTTGCTAAGTAGAAAGGGAAATGTAAATATAGAATTAGAAATATAGATTTACAATCCTAGAATTGTGGTAAATATAGCACCATCTTATGAAATAATTACCTTGTACTCTCTTACCTTCACATTCTGCAGCAGGCAATACATTGCTTCATGATAACAACTATCTCTCCATAGAAATTGATTGATAACTAGAGCATGTTCTCTCTGAAGCCTTGTGAGGGGTTGATACCTATTGTGATATCATCAGGACTTGTGGCTTGAGGCATCCTTGAAATGTAAATAAGTATATTTAAAACACAAGTGCATAATGATTGCTTTCTCTCTCTCTCTCTCTCTCTCTCTATATATATATATATATATATATATATATATATATATATATATATATATCAGAAGCAATATAAATGTCTAAAAATTTTTTAGAAACTTTGTGGTAGCACAGTCAAATTTTCCCTATACTACTATAGTCACTATAGTAGTGGGATCCCGTAAATGTATTCTGAAAACTGAATGGACTTCAGGGCCCATCTCTGCGTGCCACACAGGGGCTTAGATCCTGTAGCTGTCATATACTCAATTGAAAATGAGAATTCCCCCAATGAGTTGAACACTGACTTTTGTCACTAACTTTTTATAAACAGGCTTCAGAGCCTTGTTTTCTCTATTTTCTGGTACCAAATACTTGTTCTTTATCCTCATTTATTGGCCCCAGTTTGGTGTGGTATTGGGATTTGTTTGTTTCTTTGTTTTGTTGTTTCTTTTTTGTTTGTTTGTTTTTTTGAGACAGGATTTTTCTGTGGTTTTGGAAGCTGCCCTGGAACTAGATCTTATAGACCAGGCTGGTCTTGAACTTACAGAGATCTGCCTGCCTCTGCTTCCTGAGTGCTGGGATTAAAGGTATGTGCCACCACCACCTGGGGGAATTAAAACTATGAGAAATAATCTAGTTTGATATTAAGAAATTTTGGAGACCCAGCTTACAATGGCTACCACACAGAAAGAAAGGGTTCACAAGAAGAGGATCAGACTGAAAAAATGAGGAGGAAAAGGCAACTGTGGAAGTTCTTGAGGAAAAGATGGCCAAATGTGAACAGGCAGTGAGTGGTTATTGAGCCCAAATGTCAAGGACCTCTGATTCACTTGCCCAAGAAACCTTTGTGTAGGATTGCTTTAGGCATATGTTCCCAGTGAGGGAATCCACTCATTGGTATTGACCTATTTTGGGAGCACTTCGATAAAGATTTAGTCTCTGTGCTGTTCTGAGTATGCCTGCATGAAAATTTCCCTTAGTTCTCTATGAACTAAAACCTATATAGTGAGGGGCCTCTTGTCAGTGTGACTCTATGTAGCCTATGGCAACAATTCTATCTCTGAGTTTTGGGTTTTCTCGGGCCAAATTTGCCTAGCTGCTAAATCTGGATTGAAAGGTGAACTATGAAAATTCTACATATGGAAACTAAATACATACAGTGAGGAGACCCTTATCCTGATTCCAGAATATTTCTCCTGGGAAGGAATTTTCTAGTATGTGGTAAATTCTTCAATAAAGGCAAAATCTTTAAAAAAAAATCTCTTACAGTTGCCTAGCTACCTCCACCCATTATTTAAGGAAATGGAGGTCATTAAGGGAAACAGAATATTGTAAAGCAGGTTATAAATGTCCTCTTATAATTAACCAAAGAGCAGTAAGATGGGCAATGCTTCTCTTACCGGTTTGTAAAAAAAATACAAAACTGAAATAAAACTTATGTAGTCTTCATTTAGCTACTTAAAGTCAAATAACAGAAAACTACCCTGTGACAGATATGTTACATGTATGAAATTTTTATATTACAATGCACTGCATGTAAAACAATTTTATGATAGAATAATGAATAAATTTATTTTTAAATCATAATTAATTTGTAACACCCATTGTTTTTCAGTGGTAAGACTGAGAACAAGTTTTCCAGTGTTAAACACAAGAAGTAGAACATTGAATGAACTAAAAATTCCATTTTAACAGATAGTCATAAACAATACAAAATGTAACATGGTAAACATTGTAACAAACACTACCTACCATGTCTTATACTTTTTATATAAATGACAAAGATGGCATAAAATCACTACTTTTAAGTGATTTATTTAGTAAATATTTGAAGATATTTAACACAAAAGTGAGAATTGTACAGTTCAAAACCTTTCAAAAAGTCAACAAAAAGTGTAGTAGGAAAAGAACCCTTCAGTAGATGCCTTAATTTAGAATGTACTATATGCTGAACCTTTGTAATCTATGAGCCCTGTATTAATATGTATAGTTCACCTCAGGAAATGTATTTGCAAGGAATAATCTGAAATATGACTTTTAAAAATTAATTCAACAGTTATTATTGGTTGATTTTGTTTCTATTTAATGTTTTATTGACTTTTGTCTTAGACAATTTTGCATACACTGTGTGTGCTGATCACCATCACCATTTACATCCCCCTTCTCCCCATAAGTTTCTCTCTCACATTTATGTCTGCTCATTATGTTTTATTTCTCTGTTGGGTTAGAGTGATCTGTTGGAGTCTTGTGGATTGAGCAGTGAGTAGCCAGCTAAAGACAGTGACTCCCTTCTTGAAACAAAGAGCAGTGAACATACTGTGTGAAACAGTAACCATATAGTCACTCTCCCAGTGCCATCTATGTAAAAATAGGATGAGCTGCTGGACAAAGAAGAATACACCAACAATAAAGTCAATTCTTTAAAAGGATGTTAATGGAATGTAAAATATTCAATGTAACCGAAAAGCACTCTGATCACTATTTTACGAAACAATATCAGTGGCTACTCTTTCTGTTCATGCTTTATCTTGTTTACTACAAAAATTACTCTTTAAACAGACTTTGTCTTCATTTTGTGTTCAATTGAAAAAATATCCACTTTTCAAAGCTAAACTAGAGTGAAGATGCCACTCCAAACCTCATTGGAAAGTGAGAAAATAAAACTTATACATAGCATTTCATTATGAATGTCTTTTAGTTATTTTTCCCATTTAAACTCTTGACAGGTTTTTTCCTAGTTGTAAGCCTGTAGCTTGATAACACCCTTTCATTCCTATTCATGCATATAATAATTGAGTTTTGTTTCATGCTTCAGTTTCTACAGGTAGATATTCTAGCAATCTCTTGACATCAGTGTCTGTCTTTCTTCCTACAACTTTTACCATTTATATGTTTCTCTTTCTCCCTTTATCACCATTTCCCCCAGACATTGAAAACACACATATATATACAGCATAGACATATATATATATATATATATATAGATAGATAGATAGATAGATATAGATATAGATATAGATTCTCTATAGGAACCAATACTATTCCACAGTATTAAGTGGTAATATATTGTGAAATTTCATCATGGATGATTTAATCATACTTTAAGCTTTCTAAAAATTTTTGGTGACATATGATAAATATGGAATCATTTTATGAAAAACAGTTTCTAATTTCATTTGGGTTGGCCCCTAAGCTAGTGGAACTTAACTAAATTTCAGTTATTTCACACAAACTTTCCCCAAATTAAGAGGGCATTAGCTTCCTGTCATACAAAATAACTTTTAGACAGCTAGAATTTTACCTTTATAAGATGTACAAAAGAGAATACATTTATAATGAATCTTGTATGATATTGTTTTAGTCAGTGTACTATTCCTATGAAGATATACCATGATCATGGAAACAATTATAAAAGAAAACATGGATTTGGGGCTGACTTAAAATTTCAGAGGTTTATTTCATTGTCATCATGGCAGGAAGCATGGTGGCATGCAGGTAGACACGGTCATAGAGACATAGCTAAGAGTTCTATATCTGGATTTTTAGGCAATAGTATGAAAGAGACTCTGGTCTCAGAATTGGTTTAAGAAATCTCAAAGTCCACCTTCACTGACACACTTCCTCCAATAAGGCTACTCTCTGGTGACCAAGCATTCAAGTCTGTAAGCCTATGGGGGCTATTTTCATTCAAACCACCACCAGTCTATTCATTAGATTTCAGTAATTTTGTTGCTCGTCCTTTGACACCAACATGTGAGGTGCTGAAAAGACTCCATGGGGAAAGTATTGAGGAAATGACCCCAGACAAAGCACAGAAGAAAAAAGGCCCAAACAGAATGAATGCTGCAATGCTAAGCAAAGGTCTGTACAATGATGCTTCATAGCATTGATGATTAGAAACATAAAATCAAGGGGCTTGAAACTGAGAACTTCAGTGCACTTGACTTTTGAGTGAACAGGAAATGTAGACAGGAAAACAGCAATGCTCCCCTATTTGGGAAATTCTTCTAACCCCAAAGAAATGACAGAGTTATAACACATACCAAACATATTCTAACCACTGCCCAAAATATCAGTCATTAGAAAATGAGAAGTCATTATATTGAGGGAATAGAATGGCCTTATCTTTGACACCCTACCCAAGAATAGGAAAATTCTTGCTCTCAACATGCCAGGAGAATGAAATTTGTTATTGCAGGTAAGAATTCAGCTCATCAGATTTCCCATTCCTCTATGAAACAAACACAAAATTAAAAATAAAACCGATGCATAAAACATAAAAACTTAGAATCTATCTGTTAGGGGATAAATCTATTGATCACAATAGATGTTAATGTACATTTTGTAAACATATATTAAAAATCAAAATAAAGAGACATGAGCCAAAAAGAGGTGGTGGGGTGAAGGCTAAAATGATTTAGTAAAAATTAGGGGAAGTGGTTAGAAGGTAAACAAAATTAGTAACATGTTATTAAGAATTCAAAGAGGAACAGTATCAAAGAAAAAATTTAAAAGCCTCATTAAAACAAAGACAAATAAGACACTTAACGAAATTGCATTGTGCAATTGGATAAATTGGATATAATGTCTGTGAGATAATGATAATGAAGTATCAGATGAGAGGGAAAGAGGTTGAAATGACATAAAAACAAAGATGATCCCAGCACAAATACAATTAAAGTTTTGAAGAATAATAATAGAATATTGTTTGGAGATAAATCAACATTTTCCATATATAAAACTAAGCATCTATTTTCATATCAAGACTCTTACCCATACTTGGGGAACATGAGCAGAACAATCTTACTGAAGAGTTTTTTATAAATTGTGTCATACACATAATAACATTTTGTGAATGTACATGTTTGTGAGACAACACAAGGTAAAAACTGGAATACTAACTCAAGGCAAGAATCACCTCTTAATACAAAGGCAGATGACTAAATTGTGTCTTTTCTTATCTTTATGAATACTTCCATGTGTCAGATAATCTGCTCTTTTGTGTCTTTCTGTCTCCAATTCTGCCTGTCCTACATTTTAATTTGTGATAGTTCAGTATGAGTGTTTGCTTCATTGTTTCTATTTGAAGCCCATGATGGTGCTATTTTTATAAGTAATTCATTTCTTGTACATATCTCCATTATAACTCAGTTCCCCATTGTGTAGAATATAACATCTGCTTTGCCCTATCTTATTTCTCATCAACCCCTGTTCTGTATCTTCTTTGGATTAAATTATGCTATTATGATATTGTTGTGTGATGTTTACATTCTCCTAATAAGTATATCTGAAGCATTCTTATTTAGTCTGTAGGTTGATTCTGAAAGGCTTTCTATAATATTGATATAATTAACTTAGGCAGGAAACACACATGAGAACATACACTTAGAGCAGAGAGCTGAATTAGATTTGCATCTACTCTAATGTGTCTATACAATTATATGGAAAATAGCTTTCAATGGAAAGAAGCCTTAACTGAGTTGCAGTGAAATATCAGGCAGATATTTGGTAATGAAAAGCTTTAATTTCTCTCACCAGGGATCAGAGTGAATATTCAGAGTGGCTATATCTATTTATGTGACCTATAACTGTGGGGTGATAACAGATGAAAACATCCTTCAGAAACATAAGTTGTGCTTTTGATCAGTTATTTTGTGACAAAGGTTCATGAATTCAAACTAGCCCTGAATTCATTATGCACTCAAGGGTGTCCTTGAACTCACTGTGTAAATGAGGGTGACCCTAAACTATTGCTCTTCCTGCCCATACCACCAAAATAGTCCAATCAGAAGCATGCATATCATGTGTGGTGGCAATCAGATGTGAAGATATTGATAAATGGACATAATTCCATAATAAAAGAGCATTTCAATGATCCCAAAGTAAGTACAACATGCAAAGAAGAATGCAGGGAATATTTCATGGAGTAACTAGTGAAGGGTTTCACTTAAATTCTCCAGTTAAAACCATGATTGCTAGTATTGTCTTTTGTCTGAATCATTTCAAAGTGTCAAGATGGACATGACTTTCTAAAGGACATGTACTGAAGAATGATGTATGCTTTCAAGAGACCCAAACCAGTGACTTACAAGAAGAAAAGTAGACAAGACAGAATTTTTTTTGAGATATCTGAATGCTTTAATGAATATATTTTATGTTTCAAGGAAAAAATGAATGAGTAAGGATATGAGATTGTGAAAAAAGTATGAAGAGCTAAGGTCATCAATGAGATAGAAAGACAACATAAACAGTGGTGAGAGGAAATCTCCAGTAATGAACATGATGATGATAACGATGACAAGAAACATGATCATGCATCTCCATAAATTTATTGGGCTATTTATTCTAGAATTGACTTTAGTGATTAGGCTGAGCATCAAGTTCATATAGTGTCTGGGTGAATTGACTCAACCATCCTCTTTATATTGTAAGATCCTGGTCTACTATTTTTGAAGTAGCTTCTATTTTGGATTATCTAGTTAAGTATCAACACATACTTCCCATCTAGATAGCCTCATAAATTTAAGTTGTATAAAATACTTATCTTTGACTTATATACAGATTTTTTCTTTTTCTTTTTTTAATTTATTTTATTTTTATTTTACATGTCATCCCAGTTCCCTCTCCATCCCTCCCTCCTTCTCTCTTACCCTCTCTCCCCCATCACATGTACCCTGACCACCCTCCCCTCCCAAAGGACAGGTACATAATAGATTTATATACATTCAATATATTTGGTATATATTAGCCAAACATATAAAATTATTATAAAAAACATAGAAATTATAAAAGCAAAACAGCCAGTAAAGTAACAAATAATTTTTAAAAACACACAAAAATTATCCAAATATTGTGAGGTTAAGCAAAGTTTAATGTTTTTAGTCTCATTTCACTTGTTCGTTAAGTTCCCTTTTAATTTAAAAATTCAAGTTTGTAATTTCCACACCCTTATGGTACTAAGAAGATACATAATCAAAGTATTAGTTACTTTTTGTGACTGTGACCACATGCATGTCATTGACTTCTTAAGGAAATTGATCCAATGATGCCAACAGTTTCAAGGGATTACAGTGATGGGAATGGACCATCATAGTCTGGGTAGCAGAAACTTGCCACCTCTGATGTTGCTCATATCTCACCAAATCAAAACCAGACAACTTGAGCAAGAATCAGAAGCAGATGACCACCTTTAATGCTCATACAGAGACCTACTAACTAGGCCACCGTCTCTATTATTCTGTACCATTCTACTACTTGGGGACCAAGTTACCATTACCCTTCCCATGGACCAGCTCAAAGGAGCATGTAGGGAGCCTGCTTTAGCCCCCATGGGGTCTTAGTCCAGTAAAGATGTACAGCTTGAGTTTTTGGGCTATGAAACTAATAGTTTTCAAACTGCATTATTAGACATTCTAGCCAGGAAAAATTAATTAAAATGGAAGAAGAAAGGACTAAAGAAGTCAGAAAGAAAATCTTTTGTTATTTTTGCATATCTTGTAGGAAAAAAAAAGTGTAAAACAAAGGACATTTTAAGGGACAGACTATACTAGACAGGAAGTAAGAGTCACAATTCACTATGATTCTTAGATTGAGGATCAATTTTTAAAATACCTTCATCTGTGCTTTGTTACATAGAAATACATTTTTTAAAAATTTCCAAAGAATCTTTATAATAATAGATTACAAACAATACATTAGCATCACCAATGAATAAAACTGAGAAAGAAGTTTAAAAAATGAAGAAATAGAAAATAAATTATGAAAATAAAATTTAAAATACAATCTCACTGTAAGTTATGTTCCTATGTGAAAATTCATAATATACATTTAGTATAATCTTTTTGAAATATTAAACCTATATAATAATTTAAAAAAAGACAAAAAGGCAGAAGCATACAGCAATTTGTTCTTCTAGAAATAATGGAAGATTAAAGGGAAGGTCATTCTAAAAAATGACTTTTAAAATTCATCAGTAAGCAGGATAGCTTTAAGAAACAATGCATAAAAGTTTCCATTTGGTGGTTAGCACTGATATGTGGAACACAGACAGAAGGCCACTTATGTCAAAATGGCACTATGACCTTTTTTAAAACCCTTTTTTTTGGGGGGGGGGTTTATTTTGAGACTGTATTTTAATTACAATATCTCTTTTTTTTTCCCTCCAAATCTTCCCACATAAAACTCCCTAATATAACCCATAGGGTACATATAATGTATCCTCTGGCTCTTACATTCTTTCAGACCTCTCTTCTGCAATGTTCCCTGAATTGTAAGTGAGGGAGTGTTTTATGTCTATATCTGTTGGGAATGGGATCCATAGCTGTGCATATTGATTGGTTGCAGTATTCTGTAGTGGCAGCTCTAATAGAGAAAAACCTAAAAATGTGAAAGACAGGCAATTAATTATGAATCTACATAGGTTTGTTTTCACTATTTTGACCATTTTAACTATTTTTTTTTTTAGTCTAACTGCAATTATCAAGAACAGAATTAACAGATTGCCTCTATACTTACTCTGAAAAGAGTGGTGTGTTACCTTCAGCTAAAATTCTGGGTAGTAAAAAGTTTGCATAATAACAAGAGCTTCTAGAAAGCATACATAAAGATTCTTGATAAGTTTTTCTGACTTAACTAAGGAAAATGTATTGGGAAGCAGAAGAAAGGGCATGTCATATGAGAAGGACAAGTATAGACTCTAGATTCACACTGTCTGAGTGGACAGCCTTTACAAAAAGCAATGTATTACTGAAATATTTTTAATCTAGTTTGAGGGCACTCTGATACATCAGTAACTTTGAGGATGTTGTGAAAAAAGCTAGGGTGTGATAAGAGAATTCACAAGTACACTGAGTGAGAACACATTGGAAAATACACCCATTTCTAGTTTTGCAAAAGCTAAACACGGAAGCATTCTCACAGTCTATAGGTGTCATTGCAAAAGGCATCTGCAAAGAGGCATATTGTGTGTCCACATTGCAATAAAGGGAGAGCTATAAGGTGAATTTTAGATTTTAAAATCTTTCCAACTTAAATTGAATTCAGAAACAACTAAATTTTGCTTCACATGGTCTGTAATAAGCCTATATTTATTTTGAAATGAATGCAGCATTTCATATGTCCATTTTTTAAGAGAATTTTCTTGGATGAAATGTTTTCTCTGCAGTTAAATTTAGCATGTGCAAGTACACACATACACACACACACACACACACACACACACACACACACTTTCATGCACATCAAAATTTTATCATAGCTATTTTCACTATTTATTATTATACATGTGAGGGTAGAAGCCATAGTTAATAATGTGATATCTAGCACTAAGTAGTCTTTTCATTTGACACATACAGTGTCCTATAAAGATATTAATTGGCAACATATACTAGGTAAAGATATTTTAAATATATATGCTATTTTTTTTCATTTTCATGAAATGCTGTTCAATAGAGTGTAATAGCTAACAACTAAATGCACTCTATAGCTCTCCCTATGAAAAATAGATTCCTTGATACAATTTTATTTATTTATTTAATATCCTGACCACACTTTCCTCTCCCTCCACTCTTCCCATGCCTTTCTTCATCTTCCCTCTGCCCTCCCCCTTCTCAACCCACTACCCCTCTGTTTCTGTTCAGAAAGGGGCAGGCCTCCTATAGTTATCAACAAAGCATGGCTTATAAAGCTGCAATAAGACTAAGCACCTCCCCTCTGCCTCCCTCCCCATCTTGTATTAAGGTTGGGCAAGGCATTCTAGCATGAGGAATAGGTTCCCGAGAGCCAGTCAAAGTGTTACAGACAGCCCATGCCCCCATTATTAGTAGTTCCACAAGTAGACAAAGTAATGGATTATGATTGCATTCTGCAATTAATTGATGAAAATCCACATGACAGTACTAAAAATAAATTATAAATTACAAATAAAAAGTAACTAAAAATAAGAATGCAGAAATGATAGCTCAGTGGCTAAAGATGGTTTCTGCCAAGCCTTAAGACCTGAGTTTAATTCCCACAATAGTAAGGAGGCTAAAACAATGCTCAGACCATAGAAGTGAGGGCATGAGGTTGGATGATTATCTAATAAAAGATCAAGATGAGGTGAATATTGATTGTAACCTTGGTTTTGAGGAACTTTTTAAAGACTGCCCTTGGGATCTACTTTTACTGGACAGGTTACAGAGTTCTAATAACTTCCCTAGGCACTAATCACAACCAGGAGTAAGCACTCAAAAAAGGAGGTTGTGTGTACCAAATCAGATTTAAATCATGACATCTGTAGGTTAGCAGAGTCGTGGAGGAAGAGTGAAATTAGATGTTTATGTTCCTTGACCTAATGAATCAGGAAGCCCATTAGGAATTATTAGGGTTGTAGAAATGTTCTTATTATGATATTTAAATATTAAAATGTTTAATTGTATTTTCATAAGTTGAGGATCAATATCCATAAAACAGGCACTGCTTATGTTATGATGATTTTTTAAATTTAATAAACTAGCTGTTAATAGATATCAATTTCCTGATGATTGACTTGGCTTCCTGAATGCATGTGGATAATCACGAGGTTATTTAAAGGTCTCTGAAGTATTGCAGCTTAAAGATGTCAAATAATGTTTTTTATGCATGCCACCACACTCTATGAATAATTTGCATGGTAATGACATAACTTTTCCTCAGTTTTGTTTAGTTATCCAAGAATGTTATGTGTTATGCTTTCCAAAAGGATTGGAAGGGCATTCTTTTATTCTGTTAACTATTATATCCAGATGTTACTATGATTTTTTTTTTATATAGCCATGATGTCCTAAGACTCTTGAGCGATGAAGTCCCTGAGCCTAACTATCTGCAAACTGTCTGTAGAACAGTAACATGATTGAGATAGAAGGAAAACCAATTTGCATTCTGTGTGATGCCCCAAACAAGGAACTGAATGGTCCATAAGTAGATATTTCTGATACATTCAAAAATAATTAGATAGTGAAAGTTGTTGCTTTAAATGCATATGAAATCTGTTTTTCTCTTCTTTGGATCTTTCAAATAAGGAATATAATTTTAAACAAACCTATATTTAAAAAGAAACAAAAGAAAAGTCCCCAAAGAGTTGTGTTGTTCATATGCTTTTAAATGCACCCTAAATAACACCTTTATACTCCTTAAGGTCAGCCTTCTAAAAAATATCTGATTAGAAGGGCAGATTGAATCATCCCAGGGGTGCCAATTTGCCAGCTGGTTACCATGTGTTTCAGTAGTGTTTCACAATGAGTGTTGGCTGACCTCAGCTAAAGAGCCCAGATAGTAATGGGGTACCTGAGGCAATTGTAACTCATGAGTGAAAACACAATCTCTCAGATTTGTAATGGAATACCAAGAAATGTCAAGGTGAGTCACATCACATAAATGTCACCTCCCCTGACAGTCTCCAGGACATCTGCCCATGCTGCTTTCTCTCCCATTTTCTTCTGTATAATGAAGCAACTCTACAATGCCAGGGGACTACTATTCTTAAAGTGCACAAGTAGGTGCACATTTCATTTTACAATCCTGGATCATTTTCTATAGCCAAGGACAGATACTATAACGCAATCAGTTGATAAGAGGAAAACACATTATTTTTAAGAAGGCATGATCATTTCACAGTACTCTTAATGACTGTGTCTTCTACCATTGCTAATTTCAGGTGCAGTATTTGTCAATTACTTTTAAATTTAAAATGTACCTTCAAATTATTGGCTTTTATTCAAGTTTCTTCTAAAAGTAAACTTTTATAACATCTAAAAACTTCTTAGAATGTTCACCTGTAATTCTATGTGATGACCTATCTCTTTTCTATATTTTCCCCTCGACATTATTTTTTTATTTATCTCATTGTTTCTTTCTTCAGTTTTCATGGAGTCATTTTTATCTCCTAGTTGTATGGCTCTCTACCTCTCATTTTCTGTTTTCCATGGAGATTATGTGTTGACATGCCTCCTGCTGTCTTTCACGCTTTTTGTCATCTCTGATCTCTGTCCTTGCAAGATTAGGTTGCTCTTGTCAGTTACATTCATTTTGTTCTGCACTGTGATTCCCTGATCTTGGCCTCAAATCATCCTACTCCCTCCAGTCATGTTTATGTCTCCAGGTTCTGTTTAATATTTGCCTTTTCCTTATGAAACTCAGCATATCATATGACCTTTTTTCATTTGTATTGAAATTTAAAAACAAAATGCCTTGCTTCTGTCATTTGTATTATGTCTCCATGTAATCCCATCTGTCACCACTTTCGTTGCTCATACTTGATAAGTAATCACTGGGTTATCTATGCACATGGGACATGGAATGTGTAAAGTTAATCTGTCATGAATTTTGTCTTCCCATAGCTCTCCAGCAGAGAGATGCATAAACCAATCAATATGAGTTGTTAGAGAGAAAACGCAAGAAATAATTGGCTATGATTTTTCTAGAAGACCTAGAGAATAGTCACCTATAAGAAAGAGTTTGGTATCAAGGAAAAATACTTTATTTTTCCAAATGATATTTTATAGATCTTATGACAGGCAAGAAAAAATGAGTAACTATAAGAGATTTTCCTCTGTATTAACGAGTTTACCATGTGTATATTATTCATCAGGTTATATGACATAAGTATATACAGATTTTACTAAAATAGGAAAGAACCGTGTACCTCCTAGGCAGAGTACATGAGTCTCTTAAAATGTGTAAGATAAAAATACCCTCTATGGTATATTGTCAGGCAACTCATGGGGTAGCATTGGTATGATGTTGAGAGGGGTCTCTAGATACAGGAAGTGTCATGGGCAAGAAATAAAATATTCAAATACCCTGAATATCATGTTGTGTGGAGACAGAGAGGACATCTGGTATTTGTGGAGTGAAAATAGAAGGCTAGAAGTTTGGAAAAGGAGCTTGATACTATGGAAGGACTCTGACATTGAGGCATTCCTTACCATCTTGGTAGCATGATCATAGTCGGTAATCATAACATTAATTTGAACCAGAAAATGAATGCAATTCCACATTAATTTTTTTCATTTATATTCTTTCACTTATTTAGAGGATATATTTCAAAGGCTGTAAGAATGAATTTAGGTCTCAGCTGGAAAATAGTCTTACTAGAATTGTATCAGGATGACAATCCAAAAGGAAGAGATAAGGTAGACTTAAAATCTATGTAGATGAATAAATAGGAAGACACAATGGCCAATTCAATATACTGATAACAGACAGGTTGATTCAAAAACAACCCTCAGTGGTTGATGCCCCAGTACAGCCGAGGGCAGAAGGCATAGCCAAAGAAACCAGGTTTCATTTTTCTCTCCCTTGCAATTTTCTTTGAGTTTTATAATTTTGATTTGTTTTCAAAGTACACTAAAATTCTAAGGTATTATTCCATTTAATCTTCATTAATGTCTTCTAACATTGACTTAACATGTAGCTTTATGCACAAATTTTAGATAAGAACTCAGAAAGAAGACTTCCCTATGATGAGTATCCTATTCATTGTGGGTTATTTAAATATTCAGGTTTTCTTTTTAAACTACCTAGCCTAGTTCTAATATGATGATCAAATTTTCAAAAGATTGGGACATTGTCAGGTATGAGGGAAGTGTTCATTTAATAAGCCAATATTTTATATGCACATACTTTTTGCATATTATTTTTATAAATGTGTTTTAGGAATTTTACCATATTTAGACCATAGGATTAGCTTAAATGATCACCTCACATCTGTTGCAAATTTGTCTTATATTCCTATTCAGTTGCATTGTGCCCCTATGCATACTCTCACCTTTAGACTGCTAGATACCCAGAGACATAAGAAGCCCTCTAGGTCTTTTTGCCCTTTGCTCTACTCATACTGTGTTCTATTCCTCTTTTTTAAAACATCTATCAATTCCTGAATTATGCCTCTTCTAACAAATTGATAAACCATTTTTTAAGGGTTCGTATAAAAGAACTAATTTTGTTGTCCTAGCCCAGACACACACACACACACACACACACACACACACACACACACACACACACACAAAAGTCGCTTTTCCAGCAGCAGTTAGCAATGAACTGGAGGATGATAAAGCCTTTTTTAAAGGCTTTTTGCCTCTCTTTGAAGTCAAAGA
Source organism: Phodopus roborovskii (assembly GCF_943737965.1). Lineage (NCBI taxonomy): Eukaryota > Metazoa > Chordata > Mammalia > Rodentia > Cricetidae > Phodopus > Phodopus roborovskii. Next base: position 12,345,239 of record NW_026126434.1, read on the forward strand.
TGAACATAATTAGAAAGCATGACACTATATAATCAATTAAACCCTTTTGATATAGTTGAACCTTTTTTGCCTTAGTTGCTTTTCCTGTTGTAGTAATAAAATGCTCTGACAACAACCACATCAGGGTGAAATGGTTCATTTTGGAAGTTTTCTCATGGGGGTATAGTTCTCCATTGTGGAGAAGACTGAAGCAGACAGACTAGGCATGGCAGCAGAGGCATGAACCTGACTAGTGACATTACACTACACTCAGGATACAGCAGACAGTGGGCAGGATAAAGCAACAAAGCCACAAGACCCACCTCCAGTGACACATTTCCTTTGCCTCCCAAATATTCTGCAACCTTGCCACCTGCTGGAGACCAAGTGTTCAAACCCTTTTCACATGCAAACCTGTTGCACGCTATTTGATCACACTGTGAACCCCGAAGATTGGGTTTGTTACTGGAATCCCCTGTTTCTAGCTGTGGTGTGGCTCAGCTCTGGCACACTCCTTCAATCCAAGAGCTTTCTGCTTCAATATTGTAAAGAGGATTAAATAAAGTCTACCATAGTTCAAGAGGTGGAGCAAGCATCTGGTTAACAGGAAGTCAGCATAGAACTATTAAAACAAAACAAAACAAACAAACAAAAACAGAGAGCAAGGGAGAATCAGAAAGACGGACAGAGAGATAACAGGAAGTAAAAGGGAGGGGCACTCAGTTTGAGGAGGTTTGCTTGAGACAGGGAGGAAGAAGGCTGCAGGCTTCTGGAACATCAGCTGAGCAGGAAGGTGAGCTAGATGCTTTCTCTACCTCTCTGAAGTGGCAGCTTTCACTCCAGCATCTGGCTCCAAAGTATTTATAAATCGGCAGAATTGAATGATTCATTTTATTAAAAACAATACAAACCAGCACAACACTTTATTATCAGAATATATTCCATGTTTTCCTTGATTTCTAGGTGGTACATGATCTTGAATAATTTATTCATAGCATTTATCCCCATTACCATCGAAGCTGTATTTTACCTTCAAGTTTAGTTTTAAGAAGATGGTAGATGGTTAATGATGAGAATTATATATTTATGTGTTTAGTAGGCAAATAAAAGAAAGAATGGATTAAATTGCGATTTAAATGAGAACTTGGCAATGAGCTGCTCCCATAAACTAATTGAGGAGACTTGTTAAATTACACTTGGCCGCTTAGAATTTTGGAATGGAACTGAGAGTTAGATTAGAATTAATCTGTGTGCAGTCTACAGAAGGCAATGTTTATTCTATTTAGAAAACATTTCTCAATCTTCTGACCCAGAAATATAATATCATAGAAAAATGACTGTCCAGAAGCAATCATCTATGAAGATACAGACTTTTCCTTATGTTATCAAATACAAATCATTTAAATGTTAATGATTACTATTCATCCTATGTATTTCTATAATAAGTCTCTGAATTAGAAACATGTGGCCAAATAATTATCTAAAATATATGTGTACACACACACATATTCAGGTAGTTGTAAAAATGAAAGCCTGGACTTAGTTTTAGGATACTCTTGTCAAAATATACTCATATGTACCTGCATTGATTTTCAAACATTTCAAGTAGTTTTACCCGCTGAACAATATTACTTGCTTTGAAATACTTGTTATTTCACTCCAGAGCAAATATCATTTCAAATGAAACAGAGTCTAACACAAGTGATGTTGGTCCTTATTCATGGTGTAGCTCAGGATGACCTGCAACTTCCCCTCATCTTAAGTGATGGAATGCCACATGTGAACCTGCATGCCTGGTTTTTATACAGTGTACAGTGTGGGATTGAAAACAGCACCTCATGTATGCTAGGGAAGCACTCTGTGAACTGAGCTACGTGCTCAGCCCAGCAGGGCACCCTTTTATTTCATTTGATTTAGCTTTCTTTAAAATTTAAGTTATAGATCTAGTGTATAGTTAAATATTATAGGGGATATGAACATATTTCTGCATATATTACATGACTTTTTTGCATTCTTTGTTTTAACATATGTATTTCTAGGTCTTTAGAAAAAAATGTTGGATTTAGTTTTTGTGAGTCTTCTACTAACATACCTTTTGGAGAGTCTTGCATACCTTTTTTCTTTATCTATATCTCATCATTAACTCCTCCACGTAATTGCTTATAGAGTTTTTTTTTTTTTTTAATAATTCTGTTGCCCAGGCACTAGTTTCTTATCGGCTAGCTCTGTCTTAAGTAATAACCCATTTCTGTTAATCTACGTATCCTCACGTGTCCTCATTTTACCAGGGAATGGGGCCTGCATCTGGTCTCCCCAGTCTCTCCATGCTGACTCCTCCTTACTACTTTCTCTGCTAGACTATTAGACTATGTAACCCCTGATGTTTGCTTGTTGTTATCATTTATTGTCAGTAAAACAGAAACAATCAAGGAGACAAGTATAGTACACAGATCCCAAGTGATTAAGTGATGACCATAGAATGAAGTTTCTTCTGAGAATCTAACATTTCCTTGAGAAAGGAGGAAGTGTTCATCTCACTTTTTTTCTCTGTCTTGTGAGGAATATGATATGTTGCTTCCAAGTGTTATAACAACTTTTAATAAATACTCACTTCTGCTATATTACTATAGACTTTAGCATAGTCTGTGGTTTATTCTTAATTCACCATGGTTATCAGGATACCTACCACTTAAATGAGGGTTAGGGTGAGGCTAGCTGAGAAACCAGCATAGGACCAACCCAGACTCTGAACGTGGGTGTCAGTTAAGAGGACTGGGCAGTCTATGGAGCCTTTTTGTAATAGAAAAGTATTTATCCCTAGTATATGAATGGACTTTGGGAACCCATTCCACATAGAGGGATCCTCTCTCAGCCTAGACACATGGGGGAGGGCCTATGCCCTTCTGCAAATGATGTGACAGAATTTGAAGATAACCTCTAGAAGGCCTCACCCTCCCTGGGGAGCAGAAAGAGGATGAGATGGAGGTTGGGAGGGAGACAGAAGCGGGAGAGGGTGAGGGAACTGGGATTGATATGTAAAACAAGCTTGTTGCAAATTTAAATAAAAATATTGTAAAAAGTAATAATTAAAAAGAATTATTTGACTCTATATCTCTATGTATTCCATTAAATATTCTTTTTAATTGATAACTTCCAGAAATGAAAATGGAGTTTTCTTCTAGGTGAAAATACAAGTGTGCCTACGATAATAAATTCAAAGAATGCAACATAGTATCATGGAGCATCTCTTTTCTGCTTACCCCTTTCTTTCCCATCACCCTGCTTTCCTGTTATGCACCATCATCAGAAATGTACTCATTTCTGATTTAGCTAACTAACTGCCTTGCCTATTATTTGTGAAATGTATAATTTGGATGGCAAACATAGGTAGGTTGGAAAGGCTAAAACTGTTGAAAGAGATTAATAGCTCAAGGGTGAAGGAAACAACAAATTATATTGTGCAATACAGATTCTCAAACATAAGAATGCATGCCCAAGCACCACACTATGCCAGAGGTCTGCCTACATCAATGTTCTATTGCAGTGAAGGGAACCATGCCCATGGCAACTCTTATATGAAAGTGTTCAAATTCAGACTTGCTTACAGTTTCAGAGGCTTAGTCCATTACCCTCCTGGTAGGGAGCATGGCAGCATGCAGGCAGACATGGTGCTGAAGGAGTAGTTCTACATCTGTACTATAGCTAGCAGAAAGAGAAAGACACCACAGACCTGGCTTGCGCTTCTGAAACCTTTAAGCTCACTTCAGGGGATGCTTTCTCCAACAAGGCCACACTTATACCAACAAGACAATACCTCCTAATCCCTGTCAAGTATGGCCAGAACCTGATGAATAATTATTCAATCATATGACCCTATTGGGGGGACAGGTAGTCTTAGTCAAACCACCACAAGGTCTGAGGTTTTGAACAAAAAGAGTGAATTGTTTTTGATTTATATATTTTCAATCATAATATTCTTTATTAAATCTTAGGGCTTTTCTTAGTTGGTGCAGTTTCAGTTGCACTGAACATCTCATTTTGTGAACATTTCTTATTGATCAGAATACTTTTTTTCTATAGAATGTGGAGTGGACTTAGAATTTTAAAGCAATGATCCTGGAAATACATACAAACATACATACATACATATATACATATATATATATGTGTGTGTGTGTGTGTGTTTGTGTGTGTGTGTGTATGTGTGAAGGTCAGAGGACATCCTTCTGATACTGTGTGAGCCATCTCACCACACTTGAGAGAATAATTTATAACAGCAAAATGGTTTTCAAAATGCACTTCAACATGCAGGGTAAACAAGGGTCTTTGATGGGCAGATATGAAAGTCACTGGCATTTCTGAGCCAGCATTGAGTATTTTGGGTATGACTAGATGCTCTATTTTTGTTTCATGAGCTTCTCTCACCTAAAACTAATCCCTTCTCTTCAAGTGAGTAATATCTAGGCCACAGGAAATTAAAAGTAAGTGGCTATTAAAAGAGTTCTCTGGAATCCTCACAGTACACAAATAAGAGTTTTATAAACGATATAAAACTATCAAATGGTGAGAATAATTTTGATTTGAGAATATGCAAATGAAAGCCAATGCATAGAGGACAGAATTGTAGGTCACCTCAATAAACACATTATTCTCTCTCCACTGAGCACTGAGTTACTTTTCCCTCCACTAAAGTTAGTGAAAATATGAAGGATTGAATGGGAGGCTATAATTGGGAATGTCCCAGGCCTTAGATATGCAGCAGTGAATTATTTCTTTCGCTTTCCAGTCTGAGACATTTCTGGTAGAATGAATCTGAGATTGATGGTAACTGAACTGGGAGGAAGTATGCTGAGAACCACACAGTGCTTGTCAATCTTTGTGCATAGCATTTAGATGTTTGCATGCAACACTTTGGATGAATAGTTTAGCACTTTCCAAACTTGTAAATGTCACTTCCCTAGTCACCTTAAGTACAAGCATGATGGATAGAAAACTCCCCAGTCAGGCTCATACCATCTCATTTGATTATCTTGGATGGTTCCATGGATGATAAAAATAGATGATTATTTACTAATTATTACACTTCAGATTCAGCTCTAAATTCTTAGCTTATTTAAGTAAACTCATAGAAGTGTGTACTTTTATTATTCTATGAAGGAAGACACTGAGGTAAAAAGAAATATGTTCATAACCCTAAGGTCAACTAGGCAGTACAAGTTAGAAGCAGGAATTGAATCTAGGCAGTTTTGAGTTAGGTTTGTCCCTGAAGTACATAAGCATATCACTAGGAAGGAGGTAAAAGCAACACCTAGTGTTCTTTCATGACTCCTAATTCATGACTCTAGCATGCAAAAGTAGAGGAAAAAATAGTGTACTGGGATGGAAGATAAAGTAACTGATCTTAAGATTTTAATATATCAGGACAAGAAGCCAGAGTTTTTCTCTTTCAAAACTGTGTAAAGTGACTCTACACAGTATCACACAAGCTGGTAGGTGTTACATGTTGATTTTCAATCAAGGCTCTGCCCTAGGAGGATTTCCAATACAATAAAGTAGGCTGAAATGTTATTGTAATGGTTTGATGGGTGTTATTTCACATACATAAAAGCATACACACATTTGAACACATATACCCAAAACCCACAAATTTTTTATAGCCCTTCAGATTAAATGGAGGCACTCATACACACTAAAGAAACACCATCATTGGGCTACACTTCAGCAATTCACGATTTACAAATCCAGACCTCCCTCCCATACCCACAAAAAAAGAGACAAGTCATGCTTTGAGAGATGAATTGTTATAATATTGAGGAACATTTGTACCCAGCCTAGATTATAACCAGAAATATGAGGTGAACATGTCAAATCCAAGCAGTGAAATGTATAAAAGTGGCTGAGTAGTTTTGGAGAATGCTTGTTTGGGCTCCTTTCAAAGTGTTGCCTAGTGCCTGGTAACTTCCTCTTAAGTTCTTGATTAGCTTTTGGTAATTTTAATTAAATTTGGAGATTTGATAATTTTAATCAAATTTAGGAATGTTAATTAAATTCTTTTCATTAATTTTTTGAAGAATTTCATTCATATTTTACCATTTCCTTTTGTTCAACTCCCTAGTTTTTTGTTTGTTTGTTTGTTTGTTTTATAATATATTTTATTTAAATTTGCAACAAGCTTGTTTTACATGTCAATTCTGGTTCCCTTACACTTCCCTCCTCCCATCTCTTTCTCAACCCCCATATCATCTCCTTTATGCTCCCAAGGGAAGGTGAGGCCTTCCATGGGCAATCTTCAAAGTCTGTCATATCATTTGGAGCAGGGCCTATGGGTCTAAGTTGAGACAGTATCCCTTTATGTGGAATGTGCTCCCAAGTCCATTTGTACACTAGGGATAAATACTGATCCCTACCAGAGGCCCCATAGACTGCCCAGTCCTCCAAACTGACACCTACATACAGGGAGTCTGAGTTGGTTCTATGCTGGTTTCTCAGCTATCAGACTGGGTCCATGAGCTCCCACTTGTTCAGGTCAGCTGTTTCTGTGGGTTTCACCAGCCTTGTCTTGACCCCTTTCTGTCATCACTCCTCCCTCTCTGCAACTGGATTGCAGGAGTTCTGCTCAGTGTTTAACTGTGGGTGTTTGCTTCTGTTTCCTTCAGCTACTGGATGAAGGCTCTAGGATGGCATATAAGTTAGTCATCAATCTCATTATCAGGGAAGGGCACTTAAGGTAGCTTCTTCACTATTGCTTAGATTCTTAGTTGAGGTCATCCTTGTCTGGACATTTCCCTAGTGCCAGATTTCTCTAAAAGCTTATAATGGCTCCTCTATTATGGTATCTCTTTTCTTGTTCTCTTCTACTCTTTCCCTGACTCAATCTTGCTACTCCCTATGCCACCTCTCCACTGCTCTTCCTCCTAACTCCCTCTCCCTTCCCCCATGCTCCCAGTGTGCTTGGGAGATCTTGGTGCTTTCCCCATCTGCGAGGGACCATGTAAATCTCTCTTAGGGTTCTCCTTGATTCATAGCTTTTCTGGCTGTGTGGATTGTCAGCTGGTAATGGTTTGATCTATGTCTAAAATCCATATTTGAGTGAGTATATACTGGTTACCTCACTGGATGGTTTCTTCTACTTCCATCCATTTACCTAAAAATTTCAAAATTACATTTTTTTTTCTGTTGAGTAGTACAGTACTTCATTGTGTAAATGTACCACATTTTCTTCATCCATTCTTCAGTTGAGGGAAATGTGGGTTTATTCCAGGTTATGGCTATTACAAATGCTGCTATGAAAATAGATGAACAGATGTTCTTGCTGTATGAATGTGCATTCTTTGGGTATATATAGCATGAGAGTAGAATTGCTGGATCTTTGGGGAGACTAATTCCCGTATTCCTGAGGAACTGCCATACTGATTTCTAAAGTGGCTGTACATGTTTGTATTTGCACCAGCAATGGAGAATTCCCCTTTCTCCACATCCTCTCCAGAATAAACTGTCTTTGATGTTTTTGATTTTAGCCATTCTCAAAGGAATAACATGGTATCTCAGAGTTGTTTTGATTTGCATTCCCTGATGGCTAAGAATGTTGAGTACTTTCTTAAGTGTCTTTCAGCCATTTTAGATTCCTCCATTGAGAATTCTCTATTTAGTTTTGTACTCCACTTTCTAACTAGATTATTTGGTATTTTGGTAACTAGTTTCTTATATATTTTGGAAATCAGCCTTCTGTCAGATGTGGGGTTGATGAAATTTTTTTCCTGTTCTGTGTGCTGCTGTTTTGTCTTGTTGACTGTGTCATTTGCCTTACAGAAGCTTTTCAGTTTGGTGACCTCCCACTTACTCTCTCTCTAAAATTCTTAACCTATTCTACAATGATTGTTATTATAAATATAGGTGTATATACATACATGCATGATTGTGTGTGTATGTGTTCATATGTGTAACCAGCAGAATCTATTTAGTGATGCTAATATGTGCATGTGTTCAGGACTGACAACTTGAGATTTGATAACATACTAGTTGGCTTGTTCTGAAAAAGACTAAAAATGGATTCTCTTCCCTCAACATCATCAGTTGCATATAAATCTTCAGGGCTTTATGAGATTTTCCCTATTATGTTGGCTAGTCAGTTGGTGTTGTCATTGTACAGTTCCTTTGGATGTAGCTTTTTCATATGTACACACACACACACACACACACACACACACACACCCTACAGGAAATGACAGGTGTTGTGGTTCTCTGTTTCTTTAAATATCTTTGTCCCCCTCTTCCAAAATATTCCTTTTCAAACCATGAAGATATTCCCAATAGTGCAAGAGTGGCACTTATATCATAGGAGTAGCCCACAGCTATCTAATGAGACTCAATACCTGCTAACAACCTGTTTAGTGAGAAGGAATCCATGCTGGCACTGGCCAGGCCATGGGACCAAACTGCATTCTAAATACTGGTCTTATACCTACCGGTAAGTGTGGCCCCAGCAAAGAAGCCTTTTCTTGCAGTAGGTGGAAATGGTACATGAATCCATAAGTGCTCAGCCCCCGTTGAAACATCTGTAATCCCTATACCTCAGGAACTCTTGCTCTTCACATTCTTGCCCCGAAAATAACCTTATGTTTGAGAACGTTTATTGTCCTGTAATGGTTTTGCTTTCCCCAAAGCACCTTACATATAACTATTTCTGTGAATTATTTAACAACATAGGCTAGAATTGGCCTTGGTTTAGTTTTCCTTTTTGTTTTCTTTCAGCAATCACCTCAGCTTTTCTCTTTCATTATGCAGATTACTGCTATTTTCTTCTCCCTAGGACAGTGGTTCTCAACATGTGGGCCACAGCCACTTTGGAATCTAATGGCCTTTTCACAGGGGTTACATATGAGACACCCTACACATCAGATATTTACATTAAGATTCATAACAGTAGCAAAATTACAGTTATGAAGTATCAACAAAATGATTTTATGGTTAGAGTCACCACAACACGAGGGACTGGATTAAATGGTCAAGGCTTGAGGAAAGTTGAGAACCACTGCTCCAAGGAGAAAGTACCCCAAGAATATGTGCTAAGCCTCTTTGGGATTGTACATGGAGACAGTGTTGTCCTTCTGTCACTGGATACGAAAAAGAAGGGCAAATTTGGGACATCTCAAATTCCCGTTGTTGGCCTTTGAATGGCAAACTGAGAATCTTTTTTTATTTCATTGAAAGAGAAATATTTAGCTTTTAGTTATTTATCAGTTGAGAGATAGATTACACAGAGATTAAGGATTACCATTTTATTGACTTAATTTACTTCATTTTGCTATAAGCAAGCCTGTGTGTGTGCGCGCATGTGAGGGGGAGGGAGATGAAACAGAGACACAGAGAGAGTGAATAATTCCTTCCTTTGTTATGATTAAATAAGTGGCATACATTCTTCCTCTTGTTTTAAAACTCTAACAATTACTTGTCTCTGTGCTATTACAAGGTGAACAATTAAAACAGTAGAAGGAACATTCCTGGTACAGTATCTCCAAAGGTCTTGTTTCATAAGGAGGTATGGGGACAAATGGAACAAAGATGTATATTTAAGCATTTAATTATTGCCATTGCAGCTGATTGCAACATTTGGGCTTGTTACTACTACTGCTAAGAGCCATGAATTACACAAATATTTGTAAAAATGCAAATATTAATTTGTTAAGATTCCTGAAAAAAAATTAGTAAACCCATCTAGCTACTTTGGTCCTCTAGTGTATGGATTCATTATTCATATTCACAATACTGTCCAATATAATTGTGATTTTCTAATTTAAAAATTTAGAATTCATGCTGGTTATAATTGCACAACTCAGTAATCCTAGCAAGTAAAAGGCTGAGGTAGAAAAGGGTCCTGAGTTCCTGACAACTGTGGGCTACCCAGTAAAAGTGTATCTCAAAAATAAATAGATAAATTGGAAATTGAAACTAAGAATGCAGATACTTTGTCAGATGCATGGACCCACAGAAGGTAGAACCATTACCAGCCCAAAACCACATTGCAGTCATTTTTTTTGTAATGCTATATGGAATGAAGCTACCATTAAGACTAATTTTAGAGCTCTTAAATGTGTAGATTTAAATACACATGTTTCATTTTAACTTTCATTTATTTCACCTACTTCAGTGTTGATAGTAAAACAAATCTGAACTTAATAAAGAATAGAGGCTGGAGAGAAGGCTCAGCAGTTAAGAACACTTGCTATTTACTTGCTCCTATGAGGGTAGAGGTTTAGATTTCAGAAACTACATGAAAATGCCTATGACTTTATCTCTAAAAGAGCAGGATACTCTCTGGTGTGAGCACAGGAATGTATACCCTCATACACATGCAAATAGACTCATATATATATATATATATATATGCATTTACATGCATATATATATGCATGCATATACATAATTTACTTCAGTAATAAATGGCAGAGTTGTATTGTTTAGTATTTGGTTACTTGTATCTATTTGATTAATAACCTCGTTAAAATGTTCAGTTTAGAATGGATGGGAGTTTCTGGATAAAACTCAAAAGACAAGAAATAAACAACCAAAATCACGAGTAGGAGTTTCTTAGAACAAATAGCTTCTGCCTATCAAAGAAAAATAACCATAGTGATGAGACAAGTTCCAGAAGGGGAGGAAATGTTTGACAGAACTTTTGAATGCATGCCTTTCAGTCTCTTGTTCCTTAGACATCAGTTGTGGATAACTAGAAAGACTCAGCATGATAGAAATATTGATTAAAAACTTTGTCAAGGTGGAAGTTGATACAGAAAGCCCTCTAGGGGACATGGAAGATTATGTATGGGAATTATAACTCCGATTGGCATGTGGGGCCAGATTTCTATGTTTAGGTCCTCAAAGACAAGGCAAATGGCAGGGTCTTTATGTGAGACACATATAAATCAGGATTGCAGAGGTTCTGAGGCTTAGCTAGAAATAAAAAGGAGCAAGGCTAGATTTTACTCTATTCTTAAAGTTCCTTACGTATGAATGTATACAAAGTACAGTTTTTAAAAATAGGACATAGGTGGAAGGGACATAAAGCAGCTAATAGCAGGTAATTGAATGCACATCTTGATTTTCACATTTAGTGTTTCTTGTATATACATATGTATATGTATGCATGTATGTGTATATGTATGTGTGTATTCGTATATATACATATGTGTGTTTGTGTGTCCATGTATATGCATGTGTATATGGTGTTGGCCAAAACTCTTCAATCTTTTTGAATGTATTGGTCACAAATGCATGCTTGTATATGCATATTTGTGTGTTGATCAAAACAGTCCCATATATCTTTCTGCCAATGTGAGTCTGTATATGTGTCATCCCAAAGTTATCAGTTTTTTTTTTTTGGCTTGGGGTGTGTGTGTGTGTGTGTGTGTGTGTGTGTGTGTGTGTGTGTGTGTTGGTCACAATTCCCAATTTCACAATGTTTGGATTCTTGGCATTGTCATGAAAAAAATGTTTGTGTTTTTCAGCCAATTTGCTCTTCTGCTATATAGAACCATTTTAAAAATCATGATTATTCCATGAATCAGAAGGCTTTCTACTGGTACTGCTTAGACAGTAATGCCCCTGTTGGGAGAATGAGTATATTCCATTGATGAGATTTCTCCTCTAAATCTGAGCCATTGTACATAATTGTACATACTCCATTGTACATAATTATAGCCTTGGAAGGCAGAGTTTATGCCAGATTCAAGTTGAATACTGTTCAGGACATGTGAATTATTCCTTTGCTACAGGTGGACAAAACACAGATGTGAAAATTGTAGTTATGATTTGCATAATTCTACTGATTTCTATGTTGAGTTTTCTGAACTTCTGTCATCCATCAGTAATCAGGATCAGGTAATATTTGAGGAGAAAGAGTATACAGTCATTTAAATAGATAAAATTGTTAGCTTGAAGCATGACTGTTTGCCATTGTTTTCCAGACTAGTTAGGTAGGTTGTTTTTGTTACCTCTCTCTTGTTTTACAAGCTCCCCTGGAGCATAAGCAACAAGACAAGCTAACCAGGCTGCATTGGATTCAATCTATGACCTTATTCTCATTAACCTGTGTTCTAACCAAACTGAGCTATGTTGCCAGTTCACTCTAGAGTTCATGTGCTAGTTGCAACAGAGAACAAATAAAAGTAGACAGAGCATGTAACTGGGTACACGTGGTAAGTGCTTTCATTTTGAACCAAGAGACATTATTTCAGAAGTCGGTATCAGACTAATAATCACTATTAACCAAAGCTTCCAAATGGATGCAAAGCTAAGACCATCCAACTTATTTATTTAACTCATGCAATATGATGCTTTCAGGGCTTTGGCTGTGTCTGTGATTATGATTGAGCAAATGGTGAGCTGTAAACAGACATTATGCTGAGGTACAAGATCATGGGGGTATGCCTCTCAGAGAGGCCATGCGTAGTACTGTCCAGACCACTGATTCCTAAGACACTTTGTCAGACACTTACTCATGAACATTGTCATATCTAGAATCAGGATAGTGATAACATTTATGATTTTTGTGTGAACATCCCATCTGCACTACTCACCTTTAAAAGCCAATGTTTTATCTCTTCACCAAAATAGTGTTTGTACAAGACCTTACAGATGAGATAACTTTTTACAGTTGCTTCTCTATTTGTCATGAATATATATGGCAACTTTTTCTGAGTTGCACACCATTCAAAAATTTTTCAAAGGTTGGTATCATTTTGTTAAGGAGCTTATGTATAAAAATAAGAGAATTTTCATAATTTTTTAGTAGCTTTCTGTCACTATGACAAATTTTCAGTAATAAACTTTTTAAATATTTTATTTTTGTTTATGTGTGTATATTGGTATGATTATATGTCTCATGTGTGAATTTGTTAAACATTAGGTACAAAAGTGGTACATTTGGGAATTCTATCCCATGGGGTTCAGAATAAGGTATCAGATTCCTTGGAACTAGAGTAATAGGATAAGCAGTGTGAGCCGTCCAACATGGGTGCTGGAAAGCAAGCTTGGGGTCCTCAACAAGAACATGAAGCTCTCTTAACTGATGAACCATGTCTCCAGCACTTCTAATAACCATTTGATAAGAAAAATGACATTTTGGCTATAGTTTCAGAGGTCTTAGTTCAGGCTTGTTTGTCCCCCAAAACCTTAACACTTACTTAGGCAGCAATGTGTGTCATTTGAGTGAGGGTGTAGTAAAGGAAATTGTTTACCTAGGGGCAAACAGGTATCAGGGAGAAAGTTGCTGGAAGTCCAATATCCCCATGTAGTGCATCCCCCCCTTGATCAACTTCTTTCAATTAGACCATACCTAACAAATGATGCATATCCTCCCAATTGAACCACAAGTTGGAGAACAAGTCACCAATTATCAATCCAGTGACTATGAAGAAAGACTTAATTATCTATTATCTATTATCTATCTATCTATCTATCTATCATCGTCTATCTATCATTTGCCATTTATTTATTTATTTATGGTGTATGACACCTGTTTTCCATTGATTAGTGGAGGCTCATAGTTTTACTCTGTCCGTACCAAACTATGTCAATAAAAAAAGCAACATAATCATAATGTTTTTGAGGGTAGAAATGCGTTTAATTGTATCCATGAATTCTATCTGGTTAAACCATTGAACATATTAGGCCTGGTGGCACATACTTTTAATCACAGCCCTCAGGCAGAAGAGACAGTCAGATTTTGAATTCCTTACCTACAAGGCAAGTTTCATGCTAGTGAGAAATAAATAATTAGGTATTGTTTAAAAGCAAACAATCAAAAAAATACCCAAACAAACAAACAAGACCCCAAAACAAACAACATGGAACAAGCTTTATTTAGGATTATTGCCGTTCATATAAGAACATTTTTAGGGTAAAGGATGTTAGAAATTCAGCTTTCATATAAATTCCTGGAGTTTTCGTATAAAGCCTCCAGGATCCTCAGTCTCTTTTCTCCTTTTATAAGTGAGTAGATGAAAGAGACAGGGAGAAAGAAAGAGAGAGAGAGAGGGAGGGAGGAATGGGGGGAGGAAGGGAGAGAGGAATGGAGGGAGAGAGAGAGAGAGCCCACAGGAAACAAAGTGATAATGTTTCTCTCTCCTTCTAGCATTAGTTCATCAGAATGTACGTGTGGGTAGTTAAAAGAGGAATCTTTTTGTAATAGTTGCAGATGTACTTTATTTAGCTACTCTGGGATCTATACATCTCAAGAAGAACATACCTCCCAACCATCCTTTTCACTCTTAAAAAAAATGTACCATAAAGTATCCATGTCAGTATGAATCCTGATCCTGCTTGAAATATGTTTGTCACTTGAAACTCATGAGCTATGTATAATAGCAAGCTAAGTTGCAAGTTTAAGTCTTGCACACTTTCCCCTAACATTTCCAATTGCACGGTTGTGGCTGATTTCTCTGATTTGTTATGAGTAAAGTATGATTCTCCAAGCTATTGAGAATCTCAATGTTTAGTCCTTATTGTTTTACTAAGTTAGAATTTTCAGCAAGCATGGGGAATAAATGTTTAGTGTAAAGCTTTCTGAAAGTACTTATTGATTACCTGGTTTATGATAAGATTTTTTTCTAAGTATTAGAGATTATTGTTTTAATCTAGCTCATGAAGTGTCCAAATAAAGAAATAAGAGGGTTTGAGGAGATGATTCAGTCAGCAAAGTGCCTAGAAAGCAAGCTTGATTTTCTGATCTGGATCCCCAGAAATCATGGTATGCCACATACAGTGGTGCATGTCTGTAACCTCAATGTTGGTGTAGAGGAAAAAGAAGTCTCTGTAGTTCACTGGCCTGACAGCCTAGCTGACCATATGAGCTACTGGTGCAGTGAAAGACACTGGTCCTAAAATTGAGATGGAGAGCCATCATGAATGACACCAGAGCCTCAACCTCTGTCTTCTGTCTGTATACACCTCACCTATACAAATGCATAAACACATATAAATATATAAGTATACCATAAAGAAAAGAAAGAATATAATATTGAAAACAATGACAAAAGTCAATATGCATTATCATGAGCGTTCTACTCCAAGAAGAAAAAGAAAGGTCTAATTATGAGTGACAGTGCCATATATCTATTAGTGGCAGAGTGTAAATAAAAGCATGATACTAAAAACTAAACTGAGATTCAGTTGGTAGACAAGCAAAGGCAAAGACTGCAGAGTGAGAAAATAGATCAATAACTAAGATGAGATGCCAAAGGGATATACAGATAGAGGGTGTCCTACATTCAGCTTAAAAGTTATATAATGGGGAACTATTAGGTATCCCTGAATGTGTGGAGCCAGAGGGTAAACAGTCTCATGCCTCATTCAGAAAAATTGCTTTTGGTTCATGTATATGTTTGTATAAAGCATATGCCTGTCTCTAGGTACCATGTACTTTTTCATCTTTCCTCTTCCTCTTCCTCTCTAAACTGCCCACTGACATCTCATCTTTAATGCATCCCAAATCAGAAAGGAATGGATACTTTTCTTGGTAAGTCTAAGACAGGTGAATTTGAAGGAAATCAGAAGCAGATGTCTGTCTTTCATCAAAAAACTTGAAATCTTTCTCAACCTTGTACTTGACACATAGGTTGAGGATAATTGCATACATTATTCATTTTTTGAAATATGACTTTTGTGCATGATATTGGAGATTTGACAACTTACTGTTTATTTGAAGAGTAGAATGAAAATGAGAAGATCCAAGAGAAGTATGTCACACATCAAGGGAATCCAAGGTCAAATTCCACTCCTAGATTTTTGGACTGGTATCCTCTCATTTTAAAAATAAAAATAAATAAGACAGCAAATATCCTGGGCATAGAATTTTCAGATAATCTTTGAGCAAAGGAGGTATGTTACTTTCTTAAGTACTTGTTAACTATAGATAAATATTTTAAGTAAATTATTTTTCTCTCAATTTAGCTATCAGTGTTATACCTTGTCAAAAATGCAATCTCCAGAACTTTAATTTTGTAGGAATATATGATTCTGATCTTAACTAAATTATAGAACTTTCATGGAGTGTCATCTTCAGTCTCTTTTGGACAGGAGTTCAATTAACAACTTGTAAATAATGAAAATATAAACAAATATGCCTGTTATCTTTAATTTAAATTCTTTGCGTAATTCTAGCATGGATACCTTAAAATATAAATCTGTACTTGAAATATATCAATTCTATTTTTCCTTTGTGTGTGTGTGTGTATGTGTGTGTGTGTGTGTGTGTGTGTGTGTTGAGAGGGACAGTGTTTGTGCCACGGCACACTTGTGAAAGTCAGGGGACAACTTATGAGAGTAACTTCTGTTCTTCTATTATATGAGTTCTGGGAATAGAATTCAATTTATCAGGTTTACTTACTAGTTCCTTTGCTCATGAAGCCATATCAACATAGTAGTTCACATTTTAAAGTACAAAAGAAAAATAGCAAAATGCATGGATAATTATTACATTTTCTATCAGTTTGACAATTCTTGCACATTCTCCCTCAGGACCACTTTTCACCAGCATTTAAAAGGTGCTTGAATAGATAAATTCAGATTCTCAAATTCTCGACACAGTAGGCTTGGTGTAATCTGTCTAAACATTGAAAATCTAAAAATATAGTTTTTTTTGTTCTGAAGTAGGGAAGAATGTGGAAACAAAATTTTCAATAATTTAAGGTATATCCATATCACAGAGAAACCCAACTCATGAATGAGGAATGTTCAAAGTATGCACAGAAGGACTACACTGATTAGCTGCTGGAGATCAGGCCTCACATCAAGAAGGAACTGATGACCTATCAGGATAAAAATTCTAATCAGCCACTAGTAATTAGACTGAGTTGCATGGCTTTTCAGAGCACAAGAAAAATTACCAGTTGGTAAGTCCTCTCTGAGGCTAGCCAAGACTGAGTTTATTTGCCACAGTGGAAGATAAAATAATCCTTCTTAGATCATTTCCACAGTTCCTTTCCTGTACACACCATGCCTCTTTGTGTTGGCTGGATAGTATAAGACAATTATGTGTCTTATGCTGGTCAGTATTCCATACTTTCAAAGATTGGTTGTCTAAGTTAAGGTTTATATTGACTCCATGAAACATGATAACCAGAGCAAGTTGGGGAGGTAAGGCTACTTTTTTATAGAGTGCAGGGCCAGCAGCCCAGGGATGGCACCAAGAGCTGGGACCTCCACCATGATACCTAAATGAGAAAATTCCTTATAGCTGGATCTCACCGAGTCTTTTCTTCAGCTGAGGCTCCTTCCTGTGATGACTCTAGCTTGTGTCAAGTTGACATTCAAAACCATCTACTACATTGGACCTTACTCTATTTTACCCTGTATTCTTCTATTCTGACTTTTTTACATAGATTTCTCAAGAGATACTCAAAGACCAATATATAGCATCTCCTTTCCTTTCTCCACATGGTCAACTCCCTCCATTTCTTCCTGTTTAAGCTTTGCACCTTTCACTCAGCTTCTGTTGTCTCTTTCCCAGTTATTACTGCTCTTAAAGTTTTAAAGTAATAACTGACATTTTTGCTCATTTAGACATTGTTTCAATTTGTTAACTGTTGAAAATATAATCATGTTCTTTTTTGACAGTTGAATGTGTTTTGTGATGAAGGGAAAAAGAATGTTTTGGAAAAAATTTCTTGTTCTTCATTGTTAAATATTGAGAAGTCAAGTAGGGTTATGTAGCTACATCTATTTCTATTCACAATACTTTGAGTAAAATAAACCGGATGGTCAGTGATCACTGTCAACTTGAGAAAATGTAGAATCACCAAAGGAACACAATTCTGAGCATTTCTCTGAGAGATTATGTAACTTAGGTTAGCCTCTGGGTAAAATGTGGAGAATAATTTTGAAAAGGATAATTGATGTGGAAAGATTGGCCAGTGTAGGTGGCATCCATTCATGGTCTGGGAAACCACTATCAAAGAGGAGGAAATGAGCTGAGAATAAGCATTCATCACTCTTGACAGTGGATGCAATGTGACCAACTGCCTCAATTTTCTGTTGTTAGGACATTCCTATATTGATAGGCAGTAGCCTTTGATTTGTGCCCAAATGGACCTTTTCGATCCTAAGTTGTTAATGTCAAAGTATATTAATACAGCAGCAGAAAAAAATTAGCAAGGTAATGTCTTAGCTATAGTAAATTTAATATGGGGTTAATTATAAGGTATAGGAAATAAAATAAACACTAAATACTAACTATATTAAAAAACATGTCTATTTCAGTGGGACATGGTGCCCCATGTCTTTAATGACAAAATTTATAAGGCACAGTCAGGTGATCTCTGAGTCTGCAGCCAGCCTGGTCTACAAAGCTAGGTCCAGTTCCAGAAAAGACAGGACTACACAGAGAAGCCCTGTCTTGAAAACAAAAATAAATAAAATTAATGACCACTTGTAGGCAGCTAAAAATATCCAATATGCCTGTGTCATTTACAACCTTCATTTTATAGATACTGAAGACAGAAGAATATCAAATTATTATTAATCAAACTATTAAATATATGCATTTCCCTTTTTTTAGTTTAATGTTTAATTCTCCTTGAGTTTTATCAGTTAACAACATTTCAACTTTCAGTCCTATCCTTTTTCACTCTAGCCTTTTGTTTCTTTTTTAATATATATATGTAATTTTTTTATTTAATTTTATATAACAAAGTCCAATTAAATGAAAACAAACATTTATACACAATATTTGGGAATTTGGGCGTCGTTCTTTCCAAACTACTTCCTGCTGGTAAGGGGCGCTGTCTTGGGGGATTCGAAGAAGATTCAGATATCCTAGCTGTAGTCTGTAGGGCTGTTTTGTCCAGCTGTTTGGAATGTAGGATCAGCTTCTACTCTGTTTCAGGTGGTCTGGCGTGTTCAAACCACATTAGTCTGGAAGGAATCCACAGCTTTTCATTTTCTCTGGAAACAAAAATAGAAATCCTTTTCCCCAGTAACTTGTTCTTCAACTTAAATTTTGGAGTCCAAGTGTTTTTTTTTTTTTTTTTAATTTATTATTTCACATGTCGATCCCAGTTCCCTCTCCCTGCCTCCCTCCCTCCCCTCCAGCCCTCCCTACCTCCTTCCCTCCCTTTTCCCTCTGTGCCCTCTCACATGCACTCTAAACACCCTCCCCTCCCAACCCCCCACCACAGTACCATATGTAGGGGAATGCAATCCAGTTGTGGTCATGTAGATCTGACAGGTCCTGTGAAGTAGGGACTAGGGCTTCTCTCCTATCTCTAGAATAAAGCAGTTATCCCTCCATGGGGGATATGTTTGCAAAGTCCTTTTGTGCACCAGGGATACATCCTGGCTCCACTGTCTGAGGTCTCTTAGACTGCTCAGACCTTCTGGCTGAGACCCATATTCAGGGGGGTCTGAGTCAGTCCCCTGCTGACTACCCAGCTATCAGTCTAGTGGCCCTTAGCTCCTCCTTGTTCAGGTAAGCTGTTTCTATGTACTTCTACCGCATGGTCTTGTCCTCTCCATCTGCTTCTGGGTTCTAGTTCGACTCAGTGTTTATGTATGGGTGTTTGCTCCTATTTTCAACAGGCATTAGTTGAGGGCTCCATGGAGAAGTTAGTTGTTGATCTCACTCTCCAGGAAGGGCATTTATGTTAGCCTTTCCACGGAAGCTGAGATTGTTAGTTGGGAGCAGTCTTGAAGTTCCCTCGACCTTTCTTTGTGTTCAACTTTATTTTCAAAACAATACTGGCTCCCTCTTTTATGTTCTCTCTGTCTCTGTCTCTGTCTCTGTCTCTGTCTCTCTTTCCTATTTTCCATTCCTAACCAGGCTCAATCCTCCTGGTCGCACATGCCTTCCTCTCCTCCCCCTCATTTTCTCCTACTTCTCTCTCCATTCGCTGTCCTCCCCCACTTTACCTGAGCTCTGGGGGACTTGTCCCTTCCCAGTTCTGTGAGGGACTTTATATGAATCTCTTAGAATACAACTTGTATCCTAGTTCCTCTGGTGATGTGAATTATAGGCTGGTGATCATTTCATCTAGTTCTAAAATCCATATATGAGTGAGTACATACTGTGTTTCTCTTTTTGTGACTGGGTTACCTCATTCAGGATTGTTTCTTCAAGTGCCATCCACTTGCCTGCGAATTTCAAGATACCATTATTTTTTTCTGCAGAGTACTATTCCATTGTGTAGATGCACCACATCTTCATTAACCATTCTTCAATTGAGGGGCATCTAGGTTGCTTCCAGGTTCTTGCTATTACAAATAGTGCTGCTATGAACATAGTTGAACAGATGTCTTTGTTGCATTGATGTGAATCCTTTGGGTATATGCCTAAGAGGGGGATTGCCGGGTCCTGTGCTAAACTAATTCCCATTTTCCTGAGGATCCGCCATACTGATCTCCAAAATGGCTGTATGAGTTTGCACTCCCACCAGCAGTGGAGGAGTGTTCCACTTTCTCCACATCCTCTCCAACATAAGTCATCACTGGTGTTTCTAATTTTAGCCATTCTGGCAGGGGTAAGATGGTATCTCAAAGTTGTTTTGATTTGCATTTCCCTGATAGCTAAGGATGTGGAGCATTTTCTTAAGTGTCTTTCGGCTTTTTTGATTTCCTCCATTGAGAATTCTTTCTTCAGTTCTGTACCCCATTTTTTAATAGGGTTATTTGGTGTTTTGTTGACTAGTTTCTTGAGTTCTTTGTATATTTTGGAGCTCAGCCCTTTGTCGGATATAGGATTAGTGAAAATCTTTCCCAGTCTGTGGGCTGATGTTTGGTCTTGTCCACTGTGTCCTTTGCGTTACAGAAGCTTCTAAGTTTGAAGAGGTCCCATTTATTGTTTCTTTCAGTGTCTGTGCCCCTGGAGTTATGTTCAAGAAGCGGTCTCCTATACCAATTTGTTCAAGGGTACCTCCTACTTTCTCTTCTAAGAGGTTCAATGTGGCTGGATTGATATTGAGGTCTTTGATCCATTTGGACTTGAGTTTTGTGCATGGCGACAGACATGGGTATCTCTGCAGTCTTCTACACACCCTCATCCAATTGTGCCAGCACCATTTGTTGAAGATGCTGTCTTTGCCCCATTGTATAATTTTAGCTGTTTTGTCGAAAATCAGGTGTCCATAGGTGCGTGGATTAATATCAGGATTTTCAATTAGATTCCATTGGTTTACCTGTCTATTTTTATGCCAATACCAGGCTGTTGTCAGAACTATAGCTCTGTAGTAGAGCTTAAAGTCAGGAATGGTGATGCCTCCTGAAGTTCTTTTATTGTATAGGGTTGTTTTGGCTATCCTGGGTCTTTTGTTTTTCCATATAAAGTTGATTATTATCCTTTCAAGTTCAGTGAAGAATTGTGGTGGGATTTTAATGGGGATTGCATTGAATCTGTAGATTGCTTTTGGTAAGATTGCCATTTTTACTATGTTTATCCTACCTATCCAAGAGCATGGGAGATCTTTCCAGTTTCTGGTATCTTCTTTAATTTCTTTCTTTAGAGTCACAAAGTTCTTCTTATATAGGTCTTTTACTTGTTTGGTAAGTGTTACACCAAGATACTTTATGTTGCTTGTGGCTATTGTAAAGGGTGATGTTTCTCTGATTTCTTTCTCTGCCTCTTTGTTGTCTGAAAAAAATAGGGCTACTGATTTTTTTGAGTTTATCTTGTATCCTGCTAGTTTGCTGAAGGTGTTTATCAGCTGTAGGAGTTCCCTGGTAGAGTTTATTGGGTCGCTTATGTAAACTATCATATCATCTGCAAATAGAGACAGTTTGACTTCTTCCTTTCCAATTTGGATCCCCTTGATCTCCTTTTGTTGTCTTATAGCATTAGCTAGAATTTCTAGTACGATATTGAAGGGATATGGAGAGAGAGGACAGCCTTGTCTTGTTCCTGATTTTAGAGGAATTGGCTTAAGTTTCTCTCCATTCAGTTTGATGTTGGCAGTTGGTTTGCTGTATATTGCTCTTATTATGTTTAGGTATGTTCCTGTTATCCCTGACCTCTCTAATACCTTTATCATGAAAGGGTGTTGAATTTTATCGAAGGCTTTTTCCGCATCTAGGGAGATAATCATATGGTTTTTCTTTTTCAGTTTGTTTTTTATGGTGGATCACGTTGATAGATTTTCGTATGTTAAACCATCCCTGCAATCCAGGTATGAAGCCTACTTTATCAGGGTGGATGATTTCTCTGATGTATTCTTGAATTCGGTTTGCCAGTATTTTATTGAGTATTTTTGCATCGATGTTCATCAGGGATATTGGTCTGTAGTTTTCTTCCTTAGTTGTGTCATTGTGAGGTTTGGGTACCAAAGTTATTGTGGCCTCATAAAAAGAGTTTGGCAATAAACCTTCTGTTTCTATCTTGTGGAACAGTTTGAGGAGTAGTGGTATTAGTTCTTCCTTGAATGTCTTATGGAATTCTGCACTGAATCCATCTGGCCCTGTACTTTTTTTCGTTGGAAGGCTTTCGATGACTGCTTCTATTTCATTGCGGGTTATAGGTCTATTTAAGTTGTTTGTCTGTTCTTGATTTAATTTTGGTAAGTGATAGTTATCCAGAAACTTGTCCATTTCCTTTGAATTTTCAATTTTTGTGGAATACAGATTTTCAAAGTATGACCTGAAAATTGTCTGGATTTCCTCTGTGTCTGTTGTTATGTTCCCCATTTCGTTTCTGATTTTGTTAATTTGCATGTTCTGTCTCTGCTTTTTCTTTAATTAGGATAAAGGTTTGTCTATCTTGTTGATTTTCTCAAAAAACCAACTCTTTCTTGCATTGATTTTTTGTATTGTTTTCCTGGTTTCTATTTTGTTGATTTCAGCCCTCAAGTTGATTATTTCCTGGCGTCTACTCCTGTGGGGTGAATTCGCTTCTCTCTGTTCTAAGGTTTTCAGTTGGGCTGTCAATTCTTTTATGTGACTATCCTGTTTTCTTCATATGGGCACTTAGTGCAATGAATTTCCCACGTAGCACTGCTTTCAAGGTGTCCCATAAGTTCGGGTATGTTGTATCCTCATTCTCGTTGAATATTAGAAAGTCTTTAATTTCTTCTTTGACCCAGGAGTGGTGCAATTGCACATGGTTAAGTTTCCATGAGTTTGCAGGTTTTCTGCTATTTGTGTTGTTGTTGAATTCCAATTTTAAAGCATGGTGGTCTGATAAGATACAGGGGACTATTCCTATTCTCTTGTATCTGTTGAGGTTTGTTATGTCACCTAGTATGTGGTCGATTTTAGAGAAGGTTCCATGTGGAGCAGAGAAGAAGGTATATTCTTTTGTCTTTGGATGGAATGTTCTATAGATGTCTGTTAGCCCCAATTGAGACATAACTTCTGTTAATTCTTTTGTTTCTTTGTTGAGTTTCTGATTTGTGGTCCTGTCTAGTGTTGAGAGTGGTGTATTGAAGTCTCCCTCTATAAGTGTGTGAGGTTATATATGAGCTTTGAGTTTTAGTAGTGTTTCTTTTACGAATTGGGTGACTTTATATTAGGGGCATAGATGTTCAGAATTGAGACTTTGTGTTGATGGATTTCTCCTGAGATGAATATGAAATGGCCGTCTTCATCTCTTTTGACTAGTTTTGGTTTGAAGTCTAACTTGTTAGATATTAGGATAGCTACGCCTGCTTGCTTCTTATTTCCATTTGATTGGAAAATCTTTTCCCAGCCCTTTACCCTGAGGTAATGTCTATCTTTGGAGCTAAGATGTGTTTCTTGTATGCAGCTTAAGGATGAATTCTGTCTTCGTATCCATTCTGTTAGCCTGTGTCTTTTTATAGGTGAGTTAAGACCATTAATGTTGAGGGTGATTAAGGACCATTGATTGTTGATGCTTGTTTGATTTAGGTTTGTTGTTGGTAGTGGTATTGTGAATATATTAGTTCTGCTTCACCCTAGGTTTCTAGTGTAGTTGGATTATCTGTTGCCTACATTTTTGTGGGCGTAGTTACCTTCCTTGGGTTGGAATTTTCCTTCCAATACTTTCTGTAGGGCTGGGTTTGTAGATACATATTGGGAAAATCTGGTTTTGTCATTGAATATCTTGTTCTCTCCATCTATATTGACTGAGAATTTTGCTGGATATAGTAGCCTAGGCTGGCATCCATGTTCTCTTAGTACTTTTAGAACATCTATCCAGGACCTTCTGGCCTTGAGAGTTTCCACGGAGAAGTCAGGTGTAATTTTGATAGGTCTGCCTTTATATGTTACCTGTCCTTTTTCCTTCGCTGCTCTTAATATTCTTTCTTTATTCTGTATGCTAGGTGTTTTGATTATTATATGTCGAGGGGTCTTTTTTCTTTGGTCCAGCCTATTTGGGGTTCGGTATGCTTCTTGTACTTTCATGGGCATGTCCTTCTTCAGATTTGGAAAGTTTTCCTTGATGATTTTGTTAAATATGTTTTCAGCACCTTTGAGCTGGGCTTCCTCACCTTCGTCTATGCCTATTATTCTTAGGTTTGGCCTTTTCATGGTGTCCCACATTTCCTGGATGTTTTGTCTTAAGGATTTGTTGGATTTATGATTTTCTTTGGTCGATGAATCTATTTCTTCTATTTTATCTTCTGCGCCAGAGATTCTCTCTTCCATCTCTTGAATTCTATTGGTTATGCTTGTGTCCGTGGTTTCCGATTTTTTGCCCAGCTTTTCAATTTCCAGCCTTCCTTCTGTTTTTGTTGCCTTTATTTTCTCAATTTCAGTTTTCAAGTCTTGAACCGTTTCCTTCACCTTGTTAATTGTTTTTTCTTGGCTTTCTGTACTTTCCTTAAGGAATTTGTTCATTTCTTCCACTTTTTTGTTTGTTTTTTCCTCCATTTCTTTAAGGGATTTTTTCACATCTTCTTTGAGGGCCTCTATCATTTTTATGATGGTGATTTTTAAGTCGTACCCTTCTGCTTCCTCTTCTTTGTTGTTGTGTTCCATTCTAGTTGGTGTAGATTCCCTAGATTCTGGTGGTGACATGTTTGTCTTTCTGTTGTTAGGTGTTCTCTTGTATTGCCTTCTTCCCATAGTTTCTTACAGTAGGTGTTGGTGGTGTCTCTTCCCTCTCTCTATGGTCCTTCCCCGATGGGCTCATGTGGATCTGAGATTCAATATCTGTAGCTCTGTGTGGTCCAAGCTCTCTAGGAGGTTTCTCCGCAGACAGGGATCCAGGGATGGGGTCAAGGATGAGGATCCAGAAGAAGATGCCAGCAGGTACTCACAGTGGTCCCCTGGCCAATAGCTCTGGCCAATAGCTCTGGCCAATAACTGGCAGAAGAGGGCGAGGGCTGGGCTGGAACTTGAGAAGGTTTTGCAGGGTTGTGGGATCTCACTGGAAACTGGCGCTCTCCTGCTGAGACCTTGTTCTTTGGCAAGGGCCTGGATTTGGGGGTCAAGGATCTTGCCTGCAGGAACTCCGAATGGACCTGCAGAGATAGGCGGATCTCTGGGAGGGGCCCGGGACTCCAGCAGAGGACTGGAAGCAGGGTCAGAGACCAAGCCGGTGGAAATTACAGGGGTCCCGCGTGGATAGTCAGGTCTCCTTTGTTCGGAGTTGCTCTGAGAGGTCTCTGAAGTAGGGTGGACTGTTGGCTCCACCCTCTGTCTCAGTGCTCAACCAGAGCGGCAGGACCGTAAGTGGGGTAGGGCACAGGGTGGGGGGGTAGGCTGGAGGTGGGGATGGGTGGGGGTGTATCAGAGCTCCAAGGGTGCTGTCGATGGGGACCGGAGACAAGAGCAGCAGGATCAGGGGCCAATCCAGGGAGTCTAGCCTTTTGTTTCTATAGGTCATGTAATGCAGTGTTAGAGTATTTCAGTAACAATTTTGTGTTTTGATGTAAACATAATGGTGAAAGCAATGCTCTTCCTAAGGTCCATTCCCAGCATACATATGGCAGTTATCAGCTGTCTTCAGATTGTTAATGCTATGAAGAGACACGTTGTCTATGGCAACTCTTATAAGGAAGACATTTAATTGGGTGGCTGGCTTTCAGTTTCAAAGGATCAGTCCATTATCATGATGGGGAGCATGGCAGTGTGCAGACAGGCATAGTACCTGAATAGCTGAAAGTCTACATTCTGCAGGCAACAAGAAATTGACTAAAAATCACACTGAGGGAAACTTAAGCAAAAGAGACCCTAAAGCCCTCCCAAACAGTCACACACTTCCTCCAACAAGGCCACACCTCCTAATAGTGCCACTCCCTTTGGAGCCATTTTCTTTTTAACCATCATATCAGCCATCTATAACTTCAGTCCCAAAAGATCCAATGCCCTTCTGTGGCCTTTTCAAGCACTACACGTTTGATGCACAGACACACATGCAGGCGAACAAACCCCTATACTTTCAAGATAAAAATAAAATATCAAAACAAGCAATGGGTGAAACAAGCAATATACTAATACCAATATAAAAAATATATCAAACTGCATGATGAGGTTTGGGACCCCTAATCTAGCATGATTTCAGGGAATTATTCCTCAACACTACCTATACTTCATCTCTTTTGAGATAAATAAAAGATAGCTAGATTATCGAAGGCTAGATATTTAACTATAATGGATTTATTTCCCAGTGTATATAATCTTTATAATTACAACTTGTAGAAAGGTGAGTGGCGTTTATAAAATTATGTATGGTTACATATCTGTATGTGTAAAATTGTATGGAGCTACAGCTAGGTGTGAATGAAAGATAATTCATCTTTAATTTATTTGAGAAGTGATTATAGAATGGAATGTCTGGTCCTATGATAATTGTTAATCATGACACAGTTTCTCAGTAATAAAACTCCTAGATAAATAGTTAATATATGACACTTCCAAGAGTTTGTTTAGCCATTAAGTTAAAATATAAATTGTTCCATGTCTGTCTTGGTTATTCATTTTTTAATGCCATATGGTGAATCATCTGTGTGACTATCTCAGAGAATAGTTCAGATAACTGAAACTAGGTACATGTTTGCTTTGTATCCAATATAGAAGATAAGTATCCTCCACCATAAACACAATTATCATTGAGTATTTATCACTGAATGATCTACTGTTTTTCTTTTAAATGAAGGACATCTGTTTAAGTTTGAGGGATAAATATTAAAAATATTCAAGATTGTGAGATCTAAGAGTTGTAATACCCTGTGAGATAATCTTATCCACGTTTTCATTTTCACAGATGGGAATATAATTTCTGTTTTTGATACTCAATACCATTTCTACCATGAATGGTTTGACAAATGGTTAATACTTCTCTGAAGGCCATTACACTTCAAGGTTTCAGATTTAATGTGATATTCACACAAAGCAGACTTGTTGATTATGTAGTAAGTAATGTGTATTGCAATATAATTGCTCTATATGGTGGTGAGTGTTCATGAGGGATGACTTGTGTAAAACACATGTCATTATCCTGCTACTAAAGTAATCTACACACCCATCCAGTGGCAGAATATTATATTTTCAAACAGTAAGAACTAGATGAAGAAACAATTACCAAGGTTTTCACAATGTTCACCTGAATAATTTTTCTCTATATAAATCTACGGTAATTAGGTCTTAATTGTCAACATCATCCAGCCTCAAACTGCCTGGAAAGAGAAACTTAACTGAAGAGTTGCCTAGATCAGGTTAATCTGTGGGAATGTCTTTGGCAGTTTGTCTTGGTTGTTAATTGATGTGGACTCAGTCCACTATGGGTAGTATCACTCCCTAGGCAGGAGATCCTGAACTTTATTAAAATAGGAGACTGCAAGAAAGCACACGAATATGCATGTATTTATTTCTTTTGCCTTTTGTGTTTATGTGATGAGAGCAGCTGTTTCAAATACCAAGTGCCTCTTTGGCCCCAAGAATGGACCGTGTCCTGTAATTGTGAGGTAAAACAATCACTTTTTCACATGAGTTGCTTCCCCCTGCACAGATAGTTTATAAAAGAAACAGAAAAGTAACTAGGATAGTAACTATTAATCATCTATCTAGATGTACATATATGTAAGTTTGTGATACCTTCTGGAACCATTTATAAGTATATAAGTGGTTCAGTTATTTATTTAAAAAGAATGGAATAAAATCAATGGATGTAACAATTGTGCTGATGCATAATTCAATAAGTCATATACTGCAATGCTATTCTGTATTTACTCTTTGTCAAACAATACAATACTATGTTGGTATGTAGATTAACCCTTTCTCTTCACACACACACATTGAAATTTGGTTGTGCTTTCTGGCTTTGGGTATGTTTGGGTTATATCACACTTGCTTCTGGAGTATAGCTAAAGATTTCTATAGAACCAGTAATCCTCTTTTGTGGTCTAATACAAAGATGCAAAAGACTATAAAAAAATTAACTCAATCAATTTTGCTTTACTGCATCTCACCATGGTAACAGCAGTTCACTAAAGACAAAGGAGACTCTGTAAACAACAGACCATGTGTTTCTTCACAAGAAGATGAATCATATTTCATACAGTATATTGCAAGCAACACATTAACAGATATAAGTATCAGTAGTGATGAATTCTGAACTGACAATATAAACACAATGTATTTTCTCAGATGTTTACCTTGAAATATGGAGTTCAGCATTGTGTTAGTTAACAAGTATTTTGTTTGACACCATGACTGACAGATGCCTAGACTGCACAGTGTTTTCTTTTGCTTATGTGTTTCTATGCTAATAAGAGTGGAGAGACACTGTAGCCCCTGGGAGCCACTAGTTCTAACTCACTAATTCACTGTCACTTTTTAAAAAGTTGCCCAAATTTTCATAACAGCATTTGCAGTGATTTAATTTTACCTTTTTCTCTAATTCAAATAAAAATTCCTCAGTGTTATTTCAGTTGCTAACATAAATAAAATAGAGAATCCATAGGGAGCTTTAAACATCTCTTCTAACAGAAATCAAATGTTACAGACTTGCTTCTAGTAGTATGCATAATGGTTGTCTGGGGCTTTGCTTGGGAGTCTTCCATAGGGTACTGTGGTCAGAGATAACTCTGAAAATTAAGTGTGGAGACAAGTCTTTTGTGTCTACTTTATCTCCACATGACCGGTTCCATAGAACTCATAAGGCACCACACTGGAATAAAAAAGATGATTCAGGAAGGCAGAAGCCAAACTGCCTGTAGCAGCACAGTCTAAGTAATTATAATGACTCTTTGTGTCTGTGTTTAAACACTTCTAAGTTGACAGGTCTACATTCATACATATGGTTAAAAGAGAAAAGCATGGTGTAGGCCTCTCTACAGTACAAGTAAATTTTAGTGCATTGTAAAGCTTTTTGGACTGTTATTATTTGGGAGAGAAAAATAAAAGCCCTTAGTGAAAATGTTATGTTGATTTTTTTTTTTTTACTCTCAGGATTTATAAGGCAAATTATTCTTGCTGCTGTTGGAGGCTCTGCAAAGACAGAGTGTCAAATCAATGCACCACTAACTAAGAACTAGTTTGAGTGATAATGGCTACCTTAAGCAAACTCCAGGAATTCATAGGATGACTTTAATAAAAATCCCAAGAATATGATGCTTTATAATTTTTCTCCAAACTTCCACTAATACATATTTCAAGTGAGAATTAAAGTTTATCTCTTTCATAATACATTTTTTTCCATAAAGATTGAAAAACAGGGCTCATTCTATTGATTCCAGAAGGTAATGTTTAAAGAATGAAGTAAATTTTAATAGTACGTTTTAATTTAAGGTTGTTTCCCAATAAACAGTACAGATTCTTATAACAAAAAATCCCTACGGCATCAGACATACTGTTTAGATAGTTCTAATGTGTTACATAGTAATGGAACAGTTTCTCCCTTGAAAGGTGAGACTAGTGCAAAATTTCTGGGAATAAGTCAAATGTCAAATCTAAATATTTAGTACTTATAGAATCCATCCTCAGTAATCTACTGAGCAGAATTCTCTCTCTCTCTCTCTCTCTCTCTCTCTATATATATATATATATATATATATATATATATATATATGTATATGTATATGTATATGTATATGTATATGTATATGTGTGTGTGTGTGTGTGTGTGTGTGTGTGTGTGTGTTTCTTATTTTACATATCGATCCTGGTTCCCTCTCCCTCCCTCCCTCCCATCCCATTCCAAACCCCACTCCACAGGGAGGGTGATACCTTCCAGGAGCGATCAACAAAATCTGTCAAGTCATTTGTTAAGGGTCTAGGCCTTCTCTCCTGCCTCTAGGCTAAGGGGGTATCCCTCCATGGGGAATGTGCTCTCAAAGTCCTTTTGTGTACCAGGGGTACATCCTGGTTCCTCTGTCAGAGGTCCCTTAGACTGCCCAGGCCTTCTAACTGAGACCCATGTTCAGGGGGCCTGAGTTAGTCCAATGCTGGTTTCCCAGCTATCAGTCTGGGGCCCATTGGCTCCTCCTTTTTCAGATCAGCTGTCTCTATGAGTTTCTGTACCCTGCTCTTGCCTCCTTTTCTTATCACTCCTCCCTCTCTGCAACTGGATTCCAGGATTTTGGTTCAGTGTTTAGCTGTGGGTGTCTGTTTCTGTTTCTATCAGCTACTAGATGAGGGCTCTATGATGGTGGATCAGTTAGTTATCAGTCTTATTATCAAGGAAGAAATTTAAGGTAGCCTTTCCACTGTTGCTAAGATTGTTAATTGGGGTCAGTCTTATAAGTCTCTGGACATTTCTTTAGAGTCAGTTTTCTCTTCAAAATTATAATGACTCCCTATTTTATGGTATCTCTCTCTCTCTATGTCTGTGTCTCTCTCTCTCTCTTCTCATCTATTCCTCCCCTGACTCAATCTTCCTAGTCCCACCCCCTCTCTTTTTCCTGCTTCCTCAACACTCACTGCTTCCCAGTCCCAATATGCTCAGGAGATCTTGGTCTTCCATGCCTTGTTCCTGTTTTTGTGACTGTGTTACCTCACTCAGAATGGTCTCTTCAAGTTCAGTCCATTTGCCTGCAGATTTCAAGATTCCATTGTTATTTTTTTTTCCCTGCTGAGTAGTATTCCATTGTATAAATATGCCACATTTTCTTTATCCATTCTTCAGTTGAGGGACATCTAGGTTGCTTCCAGGTTCTTGATATTACAAGTAATTCTGCTATGAACATAACTGAACAGGTATCTTTTTTGCATGGATGTGTATCATTTAGGAGTATGCCTAAGAGTAGAATTGCTGGGTCCTGTGGTAGACAGATTACCATTTTCATGGGGAACCACCATACTGATCTCCAAAATGGCTGTAAGAGTTTGTACTCACACCAGCAGTAGATGAGTGTTCCCCTTTCTCCACATCCTCTCCAGCATAAACCTTCATTGGTGTTTCTAATTTTAGCCATTCTGACAGGAGTAACATGGTATCTCAGAGTTGTTTTGATTTGCATTTCACTGATGAATAAGGATGTTGAGTACTTTCTTAAGTGTCATTCAGCCATTTTGGATTCCTCTATTGAGAATTCTTTCTTCAGTACTGTACCCCATTTTTTAATGGCGTTATTTGGTGTTTTGGTGACTAGTTTCTTGAGTTCTTTGTAATCTTTCATTAGTCAAAATTCCTCAGAGTTCCATACAGAGCTGCATATGATGATCTATCTATTCTTAAGCAGTTGATGAAACATCAACAACCAAAGAATGGAAACTAATTTGAGAGCTCTACTTTCCCTGTTAGACTGAGCTATGAGTGTATGACATAGATAGCATAGGCATTGTGGCCACCTCAACTCCTGAGATGCAATATTTCTCAAATTCCTCCTGATATACAAGCCAGGATGATGCCATCAATAGAAATATCTCAACGAATATTAATGGGAATAACTGGTAATATCTGTAATCCCTACGCCTCTTTGGACATTGTATTTAAAATGAATTTGGAATGTATCTTTTCTTTATTTTCAGGACTCAAGTCTGACCTTGAACTTTCTTTGAAACTTTGTTATACCTCAAACTATTAATCCTCTCAATGTAGGATCCTGAAAAGCTAAGATTATAGGCCTGTGCTATGAGACCTAGATCAGAAATATATTTTTAAAACTCTACTTTAGCTACAATATTCTCTGATTACCATGACTCAGAGAAAAATTAATTCATACTCTTGCTTAATATTTGAACAAAACAACTACAAATTGTTGTTTGTGCACCTAATTTGTATTATTTGCTCCAAGTATATTCATTTTTATATATTTGCATGGTGATACATTACTTACGATTTATTGAAGCTTAACTGAGGATTCAGAAAGCAAAGCCAGACTCAAACTATAGATATCAGGCAGTGGTGACATACATCTTTAATCTCAGGACTCAGGATTAAGATATAGATGGATCTCTGAACCCACGACCAAACTAGGCTACCAGAGAGTGAATCAAAGCTCACATATTTAATCCCAGGATTTGAGCGGTATAAAGGGTAAAGGCATTGTGT
Source organism: Phodopus roborovskii (assembly GCF_943737965.1). Taxonomy (NCBI): domain Eukaryota; kingdom Metazoa; phylum Chordata; class Mammalia; order Rodentia; family Cricetidae; genus Phodopus; species Phodopus roborovskii. The sequence continues at coordinate 12,377,592 of NW_026126434.1, forward strand.
TTGAGAGTCAGTCTCTAGCCGTGTTGAGGAGAACATAGCTACCTGAGTAAATCTGAGGAACAGTGAGGTCGAGAGCAGTTTGAATATCTCCCCTTGAACCCCAATATTTGTTTCTGGGCCTTGTATTTATTGTGCTACATATTTGACTATATGTATGGTTGGATATGCAAGGGTTCTTAGTGTCTCACACACAATTGCAAAATATATTATTGCATATTGATATATAAACATAATAAATGTTTTATTCTATATCACATATTGTAGGTAGAAATTCCTGTCCCACCAACAACACCAGAATTAACACACTGAGAATTAATATTACTTATAAATGTTCAGTCTCAGGCTTTTTACTAACTAGCACTTACATTTTAAGTTAACTTATATTTGTTATTTATACTCTGTCTCATGGAGGTACCTTTATTAACATGGTGCTTTGATCTCCTTCTCCCTCTGTGTCTGCCAGGGAGTCCTCTGACTCCCCTGCTTCCTCATCACAACATCCTCAGTTTGGCTTTCCTGCCTACCGTATCCAAGTTTAGCTATTAGCTAGTCAGCTTGTTTATTAAACCAATCACAGTGACATATATTCACATAGTATAAGTGAATATTCCACAGCAATGTATGGATTTAGATGAACAACTTTTTCTATTAAAAAGAAATTACCTTTGCATTTGTCACGTAACCATTTCCTCTCATGAAAGGCTGGCACACATTTTTTCAGGGGGATTTGATTGAATGTTGTAGATCATCATTCTTGTTCTATCCCACATGAGCGTTGATACTGAATACAGTAACAGTGAACTAAGCTGTACCAAGTGCTTCTTAGAGTCTGGTTCTACCATGAGAAGCAATGCTAAGACAGCTAACTATCCTGTTAGTGTTGCTATCATTGCCTCGATGAAGTCAAAGAACAGCCAAAGTGCATTGATCCAGAACATGAAAAATTAAACCTTGCTTAATCAGAAAATCAAACATAATGAATTAGAACTGTGAGTTCTTTCAGTAGCCCTTACTGAAAGTTCATTATTTATAATTTGTTATAAATAAAAGTTAAATAGAAATAAAATGTAATAACTTAATTATGGAAAATTCATTCCAGTGGTCAGTCGATACTGGTGTCTTATGGAGATCATATAGGATAGTATAAAGAATGTACTTCTTGTTGTCAATCAGAGAATCTGTACCAAAACACAAATCTAAGTGCTGAAGACATTAAGAAGAAAAGGTAGGTAGAGAATGATAGTAGATAGAAATGAGGCACTCTTGGAATCTGAAATTATTAGGTTTTTTTTTTTTTTTTTTTTTTTTTTTTGAAACAGGGTTTCTTTGTGTAACAGTCCTAACAGTCCTAGCTGTCCTGGAACTTACTCAATAGATCAGGCTGACCTCAAATTTAAAGAGATCTGCCTGCCTCTGTCTCCTGAATGCTGGGATTAAAGGCATTCAATATCACCATCTGGCAAATTATTAGTTTTTTAAAATTTAAAGAATTTTCTGTTAAACATGATAATAAAAAATTCATTGAGCTTCCTTCAAAGCCAAGGAAAAATATAGCTTATAAACTGCTTATAAATGCCATCTGCTGAAGTCACTCAGTCAAAGAGCTGAGAACCATTCAATAGTTCCTTGTGGCTTCCTATACTCCAAATATATGAAATCATTTTGAGATAAATTAATTTAAATATTTGAGCTTTTATAGAAGTGAAATGGTTTCTTGCAGAGGTGTGTGTGTGTGTGTGTGTGTGTGTGTTTTGTGTAGGTTTAAGAAAAACTGTCTTATTTTGACTCTTCCTTTTCTATTCATTAACCCCAATGAATGGCAAAAATATGCCTCAGTTTTATTCATAAAATGAAGATTCTGAAAAAATTTAGTTCAAGAAATATTTTCCCTGGTGGAGGCATTTTGGTTTCCTTCACAAGTATTCATTACTGAATTATTTTAGAAATGTTGAAGAATATTGACATTCTAAAGGAAAACATACTGGATGGGGTTTAATTTTTTAATTCAGTCAAGGAAAACAGCTTTGAATCAATTATCCACAGTTTTCAATGTATAATCAAGAATTTTGACAATATTTAGCTGTTGAACTGCCAAGCTATTAGCAACCAAGAGATGTGATTAGGTATCCATATTAATAAACACCTGTCACAATACCATAACAGATGCTGCGAGGACAAAGCTGATACAAAATATAAATTTAAAAATTCTAGACCCAGTCATCTACAATATGGGATCTAAATTAAATCTAATGATTATTATCTCATTTGTCTTACAAAATACAGTGGCTTATTTATCCTACTCAAATTTAATGTAATTTAAATTAAAGTTACTAAAAAGCTTTCATTAAAAGAGAAGTCTAAAACAAAAGCACTAAAAATTACCTATTTACATCACCAAAACACTAGAGTATGTTATCTATGTATGTGAATGTACACATTCAGCTATGTTACATAATTTATAATTTGCTATTTTAAAATGCATTATAACTCACAAATAATACTCATAATTTGATTTGTACTCATATGTGCAACTTACAAAGGTATGCATTTTTGAACAAAGTGATATGTGGGTTGGAGAGATAGCTCAAGAGTCATAGCTGCCATCCTAAAGATCTAAGTTCAATCCCTAAGACTTACATTATGGAAGAAAAGAAGACACTCTTACAAGTTGTCTTCTGATTTCCACATGTATGTTGTGGCATATATATATTTTATAAATATACCTATAGAGTATACACTTAATTAAAAATTAAAGTTGTATTTGTATTTTTTTGGGGGATGTGTCAATTTATTTATTTTTTTAATTTTATACTTTTTTTATTTTACATGTAGATCACAGTTCCCTCTCCCTCTCTCCCTCTCTCCCTCCTTCCCTCACTCTTACACTTACTTCCTCCTCATATGCACCCTGACCAACCTCCCCACCCATTCCCCCACCCCAATTCCACATGTAGGGCAATGCCATCCAGGTGGGGTCATGTAAATCTGTCAAGTAATTTGAAGTAGGGACTAGGACTTTTCTCCAGTGTCTAGGTAAAGGGAATATCCCTCCATGGGGGATGTGTCCACAAGATGCTTTGTGCTTCAGGAATACATCTGGGTTCCACTGTCTGAGGTCCCTTAGACTGCTGAGACCCATATTCAGGGGATCTGAGTCAGTCCCATGCTGGATTCCCAGCTATCAGTCTGGAGGCCCGTTAGCTCCTCCTTGTTCTGGTCAGCTGTCTGTCTCTATGTGCTTCTGCAATCTGGTCTTGTCCTCTCCCTCTGCATCTGGATTCTAGTTTGACTCAGTGTTTAGTTATGGGTGTTTCCTTCTGTTTCTAACAGGTACTAGATGAGGGCTTCATGATGGTGGATAAGTTAGTTGTTGATCACACTATCTGGGAAGGGCATTTATGGTAGCCTTTCCACAGCTGCTCAAATTGTTAGTTGGCAGCACTCTTGTAGATCTCTAGACCTTTCTTTAGGTTCAGTTTTCTCTTCAAACCTATAATGGCTCCCTCTTTTATAGTCGTTCTTTCTCTGACCCCTCCGTCTCTCTCTCTCTCCTGCTTTCTATTCCAACCCTGACTCAATCTTCCTAGTCGCACTTGATTTCCTCTCCTCTGCTTCTCTTTCTCCTACTTCTCTCTCCATTCGCTGTACCCACCACACACTGCCCATGTGCTCTGGGGGAATTGTCTCATCCACTTATGTGAGAGACCTTATATAAATCTCTCAGAATCACCTTGTATCCTAATTCCTCTGGTGGTGTGAATTATAGGTTGGTGATCCTTTGCTCTAGGTCTAAAATCCATATAAGAGGGAGTACATACCATGTTCCTCTTTTTGTGACTGGGTTACCTCATTCAGGATGGTTTCTTCAAGTTCCATCAACTTGGTTGTGAATTTGAAGATTCCATTATTTTTTCTGCAGTGTAGTATTCCATTGTGTAGATGTGCCACATCTTCTTTATCCATTCTTCAGTTAAGGGGCATCTAAGTTTCTTTCGGGTTTTGCTATTACAAATAATGCTGCTTTGAACATAGTTGAGCCCATGTCTTTGTTGCATGGATGTGGATAATTTGGGTATATGCCTAAGAGGGGGATTGCTGGGTCCTGTGGTAAACTAATTCCCATTTTCCTGAGGAACCGCCATACTGATCTCCAAAATAGCTGTACGAGTTTGCACTCCCACCAGCTGTGGAGAAGTGTTCCCCTTTCTCTAAATCCTCTCCAGCATAAGTTGTCATTGGTGTTTCTAATTTTAGCCATTCTGGCAGGAGTAAGATTGTATCTCAAAGTTTTTTTGATTTGCATTTCCCTGAAGCTAAGGATGTTGAGCACTTTATTAGGGGTCTTTCAGCCTTTTTTATTTCCTCTATTGAGAATTCTTTCTTCAGTTTTTTGGTAGGTTTATTTGGTGTTTTGTTGACTAGTTTCTTGAGTTCTTTGTATATTTTAGAAATCAGCCCATTGTCAGATGTACGACGGGTGAAAATCTTTTCCCAGTCTGTGAGCCGCCGTTTGGTCTTTTCCATTGTGTCCTTTGCCTTACAGAAGCTTCTAAGTTTAAGGAGGTCTCATTTATTAATTGTTGATCTAAGTGTCTGTGCTCTTGGAGTTATTTTCAGGAAGTGGTCTCCTATACCAACTTGTTCCTTGTTTTTCTTCTACGATATTCAGTGTGGCTAGAATTATGTTGAGGTCTATGATCCACTTGGACTTGAGTTTTGTGTGTGGCAATAGACAAGGGTCTATCTGCAGGCTTCAACACACCAACATCCAATTGTGCCGATACCATTTGTTGAAGATGCTTTCCTCCCCCCATTGTATTCTTTTCGCTGTTTTGTCGAAAATCAGGTGTGTGAGTTAATAACAAGATTTTTGATTTGATTCCATTGGTCTACCTGTCTATATTTGTGCCAATACCAGGCTGTTTTCAGAATATAGCTCTGTTGTAGAGCTTAAAGTCAGAGATGGTGATGCCTCCAGAAGTTCTTTTATTGTACAGGATTGTGTTTGATATCCTGGGTCTCTTGTTTTTCCACATAAAGTTGATTATTATCCTTTCAAGGTCAGTGAAGAATTGTAGTAGGATTTTAATGGGAATTGAACCGAATATGTAGATTGCTTTTGGCAAGACTGCCATTTTTACTATGTTTATCCTACCTATCCAAGAAAAAGGGAGATCTTTCCCTTTTCTGGTATCTTCTTTAAATTCTTTCTTTAAAGCTGCAAAGTTCTTATTTTATAGATCTTTCACTTGTTTGGTAAGCCAAGATACTTTGTTGTTTGTGGCTATTGTAAAGGTTGATGTTTCTCTGATTTCTTTCTCAGCCATTTTGTGATCTGAATATAGTAGGGTTATTGATTTTTTGAGTTTATCTTGTATCCTGCTAGTTTGCTGAAGGTGTTTATCAGCTATAGGAGTTCCCTGGTAGAGTTTATTGGGTTGCTTATGTAAACTATCATATCGTCTGCAAATAGAGAAAGTTTGACTTCTTCCTTTCCAATTTGGATCCCCTTGATCTCCTTTTGCTGTTTTATAGCTTTAGCTAGAATTTCCAGTACAATATTGAAGAGATATGGAGAGAGAGGGCAGCCTTGTCTTGATCCCAATTTAGAGGAATCGCCTTAACCTTCTCTCAATTCAGTTTGATGTTGGCTGTTGGTTTATTGTACATTGCTCTTATTATGTTTAAGTATGTTCCAGTTATCCCTGATCTCTCCAAGACTTTTATTTGAAAGGGTGTTGAATTTGTTGAAGGCTTTTTCAGCATCTAGGGAGATGATCATATGGTCTTTTTCAGTTTGTTTATATGGTGGATCACATTGATAGGTTTTCATATGTTAAACCATCCCTGCAACCCAGGGATAAAGCCTACTTAGTCATGGTGGATGATTTCTCTGATGTATTCTTGATTCAGTATGCCAGTATTTTTGCATCAATGTTCATCAGAAATATTGCTCTGTAGCTTTCTTTCTTAGTAGTGTCTTTGTGAGGCTTGGTTTCCATGGTGATTGTGGACTGGTAGAAAGAGTTTGGTAATGAACATTCTGTTTCTGTTGTATGGAACAATTTGAGGAGTATTGGTATTAGTTCTTCCTTGAATTTCTGGTAGATTTCTGCACTGAAGCCAACTAGCTCGGGGCTTTTTTTGGTTGGAAGGCTTTCGATGACTGCTTCTATTTCATTGCAGGTTATAGGTCTATTTAAATTGTTTGTCTGTTCTTGATTAAATTTTGGTAAGTGATAGTTATCCAGAAATTTGTCCATTTCCTTTGAATTTTCAAATTTTATGGAGTACATGTTTTCAAAGTAAGTCCGTTTTTATGTCCCCCTTTTCTTTTCTGATTTTGTTAATTTGAATATTCTCTCTCTGCTTTTTCATTAGTTTGGATAAAGTTTTGTCTATCTTGTTGATTTTCTCAAAAAACCAACTCTTTGTTACGTTGATTTTTTTGTATTGTTTTCCTGGTTTTTATTTTGTTGATTTCTACCCTCAAGGTTGATTATTTCCTAGCATCTACTCCTCTGTTGTGAGTTTAATTCTTTTTGTTCTAAGGCTTTCAGTTGTGATGTTAATTCTCTTATGTGACTATCATCTGTTTTCTTTGTATGGGCACTTAGTACAATGAACTTCCCTCATAACACTGCTTTCAAGGTGTCCCATAAGTTCATGTATGTTGTATCCTCATTCTCGCTGAATTTTAGAAAGTCTTTAATTTCTTTCTTATTTGTTCTTTGACCCAGTTGTGGTGAAATTGCACATTGTTCAATTTCCACAAGTTCTGTGATTTGTGTTGTTGAATTCCAATTCTAAAGCATGGTGGTCTGATAAGATACAGGGGACTATTCCAATTCTGTTGTATCTGTAGAGGTTTGTTATGCCACCTAGTATGTGGTCGATTTAGAGAAGGTTCCATGTGGAGCAGAGAAGAAGGTATATTCTTTTGTCTTTGGATGGAATGTTCTATAGATGTCTGTTAGCCCCAATTGAGACATAACTTCTGTTAGTTCTTTTGTTTCTTTGTTGAATTTCTGACTGGTTGTCCTGTCTAGTGTTGAGAGTGGTGTGTCGAAGTCTCCCACTATAAGTGTGTGAGGTTTTATGTCAGGTTTGAATTTTAGTAGTGTTTCTTTTATGAATGTGGGGGCCTTTTAAATTGGGGCATAGATATTCAGAATTGACACTTTGTGTTGATGGATTTTTCCTGCGATGAATATGAAATGACTGTCTTCACCTCTTTTAATTAATTTTGGTTTGAAGTCTAACTTGTTAGATTAGGATAGCCACACCTGCTTGCTTTTTGGGTCCATTTGATTGGAAGATCTTTTCACAACCCTTTAGCCTGAGGTAATGTCTATCTTTGAAGCTTAGATGTGTTTCTTGTATGCAGCAGAAGAAGGATGGATTCTGTTTTCATATTCATTCTGTTATCCTATGTCTTTTTATAAGCAGGTTAAGATGATTAATATTGAGGGAGTGTAAGGACCATTGAATGTTAATGCTTGTTTGTTTTAGTTTTTTGTTGTGGGTGGTATTGTGAATATATTTGTCCTGCTTTACCATTTGTTTCTGGTGAAGTGGGATTATCTGTTGCCTATGTCTTTGTGAGCATAGTTAACTTCCTTGGGTTGGAGTTTTCTTTCCAAGACTTTCTGTGGGGCTGGATTTGTAGATACATACTGTGGAAATCTGGCTTTGTCATTAAATAACTTGTTTTCTCCATGTATAGTTATTGAGAGTTTTTAAGGATATAGTAGCCTGGGCTGGCATCTGTGGACTTTTAGTACTTATAGAACATCTATCCAGGACCTTCTGCCCTTGAGAGATTCCATGGAGAAATCAGGTTTAAATTTGGTAGGTCTCCCTTTATATGTTTCCTGTCCTTTTTCCATCACTGCTGTTAATATTCTTTCTTTATTCTGTATGTTAGGTGTTTTGATTATCATATGTTGAGGGGTCTTTTTTCTTTGTTCCAGTCTATGTGATGTTCTCTATGCTTCTTGTACACTCATGGTCATGGCCTTCTTCAGATTGGGAAAGTTTTCCTCAATGATTTTGTTGAATATGTTTTTGGCACCTTTGAGCTGGGCTTCCTCACCTTCCTTTAGGCCTATTATTCTTAGGTTTGGCCTTTTCACGGTGTCCCACATTTCCTGGATGTTTTGTGTTAAGGATTTGTTGGATTTATGATTTTCTTTGGTCGATGAATCTATTTACTCTAGTTTATCTTCAGAGCCTGAGAGTCTCTCTTCGATCTCTTGTATTCTGTTGGTTATGATTGCATCTATAGTTCCCATTCATTTGCCCAGTTTTTCTATTTCCAGCATTCCTTTTGTTTGTGTTGTCTTTATTTTCTCTATTTCAGTTTTCAACTCTTAATCTGTTTCTTTCACCTCTTTGTTTTTTTCTTGGGTTTCTGTATTTTCTTTAACAAATTTGTTCATTTCTTCCAATTTTTTGTTTTTTTCTCCCATTTCTTTAAGGGATTTTATTACATCTTCTTTGAGGGCCTCTATCATTTTTATGACGATAATTTTTAAGTCGTTCTCTTCTGCTTCTTATGCTTTGTTGTGTTCCGGTCTAGTTGGTGTGGATTTCCTAGATTCTGGTGGTGTAATGCTTGTCTTTCTGTTGTCTTTCTTGTATTGCTGTCTTCTCATAGCTTCTTCCAGTAGGTTTTATTGGGGTTCCTTCCTCTTGTGGCTTAGGTGGGTTCGAATTTCAATGTGTGTAAGCTCTCTAGGAGGTATATCCACAGACAGTGGCCTGGTGATGGGGGTCAAAGATCAGGCTCTAGCAGAAGATGGTGATGGGAGTTAAAGATCTGGAATGCTAGGACTCGGATGTTCCTTAAGCTGATAGGCAGATCTAGCCTGGAGCTACTCTGAGCACACTAGACCTGCCTATCCATGCTGGACCACCTGTAATTTCCATCTGCATGATCTCTGATCCCCACTGCCGGTCCTCTAATGGAGTTCAGGCCCCTCCCTGAGATGTGCCTATCTCTGTGGGACCACTCTGAGTTACTGCCCACAGGATCCTTTACCCCAATCGCAGGGCCTCTGCCAAAGAGGCCTCAGCTGGATAGTGCCAGGTCCCAGCTAGATCCACCTATCAGTGTGGAAATATACTGAGTATCAGCCCACCCTTTTTCCCCCATCGCCAGTCCTTGGCTAAAAGTGAGTCTGGAACTACCGCGTGTACTCTCCCCTCTACCTTTTCCCTGGAACTCCCTGGGTTGGCCCAGGATCTTGCTGCCTCTGTGTCCTGTCCCCATTGAGAGTGCTCTTGGAGCTCTTGTACACCCCCACCCACCCCCAGTGAGAGCCTGCCCTCTCCCTCCCCTGTGCCCTACCCTGCCCACTGTCCCACTGCTCTGCTTGAGCACTGGGACAGAGTGTGGAGCCAACAATTCAGCCACCTTAGGGGAACTTCCTGGAGCTGCTCTGAGTACACTAGATGTGCCTATCCACATAGGACCACCTGTAGTTTCCACCCACTGTCTCTGACCCCCACCTCCAGTCCTCTACTGGAGTTTTGGGCCCCTCCCAGAGATCTGCCTATCTCTGTGGGGCCCCTTTACACCCCCAACCTCCCCAGCCACCCACCACCTGGTCACAGGGCCTCTGCTAAAGTTGTATTTGTTGAATGCCCTCTTAATACAATGGTTGTCCTAGTAAACTAAACTAATGAAAATAATATTTCTCTTTGTCTAGGAAAAATTTATTAAAATAATACAAATAGTATATGTAAATAAGCTCAAATTATTTTAGAGAAATAACTACATATAACACCTATATTAAATAAAAAAATATATGTATATATATCAAGATTTAAATTGAGAGATAATCATGTAATTTTTTTTCTTACTACAACTCCAAATATATAAAAATTACCTCAGCACATTTGTATGACATTCAAGCAAGCATCAATTTAAGAGAATGTCTTCTTTAAATAAATGTGTCAAATTATGTAAGTATTTGTCTTAATTCATGCCAACAATACATGCAGAAATCATTCTTTGACATTGGAAATTTTATATTTACATAGTACTTCCATATACACTCACCTATGCAGCTCTGAACATTATTCTGGGAAATGGGTATGATGAAAAGATGATTCTCATTTTAGTCATGATACAATTTATACTTAGATTCAATAGTGACTACTTCTATAGATATCTCAGAAGGGCTCATTTTATTCTTCCAATTCCCTGTTACCTCCCTTTCTAGTATAGGCAAGTTTTGAGAAAACTGTCATTTTCCTTCCTCTAAAGCATCTTGAATAAACAGTCTAGTGTTTGATGTTTCTAAAAACTTATTTTTATTTTTTATGTGTTTGAGTGTTTTGCCTGCATACATGTCTGTGCATCAGGAGTGCCTTGGGCTTGAGGAGGCCAGAGAGAGTGTTGGATCCCTTGTATGTAATTGTCACCATGCAGGTGCTGGGAACTAAACATGGTTCCTACAAAAGAGCAGCAAACACTCTTAAGCTCTGGGAGGTTTCCCTAGACCAGTGTGTTGTGATTTGTATTGGTTTGTTTTTATATTCTCTTACTCTCTTATTTGTATCTACTAGAACAAAATATTAGTTATCATAGTCATTCAAATGATTATTTATCTGTCTTTTCTTTGCTTGGTTATTGTATCTAATTTGTTAAATGTCGCTTTCTTTCCCTAATATTCTAAAAATGCATCCAACTGAAAATATAATAATGTTTTAATGAGTAAACACACCAGATGTCTGAATCTAACCTTTCACTCTTAACACAAACACATTTTGTTGCTCAAAGAGTAGATGTTGGAGCAAGGTTAGAATTCAGCAGCTTTGTGCTCAGTGTAAATGGAGAGTTGACACAGTTGGCAACACAATGAAAAGTAGCATGTTTTGTTACTCACAATATGAACATATGCAATCTAAAACAGCATCTAGCTAAGCTTCAAAATCCATTTCTACATTAAGGAAAGTCATACTGTCCATCAAGTCTTTACTCAGCTATTAGTTTCTATAATTACACACTCTGTAACAATTTGTGATTATAAATATTGTTTATGTCTAACTGATCATTTTATATTTTTTTTTCAAAAATCTGTGTAGGAATCTTGCTTTCATGTATATCTGTGTACCAAATATGTGCCTGGTAACTACAGAGCCCAGAAGAGGTTATGGATGCGCTGGAGTTGGAGTTACATAATGTTGAGAGCTAACATGAGGATCCTGGGAATCAAACCCAGTCCTCTGGAAAAGCAGCCAATCCTCTTAACTACTGAGACATTTCTCTAGCTCCAATTTGTCCTTCTAACTTGTATGATTTTAATTAGGTTTAACTTTTATTGTCATTGTATTTAGTTATTTAAGAAATAAATTAGTTCTTTTTTATACTTTCTTTGGATCAGTCATGGCTAATTAACAAGACATAGTTTCAGACTCTTGGGCTACAGACTAAGACATGTTTAAAAAACAAACAAACAAACAAAAACAAGGGTCTCAGTCTGAAACAATGTCGTTAGTTTGCCTTGAACTTAGAGGAATACTCTTGCCTCCCTTTCCTAAATCTGTGATTATAGGTGTGAGCTACCATGGCCAGATTTCCAATTGCACTAAAAAATGTGATAGTTATTTCTTTTTTTGTACCAATGTAAAGGTGTGTTACAGTTTTTTTTATGCTGCATTAAATGTGTTGCTTTGCCTGCCTAAGGAACCTAATTTGATCTAATAAAAAGCTAGAAGGCCAATAGCAAGGCAATAGAAGAATAGATAGTGCACAGAGAATAAATACAATGAGGAATCCAGGCTCCAGGAATGAGAGAGAAGAGGAAGAAAGCAAGGGAGAAACTGGGGCCAGAAGCTAGGAAGTGGCCAGACTATGTATGTATGTATGTATGTATGTATGTATGTATGTATGTATGAATGTATGTATTTAAATTTAAATGTGAAACAACCTTGTTTTACATGTCAATCCCAGTTCCCACATCCTCCCTTCCTCCCCTGGTAATCTTACTAACTCCCATCCCATGTCCTTTCTTCTGCCCAAGGAGGGTAAGGCCTTCCATGGGTAGTCTTCAAAGTCTGTCATTATTGGGAGCAGGGCCCAGGCCCTCCCCCATGTGCTAGGCTGAGGGGGTATTCCTCAATGTGGAATGTGCTCCCAAAATCCATTCCTATACTAGGGATGAATAATGATCAATTACCAGAGGCCCCATCAACTGTCCAGTCACCTAACTAATACCCACATTCAGGGGGTCTGTCTCAGTCCTATGCTGGTTTCCCATACATCAGACTGATGGCCATGAGCTCCACCTTGTTCAGGTCAGCTGAGTTTGTGGGTTTCCCCAGCATGGCCTTTACCCATTTTCTCATCACTCCTCCCTCTCTATAACTGGATTCCAGGACTTGGGCTCGGTGTTTAGCTGTGGGTGTCTGCTTCTGCTTCCATCAACTACTTGATAAAGGTTCTAGGATGGCATATAAGTAGTCATCAATCTCATTATCAGGGAAGGGCATTTAAGGTAGCCTCTCCACTATTGCTTAGATTCTTAGTTGGGGTCATCCTTGTAGATTTCTGAACATTTCCTTATTGCCAGATTTCACCTGAAACTTATAATGGCTCCCTCTATTATGGTATCTCTTTTCTTGCTCTCTTCTATTCTTCCCCTGACTCTATCTTCCTGATCCCTTGTGTCCTCCTCTCCCCTCCTCTTCTCCCCTTCTCTTTCTCCTGTCTCCCTCTCCTCTCCACATGCTCCCAATTTGCTCAGGAGATCATCCCTTTCCCCTTCTCAGGGGTACCATGTATGTCCCTCTTAATGTCCACCTTGTTTCCTAGCTTTTCTGGTGGTGTGGATTATAGACTGGTAATCCTTTGCTCTATTTCCAAAATCCATATATGAATAAGTACATAAAATGTTTGTCTTTTTGTAACTGTGTTACCTCTCTCAGGATGTTTTCTTCTATTTCCATCCATTTGCCTACAGATTTCAAGATTCCATTGTTTTCTTGCACTGAGTAGTAAGTACTCCGCTGTGTAAATGTACTACATTTTCTCCATCCATTTAGGTTCCTTTCAGGTTCTGGCTATTACAAATAATGCTGCTATGAACATAGTTGAACAGATGTCCTTGTTGTATGAATGTGCATCTTTTGGATATATGCTTAGAGAGTAGAATTACAGTGTCTTGTGATAGACTGATTTCCATTTTCCTGAGGAACTGTCACACTGATTTCCAAAGTAGCTGTACGAGTTTGTACTCCCACCATCAATAAAGGAGTGTTTCACTTTCTCCACATCCTCTCCAGTATAAACTGTCATTGGTGTTTTTGATTTTTGCCATTCTGACAAGAGAAAGATGATATCTTCGAGTTGTTCTTTTTTTTTTTTTTTTTTTTTTTGCATTTGCTTAGTAGTTATTTATTTTTCTAATTTTACATATCGATCCCAGTTCACTCTCCAATCCTCCCTTTCTTCCTCCCTCCTGTGCCCCCCAACCACTTTCCCATCTAATCCCACCACTCCACAGGGAGGGTAGTGTCTTCCAGGAGGGGTCAACAAAATCTGTCAAGTCATTTGGAGTAGGGACTAGGCCCTCCCTCCTGCCTCTAAGTTAAGGGAACGTGCTCCCAATGTCCTCTTGTATACCAGGGATACATCCTGGTTCCACTGTCAGAGGTCCCTTAGACTGCCCAGGCCTTCTAACTGAGACCCATGTTCAGAGGATCTGAGTGTGTCCAATGCTGGTTTCCCAGCTATCAGTCTGAAGGCCCATTGGCTCTCCTCCTTGTTCAGGTCAGCTGTCTCTGTGAGTTTCTATAGCCTGGTCTTGTCCTCCCTCTCTGGATTACAATTTGGCTCAATGTTTAGCTGTGGGTATCTGCTTCTTTTTCCATCAGCTACTAGATGAGGGCTCTATGATAGTGGATAAGTCAGTCATGAATCTCATTATCAAGGAAGGGCATTTATGGTAGCCTTTCCACTGTTGTTTAAATTGTTAGTTGGTTTCAGTCTTATTACTTAACTATCTTTCAGTCATTTTAGATTCCTCCATTGAGAATTCTCTATTTAGTTCCCTACTCCACTTATTAATTGAATTATTTTGTGTTTTGGTAACAGCTTCTTGAGTTCCTTGTATAATTTGGAAATCAGCCCTCTCAGATGTGGGGTTGTTGAATATCTTTCTCCATTCTGTGGGCTGCTATTTTTTCTTGTTGACTGTGGCTTTTGCCTTACAGAAGCTTTTCAGTTCGGGAGGTCCCATTTCTCCATTGTTGATCTCAGTGTCTATGCAACTGGTGTTATGTTAGGAAGCATTCTCCTAAGAGATTCAGTGTGGAATGATTTATGTTGAGGTCTTGATTAATTTGTACTTATGTTTTGTGCAAGGTAATAGATATGGATCTATCAGCATCCAGTTATGCTAGCACCATTTGTTGAAAATGCTTTCTTTTTTCCATTGTATAATTTTAGCTAGCTTCTTTGTCAAAAATCTGGTGTTGATTGTTGTGTGAGTTGATATTGGGGTTTTCAATTCAATTCTATTGGTCTACCTGTCTATTTTTGCACCAATACCAAGCTGTTTTCAGGACTACACCTTTATAATAGAGCTTGAAGTTAGGGATGGTGATCCCTTGGAAGTTCCTTTATTTTACAGGGTTGTTTTGGCTATCCTAGGTCTTTTGTTTTTCCATATAGAGACCTTTCAAGGTCTGTGAAGAATTGTGCTTGGATTTTGATGGGGATTGCATTGAATCTGAAGATTGCTTTTGGCAAGATTGCTATTTTTACTATATTTATCCTACCTATCCAAGAGCATGGGAGATCTTTCCATATTCTGGTATCTTTTTAATTTCTTCTTTAAACGTCCAAATTTCTTGTTATATAGGTCTTTCAGTTGTTTGGTTAGCATTACCCCAAGATATTTTATGTTGTTTGTGATTATTGTAAAATGTAATGTTTCTCTGATTTCTTTCTCAGCCTATTTATCTTATAGTAGGGCTAGTGATTTCTTTTTTTCTTTTTTTTTTTTTTTTTTTTTTTAGTTAATCTTCTATCCTGCCACTTTGCTGAAGGTGTTTATCAGTTGTAGGAGGTAGACTTTCTAGGGTCACTTATGTAAACTATCATATAATTTGCAAATACTGAGAATAATACTTCTTTCTTTCCAATTTGTATCCCATTGAACTCCTTTTATTTTCTTATTGCTCTAGCTAGAATTTCAAGTACAGTATTGAAGAGATATGGGGAGAGTGGGCAGCCTTGTCTTGTTCCTGATTTTAGAGGAATCATGTTGCCTTTCTCTCCATTTAGTTTGATGTTGACTGTTGGTTTGCTATATATTCCTTTTATTATATTTATCCCTGTTACCTCCAATATCTTAATTATGTAGGTGTATTGAATTTTGTCAAAGGTTATTTCAGCATCTAATAAAATGATCATGTGGTTTTTCTTTTTCAGTTTGTTTATATGATGAATTACATTGATGGATTATCATATGTTGAACCATCTCTGCATTCCTGGGATGAAGCCTACTTGATCATGGTGGATGATTTCTCTGCTGTGTTCTTGGATTCAATTTGCCAGTATTTTCTTGAGTATTTTTGCATCAATGTTCATGAGGGATATTGGTCTGTAGTTCTCTTTCTTAGTTGTGTCTTTGTGTGGCTTGGGTACTAAAGTAATTGTAGCCTTGTAAAAAGAATTTGGCAATGACCCTTCTGCTTATATTGTATGAAACAATTTGAGGAGTATTGGTATCAGCTCTTCTTTGAATTTCTGGTAAAATTCTGCACTGAAACCATCTTACCCTGGGCTTGTTTTAGTTGGGAGACTTTTGATGAGTGCTTTTATTTCATTAGGGGTTATAGGTCTATTTAAATTGTTTATCTGTTCTTGATTTAATTTTGGTAAGTGATATCTATCCCCAAAACTGTCCATTTTTGTTACATTTTAAAATTTTGTGGCATACAGGTTTTCAAAGTATGACTTGAAGATTCTCTGGATTTCCTCAGGGTCTATTGTTATGCCCCCCTTTTATTTCTTATCTTGTTAATTTGCATGTTCTCTCTTTGCCTTTTAGTTAGTTTGGATAGAGGTATATCCATCTTCTTGATTTTCTCAAAGAACCAACTCTTTATTACATTGATTCTTTGCATTGTTTTCCTAGTTTCTACTTTATTGATTTCAGCCCTCAATGTGATTATTTCTTGGTGTTACTCCTCTTTGGTGACTTTGCTTCTTTTTGTTTTAGAGCTTTCAGTGACTATTATCCAGTTTCTTCATGTGGGTATTAAGTCTTATGAACTTTCCTCTTAGTACTGCTTTCAAAGTGTCCCAAAAGTTTGTGGGTACATAGTGTCTTCATTCTCATTGAATTGTAGAAAGTCTTTAATTCCTTTCTTCATTTCTTCTTTGGTCCAGATATGGTGCAATTGCCCATTATTCAATTTCCATGAGTTTTTAGGGTTTTTACAATTTGTGTTGTTGTTGAATTCTAACTGGTGGTCTGATAAGATATAGTGTGTTATCCAAAATTTTTTGTATCTATAGAGGTTTGCTATATTGCCGAGTATATGGTTTATTTTAGAGATGGAACTGGGAAGAAGGTATATTGTTTTGTGTTTGGATGGAATATTCTTAAATATCTGTTAATCCCAATTGGGTCATAACTTCTGTTAGTTTCTTTGTTTCTTTGTTAATTTCCTGTCTGGTGGATATGTCTAGTATTGAGAGTGGGGTCTTGAAATCTCCCACTATAAGTGTGTGAAATTTATGTACTATTTTAGTTTTAATAACATTTCCTTTACCAATGTGTGTGCCTTTGTATTTGGGCCATAGATGTTCAGAACTGAGACTTCATCTTGATGGACTTTTCCTGTGATGAATAAGAAATGGCCTTCTTTGCAGGGTGGTGGTGGTGCACACCTTTAATCCCAGCACTCAGCAGGCAGAGGCAGGCAGACCTTGGAGAGTTCAAGGCCAGTTTTGTCTACAGATCTGATTCTAGGACAGTCTCCAAAGCTACACAGAGAAACCCTGTCATGAAAAACAAACAAACAAACAAAAAACCAAAAGAAGGAGGAGGAGAAGAAGGAGAAGAAGAAGGAGGAGGAGGAAAAGAAAAAGGAGAAGGAAAAATGACCTTCTTTATCTCTTCTGATTGAATTTAAAGTCTAATTTGGTAGATATTAGGATTGTTACACCAGCTTTTGAAGTTGAGGTATACTTCTTGCATGCAGCAGAAGGATGGATTCTGTCCTCATATCTGTTCTGTTAGCCTGTGTCTTTTTACAAGCAATTAATACCATTAATATTGGGGGATATTAAAGACCATTGATTGTAAATCTTAATTTATTTTTATTTGTTGTTGGTGGTGGTATTATGGTGAATTTCCCCTCATTTTTATTTTGGCTACTGGTAAAGTAGGATTATCTATTGCCTATATTTTTGAGGGTGTAGTTACTTCCTTGGATTGAAGTTTTTCTTCCAAAACTTGTAGGGCTGTATTAGTTTTGTCATGGATTATTTTTGTTTCTCCATCTATCATGATTGAAAGCTTCTCTTAGTGTTGATAGAATATCTATCCAGAACCTTCTGGCAATATTCTTTCTTTATTCTGTACATTTGGTGCTTTGATTATTATGTGGCAAGGGTCTTTTTTTTTGTGGTCCACTCTATTTGGTTTCTATAAGCATCTTGTACTTTCATTAGCATGTTTTTCTTTAGGTTGGGAAAGTTTTACTCTACTATTTTGTTGAAAATATTTATAAACCTTTGAGTTGGATTTCTTCACCTTCTTCTATACCTATTGTTCTTAGGTTTGGCCTTTTTCAGTTTTCCATATTTCGTGGATATTTTGTATTAGAGATTTATTGGACTTAAGATATTCTTTGGTAGATGAATCTATTTCTCCTAATGTATCTTCAACACCTGAGATTCTCTCTTTTATCTCTTGTATTTGATGGTTATTTTGGATCTGTAATTCCTCAGTTTGTGTTTTCTTTATTGTCTCTATTTGTGTTTTCAGGTCATGAACTGTTAGAATTAATTCTTTCATCTCTTTGATTGTTTCTCTTGGCTTTCCTTGTTTTCTTTAAGAGATTTGCTGATTTCTTGCATTTTTTTTTTCTTTTTTCTTCCATTTCTTTAAAGGATGTTTTTTCATTTTCCCTTTTAGGGTTTCCATTATCTCCATGAAGTTGTTTTTAGGATAATTATCTTCTGCTTCACCTTTGTTGAAATGTTCAAGTCTTGCTGGTGTGGAGTCCCTATATTCTGGGGGTGTCATATTGATCTTTCTGTTGTTGAGTGTGTTTGTATACTGTTGTTTACCCATCCCTTCTTCCAGTTCATACTGGTGGGTTCTCTTCCTCTCCTGGTGAGTACAGGACCAAGGTTCTCTTCTGGTGGGTGCAAGCAGGTCCATTACTCTTATGGCCCTCCTTGTCCAGTGGGTGGAGGAAGGACTCGGGTTCTGGCAGACTCTGGGAGAGCTTGTCTGCCTGGAGGGGCTTCCCCATGGGTGTGCAGGCCCTAGGCCTCAGGAGGTTCCCAGCATGGCCCCAGAAGGGAGGCCAGAAACAGTCCCAAGCTTATCTCCTACAGTGGTTGGAGGTGGAACCAGGACACTGGCATACTCTGGGAAGGTCAGTCTTTGAGGATGGGCCCCCCTGCACTCAGTCCCCAGTCCTCAAGAAGTCCTGACAGTAACATTTAGTTTTAATTAAGTCTAATAAATAATCAAGCAAATAACCACTATCACTAATAATATGTTAAATAATGAACTAATCCAGACTCTATGAATTGATAGTAGCTTTTCTGAAAGAATCTTAGTAAGATAAAATCTTTCAGGATTGAATAAATGAAGATGGGTAATATGTTCATTTTTGGCTCTTAGGAAACTGATAGTGTGTGATAGGGTCAACATAGGGTAATATCAGAAATACTAGGCTTAATTTACCTCTAATCTGCTTGTTTCTGAATTAAACCCAGCTCAGCTCTGAGTTTATGTGCATTATTCTATGTGTTGACATGAGAGGTCATAGTAACTACTATCCCTGTATTCAATGCTTGCTATGCACAACAACTATCAAATAGTGCAGGGGGAGATAGTTCCTTCTTAGTTTGTGAAATGCTTTCTAGTGAAAACTTGTCATCATAATAATATAAAAACTTCTTTGAAATCTAATTCAATAATATCTTTAATCAATGGGGAAACAATAGGTGAAGTTTAAAAAGAATGAATCAAGATGAGAGAGAAGGAGAGTATGTTGAGACATATCAACAGGAAAATGGTGAATTTGATGATAGCCTTTGAGGGGAGAAAGAAAAGGATGTTAAGAAAAAAAGTATATTTATACATAGGGAGTTACTACAAAAGGAGGCAATGTCCAGGAAGGAAGCAGACAGAAAAGCAGCAAGAGAGAAAATAGTTGTATCTAGGAGGAATTTAAAAATCACAGTCATGTGGCTACAGGTCAGCAGAGATCCATACATTGAAGTTTAACACAACCAAAAACCATGAAGTAAATGATGTCTAAGGTGAGGCAAGATGATGTAATCTGTCCAACATCAGCTTAGGTAAGGTCTGCCTTTACATGGCAATTGATAAGCCCAAATTCCTAGAAAACCTAAAAATCACCTACTAATTGTTAATAGAACTAAAAGCATATGCTTGGACATCACCAAACCAACAATCTTTTCTTAGATGTTCAATATGAAACCTAGTCTTTAAGAATCAATTTCTAGAGGGAGACATCCTCAGATAGGACAGTATGGCCTCATGTATTTCAGACCAGTGTGACATGTACTTGTCTTTGCTGCTTCTACTTTTGTTCAGATTTTTGTACCCAGGATACTCACACCTCACTAAGTTACCATTTACATAGCACTGCAAGGTGAATCTGACATTTGAAAAGAAAAATAAATCAATACTTGCATTATATGGTCCTTTGGAGACATCATGTATGGGTAATAGGCTGAACTAAAACATGTGGAAGTCTGCACACAGGAAGACACAGAAGAATCTGCTATTCATTGCCATTTAAGTGTCAACCTTGGTGTTGAAAGAATGGCTACATTTAAATAATTCATTATTAGGCTATTTCCCCCTGTGATTTCTCATTATTAATTCTATTATTATTGCTGATATCTGTGACAGTGTTTTTTGGGTTTCAGTTTGGATTTCTCCTTTGTGCCTTAGTTCCTTTCCATTCTCAAAAGCCCCTAAAATGATTCCTAGCATCTGTGCTCACAGGAATAACTGCTTTTGGTTGTTTTGTGACTTACATAATGCTTCCTGCCAGCATCTAAAATGAGGAGCAATAAAAACATGTCCTTATGATCACTCTATTTGGAACTAGTTTAAAATGAGAGAACGATGATATATGATAGATAATTATAATGTTGAGAGTTCATACATATTAAAAATTAGAATAAAAGCATTTTTAGGATATTCATCTGTTGTATAATTTTAGTTATTCAAAAATGATTATCTTTTGAAAATTCAACCTTTTGCATGAACTTTCAAAAGAAAGAATATGTTTTTTTTCTTATTTCTTCTACTCTTCATGTATGCATTCTAATTATCCTGTTTTCAACAATGCCTAAAAGAACTAAAGATAAATAATAAATGTCCCAATCTTGAAGTTTATTTCCAGCTTGGGTATAGGAATAAATTAATATATGTCACAAAACGGGTATTTTTAGGTGAACGTTGATAAGGAAGTCTGCAGTTAATCTCATTTCTGTTTTCTTTGCCTGAAAATAATATAGAAAACACAGGAGACATCTGCCTAGCAAACTTGGGTCTTAGTCAAGAGAAGACATGTCATCTGTTATTCAAGTAGAAAGTGATATCTATAGACCAATTTACAGATAAACTGCCAGGGCTGTTCAGAAGTATAACATATTCTTTTCTCTGCTTGGGATAATAGAAATGAAAAAAAAAGACAAAAGGCATTCAGCTCTGTTATTTTTAAGTACAAGTTTTCAAAAAAGAGATATACTAGTTATTCTAGAAAATGAAAACATTAAAAAGCTTATTTGTCTTCATTTTCTCAAACATTTTATTCTTTTATCAGGATTTGATTCATAACTGACATTGATATGAATTTTAAAGTATTCATAGGTACATGGATTTGTAAATGATATCATCTCATTTTTGATTAAACTAATGCTTATAGTTAACATCCAATATTACCTGGCTGGGTTGCAAATCATGTCAGAGAGGGGTGCAAAACTCTGGATATGACTGTGAGTGCATTTCTAGAGAGGTTTAATTGGTGACAGTGGCAACATCCCATGAACTGACAAAGGAAAACCAACCAAACAAACAAACCAGCTAAGTGTTGTCTACTCCACTTTTCCCATCTCTTCACCAGAAGGTGAAGAATTTCCTGTCATATACTCCATGATGTTTTGATTTTCTGTGTGAGGCAGGCAAACATGGGCTGAACTCTGAAATCCATAGATGATTGTTTTTTCCTACTTATACTCTTTCTACAAGGTATTTGCTCACAGCCATACAAAAGTAACTAGTGAGCTATTTCTTCTTAAATAGGACCTGTTTATCCTTTTGTTGTTTTAGAAAGAAACCATGTGTTGAGGATAATTGAAAGTCCATGTAATGATTTCAATATTGATGACTCCTGTATTCCTAAGAGTAGATCTCATCCAGTCACAAAACAAGTAATTAATAATCTAATAAAATGGCAAGAAGAGGGTCATTAAAATCTTCAGCCAAAGAGACAGCTTAAAATAAGGGTTACATCTTTAATACCAACTTAATTTTTCACCTTGGATAATATTGAAGGTGTTTGGAAATGTTATTATTAGTGAGATATTGAAAATATTGTCCATCTTTACTTAATTCTTTCATTTTTTATTATTTTGTACATTTGGATGGTAGGTAAATGGACTGGTTGGATTTCTTTTCCTACTGTGTAGTCTTGTCTGTCCTGGAACTAGATATAAAGAGCAGAATGGCCTGAAAATAATAGAGAGCTGCCCGCCTCTGTCTCCAGACTACTGGTATTAAAGGCATGAACAATTGTGCCCAGCCTATTTGATCCTTTTGTAATTTATGTATATGTATTATGTTATACTTATTTCACCAGCACAATAGGATATATATGTGGATTGTAAAGATCAAACATGTGTCAATCACACTGTACTTGACAGAATATACTAATTAGAGGTCCCCAGGAGAGCAACTTGGCTGAAATCAAGGGTGTGTGTACTTCTAGAACAAAACTTGTCTGGGAGGAAGGAATACTTTGGGATGTGGGATGCTAACATAAGAAAATTATGAAGTTGAGCACAGTACTGCAAAGAACCTAATTTCAGATTTCAGGGAAATGTCATCTTTTCCTATGGGAATGGGGGACATATTTAGTACCAGAGAGTAAGCCACTGATACAAGTTCTATGACTTTCTCTCTGGTAAAGTCAAAGGGATTCTTATTTTTCTCATAGTATCATTCCTAACATGGTCTGTTTGTTTCTTTTAACTGACCCCACTCCGCTGAGGTTGATGCTTTATGACACAGTACACATTTTCAACACAGAGCTTCTGGGCTTGGAAAGACAGTTCCAGGCAACAGAAAAGGGCAATCATAGCAATTGACTTTTGAGTGTTCACAGTCCATCAAATTTTAAAAGGTAAGATGGTGAAACTCTGAGACTAATTTTCAGAAAGAGTAAACTGATGGAAAGAAACCTCAAGAACAAAAGAATGGTTGCTTTGGGTATTCACACGGCCTGACATCCTGATCTGAAACACATGCAGGGTCACAACAATGTCTCTCATGTTGAAATAAAGAGCAGAAGTAAAAGGGATGGAAAACCAGGGTGGAGAAACCCAAAGAAACTGCTGATGTGAATAAGGTAGAGCTCATGGACTCCAGTCTGATAGCTGGGAAACCAGCATAGGACTGACTCAGACTCTCTGAATGCCGGTGTTAGTTAGGAGGACTAAGCAGTCTATGGGTCCTCTGCTAATAGATCAGTATTTATCCCTATTATAGGATACTTTGGAGCCTGTTCCACACAGAGCAATACTCACTCGGCCTAGACACATGGATGAAGGCCTAGCACATGCTCCAAATGATATGATAGTCTTTGAAGATCTCCCATAAATGGCCTCACCCTCACTGGGGAGCAGAAAGGGGATGGGGTGGGGGTTGATGGGGGTAACAGGGCAGGATGGGAGGGTGTGGGAACTGGGGTTGGCATATACAACAAGCTTGTTTCAAATTTAAATAAAAAAGTTATCAAAAAAAAAAAAAAGGAATGGAAGAAAGGAGAAAAATAGGTAGGTGGAGCCATAGAGGGGGAATGGAGGAAGGGGAGAAAATGAGGAGAAGGCTAAGCAGATGGTGGTATAGGAAGCATTGTTGACAATCTCTAGTGAGTTGTCATTCTTCTCTTGGTTCATCACAAAAATGGGAGTATCAGCAGAACGGCCAGAGATGATGACCCCATTGATCACTCTTCAAGTTGGCCTCATCTCTCTCCATGTTGATGAAGACACCCGTATTCTCCAAAACATAGTAAGCATTAGCATCAAACCACTAGATATTGGCAGGATCTCATTTCTGGAAGATGAAGATGGCCTTCCTGTTAATGACAAGTGTTCCATTCCCAGCCTTGAGTGTGCTATGGAACTTGACGTGTATAGAGTCATACTGGGAAAAGTAGACCATATAGCTGAATTCAGTGAAAAGGTCATCAATGGTAACAATGTCTACTTTGTCACAGTTAAAGGAAGCTCTGGAAACCATGTGCACAATACATCATGTTTACTCCAATCTTCACCATTGTGTCTCAGATATGAGATTGGAACTTTTACAAGAAGATGTAGCTCTCTTTGTAACCCAGAGGAGCATAAAATGGCATAATGACCTTGGGCTGCCCAGAACATCATTTCGGCATCCACTGATGCTGCAAAGGCTAAGGGAAAGGACATACAACAGCTGAATGGGAAGTACACGTATAACCTTCCCTGTTTCTATCCTCAATATGTCCATCATGGATCCAATATGCCACCTGGAGAAAGCTGCCAAGTATGATGACATAAAAAAGTTGGTGAAACAGGCATCAGAGAATCCACTAAAGGGCATCCTATGCTACGCTGAAGCTCAGGTTGCCTCCCATGATGCCTCCCATGACTTTAACAGTGACAACTGCTCTTCCACTTTGATGCTGGGGCTAAAATTACTCTCAAAGACAACTTTGTAAACTTCATTGTATGACAACAAATATAACTAAACAACAGTTTGATGCTCTCATATGTTACGTGGCCACCAAGGAATAAGAGACCATGGGCCACCCACCCCAGCAAGTAGATAAGAGGAAGACAGAGGCCCTTAGTTGGTGAAGAATCTATGTCCCAACACTGAGGCCCAAAATTGAACATCTCCCCTCATAGTTTCCATCAATGGCCCCCATAAGAAAGGGAGTGGCTTAGAGAGCCTTACTCTCTTGAATACCATCAATAAGGCTCACTGAACACACCCATCCAAAGTGCATGATGTCTTATCTTACATTATATAAACAGATAGGCATTGGTCTTGACAAAAGGATAAAGTAAACATATAATAAAAATATAATAATGTTTCTGAGTTACAGTAATCATTTCTGCTTTTAAGAATAGGAAAGATCTTGTTATGTATGCATGCAAGCCAGAGTTGAATCCCTAGATACATACCTGTTGCCCATGTATAGGTCATGGAGACTCATAATTCATGTATACTTAGGGCTTACTAGATAGTAAGCTTAACCAAACTGGTGGATTTGAAATTTATTAAGAGACCTTGCCTCAAAAAAAAAAAAAAAAAAAGTGGGGAATGACTGAGGAAGTCACCAAACATTAACAACTGGAGGAGGACATGCATCTTACACACACACACACACAACACACACACACACACACACACACACACACACACACCACATGTAGACACATGCACACAAACACACCCACAGACACATACCTGTGCACACACATACACACCAATGAGGTATACCTATAAAATAGACATCTAGTCACTATATAAATATAATAATTTAATAAAGTCAACAATACTGACACAGTCCCATGAAAAGTAGCTGCATAAAACAGTGTGCCTTAAGTCATACTCAGTCTTAATAAGTCATTTGCTAACAGTACACACATAGTGTACTAAATTTAATTAGCTATAATTGTGGCTGCTAGATTAGGGGTAAAGAGGCTTTCCTAAGGATCAGCTCATGGGCTCTGATCCTCTTGGTGAAGAGTGGGACTGGTAACACATCAAACTCTTTAACCAGCCCTGGAACCCTCTATTAATTAAAGTAGTTCTTGACTATGTCAGTGGACCCTTACCTCTGTGTTTCCTCATCTAGACCTAAGCATACCACCATACTATGACTAAAGTTAGAAGTTGGTAGGCTTTGAGAAGGTCAGTGACTAAGTAATAATGGCTAAATTACAATATTTTCCTGAACATTGTAGTATTTTTTAAGACCATAAAGTGTGGTCTGATGTGAAAAGATAAGAAGCAGCCAGCACATTACAATATTTTAGGCAAAACAGGAAAAAATTGTTCAGGTTCAATGAGATAATTTGTGCATGATTGATGCTGAGTCCACAATCATGAGGAAAAAGGTGGACTCCCCAGTCAGACTGGGTGGTTTTATTTACAGTATACTGGCTTTGATTAATGTACACACTCAGACAATAATATGTAGAGGTGAGAAAAGCCCTGTTTTCAAATGTTAGAGCTGAGCACATATTTCCCATTATCTGAAAATATGTCCATGAATAATAACTTAAAGTACTTTTTCAAGTAATTGAGGCATGGTAGGGTGTCTTGGCTTTCTAGTAGGAAAGTACAGAAGATTTTCCTTGTTACTCTCTCACCAATCACTGTCCTGGAGAAAACTACTGGGAAGCCACTCTGCCCTATATTTCATAGCATCAGTAACAATTTGCTTCAAGGCACATTTTAAAGCATTTCTAACTATAACATTATTTCTGAGTGGTTCCTTCAAGTGTTCAGTGGGTTTCATTTTTAGATGTGTTATGGAAAGATGCTTTCATCTCCCGTGAATCTGAAGAACAAATGAGTACATATAGTAATCACATGAAATTCTTATCCCCCCCCCACAAGTGAACTATTCCTCTGCCATATTACTGTGTGCTATATTTTGAGGGAGTCTGAGTGGTACAGGGAATCATGAGTAGTACCAGGTCAGCAGATACATATGTGACATTTAAGGTAGTATATTGGGAAGAAGAGTACCAAACACACACAATGTATCCCTGGATAATCCTGGTTTGTCCACATCTCCAAAGCACCATCCCCATTATCTGGGTTGTTGTTAACACCAACAAAAAAGACCATAAGTATATAGATAGCAATTGGTTTTTTCACAGAGAAACTTTCACTAACACTGGGAATTATACAGGTCAAGTTAGAAAAGAATAAGCCCTTAAAGAAACAACTCTTAGAAGTCCATTGGATAGCTGATTTTATAAAACTTGGAAACAAGTGTCTTTCTTACAGAAGGCAACTCTGACTCCCTGGTGTAATAATTCTTGGGGAGGAAGACAGGCTTAAGGATGAGCACCTAAGAAGCCTACTGCTAGTACCCAGAACCAGTGATCACTTCCTGTGGAGAAGGGAGCTTCACAGAAGGGTTTCCTTAAGGTTTTTGTAATGAAATAGTTATCTGAGTGGTCTCACATTACTGGAATCTTTTCAGGAAGAAGTAGGAAGAAAACAAAGTGGGACATAGTGCATTGAAAAAGGCAGATAGTGTAGTGATATGCGCTGAATATAGAAGAACCACAAGGTGAGGTCTACACGACACCATCTAGACTCTGACTAAAGGTTCAGGCTGGATCTTATAGAAGAGACAAGTTGTGATGAAATTTATACTTAAATGTAATGAAATTTAATTTGGATTTCTAACCTCTGGAAATGTAAAATGATAAATCTGTGTTGTTCTAAGACTGTTGAGTTGCTTTGAAGTTGTTGGGTCTTTGTTTCAGTGGCAGTAGAAGCATTGTGCAAACATTGTATGAACAATGAAGACTAGCTGATAACAAAAATAAAACTCTGTGTGAAATAGAGGGTGCTGGATATTAGGATAGCCATGCCTGCTTGCTTCTTGGTTCCATTTGATTGGAAAATCTTTTCCTAACCCTTTACCCTGAGGTAATGTCTATTTTTGAAGCTTAGATGTGTTTCTTGTATGCAGCAGAAGAAGGATGGATTCTGTCTTTGTATCCATTCTGCTAGCCTGTGTCTTTTTATAGGTGAGTTAAGACCATTAATGTTGAGGGTGATTAAGGACCATTGATTGTTGATGCTTGTTTGTTTTAGGTTTGTTGTTGGCAGTGGTATTGTGAATATATTTGTTCTGCTTTACCCTTGGTTTCTGGTGTAGTTGGATTATCTGTTGCCTACATTTTTGTGGGCATAGTTACCTTCCTTGGGTTGGAGTTTTCCTTCCAATACTTTCTGTGGGGCTGGATTTGTAGATACATATTGGGAAAATCTGGTTTTGTCATTAAATATCTTGTTTTCTCCATCTATATTGATTGAGAGTTTTGCTGGATATAGTAGCCTAGGCTGGCATCCGTGTTCTCTTAATACTTTTAGAACATCTATCCAGGACCTTCTGGCCTTGAGGGTTTCCATGGAGAAGTCAGGTGTAATTTTGATAGGTCTGCCTTTATATGTTACCTGTCCTTTTTCCTTCGCTGCTCTTAATATTCTTTCTTTATTCTGTATGCTAGGTGTTTTGATTATTATATGTCGAGGGGTCTTTTTTCTTTGGTCCAGCCTATTTGGGGTTCGGTATGCTTCTTGTACTTTCATGGGCATGTCCTTCTTCAGATTTGGAAAGTTTTCCTCGATGATTTTGTTGAATTTGTTTTCAGCACCTTTGAGCTGGGCTTCCTCACCTTCCTCTATGCCTATTATTCTTAGGTTTGGCCTTTTCGTGGTGTCCCACATTTCCTGGATGTTGTGTGTTAAGGATTTGTTGGATTTCTTTTAAGGGATTTTGTCACATCTTCTTTGAGGACCGCTATCATTTTTATGATGGTAATTTTTAAGTCGTTCCCTTCTGCTTCCTCTGCTTTGTTGTTGTGTTCTGTTCTAGTTGGTATAGATTCCCTAGATTCTGGTGGTGTCATGCTTGTCTTTCTGTTGTTAGGTGTTTTCTTGTATTGCTGTCTTCCCATAGCTTCTTCCAGTAGGTGTTGGTGGGGTCTCCCCCTCTCTCTATGGTACTTCCCCAGTGGGCTTATGTGGATCTGAGATTCATTATCTGTAGCTCTGGGTGGTACAAGCTCTATAGCACTAACATAATGTTGAATAACAAAAATTCATGTACAAACAGTGTCTGTCTATATTTTGTGTTTCCTTTCTTTGTTGATAAAAAAGATATTATGGCTGAGGCTATAGTGAACAATACTGTTAGCAGAAAAAAAGAAAATAACTCAATTGATATAACTCCATTTATATTATGTAAAATATAGTGTAATTTTTAAGCTGGGATCTTGTGGGAACGTCTCAGATCATGGAAATCAAGCAGCATAGAGATAGAATGGAACCTGAGTTAGAATTTTCATCACTTACCCTTGGTGGCTTGAAGTCATATAGCTAGGCCCTATTTCACCTAGGCCCTATTTCACCCCCCCCCCACCCAGGACAATACCTCCAAACATTCAAGCATATAAGACAATGGGAGAAATTTTGGATATTTAAATCACAGAGAAGTGATCATAATTATAAAATAATGTATATGGAGCTTTAATTAGAATACAGAAAATGTGTTCATTATCATAGGAAAATATTTATCATGCTTTTTATATATATATATACATATATTTACATATATATATATATATATATATGATACTAATATCAAAGGAAAAATGGTTTGAATGGCAAGGTCTGGTTCTCATATACCTATATCAAAGATAGAGGTTGAAAAATGTAAACAATATAATTAAGTTTTCTGTTTTGTGTTTAATTGGTAACACAAAATGCCGAATCATTTTCTTTTTCTCTGAAAACAGAAGATGAAATGATTCAATACTATGTTAATTAAGCCTGAACCCTAATAATAGTGTGTTTAATAAGTGGAACACTGTGGCTAATTGTTTCTATCTTGTGTATTAAAACCAAAGGGGAAGAAAGGTCCTTCAGACAACAAATGGGGTGGGTTAAAAACGGAATAATGTTAGAAAAGGACAGAAGGCATTTGTGGAACTAATAATCTGACTTTCGAAATAACTTTTTCACTCATCTAAATAAGATAAAGTTGATATGCATTTCTTTAAGTTTTTCTCATTAGTTCTTCTGTCACATGATTGAACACTTGTAACAAGTAAGGTTTTTCCGCCCACCACCGATCTTGTCCAGCTGCCGTGCCAGCCCCAAATAACACACTGAGACTCTGTATTTGATATAAATGCTGTTGGCCAGGTACTAGTTTCTTGTCAGCCAGCTTTGTCTTAATTATTAACCCATTCCTATTAATCTATGTATTTCCACGTGGTCTCATCTTACCGAGAGCCGGCATCCTGTTCTCTCCAGACTCTTCATGTTGACTCCTCCTTAATACTTCCTCTTTCCTCCTTGTCTCCAAGTCCCGCCTGTCTTGCTTTCCTATTGGCCAACAGTGCTTTATTCATTAACCAGTATGAGAAACATATTTACAGAATGACATCTCTCATCAAACACTTTTAATTTTATATATGTTAGGACATGTAGCTATGAATGTGTGTGTGTGTGTGTGTGTGTGTGTGTGTGTGTGTGTGTGCATATGCATGTTCATGTCCCTCTATGAGCACATTCATGTGTCTGCACACAGGTAACTGTATGCACATGTGTGATAATAATACTGATGTCAGCCATCACCTTCCTTCTTCTTTGAGACAGCTCTTGTTCACCAAAGTCAGTCACATGCTAGATGGCCCTGAATTTCTGGTGATTCTCATATTTAAGCTTCTCATTTCTCCACACGAGTGCTTGGATTTCTACAGGGCTAACTTTATGTGAGTTCTGCTAATTCATACTGAGATCTTAATATGGGTACAACAAGCACTTTTAAAATTTGACAAATGAATTTTATACAAGTTGTTCTTTAAAGAGAGGCATTGTGCCTACTGCATGGACCCTAGTCTTATAGCTGGGATACCGGCATAGGACCGACCCAGACCCCTGAATGTGGGTGTTAATTAGGAGGACTGGGCAATCCATTGTGTCTCTGGTAATAGATCAGTATTTATCCCTATATGATATCCCTATATGATATGATACGAGTCCATTCCACATAGAGCAATCCTCTCTCAGCCTAGACATGGGGAGGGCGTAAACCCTACTCTAAATGACATGACAGACTTTGAAGATCCCCAATGGAAAGCCTCACCTTCCCTGGGGAGCAGGAAGGGAATGGGATGGGGGTTGGAAGAGGAACAGGGGAGCAAGGGAAGATATGAGAAATGGGATTGACATGTAAAACAAGCTTATTTCAAATTTAAATAAAATGTATTAGAAAAGAATTAAGATTGCAGACATGTAAAAAAAATCATTGTGAAAGGGAAACAAGGAAAATTGACTTCACATAGTCATTTGGAAGATCTCTCTCCAATGTCTTCCATGTTGGGTTATAGATAATTATTTTGATCACTTTGTTTTAAAAGAAAATTCCTGGCTTCTTTAAATTATTTCCAGGTATTTCACTTTTTCTTTATTCATCTCCTGGGTCTTTCTTTGTAATATCTAACACTGTGATTTAAGGCACACTTTGCTGACAAGAAATCATGAATATCCATTACAAAGATGAAGGCTCCAGACAACCTCTAAATACATCCTCCATTTGAAAAGCCTTCATTACATAGCACATTTCAGGCTGAGAATGCTCAAAATTTGTCTTAGTTTCAGTAATTGGAACATGGTCTGGAAGCGTGGCATGATAAGGAATCATTTGTTAAATGTGTATTTTCTTTGGCACTCAGACTGAAGCTTGCCAGACAGTACATCTAATTAAGAGTGAGAGGAAGGGAGTAATCAAGGTTTGTTATCATGTATTATCATTACTTGAAGACATATCAAAACTTACTGTGACTTTTTCAGATCATGGCCTCATACCAAGGTTTATATTTGGAGCTAGATGTAATTTCTCCTTTATTAGCCCAGGATTTCCGTACAGCAGCATACTTTATTTTGCAGATAATTGTCCATTAGATACATTCTGTAGATATATCTTACTGTGTATTGTTTAAGCTAAAAGAGGCTTAGCTGCTCTGCTTAGAAACAACCTTTGTCCATTGTTCAAGACCTTGAAAATTGATGCATTGTCGTTTGGGAGCTAAGACAGCTTTATTTAAGTTTAACTTTCTCTGGAGAGGAATATAGATAATGAAATGCAATTCTTTCCTTGAACATAACCATGTACATACTTCTAGTCCTCCCTGGTGCATAAAACAAATTTGAGGAATTCAAATATTGTAACAATTAATGTTGATTTTTCTTTTAAGTTACAAAGAAACCCATGTCATCAGTTAAAGCATGTGGAGATAACCATTTCTTAGGCCAGAATCTCATTGTGTCACATGCACTAATATTTTTAAGTTTTTCCTGGTTCACTTTCTATGAAATTTTGCTGATAATATACTCAAAAAACACTATGAAGCAGGAAAAATGAAAATGCCTTTGGGGTATGTACACAGGGGACACACATTGTGATGTCATCTTACAGGTGCAGGAGTCTTAGGATACTTCTCAGAGTGTGAAGCCACTCTGCTATTTAATCACTGTATAGAACCAATATTCTGTATAAATTTGTTTCTTTATATTTCTGTGATAAAGACCATAATCAAAAGAAACCTGGAGAGAAAAGAGGTATCTGGCTTACACTTCCCAATAACAGTCCATCAGTGAAAGAAGTCAAGGAATGAACGCAAGAAATATAGGACCCTGGAGGCAGGAACTGCAGCATAGGCCATGGAGGAAGCCTACTTGCTGGCTTGCTTCTACAACTTGCTCAGTTTGTTTTCTTATACAAGCCAAAAACCACCTGCCTAGGAATGGCATCACCATTGATAAGGACCTCCCTTATCAATCATTACCCAAGAATGTGCTCTATGGACTTGCTTTCAGGCTAATTTGATGGAGATATTTTCTCAACTGGAGTTCCTTCTTCCCAGATGACCCTAGCTTGTGTCATGTTGAAACAAAACTGGCTAGCACATCTTCTAACTGATATCTGTCATGTTTTTTTCACTATTGTTTCTACCATTACATTCAAGTTAAGGGGTAACTAAAACATAGACAAAGATACCCTGCTGCCTCTGTCTCCATCCTAATGAATCAAAACCTTTTTTACTTGCCCTTCCTATCTTAACTGTTAACTCTCACACTGCTCATCACTGCCCTCATTTCCTACAGAATCATAGAATAGTCATTCTTGTGAGTCACACCATGAGGGCTTTGTCTTCTAGGGACAAAGGTCAAAATCTAAAGTGCAACCCTTGGGAGCCTGTGTCCTGATGCTCAATGGAGGATGGAAAATGAATGTATAGGACAGCTACCTCTGCTCAGGTAGTCTTTCATCAGTTTGTTTTTTATATATAATAGAAAATAAAGATGCATCTCTCTTTCAAATCCTAGTCCAGGTGTGCACATCTAATGTGGCTAGTAAAACAATAGAAATTTAGAGGTGCCCGATTCACTTTAACTTAATATGCTCAAACAAGTGTCTGTTTTCCTCTACCTTTTCCTGGATCAAACTCATCACTTACTTTATTTAAGATGATGTTTAAGGCACATTGGAGAAAAAGGCTCGGATAATCCTTAGAAATTCTCTCTGGGTTGAATGCTACCCCTATCCCTGAAGACATGATGGGAGGCACAGATTTGTTGCAAACAAAAAGTAGGACATATTTTTGTTGTTGTTGTTTGTTTTTTAAAAAGTCCAAATTACATGCATGCAGGTTTGTAGTAAAAAACTGTGATATACTACTGTATTTGTGGTTTGTTTTATTTTTTGTCTTACTCTAAGAGGGAAAAATCTATATAAAAGCATAAAGGTAGATTTAGAGAAGAATGAGAGTAAATAAACACATGGGCGTGAATACATAGATGGTATTCTCAAGATTCACTCACTTCCTAGGATGCTCTAAGGCTGGGACCACATATTCCTTTCCTACCTTAGTTCCTTCTTTCATTCATGTTCAGTTTATTACATGAAAGATAAAATTTATGAGTGGAGACCTGAGAGCAAATGATGGGAATCCTTACAGAGGCTGCAAGGCTGCTACTCTGCAGCTGGCATCTTCTCTTACTGCTGAATATAGGTGTAGAGTGTGACCTTTGTGCAACAATTGATTTTGTAATACACCTTTGTAATACAGAAGAAAGGATGGATTATTGTTTGAGAGAAACAGAGAGCACACCTTTTCAGAATTCCTGATGAGTTGTTCTCAGGCTCAAAATCATTTTGGTCTGAGGGGAAAAAAAATAGCATTGGATTCATTGCAGCAAAGCTGACAGCATTTTCCTTTGAAGAGCTTGTGGGATAAATGGAGTCACTTAGGTTAGACTCAGAGTGTCTATTCTTTAGAGCTGTACCAGCACATTGTGGGGTCCATAGAGAGAAGCATTTTAATTAATACTGCAATACTAAAGGTCCTACATTACACATTTCTCAGGCTTAGCCATATATTTGAACTAATCATAGAGAAGAGATCAAAAACATAGTGCAACTAGCTGAAAAATGTACATAATGAATCAAAAGAGAAAAATCGTAAGTACCTGGCTTTTCACAATGCAAGGTTGAATGTATATCTTGCATTAAATTGTTGGGTCCACCAAGATATTTCTAATTAGAGTCTTCTTATAAAAAAGCAGCTTGGAATAAAGCCCAGTGCTATTCATCTTTGTATTGTTGTCTGAATTTTAATGTCATCTATTTTAATTTTATTTCTTAAGACTAGAATTAAATACAGTTTTGGCTTATTCAACAGCAAAACTTATAAGCATAATTGCTAATGCTTTGGGTCATAAATATTTTACTTATGTGAGTATAAATGTCCATTAGGGCTGAGAAGTGGCTCAGTTGTTAATGAATGCTCACACTTTTGTACAGAACACAAGTTCAATTCCCAGGCCCCATGGGGATGGCTAACAACAGCCCATACATCTTCAGATCAATGGGAAAATAATCAGTGCTCTCTTCTGGTCTTTATAATATAAACATCTGCATACACACAAATGTACACACACACACCTTAAAAATGAAAATAAGAATAAAATAAAATGTATATATATTGACATGTATATAATCATCATATCTATTTATAAATGAACCACATCATTTATTTTCAGGGGAAAAGGACCACTAAAGCATACTACTGATGTAATCTATGCAGCTAAGATGATATCAGAGTCAGGATCAAGAATGGATGTTCTTGCTCGGCAGATTGCTAACCAGGTGAGCTACATTTAAATACACAAGAGGAAAGGCTTTGTTATTTGCTCTCTTCTGCTTGGTGATATTTTTTTTACATATCCTTTCTATATTAGAGTTTCAAAAATGTATAGCATTATAATATGCAACTTGTGAGACAATAAATTCTAAGTATAATTATCTTTATAGAAGACATTTAGTTTTAAATATAATCTGTTTTAAAAATCAACTTCATCAGATTAAAATGAACTAAATTCTTTTAATCAGCTGTAGTTTCCTAACAGGTGTTTCTCTTTCCCTTGATGTTCTTGAGTGGGTCACATGGTATGCAAGGTCAACACTACCCCATTATTGCAACAATAAAGTGAAGGTGTCAATTGTAGAAAGACTATTAACTCTTGAGCACACTGCTGTTTCTCAACACCTTTTATTGTTTTTCTTGAGTTTCTCACAGGTTTTCACAAATATTTTAAATGATATCTATATTATAAAGTTATATGTATAGTGAAAAATTAATATTTCAGGCAGGGGAGTATTATGAGTACATTTGAGTTATTATATTATATTTAACTTCATAATAAAATTTTATTTGAAGAGGAAATACTTCTTTGATTTTGCATATACTGAATAAATTTTGTTTGTACATTAAAAGTAGAAGTTATTGAGATGCTGTTTAGTGTGATTGCTGCCGTCTCATCTCTGTCTTTATACATGCTCTGCTGAACATGAGAAAACATAGATAATATATTTGTGCTACCATGAAGAACAAACAAAAGAAGGAAGATACTACCAGAGAGAAATATTTTTAAGTTTCTTGCATGGATATTGTTCCTCAATGTCTTGCTGCTTTCAGTATTATAAAATTGAATTTAATC
Organism: Phodopus roborovskii; assembly: GCF_943737965.1. Classification (NCBI taxonomy): domain Eukaryota; kingdom Metazoa; phylum Chordata; class Mammalia; order Rodentia; family Cricetidae; genus Phodopus; species Phodopus roborovskii. The sequence continues at coordinate 12,412,925 of NW_026126434.1, forward strand.
TGTTTTTAATGTAGGTTGATCGGTTGATCCTCCAAAAGTCCGGAGGCAGGGGTGGCACTTGAGATTTCTCATTTTGGAGTAAGGGTGCTCAACAGGCTAAATCTATGTGACTTCTCTTAAAAAAGAAGAATATTTCAAATGTGTAGCACTACTTGCCCAAGAATTTCAGCTCAGAGTTACTGACACAGCATTTAGTACTTTATATCTAAAAATGAATTCCAACATCTAATCTCATAAGTAAATGAATCCCATCCTTGCCTATATATTTTCTTATTTTAGAACTGAATTACATTTACTTTTGTGAGGGGCTAAATATTAGCAGAAGAATTAAAGTGTATTAGTTCAGCTGGATTTGCAGATACTAAGATGACTTTAAGTAGTGAATGCCTCTTAGTTTTGTTCTCCTGTGTTTTAAAGTACATAATTGTAAGAGGTCACACAGTATATAATTTTGTAGTCCTTATATCTTTTATTCTTTAATTTGACCAGATCACTGTACAGTAGATCTTTGATATAATTACACAATGTAGCCATCATTTTAAATAGTATTCTAATTACATGGGAAGATAGAAGATGTTATTCTACTCCCATACACCATTGTTATTTTCCAAAAAGAGGCCATTGAGTACTGAGAAATTGTGGGTAACAGTCCTCAGAATTTCTCACTTTGTAAAGCTGGATAGTTTTCTGTTATAAATAAATGTGGCTCTAAACAGTCAACACTGGAAATTAAGAATCTGATGAAGATGATTTAGTGACCGTCTTGGGGATTGTAGCCAAACACTTCAGTGTCCCACCCAGACCCGCAACCACTTAAAATCACTCAGAGACTTAATAATAATTCTTATTATTTGCCTGATGGCTCAAGCTTATTACTAGCTAGCTTTTACATTTAAATTAACCCATTTCTACTAATCTGAGTATCACCACGTGGCCTGTGATTTACCGGTATGCTGTGTAATCTTACACCTCCAACGGCTGCTGTAATGTCCCTGACTTTACCTTCTTTCTCTCTGTTTCTCTGCTTGGATTTCCCACCTAGCTATATTCTGCCCTACCATAGGCCAAACAGATTTATTCATCAACCAATAAAAGCAACATATGTTCACAGAATACAGGACATCCCAAATCATATCCCCCTTTCTGTCTAATTAAAAAGGAACATTTAAACTTCCAACACTGTAAAATTACATGTAACAAAACAGGTATTTAGTAAGAATTATACTTATAATATTTAGTGTACTCTTATTTGGCAAAGTTAAAGGAAATAGTCTTTCATTTATTCTGTCTTTGGGTGTCTGAAGTTTCATATCTAGTTTATCTTTTTTCATAACTAGGGAAAACTATAATTAAACTATCTAGTCTTCAACTTCATCAAGGATATAATATTACCTAAGTGAACAAGAAGTACATTGTATGCAACTTCCAAAATTCTATAAATAACAGAGATATCTGGCTGCCTAGACAATCACCCAAAGTTCTTTTGCAACACTGGGGAATCCATCTTCAGCCTACAGGCCTACAGTATCTGAAAGGCTTCTCAAAGAAGCAGGGCATTTGAACCTGTCCTATCTATATTGGCAGTTTGTCAGTTATTTTCTTCTATGTTATGTAGACATTGATCAAATTTTTTTTATTATACACCTCCTTCAAAAATTGTAGAATTTGTTTTTCATATATAAGTCCTCCTACTAATGCCCTCACCTAATATTACTTGTCTCCATCACTCCACATTCCTTGAACTTTAAAAACTGAGATGTTGTAGTACCGTTTAACATAGCACAATTTTGTTACCAATATTGCATGCAACACATAGTATATTCCAAAGGGCAGGATATTTTCAGCTACTACAATTCTTGAACACTTTGCAAATGAATAATAGTATAGCAAGCTGGAGAATAACAATGCAAGCCCAGGCTTCCTGAACCTAGGTTCATATATTTTCAATTCCTCTACAAGACTCTATGATTTCCTATGTCAGCAGATACTGTAAATTAGATGATACAACCAACACCTTACAAGACAGGAAAAATAAAGAATTTATATAGGTGCTGATGCCATGTACCCTCAAGTAGGAAGGAATGAATAGAAACACAAGCAAAATATGCAAAACTTTAAGAGACCCTGGTAATGTGTCCAACATCGGCCTACCACTTCCTTGCAATTGTCAAAACAAATATTTCTATGTTGTTGAATAATTAATCCCATTCAATCATGGTTATAATTAAAATCAATTTATAGTGTTAAATGAATTGACAATGATAATTCAAGAATGATAGCACCATAAAATTTGATGTATATGTTTGAAATCATTAGCAATTCATTTAACTATGATCAGAATAATCTACAAGTGTAATTTATATTGGTATTTACCAAATATTGTTGGTGGATTTCCTTATTTGTATTACTCTATGTTGATGATATGAACTAAAGATTTCATTATAATAAAACTACACTAGAAATTGAAGTCTAGATCCTTCATTAAGTCATAATTGCAAATCTCTTAAGAATGTATTTCCCAGATATGCCTTGTGATAGTATATGTGCTTTGATTCTGTTTACTTTCTGAAAATTATTTGAATTGCAGATGCTGATGCCGAGTACTGTCCTGTAGATTAATGTGCTCTCTATTCATGAAAGAAAATGCCCAACAGCTCCTCAGGAATCAACCAGGATAGATACTGAAAATATGATCTGTGTGCACACATCAATGGACAGTCAGTTCTTGTCAAAGGAATGCTCTTCTACCATTTCCTTTTAGTGTTTCTTTGTCATTTTTGCATCTCAGCAATGTCAAAGATGCTTTGAGAGTTATCATTTAGTTTTATCCATTCCTTCAATCCTTTGACCCAAGGAACCAGAGTATAAGATGTCCTGAGGGTTAGGCCATGTGGTTATTTTGTTAATGACAGTGAAAATTAAAGATAAGAGAAATTTCTCGTTCTAACTCCCTACCTGCCTACAAGAAAAAATGATACGTGCTGGGAGAGATAAAGAGAATCATTGTTTTTCTGGGGCTCTAGGTAGGTTTCCCATGTCCCAGTTAGGTGACTGCACACTTATACACATATGGGAAGCACTAATTTGACTTAGGGATTACCAAAACTAATTTTAAAAGAAAAAAATTTAGGGAAATATGGAGTTGAAGGAAGAAAATGGGTAACTAATATGATCATATTTCATAGTATACATGTATGAAATTATTAGTAACAAAGAAAATTATAATTATAAAGATTCTAAATAACTAAGTTTGGGGATTGCTTATCATTTCAGAGGTTTAGTCTATTTATCATCATGATAGAGAGGATGGTATAGGCAGATATGTTGCTGGAGATGTAATTGGAAGTTCTGCATCTGAACCATGGGCAGGAGGAAGAGAGAGGCACTGGGCTTGGTTTGAGCTTTTGATAACCCAAAGCCCATATTAAGCAACATACTTCCTCCAAAAAAGCCACACCTACTCCAAGGTCACACATCTTAGTTCCTATCAAGTAACATCACTCATAATGACCAAGCGTTGAAATATATGGGCCTTCTTGGGCATTCCTCTTCAAACCACCACACCTGTAGAAATAGCCCTTCAAATGGCCCTTAACTGTAGGGGTGCCTCCCTTGCTTCTTACTTGTCTTGTTCCTCGAACTGTGCACACAGAGAATGAATGGACAACCAGGGAGCCTGCATGGGACTGACCCAAGATTTCTGCATACATATGACAGTTGTGTATCTTGGTCTTCTAGTGAGACTACTAACAGTGGGAACAGGGGCTGTTTCTGATTCTTTTACTGGTTTTGGGGATCCTACTCCTCATTCTGGGTTGCCTAGTCCAGCCCTGATACATGGGAGGTGCCTAGTCTTACTGAAATTGGATATGCCATGTTTTGTTGATTTCCATGAGAAGTGGCCTTTCCTAAACATAAGAAGAATGGATTGGGAGTTGAAATGAAAGGGGTATGGGGAGGGACTGAGAGGAGAAGAGAATAGGGAATCTCAGGCCAGGATGTAAAATAAATAAATTTACCTTTAAAAAAAGAATGAAAGATCATTCTCAAATTTAGATAAATAATTCTTCTAAATATGTGGTTAGGACTATGAAAACAATTCAGAATTTTAGGACTAGGAATGTCTGAGGAAATGGTTGTTGAACTGAGCTTACTTGATCATTATAAACTGTTTCATAGAAATTATAATGCTGAGTGCTTTAAATAATCACAAATATTAGAGGTAAAACAGAAACCTTAAAAAGACTTTTTCAATGTCAACAGAAAGTTTTAACACACCCAGAGCTCAAGATTTTAAATGTTAGAATGATTTTCTTCTTCTGGCAAAAAAAAAAAAAAAAAAAAAAAAAAAAAAAAAAAAACTGATTTCCAAATATGCAACCAAGATTTTCATCAAATTTGTAAGTAAAAGATGAATCTGGGTCAAGCTGCTGGCAACTACAGAAGTTCATTTTGAACTCTAAACCCATCTTATCATCCTTTTCCTAATAGACATCTAGCCTACCCCTGAAAAGAGTCTATTTAAAAACATTATTTTCTTTAAATGTGTTCAATGTGAGAGAATGTTCAGAAAAGGGCAGGACTCTCATGGCTATCAACAAAACATGACATATCAAGTTGTAGTAAGACTAGGAAGGCTAGACATGGCTACCCAAAAGCCAGGGTAAGAGTTAGAGACAGCCCCAGCTTCCACTGTGAGGAGGCCCACAAGAGGACCGAGCTACAAAACTATAACATATATGCAGTATCTACCTAGATAGTCCTATTCAAGCTCTATGCTTGACTGTTCAATCTCTGTGAGCCCCATATGAGACAGGTTAGTTAATTCTCTGAGTTTTCTTGTGGTGTCCTTGACTCCATCTTCTACAATCTTTTATGCCCCTCTTCAGCAGGATTCCCTACGATCAGCCTAATGTTTAACTGTTAGTCTGCATATTTCCATATATTGATGGATGAAGCCTCTCTGATAACTATTGGGCTAGGCATGAATCTACGTGTATCGCGGTTAAATAAGGATCAGGATAAACAAATAGGCTGAATAGATGTTTATTCAGGGAGAAATAACTTACAACCTAGGCAGATGAACACCAGGAAATTCAACCCATGCTCTCCTGTCCGAGTCATGCCAGCAAGAGAGAGCTTTTCTGGGCCCTCTCCGACCTCCTTCCCCAGGTCACTTCCGCCCATGGCTCCATCCCCCAATGGGCGTGGTCAGTGCCACAGAAGCACTATCTCACTACATACGTGTAAAACAGGATATCATTAGGCATCATTACATTGATATATTTTGTCCTTCAGTTGTGTTTGGTTGTATCCTAGGTCTCTGGGTCATTCACCCTGGCTTATTCTCCTGACATGTTTTTTTGTTTGTTTTTTTTTTTTTGTTTTGTTTTTGTTTTTGTTTTTGGATAGACTAGTTATTGCTAGGCTACTTTCTCAATCTCTAGGTCTCCTTTACCCTAGCATATCCCATAGGCAGGACAGAGTGTAGTACAAAAGTTATGTGACTGAGTTGTTTTCCCACTCCCTCCTCTTGATGCCTTGGCTGGTCACAGGAGATGACCAGTTCAGGCTACGTATCTACTATTGGTAGGCATCTTAGCTGGGGTCATGTTTGTAGATTCCTGGGTGATTCCCTGGCATTGGATTTTAATTTTATTTTTAACCTGATCCCAAAATACCCTCCTTTCTAGTACTCTCTTTAAGTACTCTCATCCTCTGTGCCCCCCTAATGTAATCACATTCTCATCCCCCCTGCCCACAGTCCACACAGACCTTCTGTATTTCCCATTCTCACAGAGAACACTTTTTTTTAAACCTTAAAGAAATTTTCTTACGTATAATGGTTTCCAATTTTGTTTTCATAGGTTGTCTGTATTTGCAAATGTGTGTGTTTGTTTGTGTGAGTCTCAGTATGTGTTTCTTCTGCTTTTTCTTTGGCTCTTTTTTTGTTATTGATGTTTCTTTTGTTCTATTCTGGTTTTTTTATTTTTGGTTGTTTGTTTTTTATATAATTTTCTTTCATTGTTTTCAGAGAGAGAAAGAAAAGATGTAGATTTGGGTGGGTACAGATGTAGAAAGGATCTGGGAGAACATTTTTAGAGGCCTGTTTGTGTCCTAAAGAGAGAGAAAGAAAGGGTGGATTTAGGTTGGTAGCAAAGTGGTGATGGCTTGGGAGGAGCTGGAGGAGGAAACCAATAATTAAAATATATTGTATAAAAACCTATTCTTAATAAAAAAGAATCAAATAAGTAGTTACAAGGTAAATTTCATCAAGAGTTTTATAACCCTGAAAGAACAAATTCACACTAATTAAATGTGTAATTTAAAATAAAAAGCCCATTTACATACAAACCAAGTGACAGTTTTGTACTTACTACATGCAACAATGCCCACAAGAAGAGTGACATTGTTTCTGGACACAGAGGAAAGGATGAAGGCTCCATCTTGTTTAAATTACATCTATGCTACTTGTTAGTTGGCAAGGAATCCACCTCTCTGTACCTCTGTATCTGCATTTGTTGACTGGGGGTGATAATGGAGCCATGGATTATATGGGGATTTAAATATTCCCTGTACTACAGAAGAGTCATACAGGGAATGTCTATATGATAGATGAAACACTATCTATGGCAGGTCTGTGACTGGATTTGACCATAAGAGTAAAGAACAAAGAGAAAGTTCTTCACTAAGCAAAATCAAAAGTGTTTTGAAGAGATGCTGTGTAAAAGAGATGATTGTTCATCCATATGAATGAACCAGAGAAAACAAAACCCCAAAACCGACTATTCCTAAAGTTTAGGTTAGAGTTCCACACAATGACATTATCTAGATCTGCCTTGAATGTTGATATGGACACTAAGCATCATGCTTTTAAAAAACCAAGTGCAGTTCCTCACATGGCACTTCATGCCAGGATGAAACAGTTGGGGTATGTACCTTTCCTCATCAGATGGATAATACCTATGTCTCAGAGTTTGATTACTGAATGTGATAACATGTCTAAATTATGTAGAGTAGCATCCTGCAGGCAGTAAAAGCTATATGTAAATTAGTAACTGTCTTTCCTCTTTCACTTTCCTTATTTTTTTTACATATCTACCTAAGTTCCCTCTCCCTCATTCCCTCCCTCTTTCCCTCTCTCCCACCCTCTCATGTCCCCCAACCACCATCCACCCCTCCCATCATCCCCACTCCACATGTAGGGTGATACCTTCCAGGAGGGGTTATCGAAATTTGTCAAATCATTTGGAGTAGGGAATAGGACTTCGCTCCTGTGTCTAGGTTAAGAGAGTATCCCTCCATGGGGGAAGTGCCCGCAAAGTCCTTCTGTGCACCAGGGATATACCCTGGTTCCACTATCAGAGGTCCCTTAGAATGCCCAGGCCTTCTAGCTGAGACCCATGTTCAGGGGCTCTGAGTGAGTCCCATGCTGGATTTCCAGCTATCAGTCTGGGGGCCCATTAGCTCCTCCTTGTTCAGGTCAGCTGTCTCTATGTGTTTCTGCAGTGTGGTCTTGTCCTCCCTCTCTGTATCGGGATTCCAGTTGGGCTTAGTGTTCAGTTGTGGGTGTTTTCGTCTGTTTCCATCAGCTACTAGATGAGGGCTCATGATGGTCAGTAAGTTAGTTATTAATCTCATTATCAGGGAAGGGCATTTATGGTAGTCTTACCACTGTTGCTCAAATTGTTAGTTGGGGTCAGTCTTGTAGGTCTCTGGACATTTCTCTAGGTTCAGTTTTCTCTTCAAACCTATAATGGCTCCCTCTGGCCTCTCGCTTTCTCTTTTCTCTCTTTTCTTCCTCCCATGACTCAATCTTCATAGTCCCATGTACTTTCTCCTAATTTCCTCTCCACTCACTGCTCTCCCAAGCCCCATGTGCTCTGGAGATTTGTCCCTTCCCCCTTCTGTGAGGGACCTTATATGAATCTCTTAGTATCCTCCTTGTATCCTAGTTCCTTTGGCAATGTGAATTATAGGCTGGTGATCCTTTGCTCTAGGTCTAAAATCCATAAACGAGTGTGTAGTGGGATATTCACTTTGTCTCCTTCTGTGGCACTGACCACGCCCATTGGGGGGTGGAGCCATGGGCAGAAGTGATCTCTGGAAGGAGGTTGGAGAGAGCCAGGAAAGGCTCTCTCTTTCTGGCGTGACTCGGACAGGAGAGGATCGGGTTGAATTTCCTGGTGTTCATCTGTCTAGGTTGTAAGTTATTTCTCCCTGAATAAACATCTATTCGGCCTATTTGTTTATCCTGATCCTTATTTACCGCAATACAAGTGAGTACATTCCATGTTCATGTTCCTCTTTTTGTGACTGGGTTATCTCATTCAGGATGGTTTCTTCAAGTTTGATCCACTTGCCTGCGAATTTCAAGATTCCATTTTTTTTTTCTGCATAGTAGTATTCCACGGTGAGCATAGTTAACTTCCTTGGGTTGGAAATTTCCTCCCAGAACTTTCTATAGGGCTGGATTTGTAGATACATATTGTGAATATCTGTCTTTGTCATTAAATATCTTGTTTTCTCCATCTTTAGTGATTGAGAGTTTTGCTGGGTAGAGTTTGCATCCGTGGACTCTTACTATTTGTAGAACATCTATCCAGGAGCTTCTGGCCTTGAGAGTTCTCATGGAGAAATCAGGTGTAATTTTGATAGGTCTGCCTTTATATGGTACCTGACCTTTTTCCTTCGCTGCTCTTAATATTCTGTCTTTATTCTGTGTATTAGGTATTTTGATTATTATATGTCCAGTGGTCTTTTTTCTCTGGTCCAGTCTTTTTGGTGTTCGGTATGCTGCTCGTACTTTCATGGTCATGTCCTTCGTCAGATTGTGTTCTTCAGTGATTTTGTTGAATATGTTTTCTGTGCCTTTGAGCTGGGCTTCTTTGCCTTTTTCTATGCCTATTATTCTTAGGTTTGGCCTTTTCACAGTGTCCCACATTTCTTGGATGTCTTCTGATAAGGATTTGTTAGAGTTAAGATTTTCTTTGGTTGATGAATCTATTTCCTCTAATTTATCTTCAGTGCCTGAGATTCTTTCTTCCATCTTTTGTATTCTGTTGGTTATGCTTGTGTCTGTAGTTCCCGAACGTTTGTCCAGTTTTTCTATTTCCAGTATTCCTTCAGTTTGTGTTTTCTTTATTGTCTCTGTTTCAGTATTCAAGTCTTGAACTGTTTCCTTCACCTGTTTGTTTTTTCTTGCCTTTCCTCATTTTCTTTAAGATATTTGTTCATTTCTTCCAATTTTTTTTTCTTCCATTTCTTTAAAGGATTTTCTCACATCATGTGTGAAGGCTTCTATCATTTATATGAAGGTATTTTTTAAGTCTTTCTCTTCTGCTTCATCTGCTTTGGGGTGTTCAGGTCTAGATGTAGATTCCCTACATTCTGTTGGTGTAGATTCCCTAGATTCTGGTGGTGTCATGTTGTCTTTCTATTATTAGGTGTTATTGCATTGCCATCTTCTCATCGCTTTTTCCAGTGGGTGTAGGTGGTGTCTCTCTCCCTCTATGCTTAGGTGAGTCAGAATTTCGATGTCTCTTGCTCTGGGTGGTCCAAGCTCTCTAGGAGGTCTCTCCTCAGTCAGGGGCCCAGCAATAGGGGTCAAAGATCAGGCTCCAGCAGAGGTGCAAGGATGGGAGTCAAAGGTCCAGCAGGCAGGGACTCAGGATGGTCCTGATGGGATAAGCAGATCTCTGTCTGGGGCCTGGAGCTCAGGGAGAGGACTGGTGGTGGGGGTCAGAGATCAGGCAGGCAGGGAATCAGGGTGGTCCTTGGTGGACAGGCAGGTCTAGTGTGCTCAGGGCAGTTCCAGGAAGTTCCTTGAAGGATCCTTGAAGGATTGTTGGATCCAACCTCTCCAGCAGAGGCTAGGAATGGAGATCAAAAGTAGGCAGCGACTCGGGATGATCTGGCAGGCAGGGAATCAGGATGGTCCCATGGGGATAGGTGGATCTCTGGCAGGGGGCAGAAGCTCTGGCAGAGGACTGGCAGTGTAGGTCAGTGATCAGGCAGGTGGGGATTCACTGTGGTCCCATGTGGATAGGAGGGTCTTGTGTGCCTATTTTTCTTTTTTATTGTCTTCTTCTGCCTTTTGCTCTTTCTTGTTTACTTTTATTGAACTACAGTTTAATCTTCATAAGAGGGTTGTAGAACACTATTCATTCCTTATTTAAAGCACACACACACACACACACACACACAAAACAAAACACTTTTATCTCAACTCTTTTGCTATCATGTCTAATGTCTTTCTGGCTGGTGATCATAATGTCCACCAAGCTTTGTATGTGTCTATTCCTTTCTAAAGGTAGAAATGTTTCTTCAGATAAATATATTTTATTCCTGTATTATTAATAATTGATTATTTGAGTGCAAGTTGACATGCCCTCATCTTGTACAACTGACTTAGAGATATGTAGACAAAAGTATTTAACAATATCAAATGTAATAAGCTTCTCAGGAATTTTCCCATTCATGCCTCTTCGTAGTTACAAATTAGTTATTGCTCTATGTATATGAGTTCTGAATCTACCAACTCAGTCACCTTCAGTTGAGTTTGGTATAAGTAGACCTTTGATGGTGTATGTGCACTGTTCATATACTGTCTTTCTTATATGAGGTTGTTTCCCAAACAATACATGTTCCAACTATTTGTATACTATTTAATTATTTTATTTACATGCAGTATAGATATATTTAAAATTTACCAAAAGGATGTGTTAAAGTTATGCGCAAGTAGTTTGCCATTTTATTTAGGATGAACTGAACAATTTTAGATTTTGGCATCTGCACATGTTCTGGAAGCTCTTCATAGTAGATAGTATAAGATGATTATAATAGATAAATTCAAATACCCCTGGGAGACTTTTCCGGAATTTCTTCTTAATTTTTTTTACATTTATTTAATTAAGAGATGGGCAGGATTCACATGCCATAATGTACATGTGTTAATCAGAGGATAAATCACAGTAGTCTGATCTCTTCTTCTACCTTATGAGTTACTGAAATTGAAAGCTAGCCATCAGATTTGGTGGCAAGCATCCTTATTACTGAGCCATCTAACTGGTGGCCATTCATCCTATCTTTTAATTTGTAAACTTATATAATTCAATTTAAAATTTTAAATACCATCACAGCATTGTGGAAATAATGTGTATTTATTTCAACCCAGATGTAATATATGAAGAAAGTGGAGGCAACTGATGGTATTATATTCATTATCATTTTCATAGACTTCCCTTTCAGTATTCTTAAAATCTACACATTTGATCCAATTTAGTAGAAATGATGCATGCAATTTTAAATTCAGAGTTTTTAGCTTTCTACCACTGAACATTATTCTTCCATTTTACTTGAAAATATTTTAAATATTATATTGTGTATTATGTTATTTATGCATAATTATGTTTGTGTAAGTGAATATCAAACATAGTCTGTGGAACCTAAGGAAATAGGAAAAGGTGTCACGCCACCTCAAACTGGAGGTACAGGTGGTTGTGAACTGCCTGGCATAGGTTCTAGGATTTGAACTTGCTTGGATTCTCTGCAAGAGCAGCAAGCACTCTTAACCTCTAAGCCTTGTCTCCAGCTCCTGAAAATGTGTTGGAATGACACAATGTCACAGTATTTAAAAAGACATTCATATTTTCTCTTACTATTTCATGTTATTTCCAAATTTTGATCTTTTAAGTATTGTAGCAATACATTTCTTTGATTCCAAGTTTCTGTTTACATGGCTGTTCTTATGAAAATTAACTAAAAGAAGATCTATGATGAGGAACATACTTTTTTTATTTAATTTTATATAACAAAGTCCAATTAAATGAAAACAAACATTTATACACAATATTTGGGAATTTGGGCGTCGTTCTTTCCAAACTACTTCCTGCTGCTAAGGGGGGCTGTCATAGGGGATTCGAAGAAGATTCAGAAATCCTGGCTGTAGTCTGTAAGGCTGCTTTTTCCAGCTGTTTTGAATGTAGGATCACCTGGTACTCTGTTTCAGGTGGTCTGGCGTGATCAAACCACATTAGTCTGGAAGGAATCCACATCTTTTCATTTTCTGTGGAAAGAAAAATAGAAATCCTTTTCCCCAGTAACTTCTCCTTCAACTTAAATTTTGGAGTCAAAGCATTTTTTTTAATTTAATTTTTTACATGTGGATCCCAGTTCCCTCTTCCTCCCTCCCTCTCTCCCTCCCCCCAAGCCCTCCCTCCCTCCTTCCTTCCCTTTTACCCTCTCTGCCCTCTCTCATGCACTCTAAACACCCTCCCCTCCCATCCCCCCACCCCAAAACCATATGTAGGGGAATGCCATCCAGTTGGGGTCATGTAGATCTGACATGTCCTGTGAAGTAGGGACTAGGGCTTCTCTCCTGTCTCTAGATTAAGGCAGTTATCCCTCCATGGGGGATATGTTCGCAAAGTCCTTTTGTGCACCTGGGATACATCCTGAGGAACATACTTTTTAAGCCTCCAACTTCATGAAGAAGACTCATCTTGATCCTGAGACATTTGCCATGCTATAGTGAATTTATAACTAGTTTCATAGGTGTTCCTCATAAAAAAAATTAGCCATCAGTGGGTACTGTTTTTAAAAAAGAGGTCTACTGCATCCATAAAACATGTGATTTGTCTGCTTCTTAGCTGTATTGAATCTTCAGATGTTATCTCAGATAGAAATCATTATTTTTTCTACACAAGCTAAGAGGACCAAAACCAAAAATTAATACAGCATAATATACTTTGTTGTGGATTTGGTATCCTCATACAAATATCACAGGGAGGACATAAAAAAAAAAAAAACTGCATTTCACAGAATATTCTTGTAGTGGTTTTTTTTTATTTATAATTTTTTATTTAATTTTATATAACAAAGTACAATTAAATGAAAACAAATATTTATACACAATATTTGGGAATTTGGGCGTCGTTCTTTCCAAACTACTTCTTGCTGGTAAGGGGCGCTGTCTTGGGGGGATTCGAAGAAGATTCAGATATCCTAGCTGTAGTCTGTAGGGCTGTTTTGTCCAGCTGTTTTGATGTGGTAGAAGCACATAGAGACAGTTTACCTGAACAAGAAGGAGCTAAGGGCCACTAGACTGATAGTGGGAAGCCAGCAGGGGACTGACTCGGGCCCCCCTGAATATGGGTCTCAGCCAGAAGGTCTGAGCAGTCTAAGAAACCTCAGACAGTGGAGCCAGGATGTATCCCTGGTGCACAAAAGGACTTTGTAGTGGTTTTTGTAGCTATCTATCCTTCTAGTGATGAGATAATTGCCTAGTACTATTTCTTCAAGTCTACATGAAGAGATAATCTGAAGGCTGCTATATTTGTCCTAAGTCCAAGACACTCTTTATGCATTTCTTTTCATTTGTAAATTACTATAACAAGTGCTTTGCCTAAACTCTGTGATTACATCTGTAAAACAAATAAGCTGTTTCAATAGGAACTTTTCAATGCAGTGTATCTGGGCTGGCATAAGAAATGGGGTTTGTGGAAAATCACTGCCCTGTAAGGTATCCATGATGTGTGTATTCCCCACTCTGATATACCTCTCCTTCATTTTGCTATTTCTATTTTTATCTCTGATACCCTTGCAGTGTCCAGATCCACCGTGCAAACAGGACTTGCTGGCTTATCTGGAACAGATTAAATTTTACTCTCACCAACTGAAAATCTGCAGCCAAGTTAAAGCTGAGATCCAAAACCTGGGTGGTGAGCTCATCATGTCAGCTGTGAGTACTACCTGCCACATGCACCATTTTATACAGAGACACTAGAAACAGAGTAGCTGTGGTGACACTTACCACCATCTCTTAGATGAATTTACCATTGGACAAACTTCCTCATAGTTAGTATAAATTGCATGTAATATAAATGTAGTTACAAAAGAAAAAAAAGAAAGAAAAAAAAAAAAAAAAAAGGAAGAGGACGATTACCATCAGGGGAAGAGAGGAAACCACCAATCATTATTGATTATTTATTTCTGACCTAAGTTTTAGCCCAGTCATTACAGTCACTTTCTAGGTTTCTTTTTTTTTTTTTTTCTTTCTTTCTTTTCTTTCTTTCTTGATATAAAGTTGTGGCCTTACACTAGCATTACTTATTGACTAGCTCTGCCTTAATTATTAACCCATTTCTATTAATCTAAGTACTGCCACTTGGTCTTATCTTACCAGAGAGAGGGGAGCTGGTGTTATTCTCTCTCGGTCGTCTGTCTTGAATCCCCTCCCTACTACTTTCTTTTTCCTCCTTGTCTCCTAGTCCCACCTATCTTGCTTTGCTATTGGCCAACTGTGCTTTATTCATTAACCGATAAGAGAAACATATTTACAGAATGACATCTCCCATCAGAAGTTCTTCTGTATTGTTCCATCTTCATAGTGTGTCTGGCAGACTCCTCAGCAAAGCAGGAAACTGAACTGTCCACCTGTATTGGCAGTTTGTCAATCACTTTTCTCTGTCCTACAGAATGTCTGGCAGACTCTTCCATGAACCAGGAACCCTGTAGCAATGTCCATCTTGTATCAGCAGTCATTTTCCTGTGGGTCCTGCATGTACAGTTTATATAGCATAAAGTCAAACAGTCCAGACAAGAGCAGTATCTTGCCCAAATGGCTAGTTTTGCCATATTGAAAGTAAACTCCAAAATGAGTTTCTTTGATGTCCATCTTTTTTTCTGACACAGGTGGTGTTGCCAGGAGCAGTTATGTCTCACTGTCAAGAAAAACCCTAAACCATTTTAAATGCCTTATTCTGTAGGCCTTTGAAAGGTTTGAAGAGAATCTATTCATATCAAATACATCTCTTTATATCTAGAAATCCTAACTAACTTAACTATTAAGTTCAGACTCATAGGTAACTATCTATAATCTGTACTAAATTATATATTACATTTCTAAATGAGCTATATAAACACAATATCTAAACAAGAGGACAAATATACATATCACAAAACTGAACTTAAATTTGTAACAATAAATGAAAATCCATTCCAAAGCAAAGTGTTCATATCTATACCATAATCCCCTTTTTACCTTTAAAGAGATTGGTTGTGGTCATTAACTATTTATAACCAAGCCCATTTAAATGAAAACAAACATGTATAAATAATATTTGGGAATTTGGGTGTCATTCTTTCCAAACTGCTTCCTGCTGGTAGGGGGCACAGAAATCCTGGCTATAGTGGTCTGCAAGGATGCCTTGTCACAGCTGTTTTGAATGATGGATCACCTGGGATACGTTTCAGGGGGTCTTTCTTGATCAAACCATGTTAGTCTGGAAGGAATCCATCACTTCATTTTCTGTGGAAGCAAAAATAGCAATCCTTTTCCCCAGTAACTTGTCCTTAGACTTAATTTTGAAGTCAAAGCATTTTTAAAATGTATAAATTTAATTAATTCAGCAGAATTTATTTTAATAGTTGTTGCTATTTACTCAGCAGTCAAAGAAAACATACAAGTGTTTCCAGACTCTTTTTGAGCTTTCTGTCTTTATGTGGCTTTTTTATTACTCTACTTCTTCTACTTCTGTTTTTTCATTTCATTTTTTGAGACAGGGTTTTTCTGTGTAACTTTTGCTTGTCCTGGAAGTAACACTATGTATATAGTGTTAATTGGGTTAGTTGGGGACAGTCTTGTAGATCTCTGGACATTTCTCTAGGTTCAGTTTTCTGTTCAAACATATAATGGGTCCCTCTGGCCTCTCTCTCTTTTCTCTCTTCTCTTCCTCCCATGACTCAATCTTCCTAGTCCCACGTGCTTTCTCCTAATTCCCTCTCCACTCACTGCTCCCACCTATCCCCATGTGCTCTGGAGATCTTGTCCCTTCCCCCTTCTGTGAGGGACCTTATATGAATCTCTTAGAATCCTCCTTGTATCCTAGTTCCTCTGGTGGTGTGAATTATAGGCTGGTGATCCTTTGCTCTAGGTCTAAAACCCATAAATGAGTATGTACATACCATGTTCCTCTTTTTTGTGACTGGGTTATCTCATTCAGGATGGTTTCTTCAAGTTTGATCCACTTGCCTGTGAATTTCAAGATTCTAGGTTTCTTTTAAAAATGTTAAATAAGTATTTTTTATTACAGAGATTAAGGAATGTATCAGCTTTTGGATACTACATGGATAAGAAATCTGTAATCATATAGTACAGGTTTTTGGCCTTATAAAGTGTACAAAGGGAACTTTGAATTGAGTTCAGTAAAGTTTTGAAATAAATGAATGTAAAATTGCCCATTAATACAATTATTTCATTGTCATTATTTGATCTTAGTTTTCTATATATTGATTATTATAACACATAAATTCTGGTTTTGACATTTTTAAAAATACCATATGTAATCTTTGAAACAGAGAATTACAAATATTTTTGCATTAGAGGAACTTACATAAATTCTTTGTTGGCCTTAAGTTTCAAGATGTTCTTAAATTACTATGGTAGAAATAATGTCTGGTGGTTTTTGCTCATCATTTAATAACATTACATTATTTCTCCAGAGCAGGCACAGTAATAAAATAATATTTGATGTCTGTATTGGATTCAGTTATCAGTGACTTTGAGAAGGACATGGATGAAGATTATAAATTTAAGTTAAAGTAAAGCATGATGAACATTTTAGGAAACCATATTGCTAGAACCCTATTTCAAAGCCGTACCAGTGTACTTACAGATTAGCAACATCTCATCCTTCTGAATCCCAACATAGAGCTCTCTCTTAATGAATTAATGTTCTTGAAGTAAATGTAGTTACAAAAAAAAAAGAAAGGTTATCATAAGGGGCAGAGAGGGGGAACTAATCATTATTGATGCTCTATCTCTGGCCTAAGTTTTAGCCCAATCATTACAATCACATTCAATGGGAACATTCATTTGATTGTTTTGTTCTTTAATATCTGAAGCAGTGCAATGGAGAAAGGGCAAATACCTTCTTTTGGGGGTCACACAAGGAAATGTCTGTGCCTTCTCCTTGGTGCTCAGCATTGAATCTACTAAGAAATTGAGTCCTGCAAGGCAAGAGTGAATAATTAAGAAAAAAAATTGGTAGGATTTCTCTTTTGCTTTTTATTTATATAAAGGTCAGAGGAGAAAATAAAGATTTATTTCCTTGATACACTGATTTTAGAAAAGCACACAGATGTATGTCAGTGTTTATATCCTTTCACTTTTCAAAGAAAATATATTTTATTAAATCACAAGCCATAAAAGCCCTATAGACATGTATACATAGAAATATACACATATTCATGGATACACAAACACAGTATTGAAAGAATTGTGCAGGTACAGGTGATTTTTTCTGCATAGGATGTTATTATATACTGTCTGACTAGTTATACATTGTAAATATCACAAGTAAGAAGTGAATTTACTTCATAGATCCCAGTGAATATTATAGCTTGGTCTACATCAAACATGGACAGAAGATATGTGACTGTTTACAAGCTACATAGATAAATTTTCTCATAGTGTCCTTTATAGTGTGTTGAGTGTCTTACATAAGATACTGAATAACTACACCAAGATGGGAAAGACTGTATACATATTGGCTGTTGCTCTCCTGTGAGGACAAAGTTTACAGCAATACTTCTAGTCAAATACTGAGCACTGTTATTTCAGGAAAAGATCTGGAACCGATACTTAGTGTTTTATTTCTACTGACAGTGTCTCTTGCCCATTATTTAAATTAAAAACATTGGAAAATTATAGGCCAAATCACAGAAAATCAATGACAACCTCTGCATGAACACATTGCATATGCGCATTAAGCTATCTTAGCTATATTTTTTAATTTCTTTTTTATTTTTATTTTACATATTGATCTCATCTCCCTCTCCCACTGTCCTTCCTTCTTTCCCTCTCACCTCTCATGCCTCCCGACTGCCCTCCCCTCCCATCCCCACTCTCCCCAAACTCCACATGTAGGGTGATGCCCTCCAGGATGGGTTGTCTAAATCTGTCAAGTCATTTGGAGTAGAGACTAGGACTTCTTTCCTGTCTCTAGGTTAAGAAAGTATCCCTCCCTGGGGGATGTCCCCCAAAGTCCTTTTGTGCACCAAGAATACATCCTGGTTCCACTTTCCACTGTCTGAGGTTCCTTAGACTGCTCAGGCCTTCGTAGCTATATTTCTAAACTACTAAACATCCAGTCATTTTTTTTAAACCTCGTTCAATATTTCCTAGTCATCATCTTTACAAGGTACAATTTCATACACATTTTATTCCAAATATATACAAAGACTTTTGTCTTACTCAGAGCAAAGCTGTCAGAAATGTCTGATGCATATCCACAGTTCCAGTCTTGGCAAGGCTATTAAAACACATGGTTTCCATACTAATAAATCAGTGGCTTGTTTAAAATCATCAGAGAAGCTTCCTCATGCAGCCAGTGGGAACAGATACAGAGAGACACAGCCAGATAACATACAGAGAGTGAGAGACCTTGAAACTCTCATCCCTAAAAGGGATGTCTCAATCAAATCTCTAACCTCAGAGCTTAGGGGACTCTGCAGAAGATGAGGTGGGAAGAGTATAAGAAACAGAGTGGGTGAAGACACCAAGAAAACAAGGCCATCTAAATGAAGAAGAGCAAAGCATGAGGCCTGCACGGGTCTGCACCAGGTCCCCTGAGTTCATACATATTATGGCTTCCAGTTCAGTATTCTTATGATGAGAATTCCTGTTGTATAAATGAGTGGTTCTCTGATTCTTGAGCCTTTTCTTGGGCTCTTTTGCTTCTTTTCATATGTTGTGTCAACTTTGATGTGGTCGTTTTTGTTTCATCTTATTATATTTTACTTTGTAATGTTAAAAATGAGTAACTGAGATCCCAGCCACTAGGGTAAAGAAAGGTTAACAACTGAACTGTCATCTATGTCTATTTTGAGAGGAAAAATCAGTTTTCTCTAATGGAGTGACACTGTGTATCAGCTACTCCAGGTCAGGCCTCATGTTCAGGAGTAGTTGACCAACACATAACAGACTCTACAGTTTTATGTGTGCTTTTATATGGTTATAATTTGGTGTTTTGGGGTTATCTTCTTCTTGTTCTTGTACTTCTTCTTCTCCTCCTCCTTCTTTGGGTGGTGTTTTTATTTTTTAGTTGTTTTTTGTTTTATTTATTTGTTTTGCAGGACTTGTTATTGTATTGAGTTATTGTTTTTTTGAGAAATACCTTAAAGTTGGGTATGTAGGGAGGGGGAGAGGATCTGGATGGACTTGTGGGAAGGGAATAATAGGATCAATATATATATATATATATATAAATTTTGAATTGTTTTAAATAAGACTGTCTATATGAAATGTATTCTTGAGATATATAAATGTATTTTACCTTCACCACTGTTGGGTGTGGTGATGCAAGTCCACAAACTTTACATATTGTATGGAGGGAATAGGCAGAAACCATTTCAAAGTCAGGATTTTCCATTTCAAAGGGAAGCCATTGCGTATCCATGTACCATTGTGAATCCAGAGCTATTTGCCATCGTTTTGCCCATAATTTTCCATTAGAAAAATAAACCTGCCAGAGGAAAGCATTGTCCCTTTTTACATTTCTTGACATCTGCTTGCAGGTGGATCCTGGAAAGCTTTTAACATACATTTCATTTTTTGTGTGTGCCAAACTATACTAGCATGAATATTTCAGTGACCCTCTACTCACCTTCTTCTTTTCTTTCTTCATCCTTTTTCTTTGTTTCTTTTTATCTGCCATTCATTTTCTTCTTTAAATTGAAAACTAACCTGATGTGGGGTGTCTTAAAAATTAACAAGCACACTTTTAAAGCCCAGCAACTTATTTTTAAATATTACACAGATACTGTATTTAGAACTAGAGAAATCACTACAAAATGTGTTCATTAAAAAATCAGGTTTGTTTGACCTGTTAGCAAATACACTTGATAAAGAAGTAACTGGTGTGAATAGGTAAAATACATTCTGCAAGTGCTGAAGGTTAAGGCAAAAAAGTTGAAGAAGTGAAGTGAAATGATTTGAAATACATTTCATAATACAGCATCAAATAAAACCCATCACCTCTCATTTGTAAGTTGCATGTTTTAACTACAGGAAACCAATGTACAGCTCATTAAAATAAGAAAACGTACTAAGTTCCTCTCACTGTCAAACACACCAATACAGCTAGACCACAAGAAAATGACTGTCCAGTGGGTCTTTCATAATACTCAAGTCCACATAAAAGTGACATATATAAAATACATGTGGGTGTGTGGCATGGGTTAGAGCAATGCAATAAACTATGTGTCCATGGTGTACATGGATGTGCATGGTTGAACAGGCAAGGAAATAATTCATGCCTCTGGTATGCAGAATGGGGAAGAGAAACCTATGCAAGTTTCCTGACCCAAATTTTGGCTTGGACTGACTGATCAGTGGCAGGAAGATTTGTTCTTTTGGAGGATGGTCAGAAGAGGACTCAGACAGATAAGACAGTAAGATAAGAACATACAGCAGAATAGTAGCTAAAGAAGGTTTTGGGGGCAGGCAGGGTGGTTTGAGTGAACACAGTGTTTCTTATGCTATTGGTGTGTACATTTTGGAGTGCGGGGGTAAACAGGACTTCACTTTAGAAATAATTGGGTTGAATTTGAGAGAGATGTAAAGAGATCTGTGCATTTGGAAGTTGACTATTCGATGTTACTGCTACAACAGAAAGCTGTGGGAAAGAGACTGATTGGAAGCACTCATATAATAGGAATTCAGGAGGGGAGCAGTAGGCATGAAATCTCAATGAGCACTGGAAGCCAACTGATAACCCTGTTGTATTTTTATGATGGAGGAAAAGGAAAGACTTACTTTAATGTTCTGACAGCTGGCAATTTAGCTAGTGATTGCTAAATGCTAAACTTGTTGGGAAGATTGTCTCTAGAAGAGTAGGTAGACCTGTCCTGTTTTATTCACTGAAGATTGGGGACTATGGGACAGCAGAGGTGAAAAAGGTCCAGGAGAAGCTGGAGCTACATCTGTGGCTGTCAAGGAAGAAAAGTCCAAGCAATGGCTGGGGCCACTCACTGAGTGTATGCCACAGAAGGGATTTAAGAAACTTGCTGAGATGGGGGTTTTCCATAGTGTAGTTTCCAGAAGACTTTTCACAGTACACAAGTTTACCTTGACAATTTAAACAAATTGGGGGGAGGGAGTATCACCTAAAAGGTCTGAGAGACATCAGGGGGTCAGGCATTTTTGCTTTGTGTTCTTGACTCTGGTTTCATTAGTGTCTAGACCAAAGACATACCTTCAGTTAAAATGAAAGGAAGCAGAAACTCGTGGTTTCAGTTTCCCCTGGACATGGAAAAGCAGAGCTTTGTGAATGACAAAGCATGAGGAAAATAAAGTTCATTTTTGTCTGTGTACTAGCCTGGATGAAAATCATTTCCTCAGTGTAGCCTGTTGTGTTGCTATGAAGGAAAGCTGGCTGTTGGTGGCAACTAACAGTTACTAGAGTGTTCTTCTGTGAATATCAGAAACTCAGCAGGACTTGCTCAGGTTTTAAATGTCTGCTTTTAAAAGACATAAGCTTCCTATAGAAATTCTTGAATTTCTTAAATGAATCATTTTGTAGGAGATGATGACTATAAATGATGTAGACAATACATGTTCCCTGAGCCTGAAAAGTAACATGTCAGAGATTCATTCCCAGAAAGTATCAGAATTCCTTCATCCAACTGTATCAGAAATAAGTTGATGGTTATGGTGCCACAGCGAGAGGAGAACCAATGCAGGGAAAGAGAAATGATGGGGACATCTAATAGAATATCCAGTTGTTTGGCAGGGAGGAGAAGGAAGGAGAATATGGGTCCAGCATCTCTAAACAGATGGAAATATAGATGTGCTGAAAGCCTATTTATCCTGTGGTACTTATATAGGTTTAAATGGCATTAACTGAGGGATTCTGAGGCAAAGAGTAAGAGGCATGAATAAATAAATGAACCGATGAAAAAATTGACACAGTAACAGAAAAATAATGTTTTAAGCAAGCTAGAGGGATGAGATTAGGAAAACAGTTAGAGATTAAGGTTGGAAAACCAGAAAGCTTTTCTTCTGAGCTGGGACTGAGGCCAAATAAGATATAATCACACATAAAGATTGATGAGTGGAGAGTTGAAGAAGTTCTTACTCTGGATCTCATCTTTTGATAAAATCGGACACATCTTCTATTAGCACTGGTGTTTGAGCGTTCTGTCCAAACATCATTGTAGCAACAGAAATTAGATGCCTACATCTTCAATCACTTGTCTACACTGCGTAGAAGAGAAAGTAGCCCAAGGTAGTCACAATGATTTGAGATAGGGGACAGAGATACTGTTAGCACACTTTATCCATCTAGATCCAAGCTACAGGACATTACCTGATGATGGAATCTGCCCCAGCCTGTTCATCCTCCATTTCCATAAATGTGAAGTCACAATGAATTCCAATTGCTTTCTCTCAAATTGCAAGGGGGTCCTCTAAAATACCAGTACAAAAGAATAGATGGGTGCAAAATGCCTAGTAACTAAACAGGATCTCGTGGCTCAGTCTCCATTGGCACTCTGACTTATTAGTGGCTTAAATAAAGAAAAATATAAAGTGTAACTTCCAAGGGGTTATACTTAAGTTACGAGAAGTCAGTCCCCCAAAACACGCTGTCAAGTGTTCCTCTAGTCTCTGGAACAGAGTGGCCATCTGGATTACTGTTATACCTCATAAACATTGTTATAATCTAATATCTGTGTTCATATGAATTCAGTAGAAAAAAAGTCAAATAATGAATAGCTTTAATCTCTTAAAATTATCCTTTTCCCAGGTGCCATATTTTCAGGTCAGCAAATTTTTATACTACTTAGAATTGATTAATTATGTAATTACTGTGTTTTGTGGATTTCCCTTAATGTGTTTAATTGTCCTCTCTTACCCTGAGGCAGGTGTGCCAAAGCCACACTTTTAAAAATTGGAAAAAGATATGAAACTAACCCATTGGGAGAGAGAAGATCTGCAAGGTTTGAAGAAATTCCAGGCAACTGCAGTGGAGCTCTAGCTTCCATAAGGGAGCAGTATATATCAATTAAGTAATGATAGGGGTCAGCAATAATATAACTATTGACCAAAGGAGCCACCAGGGCCCACAAAACTTAGGCAATCAAGTACATACAAATAAGTTAGTAGGCTAATGTGCTTGCCATGTTACAACATTAGGGAATTAGCTAATGAGCTTTCTGGATATAGTGTATCCATTTGTCTTTGCATGAAAAAAAAAGAAAAGAAAAATGAGTAGAAAAAAAGTTTTTGAAAATTGGCAGAAAAGAGACTTGGGATCCAAGTATAAAATGAAGGAAATGAGGATAGGGAAAGGGATGAGGAAGAAAGGAAGATGGATGAAAAAGAAAGAGGAGAGACCTACGGACATTTCTACCAGAAAGTTTAGATCTAGAAAGTGAGTTTTGCTCATTGGTTGGTTGAGCTCTAAAGTCATGCTAACCACGAATCAAAGCAAGCACTGATAGTTTAGTGATTTCATGAATTATTTTTAATATGTGTGTGTGGGGGGTATGGTTTTGTTTTTGTGTTGCTATTCAATAAAGTAGATTAAGAAATTATTTTAGTCTGTAGCAAACAGCCATAATCACAGATGAGATTGTTTCTGGGAGGCGTTATTCTGCTTCAAAACTATTGTAGTAGTAGTTTATGTTGTAACACTCAACTTTACAAACATGGAATTAAGTGGGGTGTTTTAGTACTTGTTCTGGGTCACAGGGTTTGTCTCAGCAGATTTAGAACCAACATCTTGGCCATCGTGTTTTTCACCTCATAGTTATTAAAAATATTCTCCTCTAACTTCCCAGGGAGATTTGTGTTAAGGTGACTGGAGGACATAACAGAACACCTAGCTACATGACATATGCTTTTGCCAAGGTCTGGTTTAACTGAAAATTGGGAAAACACTGACTAAACCTAATATTAATGACATGAAGGATTTGTTGAATCAGTACTTATAAGACTAATTGACCAGAACACATGCTCAAATTATGGAGTCAATAGAATACAATTCAGCTCAAAAGACTAGACCAGGATATAATCAAGACAAAAATGTCTTCTTTCCTGATTCTTCCATGCATGTATCTTGGTTATTTCCCCATGTATTTCTGATCTTATTCCTGTTGTCCTCCTCATCTTCTTTAAACACTATTTTCAGCAACATTTACTACTTGCATTAGTTCATAAAAGGCAGGGATCTTTTGTGTCAACTTGTTTTAAAAGGGCACTTCTATGACACTGCTTTATACTCACCAGCAAGAGTAAGATGGGCAGCTTTAGGCGATTTCCTTGATGATGGTTAGTCTACAAAAGGTGATTTCAAACCAGCATGATATTTTCTTTTTGACATTAGGACTGGTTTGATTTGGCTTTACTGAGATGGTTACAGTTTCTCTTAGAAAGATCAGTGTTCTGTCTTTCTTGAAATTAAGATATGTTTGATCACAGGGTGAGGTAAGATCAGATATCTGGGTGAGATACAAAATCAATGCCTAGAAAGAGGAATGAATAAAGAAAGTGTGAATTGGGTGTAAAGTGTTTAAACCTGATAATGACTGTCAGACTGTTACTTGTAATAATAGTCTTACATGATTTAAAACACAGACTCTAAATTGTTATATTGTATTCTGTTAATATTTATAACAACATTTTGACTGTAAAACTGTTCTTGAGAAGGAATTGGCTTGTTACCAACCCATAGTAGGGAAAAGAAGAAATATATTATGTCTCCTATATGCTAAATAACCTGAAACTTGGAACTGCAAAATCTGGTGGGAGAAAAGTCCATGAAGTAAGCAAGATGTATTTGACAACTGTAAGAAGGAACCAATTCCCCATTAGGCAAAATACCTACCAAAGTGAGAAGAGCCTTCCATACAGATGCCAGGATGCTTATGAGTTTAGTTGGGAATCAGGTTTAAAACACAGATGCAAAGGGGAGAAAAGAAAAGCAGCAAGGAGCTAAGGACTGTGGAAGAGCAGAGTGTCGATTTCAACATTCATTATGACACAAGTTAAGGCAGAAGTCAGGGCAGTGTGAGCAAAGTCAACGGGGAGTGAATATTCCTTTCAAAGTTGTCACTTCATTTCTGACAGCAGACTGTACTCCTGCTTGGAGATGTGTAACAGTCATTCTGGTCAAGTGATAAATGTTCCCTCCTTCTCCTCTATTTTCCCCCTCACTTTTCCTTCCATCTTTCTTCTCCTGTTTCCCCTTCCTTTACCCTCCCTCCCTCCCTGTCTTCTTTCCTCCTTCCTCCCTTTCTTTGAGTTTCCTATCAAAACCAGTGCAATTTATTCTTCATGATTTACTATGTTTTAATTTTACTTATTAGCGTGGAATACATGGAAGGTGCATGTTGGGAGGTGTTGGGGAGAGAGGGAGAAAAAGAAAGAAAGAGGTGGTGTAGATTTGCTCCTGAAGGCAAGAGGATAATGTTGCAGAGTTTTCCTCCTCTTACCTTTAGGGAGTTTCCAGGGATTGGATTCTGATCATCATGCTTTCACACTAAGTTCCATAGCTAATGAGCCATCTTACTGGCCTTTTCTTCATGATTTGAAGTAGTTCTGGATTGCTCACCTTTCTCACTATTTGCCTATGAGAGTAAGATAATTACTTGATTGCTGGGATGTCTCATACTTTGTAAAGGGTGTTTACCAATACTTTATGAAAACTGTGGTGAATCTCTTTAGCTGACTTTCCTCCACCTCCCAGCTGCTGAGTATTGGATGACATCATCTCATAGTTACTCCATGCTCTAGGTCTTCTGAGTGGTTCTGTACATCTTCCCCTGCATGGCCTGCCTGTGTAACTAGACCATGACTGAGAGGTGAATACAAACCATTAGACAACCCAGTTCAACACATTGCTGTGCAGCTCTACAAACCCTGGGAGGTTAGGCAAGAGCTCACTTCTGGCTCAGATGAAATCAGCAGAACTTTGTACCATTGTGGTATCCTTTATCATTACACCTTCCCTGATGGGGAAGAGGGGGCAGGAGAGCTTGTTCCACTTGGTAACTACTTTTCACTTATTGGTGCATTCATATATATGTTTGTATACGCTTCACTGTACTACAGGAAAACCCATAGCATTTAGTTGACTAGCAAACAAACACAAATAAGTGAATATAAATTGCCAAATGTTGCATTATTTATGACAGAAGAAACTATGGGCTCAGGTTCCATTTGCAGCCCTCTGTGTCATCCCACACTAGCACGTGATTATTCTAACTTTCCTACCATGACACAGAAAAAGAGAGAGATGGGCAGAAAAATTACAGTCTGTAAGGTGTTTCAATACAAATACATTTTCATTTCACTTGATTCTGAGAACTGAAAGAATGACAACCAAAACAACCTACAACCTTAGAAATAAAAATAGTAACAGGTTATGACATACTTTGAACCCAATGTAGACTTTTAGGACACATTTGTTCTAGGTAAATATATTAAAGTTACAAATGTATGAGCAATTCTAGTTATTGAGAGAGATGATATTTAATCAGGCTTTAAATTTGAAGATAATATTTGCATTAGCTAAATCACTATTAGAGTATCAACAGGATACATGAAAAACAATGTCATCTTCCAACTGATAAGAGACAGAAGTTTCCAAACTGAACATTTCTTACACTGACCTTCAATGAAATCTGAAGTTTCTAAGATGTCTAAATTGAGTAAAAGTGTCAGCAAGGACTTGTGATAATGTGGCTCAGAAATGCTACTTTCTGATGATGCAACCTGAGACACAATGATGCTGACAACCTATGGGAGCAAGTACAGTCTGTTGTTCCTTTGTAGATCTTAGGAGGATGCATACAGTTTAAGCTCTGGGACACAAGAAATTTGTGGCCAAATGTTCTGATAATATTAGGGATTCTAAGAATAAGACTTGTAAAGTATTTCTTTTAATTTTTATTTTTATGTGTAGACATTTTGCCTGGCTTATGTGTCTGTGCATCACACATGTGCCTAGTACAGGTAAATGCCAATAAAGGACATTAAATTCCCTGGAACTGTTGTTACAGACAATTGTGCACCTGCATGTGGATGCTGGAGATCAAACTTAGACACTCTGGAAGAGTTCTCATACAAAAAAGGAATTACTTTTAGGTTATAGTTCTGGATCACACAGCACATGAGGAAAAATATTCATAATCACAAAAATGTTTAAATAGTCTTTGTTCAGTAAAAGGCACTGACTTGGGCAATTGAAAGGACATTTCATCCCAGTAAAGGCCATTTAAGTCATTTCTGCTCATAGCCAATCACTGAAATAAAATTAAATCCAATGTACCAATAGATGCTTAAAAGTACCAATGGTTATTTTTCATAATTTTGAGAATGATTTTTGGAACTTTGATTATGTTTTCATGACTTCCCTGTGTCTCACACATGTGTTCATACACATGTTGTATGTATCCATGATTTTCACTTTTTCTCTTTTCTTTGGTGTTTTAAGGATTTCCTGGAGTTTATACAACAATTTCCTTTCAATACCATTTAATTTAATTAGACTTCTCTTTCGAGCGCCTGCTGAATCAATATTTAGTTTATTGTGTGAATCTCTTTAGTTTATTGTGTGAATCTCAGGGACGACCTGAAACATTCCATATATTAGATAAACGACTATATATGAAAGAACTTATGAGTGGCATGTGTTCATTTGCACTCTCTGTCATGCATCTCGGGGATGCTGCAGTATGTTCCTTCAATTTCCTTCCTTCTTAATTATGCTGCTCCATGGTTGGTACAGTAATTTGTTTCCTGGAAGATAACTCATGCTGGAAGCAAAGAATGAGAGAACTCCTTGGCATAGCTTCACTAATTTTGTAGGGCTGCTTTCTCTAAGGTAGCATTTTTAAATGGCCCCATTATGCATCTGGTGCTCCACCTGGCAGCAGGAGCCAGGCCCAGTACTAGGTATGAATGACATAATTTTTCCTAATGGCACTAAGTGCCTCAAAACATGCTGCAAAGAAAGGGGAAGGTGACAAATGGAGCCCGGAGCAGCCCTGGGTTGCTGCTCTTTGGAAGGGTCAGTGAAATAGTAGGACTACTTGTACAATGTCAGGAAGGGTGATCTGAATGGGGAAAAGAGTGCCTGCTAATTGATGCAGGAGATTGCAAGACTGTGCCCTTTCAGCCCCTTAGACATTGCATACCTCTCCAGGAGAATCGATTGGTTTAACAACAATTCCTGAGGACACTTATATATGTAGCATCGGTGTGTATATGTGTGTGTGTGTGTGTGTGTGTGTGTGTGTGTGTGTGTGTGTGTGTATAAACACACATATAAATACACTTAATAACTTGTTCATGTTTTGCTCTTACAAGGTGAAACAGGGGATCATACTCTATTGGCACTGCTTCCAAAGCTCTCTCTTATACTTTAAAAGAGGCTCCTGCCCCACCAAGGATATAATCTCACTATCCAGGGCCCCTATATGTCTTGTGTTCTTGGATCATGGTCCAAGAAAAGCAGGTAGAAGAGAGTGTTCCTTCTGTCCTGTTATTCAACTTGGTAGATGTCATTTAAGGTTTGTCCTATGCCATTTCAGAAAAATCATAGTATTTTTTATCAGTGAAACTTATCAGCAATATTTGAGGAAGAATACAAAGTCATGATTTGTGTATTTTCTTTGTGTACACATATTACCTATGAATCTACATGACAATATGCATTAACATAATATGACTATTAACAGAAGCAATGAGAAAGATAAAAGTAACCCTATGGGACTTATCACATATCAGGAAACTATTTTGATTTCTTTCTCTGTATTACTGTAATTTTAGCTTTTTAAACAATTTTAAGACTCATTTTTTTCAGTGTTGGAAATCAAAGCCCAAAGCTGAAGTTAAATAACTCATCCCTGAAGTGACATAATGAGTACATGGTTGGAACAATATTGACACCTGGGCTTTCTGGCCACAGAGCTGGTGTTCCCAGGCAACATGTTTATGGCCTCACAAGTTTCACCTGGTATAGCTCAGCAGCAAAATGCCTGTGTTTGTTTCCATTTCCTGTTTAGTGTTTAGTCCTTACCAGAGTCTAGTCTCTTGTTTCTCTCTACAAGTACAGAGCAGGAAGAACACTGTTAAGAGGAAAGTGATGACATGGCTATGTTTCAGATCTTCTTTAAATTTCAACTCTCCTATCAACAAATGCCCATGCTATTGTTCCCAGATCCATCACATCTCCAGCTGACCTTCCAAACATCACACAGAACCTATCTGGCTGCAGGCCTTGATAGTAATTATTGCCAAGATAAATTTACTTTAATGAGAAAGGTGAGTGTAGAGTGTTCTCTGAGGTCTAATACAAACTTTGATACTCTAAAGATTCACTATGTATAAGAGAAATGGTTCTGTGATTACGAATGTATACTGCTTTTACAGAGGGCATAAGATCAGTGTTTTGCCTCTCACAATTATCTGTTACTGTGACTCTATGGAATCTGATGCTCTCTTCTCACCTCTGTGGGCAGCTGCATTTACACATGCACACATCCTCACACAAACTCGTCTGTGTACATAATTTAAAATTAAAAGTAAATCTTGATTTTAAACACTTGTCTATGTAATATATATATATATATATATATATATATATATATATATATATATATTCACCACTTTCTATACCATCCCAACAAATAACCTAAACAAAAGAGGCAGTGAAAGCCTCGAGAGGAATTTGTGTGAAGTAAGCATTTTTGGTTAAAGTAGAATAATGCAGAAATATCAGATCTAGAAATATGACCCTAAAGAAGGGTCATGCTTTTTAAAAACTCTGCTTTCACCCTTTTCTTTCTTCCCATTGCTTAAACTGTAAATATCTTTATAAAAGTTCAAGGCTGATTTATTCAGGTTCCAATAGGTTGGGTGCTTCCTTCTATGCCTGATTCTAGTCATATTAAAGGAAAAAAATTGAGTGAATCTGTGTGTGCCTACACATATGTGTGCATGTATATGTGTATACATGTGCATTTGTGTGTTGTGTTTGCACATACCTATGTGTGTGTCTATTTGTGTATAAGTATGCATATGTATACGTGCATATGTGCAGGTGGTGGTGTGTGTGAATTTGTGTAAGTGTGTGCATGCATATGTGTGTGTGCCTATATGCATGTGTGTGCACATGAGTGTAGTGTGTGTGTATTGTTTGTATGAGTTTGTGTGTATGTGCACGTGGCTGCATCTGAGTGTGTGTGTGTGTGTGTGTGTGTGTCTGTGTAAGTGACTATGCTCATGCAGGTCACAGTACCTCAGATGTCCTTTCAGAGGTGCTCTATATCTTGCTTGTTTGTCTTTTAATCTGAAGTTTTTTTTTCTCTACATTGAAAGTAGTTTTTTTTCCGTACATTATATATTCTGATTATGGTTCCTTTCCCAGTTCCTCTCCTTCTCCATCTTGAAACACAACCCTTCTGTCTCTCATTAGAAAACATACAAGCATGTAACGGATTAAAATAATAATAATTCATAATAATAATAATAATAATATAAGGAGATAAAACAAAAACTAACAACTAAAAATCAGAAAGAGAATATCCCAAAAGAAGGCCCAAGAATCAGAGACACACTCATTTGCACACTCAAGAATACCGTAAAATCACTAAACTGGAAGCCATAATATATATATAGACAGATCCTGGGACAGATTGTGCCGGTCCTGTACTTGCTCCCTCATCTCTGTGAGTTCATAGGTGCATCGATCTTGCTGATCCTCTAAGGACCTTGTTCTCCTGGAGTCCTCTGACCCTTGCACTCTTTCTGCCTCCTCTTCCATAGGTTTCCTTGAGCCTTGAGGGGAGGGATTTGATGGAGACATCCCACTTGTGGCTGAATGTTCCTTCCAAGGGTCTCTCACTGGCTGCATAACATCTGGTTGTGGTGGTCACTGTATTTGTTCCCAACTGCTGCATGATGGGCTTCTCTCATGATAATTGAGCAAGTCGCTGATCTGAGAACAGTATGATGTCACCAAGAGTCATTGTATTACTGCTTTTTTTTTGTTTGTTTAAAATTTTCAATTTTTATTTTTTTTATTTTTTATATAATTTTTAAATTTAATTTTATATAACAAAGTCCAATTAAATGAAAACAAACATTTATACACAATATTTGGGAATTTGGGCATCGTTCTTTCCAAACTACTTCCTGCTGGTAAGGGGCGCTGTCTTGTCCAGCTGTTTGTTATGTAGGATCATCTTGTACTCTGTTTCAGGCGGTCTGGCGTGATCAAACCACATTAGTCTGGAAGGAATCCACATCTTTTCATTTTCTGTGGAAACAAAAATAGAAATCCTTTTCCCCAGTAACTTGTTCTTCAACTTAAATTTTGGAGTCAAAGCGTTTTTTTTTTTTTTTTTTTTTTAATTTATTATTTTACATGTCGATCCCAGTTCCCTCTCCCTCCCTCTCTCCCTCCCTCCCCTCCAGCCCTCCCTCCCTCCTTCCCCCCTTTTACCCTCTCTGCCCTCTCACATGCACTCTAAACACCCTCCCCTCCCAACCCCCCACCACCATACCATATGTAGGGGAATGCCATCTAGTTGGGGTCATGTAGATCTGACAGGTCCTGTGGAGTAGGGACTAGGTCTTCTCTCCTATCTCTAGAATAAGGCAGTTATCCCTCCATGGGGGATATGTTTGCAAAGTCCTTTTGTACTGATTTTTAAAAGAACAATAGAATTTGATTTTAATCTAGTTTCCTGGGTTTTCTAGTCTCAGGTTCTTGGTCACCCAAGCAGAGTTGTATATGTGCTCCATAACGTAGAGTGAGCTTTAAGTAAAATCAGGTATTGGTTAGTTACTCCTACAAACTTTATGCCAGGATACCATTGTAGACCAAAGAGTATTTAATGGCTTGATGCTTACATTTCTTTTTTGGTACAATACAATATATATTCCTAAACCACATAATCAGACACAAAAGAAGTCTCAACTGATACAAGAAAATTGAAATAATGCTCTGCACACTATCTGATCACTGACGGGAGATGTCATTCTGTAATATGTTCCTCGTATTGGTTAATTAATAAAGCACTATTGGCCAAGAGGAAAGCAAAATAGGCAGGACTAGGAGACAAGGAGGTGAGAGAAAGAAGTAGGAAGGAGATTCAAAATGCAGGTCCAAGAGAGCAGAGGTATGCATCCTCTCTCCCGTAACATAAGACCACATGGAAACACATGCTTACATTGATAGAAATTGGTTAATATTTAAGACAGAGCTAGCCAATAAGAAACACTAGTAACAGACAACAACTTTACATCTAATACAGCATCTCTGTGTGCTATTTGGGGCTGGCATGGTAATGGGATCATGCTGGTGGAAAACCTACTCTTAACAGATTACCATGTATTAAAACTAGACATCAATAGAAACAAAAGTATGTTTGCCAATTCATGTAAACTAAACAACTTCTTTTTTTATGTTAACTATTATTTTACATGTTGATCACAGTTCCTCCTCCCTCACACACTCCCTCCCTTTTACCCTCTCTGCCCCGTCACATGCACCCTGACCACCCTCCCCTCACATCCCCAATTAAAAATGTAGGGCATTGCCATCCAGGTAGGGTCTTGTAAATGTGTCAAGTCATTTGAAGTAGGGACTAGGACTTCTCTCCTGTCTCTAGGTTAAAGGAGTATCCCTCCATGGGAGATGTGTCCACAAGGTCCTTTTGTGCACCAGGAATACATCCTGGTTCCACTGTCTGAGGTTCCTTACACTGCTCAGTCCTTCTATCTGAGACCCATATTGGGGGGGGGGGAGAGATGAGTCAGTCCCATGCTAGATTCCCAGATCTCAGTCTGGGGGCCAGTTAGCTCCTCCTCATTCTGGTCAGCTGCCTCTATGTGTTTCTGCAACCTGGTCTTGTCCTCTCCCTCTGCATCTGGATTGTAGTTCTGCTCAGTGTTTAGTTGTGGGTGTTTGCTTCTGTTTCCAAAAGGTACTAGATGAGGGATCCATGATGGTCGATAAGTTAGTTGTTGATCTCACTATCCTGGAAGGGCATTTATGGTAGCCTTTCCACAGTTGCTCAAATTGTTAGTTGGCAACAGTCTTGTAGGCCTCTAGACCCTTCTTTAGTTTCAGTTTTCTCTTCAAACCAATAATGGCTCCCTCTTTTGTTTGTTGTCTCTCTCTCTGTCTCTGTCTCTCTCTCTCTCTGGATTCTCTTCCTACCCTGACCCAACCTTCCTAGTGGCATGTGCTTACTTTTCCTCCCATTCTCATTCTCCTAATTCTCTCTCCATTCACTGCCCCCCCACTTCTCCTTAGCTCTGGGGGACTTGTCCATTACCAGTTCTATGAGGGACTTTATATGAATTTCTTAGAATACACCTTGTATCCTAGTTCCTCTGGTGGTGTGAAATATAGGCTGGTGATCCTTTGCTCTAGGTCTAAAATCCATATATGAGGGAGTAAATACCATGTTCCTCTTTTTGTGACTGGGTTACATCATTCAGGATGGTTTCTTCAAGTGCCATCAACTTGCCTGTGAATTTCAAGATTCCATTATATTTTCCTGCAGAGTAGTATTCCATTGTGCAGATGTGCCACATCTTCTTTATCCATTCTTCAGTTGAAGGCCATCTAGGTTGCTTCCAGGTTTTTTCTATTACAAATAATGCTGCTAAGAACATAGCTGAGCCCATGTCTTTGTTGCATGGATGTGGATAATTTGGGTATATGCCTAAGAGGGGGATTGCTGGGTCCTGTGGTAAACTAATTCCCATTTTCCTGAGGAACCAACATATTGATCTCCAAAATGGCTGTACGAGTTTGCACTCCCACCAGCAGTGGAGGAGTGTTCCCCTTTCTCCTCATCCTCTCCAGAATAAGTTGTCATTAGTGTTTCTAATTTTAGCCATTCTGGCAGGAGTAAGATTGTATCTCAAAGTTTTTTTGATTTGCATTTCCCTGAAGCTAAGGATGTTGCACACCTTCTTTAGTGTCTTTCAGAACAGAAAACAACTTAAATAGACCTATAACCCACAAAGAAATAGAAGCAGTCATTGAATGCCTTCCAACCAAAAAAAAGCGCAGGACCACATGGATTCAGTACAGAATTCTACCAGATATTCAAGGAAGAGCTAATACCTCAAATTGTTCCACACAATAGAAACAGAAGGTTCATTGTCAAACACTTTCTACAAGGCCACAATCACCTTGGTACCCAAGCCTCACAAAGACACAACTAAGAAAGAAAACTACAGACCAATATCCCTGATGAACATTGATGCACAAATACTTAATAAAATACTGGCAAACAGAATCCAAGAATACATCAGAGAAATCATCCACCAGGACCAAGTAGGCTTCATCCCTGGATTGCAGGGATGGTTTAACATACAAAAATCTATCAACGTGATACACCATATAAACAAATTGAAAAAGAAAAACCACATAATCATCTCCCTAGATGCTGAAAAAGCCTTTGACAAAATTCAACACCCTTTCATGTTAAAGGCCTTGGAGAGATCAGGGATCACAGGAACATACCTAAACATAATAAGAGCAATATACAGCAAACCAACAGCCACCATCAAACTGAATGGAGAGAAGCTTAAGGCAATTCCTCTAAAGTCAGGAACAAGACAAGGCTGCCCTCTCTCTCCATATCTCCATATCCTTTCAATATTTTACTTGAAGTTCTAGCTAAAGCTATAGGACAACAGAAGGAGATCAATGGGATACAAATTAGAAAGGAAGAAGTCAAACTGTTTCTATTTGCGGACAATATGATAGTTTACATAAGGGGCCCATTAAACTCTGCCAGGGAACTCCTACAGCTGATAAACACCTTCAGCTAACTAGCAGGATAAAAGATAATCTAAAAAAAATGAGTAGCCCTACTATATTTAGACAACAAAGAGACTGAGAAAGAAATCAGAGAAACATCCCCCTTTACCATAGCCACAAACAACATAAAGTATTTTGGGGTAATGCTTACCAAACAAGTGAAAGACCTATATAATAAGAACTTTGTGGCTCTACAGAAAGAAATTAAAGAAGATACCATAAAATGGAAAGATCTCCCATGTTCTTGGATAGGTAGGCTAAATATAGTAAAAATGGCAGTCTTGCCTAAAGCAATCTACAGGTTTAATGCAATCCTCATTAAAATCCCAGCACAATTCTTCACTGAGCTTGAATGGAAGATAATCAACTTTATATGGGGAAAAAAAAAAAAAAGACCAAGGATAGCCAAAAAGAACCCCGTACAATAAAAGAACTTCAGCAGTCATCAACATTCCTGACTTTAAGCTCTACTATAGAGCTATAGATGTGAAAACAGCCTGGTATTGGCATAAAAATAGACAGGTAGACCAATGGAATCGAATCGAAAATCCTGATATAAACCCACACACCTATGAACACCTGATTTTCGACAAAACAGCTAAAAGAATACAATGGGGGGAGGAAAGCATCTTCAACAAGTGGTGCTGGCACAATTGGATGGTGGTGTGTAGAACCCTGCAGATAGACCCATGTCTATTGCCATGCATAAAACTCAAGTCCAAATAGATCAAAGACCTAAACATCAATCCAGCCATACTGAACCTCTTAGAAGAGAAAGTAGGAGGTACCCTTGAACAAATTGGTATAGGAGACTGCTTCCTGAACATAATTCCAGGAGCACAGACACTGAGATCAACAGTTAATAAATGAGACCTCCTCAAACTTAGAAGCTTCTGTAAGGCAAAGGACACAGTAGAAAAGACCAAATCCTAAGGGATGATCTCCAAAATATACAAATAACTCAAGAAATTAGTCAAAAAATACCAAATAACTATTAAAAATGGGGTACATAACTGAAGAAAGAATTCTCAATAGAAGAAATAAAAAAGGCTGAACTAGTTCTTACTGACAGAAATTATAGTATGTCTAGAAAATTGAACTATGAATGCACAATATACCCAAACTTTCAAGACCCAATGAAGCCAATTCTAATAGGCAAGTTCATAGCATCAAGTGCCTATATTAAAATATAATATTCTTTTGTGTCTTAATATGTGGTCAGTTAGTCTCCGGAGTTGTTGAGCCATGATCTCCACAGGCTTGGTAGAGGTAAGAAGTCTCTGGTAGCTTGGCTGCTTTGCTTCTTCACCTTGAACCCCAGTATCTTTCTCTGGATTTATATTTTTCATGCTACAATGTGATTTAATCTGTTAGTGTGTTTCTTTTATGAACTTGGATACCCTTGTGTTTGGTACATAAATATTAAGAACTGCAATATCCTCTTCATGGACTTTTCCTTTTATCAATATATAGTGTCCTTTCCCATCAGTTCAGATTAGTTTTGGTGTGAAGTCTATTTTAGCAGAGATTAAAATGTCTACACTAGCTTCTTTCTTATATATCCCTGATGTTAAGGAATGTTTCTTGAATGCATCAGCAGGACCAATCCTGTTTTCACATCCATTCTGTAAATGCGTTTATTTTCACTGTGGAATTGAGACCATTGATATTGAGAGACATCAATGAGCAGTGATTGTTGATTCCTGTTATCCTGGTAACTTGTTATGGTGTGTGTGTGTGTTTGTGTGTGTGTGTGTGTGTGTGTGTGTGTGTGTGTGTGTGTGTGTGTGTGTGTTTCCCCTCTTTTGATTTGCTGGTCTGGGATTATAATTCTTTGTGTTTTCTTGGGTGTGGTTGACCTCATCAGGTTGAAGTTTTCTTTTTCTCTACGTCTGTAGAACTGGATTTTTACATTCCATGTTCTTCATGGAATATCTTATTACCACCATCCATTGTGATTGGATATTTTGCTTATGTAAAGTAGTCTTCCCTGGCATTGTGGTTTCTTAGAGTCTGTAGAATATCTACCCAGCCTTTCTGTCTCTTTGAGTCTCCATGAGAAGTCAGGTATTTGTTATTCTAATAGGGTTGCCTTCATATATTACTTTGTCTTTTCCCCTTTCAGCTTTTAATATTCTTTCTTTCTGTCTTATCAGCAGTTTTGGGATTCTTATTTATCTCTTGTATTCTGTTTTTGAGACTTGCCTCTGAAGTTCTTGTTTCTGTTCCTAGTTCTTTCATTTCAGATTGCCCTCAACTTTGGTTTTCTTTATGGATTCTATTTCCATTTTCAGGTCTTGAACTGCTATATTTATTTCCTTCAACTGTTTGTGTTTTCATACATTTCATTAAGGGATTTATTCATTTCATTTTAAGAACCTCTATCATGTTTATAAAAGCTATTTTTATGGCTTTGTCTTATGTTTCAGTGATGGTACAATACTCATAGGGCTTGCCATGGAAGGGTTGTTGGGTTAAAGTAGTGACATTTTGTCCCTGTTATTATTGGCTGTGTTTTTACACTGATGTCCACTCTGGGCTGGGGAAGGTTTCAGTGCTGGTTGCTGATATCTGGTCTTGTCTTTACTTGGTGGCTGTTTTGTTCCTTGGCTTCTGTGGATCTGGTTCTTAGGATAGTATGGTGGTTGTGTGTTGCCTGGCAGGAAATTCTTCTGAGATACAGATAGGTGTGTCCACTGCAGTTTCCAGGTAAAATGTGTTTTAATGTTGGGATCTGACACTTATAATTGGAGATGGGCTAGGGGTGGGGGAGGCTGAGGGTGTCCATGGGAGCGAGGAAAACAGGGTGTTCCACCAGAATCTGCTTAGACCCTGAAACTTGGGACATAGAATGTCTAGGGGCAGCAGCATGTATGGTCTGTTGCAGAGCTGGAGATAGGACTGGGGAATTGGACTTGCAGGAATGGAAAGAGAGGTAAAGATCTACATTTAGCCTACCTGATTCCCTAGACATTGTTTTTTTTTTGTTTGCTTGTTTGTTTGTTTTGTTTTTTGGGGGTTTTGTTTGTTTGTTTTGTTTTTTGTTTTTCTTTTGTTTTTTCAGATATGATCCACTGACTCTAGCTTAGAATTTGCCAAGTAGTCTACCCTTGCTGATCAGTGAGCTACAAGCATCCTCTTATCCCTGCCAATGCAGAACTTGGATTGGAATTCAACCAGACAACATCACACCAAACTGTTTATATTTGGTTTGGGAGGATTTGGAAAAGCAAGCACTTTACTGACTGAACTGCCTCTCTAGCCCCCTAAGATTAATTTAATAAATTTACTTAGCATAAAGTGAAGTGAATGGGAAGTAGTTAGCAGACTCTCCAAGATGACAGAGGACCATTTTGCATGCAAAACCATACTCAGACTTTATACTTGCTAGTCCCTTACAAACAAGAAATACAGATCTTTGGATAACAATTGGCTTTTCCACTGCACAGGTGGTAGAATAGATGCAGTCTCTAGCTTTATTTCCTGCATTGGAAAGACTTACCTTAAATGTTTCAGGGAAATTGAATGCATTTTTTATTCTGTATACTATCATATCTGGTGTTAGAGAGGAAATTATGTATAGAAAATATGCGCTGCTGATAGACAGGTAGATTTAGGTTCTGAATTTGCCTGGATTGGGGAGTCTGTGTCATAGATAAGAATGTGGACCCATCACCCCTTGGCTAAGGACCTGTCATTGTTACAGTGTATGTGATTAAATTCTTCTGAGATTCATCTAAAAAAAAAAAAAACGGGAGTAATGAAATCAGAAATAGATATGTTTGGCTATCAATAAATGAACTTAAATAAATTTGCAGTTGTTACTAATGCTTTACCACATAGTAAACTGTGTTTGCTAGGCATTTAAACTATGGAAATGTTAGCTCTAAGGATTGCTTATATTCATGATCCGAGAAAAGGCCATTAACTCTCCCCATCTAGTCTAGTCTAGTCTAGTTATGGAAATTTCATTGTCAAATATTTATAAGATTTGATTAATTCTCAACATAAAATATAGGTTGTAGTATTTCTGACATTGTAACAGATTAGTAAGTACTAATTATTATAGTGAGATGCTAGAGCTCCACAACCTAAAGATTTTATAACTGACATGAATATGACAGGAAAGGTTAACTGAATAGATTGAAGAGGTAGGCTACTATAAAGAAAAACATGTGCTTGTGTATGTGAGCATGTAAAATCACAAATTTTATAAACTTATTTATGAGTACACTACAATATAAAACCTTAGTGAATATCTCGAAGTGCCAGTATTGTCATTTGTAGAACTGATATATTTAAAATTATGATTCTTAACCAAGAAAGGAGTCCCTCTGTGGGAATGGAATTCTATATGTCTCTCATTCATTCATTCATTAACACAATTTTTCCTAACACTATAAAATGTGTTTGTATGAGTAGCTAAACATACTTATTGGTCTTAGTACATATTTAACTACTCTTCCAAGTATACCCAAATCATCTAATTTCCTGTCAGTGATCTAAGTGGCTGGGCTGTGCAACATAAACCCTAATAACATCACTATGAACTTAGATACAAGTCTATAACACAAAATGGAGTGATGCTTCTTGCCAGGTTTTTATATTGTTTGGGTGTGTCTAAGAGCTGATGATATTTGTTGTTGATGATTTTGAATAGTCTCAGAAAGGATTACATAATATATAATAATTTCTCTACATAACTGCCTGTTAAATCTTATGGTATGGCCACATTGAGCAGGAATTTCCATCCATATTAAAGCATTGTGATTTTTTTTATTCTTCCTTCTGAAAGACTTTAAAATGTTCTTTTATGTTAAATATTGACTTCTGCAAGTTTTAGCAAGGTATTTATTAATTGTCATTTGTCCAGGTAGTGGTCAAACATGGTGATTTAATTTTTTTTTAAAGCTATTGCTCAATTCCATTCAGCCTATTTTCAATGTATAAGATATAATTTCCTGTTAGGTTATTTAAGTCACCCCCTTTATTCATCAAATGTAAATGTTTAGTGTCAGGTTACTTTTACCCAAAACATTAAGAGATTGCACTTGGTTATAAATAATCCAACAAAAACAAAAACAAACAAACAAACAAAAACTTAGTTCTTCCAGTAATCACAGTATATTGTGTCTGATGACAAGTAGTCAGAGTATACAGTGTTCTGGACCAGTAGTCACAGTTTAGTGTGCTCTGGACCAGTAGTCACAATATAGAGTGTTCTGGACCAGTATCACACTATAAAGTCACTAGTAATAATAGCACAGAGTGTTTGGAACTATTACTCATAGTACAGAGTGAGTGTTATGGATCAGAATCCACTGAATTCTGAACTAGTATTTACAGTGTAGAATGCTTTGGACAAGTAGTCACAGTATATATACAGTGTTTGCACCAGTAGTCACAGAATAGAGTTTTCAGCTTAGTGGTGACGATATAGAGTTCTCTGGGCCAGTATTCACAATGTAAAGTGTTCTGTACCAGTATTCACAGTTTAGAATTTCTTAATTGATAGTCACAGAATAAGTATTTTAGACCATTAATCATAACATGGAGTGTTCTGGACCATTATGTAGTGAGATTTCCACCCTGCCCGCACCTGTTGCACTGACCATGCCCACTGGGGCATGGGCACAGGTGTGGATGTGACATGCGAGGCTAGGTCTAGGGTTGCAGACCCCCGTTCGCTCTCTTACTTCCTGGTTGGGTTGCTGAGAGCATCTGGGAGGTGTCTGTGGAGCAGGAACCTGCAGCAGTCATCTGTTTCATGTGTAAGTAAATTCTCCCCAAATAAACATCATTCAACCTATATTGAGTCCTAGTGAATTTTATTTCCCACACGATACCATTATTTGTCGTGCGCTATCACCTCACCTGCAAGAATGAAGCTCAACAACAGGATTCTTCTGTAGCGTAGCTTTATTGTGTGGCTCTTACCGCAAGATAAGGAAGGACCCCAAGGAGGAAAAAGGGCTCTGCTTATATATGCTCAGAGGAATCGTGTCCATTACTGATTGGTGCATCCCACGATACTCGTGACAAACACCCCATGATGTGTGTTAAGCATGTGCATTGCTATCCTTCGAGTAGAAAACAACCGCGCCTTGCTGGCTCATGGACAGGAAACCGGCGCCATCTTCAGGAGTGGCACCAGTGGCTCTCTACAATTATTAATAGTTTAGAGAAGTTTGTACTGTGGTAGTCATAATAAAGAATAGTCTAGACCAGTAGTCACCATGTAGAATTCTCTGGACTGCTATTATGTAATGTGCAGGAATAGTTTTCTTAAAGCTTAAAAAAAGTGTGTGTAGGCTGTTTCCTATTTCATGGAAAGCTTAGAGTTACCCCTGAAAGGCTAGCATTAGGAATTCTGGCAGTCCCATAAAATTGTACTATTTTAGGATGTAATTAATTTGAAAGGAATGACAAAGACAGGGGAAAATATTAATATATGAGCAATCCCTATCATATAATGTAATGTGTGTTAATAGGCAAATAGTCTGCATATATTAAGAAAGTAAACATGAGAATTTAAGGATAAGAACCTAGACACTTATATCATCTCTCAAGATTTTAAAGAGTCTGTAGGAGGACCCAGAGGAAAAGATAATAATTAAGACTTAATGTTATATAACTGGATAAGATCTTATAAATAATTCAGTTCAACATATATAGCACAAAGAAATTTAAGCTCACAGAATGTGCATAACAACAAAAAGTATTTCCTACCCAAGTGAACTTTGGATGTTTAATCTATTGAATTATTCTTTCCGCTAATCTATGTGAGTTTTTCATACACCTCAAAAGTCAGAACACAAACATGGAGTACTAGGGTCTAATTTACTCACACATAAACCAGAAAATGGAGCTGGGCACAAAGACAAGGAGCTATCGGCCAAAAATACTTTACAGTTCCCCATGTCTGGCCTAAATGGGGTCCACATTCTTGGGAAAGGCAGGCTTAATAGGTGTAGATAAATTGGCACAGCCACAAAGGTTAAATAAATTCAGGGCTGAGATCCAGAAAGACCATTTGACTCAAGTCTGGAAGAGTCATCAGTTAAAAAGGTTATAAATCAAACTTCCTTTTGTCAAGCCTCTACCAGTTCCCTTCAGCTTCCACTCATCATACTGTCTACTTACTTCCAATAAGCCATGTCAAGGTTATAGATGTGCCAAGTGGATTCTTGACATATGTCATGTTTTGTGTCCTTGACACAATACTGAAAACTTGGACTTTGCTAAAGAGAGAAGTAATTCTATATTGTCTTTTATGTTATTAAACTACATTCACACTTACTTGGTTTAGATTGTTGTGGAACATATTTTTAAAAATTAACCCACAAAATAAAGAGGTTCCTTGCAGAATTTTCATGCATATTTGGTTTTAGTTGATTAATCTCTACTTCTCTTCTTCTTCTATAATTCTTCCATCTCCAGTCCCTCTTTTCCTTACTGATGTACTTACCCCAATCTATCCCCTTCCCTTTAATATCTTAAATGCTTGTCTTTCCTATCCCCCTCATATAAAGCTTAAAAAAATGTC
This sequence comes from Phodopus roborovskii, assembly GCF_943737965.1. Classification (NCBI taxonomy): domain Eukaryota; kingdom Metazoa; phylum Chordata; class Mammalia; order Rodentia; family Cricetidae; genus Phodopus; species Phodopus roborovskii. The sequence continues at coordinate 12,455,327 of NW_026126434.1, forward strand.
TTGTGACCCCTTTCCATGTCCAAGGACTTTTCTCACATTTACACATTGATATACACATGTAATAGTTACAGCTAGGATACCTGTATGAAAGAGTCTCACAGAATTGACTATTCTGACATAAGCGTTATAATCTTATGCATTTTCCTTCATTTCATGATTTCATTTTCTTTCAGCTGAATAAAATTCCAGTGTGTCTATGTACCCTGTTTTCATTATCCACTTATCAGTTGATGGACACCTAGGCTAGTTCATTTTCCTGGCTGTTGTGAACAGAGCAGGTATTGCATTGATATAAGCATTGATATTGAAGAATCTCAGTAGTAAGATCTAGAGTTCTTTGGTAATATGTTCAGGATTTCTAGAGCTGGATCATATGGAAGTTCTATTTTTTTTTGGGGGGGGGACATTTTTGAGAGTCTTCCAGACCAATTTATGAGTCATATTTAAGTATCAAAATAGGAACAAGTACAGCATTTGTGTTCTGTTTTTAATGGAATCAAAATGAAATAAATAACAGAAATTTGAATCAGAGGTCAATCCATCTCTGTAAAACTCCCTTAAGAATAACTTTGCCATCTCAATTCCATTTTACTGAGATTGCCAATAATCATTGATTTCTTTAAAAATATTTAAAAATCTTTGATGGAGAATTTAAATCAGCAGCTTTTGTCCTTTTAAATGTTCATGGTTTCAGATAGGCAGTATCAAAGGAGTCGTTTAATGTATTTCTCTTTGATATTAGACAGTAAATCTAAATCTACTTTGATTAAATTAACATCCATTTTCCCCTCCTTACTTTGCTGCCTCTATCATGATAAATGTGGCTGTAACTGTGGATTATCAGACACAAAAAGTCAAAGGAAATGATAGGTATTTCTCTAGGATCTTGTAAAAGGTATAATCACCACTTAGATGTGAGCCAACAAGCAAATAAAACTTGAGTTTGCTTTATTGCTTATCCTTAGTTTTATATCTATTTTCCCAATAAAGATCAAGACAAGTGAGCAACAATTCACAATTGCAAGTGCTATAATGACAGTGTGTGTGCTGAGTAGAATGAGGACAGAGAAGTTCATGATGATCTCTTCCTGAGAGGGGAAAATAGAGCTTGGGAAATTATTGCCTTCTCACTAGGGGACCACTGCCACAGTCTTGCTGAGTCTGAAGGAATAAGTATGAGTTCAAGGAAAGTGACTCTTGAACAAGAGATAAACACATCCTGAAAACAGGAGAGCATGATTTTGTTTTATGTGGTGAGAAAGGAACTGAAAGTCAGGTAGATTAGAACAAAATAAGATAGCATGGTACCTGAAAATAAACATAGTCAACACCACAGACTTCATTCTAGAGTTATTTTTCTTATATGGAAGTTTAGAAAACAGGAAAATCACCAGCATATGTTTTAGAAATATAACTTCTGTATGAATTAAATAAAGGGAGTCTAACTGAGGATATAAAGGGGAGGCTGTTTCAATTCTTTGTGCTGAAGAGATATTGACTTGAATTAGTGATGTGGATATAAAACTAAAGGGGTTGATGGGATAAAATGTATACATTTTGATGACTATGCATTAAAATAAGAGATTAATATTAGTGCAAGAAATCTTTTGCATATAGAAGAGTGCTATGACAGTATTTACATACATCTTCATATAACTATATAGATATTTGTCATCTTTATGTAGTTATAATCATAATACCTATGTTTAAAGGTTACATAGAGTCACAGAACAATCACATCATCATCTAAAATTATTCAAACCTGGTACAGACAAGTTTGAGACACAAGACATTTGCTTTCCACATGCTCTCAATACTTCTTTCCTCTAGCATGTGTCTAAGGGATGTTTTTAAGGACTGGTGAGATGACTCAGTGGGTAAAGGCTCTTGATGTTCAGGAGGAACAAGATTAGCTACATCCCTGGGACCCATGTTAGGAATATTTAGATGCAGTAGGGTTCATTGCATCAGGAAGATGAAGGAAGAAGATACACGTGGATTATTGGGGCACTTGTAGGTCAGCTAAGCCTGTAGTATGCAGACCATCTTCAGAAAAAGCAAAAAGATCCTGCCTCAAACAAGGGAGAAAGAGAATTGATTTTTCAAAGTCATGACATGTCACATCATAAATAAAACCTACTCTAAAAGAAAATCAAATAGTGTCAATTTAGCAAATTTCTAACATGCCATATATATTCTCCATGATTTATTAAGTCTTTTCTAAATCTCACAATACAGAGATTACAATAAATGTAAACAGCATAGGCGTGGTTCCATGACTTTAAAAGTTTGGGATGCAAATTACAGAATCAAGCTAAAGTAGTAGTAGATGAGTGGCTGCAAATGGAGTAGTCATTCCTTACACAAAGTTGTAAGTTTGGGATTAAATGAGAATAGATTTTAGACATAGAGCAAAGGATCACTAGCCACCACCAAAGAAACTACATTTACAGTGAGGAACCTAAGAGATTCATACAAGATCTCTCACAGAAAGGAAAAGGAACAAGATTTCCTGAGCATATTGGGAGTAGGGAGGGGCAGTGAGTGGAGAGGGAGGTAGAAGAAAGAGAAGGGGAGGAGAGGAGAATATGTGGGAACAGGAAGATTGACTCAGGGGATGAATAAACAAGAACAAAAAACAAAACAAAACAAAAAACAAACAAACAAAAAGAGATACCATAAGAGAGGGAGTCATTATAGGTTTGAAGAGAAAACTGACTCTAGAGAAATGTCCAGAGACCTACAAGGATGACCTCAAATAACAATCTGAACAACAGTGGAAAAGCTACCATAAATGCCTTTCCCAGATAATGAGATTGATAACTAACTTATATGCTATCATAGAGCCCTCATCTAGTAGCTGATGGAAACAGAAGCAGACACCCACAGCTAAACACTGAGCTGAACTCCTAGAATCCAGTTGCAGAGAGGGAGGAGTGATAAGAAAAGGGGTCAAGACCAGTGTACAGAAATCCACAGAGACAGCTGACCTGAGCAAGGGAGTTCATGAACCTCAGACTTATAGCTGGGAAACCAGCATTGAACTTACTCAGACTCCCTGAACATGGTTCTCAGTTGGAAGGCCTGGACAGTCTAAGGGACCTCTGACAGTGAAACCAGGATGTATGAAATCCCTGGTGCACGAAAGGACTTTGGGAGCACATTCCCCATGAAGTGACACTCCCTTAGCCTAGAAGCAGGAGGTAGGACCTAGTCCCTACTCCAAATGACTTGACAGATTTTGATGAAGGCATCCTGGAAGGCATCACATTCCTTGTGGAGTGGGTGGAGTAGGATGGGAGGGAAGTCAGGGAACATGGGAAGAAGGGAGAGGAAACTGGAAGTGATATGTAAAATAAGAAAGAAAAAAAAAAAAGAATCTGACATAGAACCTAGCACTTGTAAGTACCTACGTCAAGGCAGGTAGGTGTGTGTGTGTGTGTGTGTGTGTGTGTGTATATGTATGTGTGTGTGTGTGTGTGTGTGTGTGTGTTTGAACACAGATGTAATGTGAGACGAATAGAGTTAGAGGAATGGAGGTATAGCAAATTCTCAAGATGATTAGAATGTGGAAGATCAACTGGAAGGAGGACAATGTTATCAATGCATAAATCATCACACAATGTTCAGATTATGGTTGTTCCATGGTTTTATGATGACACCAAGCCTGAAAGCTTTCTACCATTCTTTATGTCACCATCTGTTATTTACTATTTTCTATTCTTATGTATTAGTTTATTATTTTGATATGGATTCAGTAACCCAAATTCTATCTTTAGACCACTGCTTTTTAAGGTACAGTACAGTGAGGACTTACTTTATAAAATTATAAATCATTCCTGAAACCACACAGTATATTTGGATCAAACCAAGGTAATATGAAACATTTAGACCAACCAGTCATAGATGGTAGTGACAAATTTGATATGTCCTTGATACCTGGGTTAAATGCTACAATAATAAAAAAGCAAGGCTTCACTGTTAATGAAGAATGGACAAATGGTTAGGGGACATTCAACTAACAATATGTGCCATGGCAGAGACATTGCTGAAGATGAACCAAGCAAAATGAATGCCTAATATGCACTATTTCCCAATAATTTGAAAAATAGGACATGGTATGCTTACCTTAGGCATGTTATAGGAAAAATTAATGATGTTCAATTTCTGTCTGTGATCCTACACAAGAAAATCTCAGTTTTTTTATTTTAATTTTTGTTTCTCTGCTAAGATACACAGTCACACAGAAAATATCTCTTTTTGTACAGGCCTATTTTGCTGGTCACTGTATTATTAAAGTGGATTTTGGCTCCCAGGAAGCTAGATCTAAACTCCATTTCTTTCTTGTTCCACTCAAGCAAGTATATCAGACTACAATTGAATGAAGGGATACAATTAGATGAGTAACCTTTAAGACAGACTAATTTATGTAGAAATAGCAAATCACTTTCCAATTTCAGCATTTGAACTATTATTACCATTAAATTATGGCCCTTGTGACACATGGCATGCATTGTTGAAATGTATACACATGTCTGGACCTCTGGGTTAAAACCTTTGCTCAAGAAGGTTTGTGACCCCTGCTTTGTTTTTTCATTTGTTGTTTTTTTTTTTAATTCACATTTGTACATTTCTTTAACTTATGCATGCTAAGTCAAATGATAAATTTAAAAAAGAAAATAAAGTTGGGGCCAGCTGCCTGAAAAGTTTCTCATTCCCCAAGCAGCCAGGAGGGCAAGAGGCAGCTGCTCTGAAATGTGTTTGAACCTCTTCTCTTCGATTAGAAGACAGCTGCACTTATCTATAGAAAAGCTCTGGAAGATTCTTTTGTTTTTTACGACATTCTAGGCAAGCTGAAAGAGATGTCTAACTTGAAAAGAATTGAAATTCAGCAACAGAATGTGTTAGCATTTCCCCACTGTGGACAATTCCCCAGCCCCTGATATTTTCTTCGATACAAAGTGTTTGTGTGAAATAAATAGAAGGCCATGATTTGAGGGACACTTTAATTGTTTTCCTCAAGGTGCATTGCATTTTATGTGACATATTCCATGCTTCACATCTCTATTGCTCAAAACTTCCCTTAGAATTATTTCCAAAGAACCATCCTGTCTCCTTACCTGTGGCCCTATTGCTCCAATAGGTTGGATCAAGCAATTATGGCTTTATGGTCTGTTCATTCTAGATTTAAACTATTGATGAAGTGCAAGTCAATAATCTTTCCAGGTTGGAGTGGGTGTGCACACAGTTCGGAAGCCTATCAACACATGGGACACTAAACAGTTATGAAAGAACCCAGAATGTGACACCTTCATCATAAATTTTGTTGTTGCGGTTTTATAATGTTCATACATTCAATATAGATTCTGTTTTATAGGTACTATTGTGTTTACTCTTTATTTCCGTCATAGTGGTCAATGATATAATTTATGGGGTTTCATTAAACTATAGGTAAGTCATAATGTGAGATTTCATGTATATAAAAATATTTGACAAAATATTCTGTAAAAATTTACATAAATCACATATACATACTTAATGAAAATGGATGAAAATAATTTGTCTATTTTTGTATTCCTATTATTTATAATAAGATTCTAGAATTGTTATAGGGAATCATAAACATATCTGACACATTTTAAGTATATAAAGACTTAAGACAAGGTAAGCTATTCCTGCTCTCCCTGCTCTCCCCACTGTGTGTGTGTGTGTGTGTGTCTTGTGCATGTGTTTGTTTCTGTGTGTATATGTATATCTCTATGCATGTTTGTGTATCTGTGCATATTTGTATATGTATAGGTATGTTTCTCTATCCATGTGTGTGTCTCTGTGTATGTGTGTGTATATATATATATATGTGTGTGTGTGTTTGTGTGTGTGTATCTTATACATATGTATGTCTCTGTGTATATGTATGTGTGTATATATCTGTGGATGTGGGTGTCTCTGTGTTTATATGTGTGTGTTTCTATTTGTGTGTATATGTGTGTATCAGTGTGTGTTTGCATACCACTGATAAAACGAAACTAACAACTTGATATTTTATTTATGAACAATATTGATTGAAGGAATACACAGATGTGAATTTTAAGTTTTCAATATAGTTTTGTAATTAGTGAAATGAAAAACTACAGGTAAGAAGATACTTGAGATTAAACCAGAACAAACCTTTAATAAGAAATAGAGATATATGCCTACTCAGGTAGAAGTCCTATTGTCCTTGTCACTGTGCTTTGCAGGAATCTTACCTCAAGGTGTTGGATTTAGTAACTTTTGGTCAGGGCTAACCTATAAGAGATAATTGTCAGATAGACTTGTTTTTTGGGTATCCTGTGTCCTGAGGTTTTACATTCTCCATCTTCTCAGCCCCAAAGACTCAGGAAGTTTGTGCTGATGTGACAATTGGCTTGCTTCACATTTTTTCCCATATTCCTACATTAATTTGCCTTTTGAAACCCTTGGAAGTGTTTCTGTTTTCCTTACTGGACCTGAAGTATGATGCTCACTACCAGGCAGATAAAAACCACAGTTGGTTTCACACTATTTCTGGAGATGCATGAAATATATCATGAAAGGGAAGTTGTCAATGATAGGGAAGAAAAACCTGCCACCACACCTCTACTATCAATAGTAGGGGAATTTGTCCTAACTCTTGTTTGATCAACTTTCCTATATTTTTTGTCATATTATTTGATGTTTCACCTTATAAATTTAAATTTGAGACACTAACAAACCTACCAGTCAATACCAAAATAACTTTTTAATTGATTCCTTCTCATGCAGAAGTGGAATCCAATGTATGCTGTTTATTGCAAAGCTAATGTTTTATTATTGGGGTAAGATATATTTCTCATTTATAGCCACTGTTTTAAAAGGCATGAGAATCTAAAACTGGGAGTTGAGAATTTCTGAAAAGAATACCTTTAATAGGTTCTAAGTTTGAAATGCAATTAATAAGAAAAAAATCATTTGTCAGTGATTCACTTATTATTCTAGCTGATAGAAACTCACTGGTTAAGATTGGAGGAATACAGGAGATTAATAGAAAGCATGGCTGAGGTCATTTTGAAAAACCCTTTGTCATCTCTACGTGTATAGATTTACCACTTACATAAATAGCTCTTATTTTATTTGTGTGCTAAATATGCATTGATGACTACTTCAAATAATAGACGCATGTGAATCATAACCATTATCTCTATTCTCTGGATATTTATTGTCTTGTGATAAATTTGATGTTGAGGGAGATAAAGATTGTTATTTGGAACATACAAAATGTGATTTCTATTCCCAACTTATGCGTCATTTAAGTCTTCCCTGAGAAGGTGATCTTAATGTGAGAGCAAACAAATGTCTAGAAATAGAGCTAAACACATATTATCAATTTTACTTTGAAAGCAATTTTAAGAAAAACATTGCTTTTGCCAAATTGTACTTGAACAGTTGAATATCTTTTTCAAAAATATGTGCTTATATGATTTACCAAGAAAAAATATCAAACCATCAAACATAAAATGAGTCCTAAATCTCAAAGAGTTGTAAGAAAACCTGAAAAAAACTCAGTGACCTTGATGTAACCAAATAGTTTAGCTAGAACAACAACAAAAGACACTTGAAATGTGTTAAGTTAAATTCACTGAGTTAAAAATAATTGTGCATTTTGAGAAACAAAAT